>NW_025954961.1:1200000-1852508 GCF_022376445.1 Fomitopsis serialis
CGGCCAGTCGTCGTGTGCGCAAAGTCGACGAGGCGGATCTGCATCTCGCCCCGTTTGCGGCGCCGACTGCTGCGCTCGGCGACGGGCCCGAGGAGAATGTCCTCACTGTGAGAGCGGCGCAAGAGCGGGTGTTCGGGCTTCCTCTCGGACGCCCGGCGCAGACGGCGCTCGAGGGACTCGCCGCGCTTCGTGCGGGCAGAGGGGTTCTCGAGCGTCGACGCACGGAACGCCTCCTGCGCATCGCGGTCGCCGTCGTAGATCATGAGGAGGCTGCAGCCGTAGAAGCGGTAGCCCTTGAGCCTGTGGATGATCCGTGCGAGGGCGTACAACTTGCGCAGGATTACGGGGATTTGATAGACGAGGAGGCGCTCGCCGTCGTGGAGGAAGGACGCCACGACACCTGGGAAGTCGTCCGGGCGGACCTCGCGACCC
This sequence comes from Fomitopsis serialis, assembly GCF_022376445.1. Taxonomy (NCBI): domain Eukaryota; kingdom Fungi; phylum Basidiomycota; class Agaricomycetes; order Polyporales; family Fomitopsidaceae; genus Fomitopsis; species Fomitopsis serialis. The sequence continues at coordinate 1,200,433 of NW_025954961.1, forward strand.
TTGTATTTGTCCTGCGTGACATACGATTGGTGACGTGGTTCCATACCTTCAAACACAATGCAACGGATCGTCAGCATCAGCTCACACCCTACCCACGGAAGTGGATTTGAAAACCAGATAACGGAGCTCGCGCGATCGAGATACACTACGGGTGACATACGATCGTGATCGCGAACCAGGGGTGCAGTGGCGTGCGAGACGGGCCAGTACAGTAGCAGTCCACTAGTGCGTATGGGGCTGCGGGGAACAAGGACAAGACGCTCACCTGCATGCCGCACACACGCACACCCAGCGCCCTGCTCGTCGTGCGGTCGCACTTCTTTCGCTGGCTCTTCTTCTTGACGGCGTCGCATCCATCCCATACTGCCGCGTCCCCATCTTCAGGTCGAGCACACACGAATGCTTCAGCCGCCCCGTCAGGTCCTCCATCAGGATGAAGTGGTTCTGGCGCGTCACCGACGGGTCCCGCCCTCTACCATCCGGGCTCGTCCGATGTACGCCCGGCATATGCGGTACGAAACGCTCGAGGGATCAGACGGGCGCAGCGTAGTCGATGATCGTGTCGGACCGCACGGCGAACGACGGCTCAGTGCCTGGCGATGGTCCCGGAACGTAGGCATTCGGCCCTCGCTGTCCTCAACCTGGTCGTACTCGAACGGGAACAAGTCCGGCGGGCTTCCATTCTGCTCAAGTCCGTTCGGATCGGTCCTGTCATGGCCCGCGAGCCTGTGCTCGCTCTGCACACGGCGCAGCGGTTGCCCAAGCAGGCTACCTCCTCGTAGCGCAACCGATCGACGCGCTAAGGCGCTTCTTCCGCCGGCCCTTGCCAATGCTGTCGCAGAACGGGTTCGACCCGTCTTCGGCCTCGCCATCTGCAAGCTCACCGTCATCGTCCGTGCGGCGCGAGTGCTGCCTCGTTATCCGCCGTAGCAGCGTGCTGAAGACATGGTCCTTGAACCTAGTGTTCACGACAGTGGAGCCCGTCCCGCCATAGAAGCCATTCGTATAGTTCACGTACGAAGCACGAGGCGACAGCGCCTGTGCGGCGATGGAGCGGTTCGGGATCACGCTGTTGTGCACCTGCGGCGAGTTCATAGGCGTCGGCGCGTCCGACGGATACTCCTGTATGCCCCTCGTCCGGCCCAACGAACTCGGGCCGGGCTTGGACCACGGCGACACTCCCGAGGCCAAATCCGGACTCGACGCGGTGTACCCACCAGATGCGGCGCGCGTAATCGCTGGTTCACGACTGGTCGCGGGAACGAGGACGCCGCGGAGTGCGACATGGCGCGACTCCGCCCGGCGCGGAGTAGCCACTGCGGGACGATGTGCCGGTTGTAGTCAGTGCGACCTCGGGTAGCTCTGCTTCGCTGACGTCGGTGTCGCCCTCGCCACGCGCGGAAGACGGCTGTGAGGACGTGCGCGATCGGTAGAGCTCCGACGCGGCCTTGTGGAGGGAGGTCGTGCGGGTTCGTGATGATCGTGCGAGCTCGCACGGAGATACCGTTGGAACCGCGCGGGACTCGCCGTAGCTGACGAGCATGACACCCAGGTAGCGGGGGATGAAGTCCAGCAACGGCGGTGCCTCCCGCTCGACGGACTCGTAGAACAAGTTCTCGCGAGATACGAGGGCTACAGGGAAGGAGCGGATACATTAGATCCATCCCAACATGAACGTGAGACAAGGTAAATTTCACGAACCTTGCACACGGCCCTCCTTGTGAACTTGTATATCGCGCTGTGCCCGCCAACCTGGTTGCGAAACGGCCGTAGCGGTATATGCGGCAGACTCTCTTGCGGGAAACTCAGCGCGAGATCATCCTGCGCACCGTTTGCCCCGCCCTCGCGCTGAGCTCCATATCGTCGTACGGCGAGAGGAGAGCGCGCTGGTGTTGTTCCTCATCCTCGTCGCTTGCATGCCGCACGAACGGCTGTGGTTGAGGACTCGTCCGGGAGGGCGACAACGGGAACGGAGACGAGGCTTCCGTCGTGGACGCAGTCGTGATCGACGCAGTGTCCCACGTACTCTCTTCGTCGGTGGACCAAGGAGAATGCGAAAGCACATCAGAGGCAACGGTAGGTGGTGGAGGCCGATCAGGTATGAGTATCCTCTCTTGGCCAGGGATAGGCGAGCATGACCGGTCCCGTGATGCTATACGCACGGGAGCAGAGACGGGATGGACGCTCAACGGGCGCGAAGGCGCCTGTATATCAAAGGAGATAGGTAGTGAACGGCTAGAGGAACGGGGTCGATTGATGGGAGAATGTGGATGGGAGCCTCTGGCGAGTATACTTCGTGGTAGGTGATGTTGGACGACAGGGACGAATCCGTCCCGGGAGAGCCGATGATAGCGTCTTCGGGAGGCTCGTCATGCCAAACAGGACGATCTCGCGGCCGTCCTCGGGCAATGTCTTCAGCAACGGTGTTCCGCCATTGCATAAGGTCATTCAGGACAGTGTCGCGCATCGATGGCTGCCGCCGCTTCGACCGCCGTGCCTCCGCATCGCGAGCACTGGACGTGGAACTCACGCTTTCTCGAGTCCTGACCCTCTCCATCGACAAACCGGTGACACTCTTCTCTCTGCGGAGCGCGCTCATTTCGCGGTCCGGCCAGTCGGAACGCTTGACGAACTCAAACTGGGCCTCCGCCATGTCCCCGATGAGATGCCCCGAGCTGGCTTTGCGTTTTGAGACGGGCGAACCTGGCCGGACGCGCTCAAATGGCTCCATGTCCTCGTTCGGGGGCGGGCCGCCGGTGGACTCCCTGAAGAGGTCCAAAGAGGCGGCGACCTTGCGCCCGATGCCAGAGACGGACGTCGAGGGCAGCATCTCCGGGTCCGAGCTCGGTGAGGAGCTTGAGACGGGGACGGGGAGCGGCGGGTCAGGGGTCGTGCGGACAATGGGAAGTCATGGAGAGCAAAGGATCTGAATTAGACATACGGTTTGCGGGAGGGTCAGAGCCCTGCCGCGGTCTGAAGCTCTGCGCATGTGCCGCTTGCGGGGGTGGGGGACGGATGTGAGTGCTTGGTCTCAGTGCCAGACCGCTGGACTCTGTCTCGCTATCATTGCGCCATGCCGCCTGGTTGTGAACCTTGGAGGAGAGGGTGCGTCGAGGCTTTGCACCGAGATGGAAGATGCGCTCCTTAGGAGGGCGCAAGGAGGAGGGCCCGGGGGGAGTGGCAGGGCTTGTCGGGGAGGGTCGCTGGGAGCGGGAGGGCTCTGGCGAGGTGGGACTCATATACTGGGAGAGTCAGATAGAGGCCGGGGGAAGTGACGAATGCGGGTGAGCGGAGGAGAGGCTGGAGATGAAACGGATGAGACGATGCGGGGGGACAGAAGAGGGAAGAGCGGGCGCTGGGAGATGGAGGAACGTTTTTGAGCGGGGAGGAGGAAGGGCTGATCATGCACGAGGACTCGGGGGATGATGTTTGTCGTCGCTGAGGAGAGTAACCGCGCACTTGTCGACTCTCAGCCAGCAGCGCGCGCCCGAAATGAAAGTTCTCACTGACGATATTCGAAGCCAGTCGCCCTCCTGTCCTCACACACGTGGGCCTCTGCTGACTCAGCACCCCGCCTTCGCCCGCCACAGCACCGACTCACCGCACTCAGCCTTCGCCCAGCGGGGCGCTGCACCACGCCCGCCGCGCGCACTTATCGCCCGCCATCGTCGGCCGCGCCCAACGTCGCCGCGCCCAGCAAGGGTAATCCGCTTATTGTTTTCCGCTCTCTAGAATCCAAACAGGCGTCATCAGCCGTGGGTGCGCCAACTGTACGCACGTTTGCACACCCATCCTCTCTGACCGCGGACGCATCCGGCGCACGTCGTGTCTCGCCTGCCCACCCGCGACGCATGCTCCCCGCAATGCGGCCTCCATCCGCTGCCTCCGCCTCCACCAATCATGGTAAGCACGTCTCCTTCCCCGGCTGACCAGCCCAGGCCTGTCGCGCTGTCACTCCCTCGAAGCCACCGCCGCACCTCCCGCCTGACTGGCCTCCAGGCCATCACCTGCTCGCGCGACGGTCGTCTGCCCGCTCGTCACACTACGTCTCCAGACTGCTTCACCCTCCTCGGCCGCGGCTCCCTCACCTTTAACGCATCTCCTCTCTTTCCCCGCGCATCCGCATCGTGGACCTTGACGTATTCGTTGCCCACGACCTACCCCAGGCCGATAAGCCTCACCATCCCCGGGCGTTCTCGGCTCAATAGGCTCTGCGAACTCAATCGTGGAAGAACCGTGCGCTTCCGCCCCGCGTCTTCATACAACGCCCCTTCCGTTATTTGCGCCTTCCACTGGCGTCAGCGCTACGTCAATGCGGTACAGGCGACCTACGCGAAAGTCTGTCTTATGACCGTGAGTGCGTCCTCCTCTGCGCTGCATCCTTGCTCTCATTTAAACAGTCCGGTGACCGAGTTCTGCGCCGTTCCCACTCGCGCACAGTACGTACAGCTGTCCCCGGCCGGCGAATCTGATAACCTCGCCGTGCTCTCCTGGTATCGCGCGCTACTCCTTGATAGTGGGCGTGGGCAGCGGCTCGAACTCACTCAACAGCTGCCGCAAACGTTTCTCGCGAAGCCCGTGGGGAACGGGATGCCCTTTCCCTCGTACGACAAAGGCCGGCAGCGAAGCGTGCGACTCAAATACGAGTGATTGCGCCGTCTTCGCTGTCTGCGACGTCCATCGCCTTCGCACACCATCCTCCCACCGCCCGTCAAACGTTCAAATGTCTAAACCGCCACTCGACCAACAACCATCGAATTGCACATCGAATTGCATTCGCAGCCTAAACGGGCGACGAACGTTGCTCCCGAGGGAGTGGAACCTTTGGTGTGTCCCCCGACTGCGCAGTTCACGGACATTGACCCCGGTCATCATACGAACATCGGTGGTTTTGTCGTGGTGGCAACCCGGAGTCGGCCTCTGTCGTGATCTTGATGTCCGAGTTCTGGATCCTGGCGCGAGCGTGTGTTGCGCACGTTGATTAGCACTTAAGATTGGGTGGGAATCATACCTGAGGGAAATACATGAAACATTTGAGATGAACTATTCTCATGGCATGTAGCTTCTCTATACGGAGTTACAATAAGTATGTAACATATTGTCAAGTTATGGGGTCCAATGGAAGTCATTCCTCTAGGGCTGGCTTTGGCCAATGTGAGACAAGGTGATTACTAAGCAGCACAGCATTAGATCAGGTGAGATGTCATGCTGAACAAGCCAATGAGATTTTTTCCACGAGTGGTGCCACTTTGTTTGGCGTTGTTTGGCACAGATCACTATATAAGGAGTGCTTGATGACCCACTGTGTCCCCTTCCCTCTCTTCAGTCAACCACCACCATCAAACTTTGTCCACACAGCCACTCTTACATGTCTGTCTACACACAGTACATACAACCTCAGGGTCACCTTAACAACGTCACCGCTGATGGTATGCATAATCTCTTTGTTGATCATCATTCATATTTGAAAATATGCTCTTAACAGAAGGATATCTCTCAGGTAGTGACAGAGCATCTGTAGAGCTCATGCACAGCAACAACACTACCTGTGTAGCACAACCTGTCAACATGCCTATCCCATGTTTATCCCAGCCCTCCCTTCCTGTCACATCCAATATTGCATTTGCTCCTAGGCCAGGGAGTCTGCCTGTGGGTCACCTCAACCTCTCCCAATCCTCTAGAATACCCTGTCTCACTCTGCTACAGCAGTCTACCATCATTGCCTTCAATCTGCGCCACATCAGGCCTCCTCCTCCTCTTCCTCCCATCCCCACCAGCCCCCATGTTCCTTCCTTTGATACAGAATCAGCCAGTGGCAGCGATGCCATGGACTTACCGTCCTGGACGGTGTATGACCCTGCCCTAGAACATGCCATCTTTGATTCTGACGGGGAGGAGAATGCTATGGATGGTATTCAAGAGGACACCATTGATGAGCTCACCGAGGATCCCATGGATGAGGATGATTTTGGACACACAGATCAGTTGTCTGAGCACATCATGCCTCAGGTTACTGCCATAGAGCATCTCTCTAGTCCAGAACCTCCTGCTCACCCCATCACTGCACCATCCCATGCCTCAGTCACTCCATCTCCAGCCAACCTCCCTGCACAGCAACCTCGTACCATCACACACACATTTCCAAGGCCTCGCGAGTCAAGAGTCCTGAGGTCTCTTCATGGTCTTGGTGCCAAGATTGGAGAAGAATGGGCCAAAGCAATCAACAATTATGTTGAGCTGCTCACCCAATCACCTATTATGGCAAACAATCGCAAAGCCAAGAAAGTTTTTCTGAAGGCGAAGTGGGCCATGGGGGAGATGGAGGAAGCGCGGAACATTGTAAAACCCATTATCCTCATTGTATGTACTCGTATACTTTGTCTTCCTCATTGCATTGTACTGATATGTTCTCTTTCTCGCAGGATTCCGGCGCTGCCGCCGCTGTTGGGGATTTCTCTGACTGCCTGACGCACACGGGTTGGAATGACGACGCGATCGCGCTCTGGACGAAGGCCGTCCACCTCGCCGAGTTCTGGCGCCACCGTTTCCTTCCGAACCAGTGACGAGCACGACGAAGTCCCGTCGCACGCTATCGCGACGAGCGAACACCGACGTAGACACCGACCAAGGAAACAACTTACCGACAAACCTCATATGCTATATGTACCTAGCGCGACCAGAACCGCGCCGAGAACGCGGCCGCGGGCGGAGGCGGAGGGAAGGTCAAGGTGGGAGGGAAGAAAGGGATGCGACGAAAGGACGCCCACATCCAAGCTGGCTGGGCTGTGTGGGCGCGTAGTGTTGCCAACCGCACGGTGTCAAACCCTAATGCCTGTCACGTTTGTACCATTATTATGCAGAATGCAATTGACATGCCAAACCTGTGCTCGTGCGCGGTCCCGAGTATCGAGTGTCCACACGGAGATGAATGAACGTTGGGTGACGAGGACGTACGATGAATGTACCGCCCACGCTCCAGCGCGGGTCGATGAATTGCGGTCATGGGCCCAGAACTAGTAATGATACAATACTATACCGATAACTCTATCCATGACAATACATAATCGTCTGGCGGTAGACGGGAACGTGTAGGGGAACGTGACCTGCGCTGAGTCCTGCTGATAGTGTCTGAGGCACGAAGTGGAACAGATGAGCCTGAATTGCGCTGGTCTCCGGGATCATGGAGGGAGCGGAGGTGCGTCGAGACGCCGACGCTTTGCTGCCGGACCCTCGTCCGTGTCATCGTCGTCGTCGATCACCACAATCGGTGACGGTGCCGATTCCGGCGCAGGGGTAGGTGGTCCTGGTGCAGAGGGCGACGCTTGAGCGGAGCGGTCGGGGCCGGCATTGGCGATGTATGTCCAGGAGAGCTGAGACCCCGTGGTGCGAGCGGCGCTGTCGTGAACGGGCCAGAGCTGTAATTGCAGCGCCTGCTGCTACTCCAGCCCCAGTCGCCGCACCCTTTGCCTTCTTCGGCTTGCCGCGCCCCCGCGCACGCCCACCCTCGGCTTTGAGCTTCTCCTTGTAGTAGCGCACGATGTAGCTCTGCAAAATCTCAAGCGCCTTCTGCGCACCGAGCGCTTCCAGATCCTTGAGGTGCTCTGGGGTCAGGTGAGAGAAGATCTCGGGGTTGAGGATGAGCGAATTGTCGTGCAGGACGATGGGCTTCGGAGGGGCAGCCGGGCCGGTAGATGTGGAAGACTGTGGAACATGGCCGACGATGATAGGTATGCAGACGGTGGCGGGGATAGCAGGAGCGCTAGACGGTGTGACAGAGGAAGACGAAGGAGGATTCGCAGTGGGTAAGGCGGACGATGTCGGAGCACGTACTGGCGCCGACGGTGGGGATACCTGCGAGACCATCGTGGGTGCAGTGGACATCTCTAGTATCTGTGTTGGTTCGAACTTCACCTCAGGAGCGGGCGATGGTTCGAGCTTGACAACAGATGCGGACGAAGATGCGTGAAGAGATGCTGCAGTCGGAGGATATACATGAGGTGTCGACGTCGAGTTCGTCTTGAATACCAGCGGTGCCGACGTGAGTGGCGGTGGGAGAGGCCCCTTGACATCTCCCTTCACGCTTCTCTTGAACAACGGCTCCAGTGAGGCAGTATTCTTTCCCTTCTTACCTGAGGGTTTGCCGTCCTTACCGCCAGTGCTGGCGGCCGCGGCCGCTGCCTGCCTTCGTGCATCTTGTTCCTCGAAGCTATGCTCGAAGGCCTCGTCGACCAGCCAGAGAGCTCCCTTCCCCTTCTCTTCCTTGCCTCGCAATACTTTCTTGAAGCCAGGATTCGACGAGAGGTTATGTCGAACGGAGCTCTGCAACCATCACAACATTGAGATCGAACAGCGTATATCAGGGAAACTACGTACCTCCCAATCTTTGGCACAGTACTTGTACCAGTCGAACGTCTCGCGAACCCATTGACAAATCTCTTGCAATGACGCCTTTCCCCCCAAAGCCTTGATAGCTCGATAGCACAACTGAGCGTACGTAAATGGTGGCTTCGGAGGCATAATCTCTGGAGGAGGCGGAGGCGGCGGGAGAGCGTCCGACTTCTTCCGTTTCTTCGCATTCGTCTTGAATTTACTGATATTATTGGAGTTTGGTAACGATGCCTCCGATAATGGGGGTATCTTAGCAGGTAATGGCGAAGATACAGGGGCCGGAGGTGGCGGTGAGCATGGCGGGATAGAGGACGGCGGTGAGATAGAGGTGACGTCGACGATGTCGAGAGAGGGAGACCGCGAGCGGGCACGGTTGTCAGAGGAATGAGAACTCGGTGACGGAGAGTCCTCGGGCGCAGGAGGAGGCGGAAGGATGAAGTGGAAGGTCCGGGAGGCAATTTGAATCTGTGATCTGTAGTACAGCGGGCGATGAGGCTTCTTCAACACTGGGCACATAGCTGTGCAGGCGCACCTATCGTTGAGCGGGACCTTGCTGCCACTTCCCGACCAGACACCGTCTACCCAGGCTCCGTTGCGTCCGATGACAATAAGCACGAAGCGCTCCTCTTCTTCTTCATATTCAATCTTGGCATGAAGACGAGACACGCTCTTCAGAGCACCGAGGTCGACGTCGACCTGAGGGTTGTCGGACGAGGATGCAGTGTTGAGAGGGATGCAACGCCGACCAATCGTGACATTGAGAGTCTGGAGATAGTAGGTGAAGCTGGGGAAGACGAGGCTATAGTATGCGCTGATCTTGGCGGGGAGGGCATCCTGCTCCGGGGAGAGGGAGGCAGGGTCGCGGGGGGTATCCTGGGAGTGAGCTACGAGGGTGGCCATGGCGAGTGGAGGGCGCAGAACGTCGAGGACGCGTTGGAGTCAAACACGGCCCACTTGGGCGTGACAGCGTCCTCCCCACCGGCAAGCGCCGGCCTCCCTTTTCCGGTCACCGTGGCTCGCCGGCGCGCTGCACCATCCTCGGCTCCCTGACGTCCTCCTTCCTCGTCTGCATTTCCTGTAGCACTACCCACCATGTCCTCACCCATAGAGCCCGTAGAGGAGAAGGCCAAGCAAGAGCTCGAAAGCCTTGTCGACCGCGACGTCGACTCAACCGACTCCGACGTCCGGTACATGGCGTACGGTGCACGTCTCCGGACTGTCTTACGCGCCGGGCAGCGTTACATCGCCTATGTACGTGTCCTTCTTACACTATGGCATTGGACAGCGATAGATTTACACCAGACCAGTGATGTTGGAGAAGCATTTCGCCCAGTCGTACCACCAGCAGTCGTGACGGCTGCCTATGGTATTTCTTGGTTGTACCTCGGCGGGTGAGTCGCGCCTTTCCTCCCCTATTGACTCTTGCTGATTTCGGTTTGCGCTCCCAAGAGACGTTGCATATGAGGCGTACAAGGCACACCGGAGAGGGCCGTCTCCTTTGGAGGCAGCACATTTCTCTGAGCCGACCAGAATTGGCATGGTCGCCGTGAAACGCGCCACCTTCCAGTCTATCGCGTCCATGTGAGCACTCTCTCATTTTGTCTGCCTTACAAAACCCCTAAACGTAACTCAGGGCACTCCCGGCCTTCACCATTCACACTGCCGTGCATCAGGCGAAAAAGGCCTTTGCGAACGCGAAGAACCCGCGTGTCAAGACGTGGGGCCCAACCGCGACCGGTCTCGCCATCGTACCAATCTTGCCCTATCTATTTGACAAGCCTGTAGAGCACGCGACAGACGCTGCATTCGAATGGATAGAGAAGCAGATCTATGAGCGGGAGAACAAGGCGTGATTGAATGGGTCGGGATAGTTAACTACTGTACTGCTTTCGTTTAGACCTATCCTTCTTGCTGATAATGCGTCCGTGATGACTGGCTGACGGTAGACACCAGACAGTAATACAATCTACATTGATACAATATCAGGCAATTTGACTGCTATACACTAATTGCTGCCGATCGTACAACGAATGAGATGACTACGTACAGACAACTACCGAATACCTAGCGGATGATACGATATGAGTAGATAGCGTGCAAGAACCGTCCTGGTGGGAGCAAATGCGAGGGATGTCAATGCGCGAACAAAAGGATGCGACGATGCGATGCTAGATGATAACGTAGGTCGACGAGCGAAACGCGGATGCAGCGCGAACCGGGAGAATTAGAGGAGGCGGCCTAACGCGAGTGGTATCGAACTGATCGAATTCGGCGGGATAACGCCGACTTCGGTGACGACAGCCGTTATGCAGGTCGGCGGAGTAAGGTCGTATAATGGATTGAGAATCTCCAGGTTCGGTCGATTCTGGAGAGTCAAAGCTTCACGCGGCTTTGTCAGTGGAAACGATGAGAACAAGTCGCCGGTTGGGGCTAAACAATCCAGCGACGGTCAGTCAACACGAATCAACGCCAACGGTCTCGGTGACATACCTAACTCGTTCTTTGTGAAACTATCTAATTGTACCTCCTCGGAATACTTGTACGTTTCGCAGCACACAACAACCGGGACGGAGTGCTGCCTCGCCATCATCGCGACTAGAGCAGTCCCGGCCCTTGAAAAGACTGAACCGTTTGCGTGGATCGAGTGCGCCCCCACAAGAACCATCGAGACTTCATTGATGATGGATCCGAGGGCGGGCAAAAGCAGATATGTGCACTGGATACCGGCAGTGGACAGCACAGAGAGTAGCCGTTTACCTTTGGACAGACGTCAGCAATCAGTCGCTGGCGTCTTGACTCCAAGACTCACCCTCTAACATGGGTCTTGAGTCGACCACGATGACGGAGAAATCGCGACCTTCCTCGTGTGCGCCGAGAAGGACCTTCTCGACTATAGATGATCTACGATGCGTCTAAGCGCTACTATGACATACTGAATGAACGAAAGCCTACCTTGCGTAAGTGAGTACAACGTCCCCGTCCTTGATCTTGCTTCCTGCAGTCTCCTCAATTACTTGATCGGCGAAGATAATCCGATCCCGGATGTAGTTGTCTATCTTGCGACACAGTGCGTCTTTCGCCTGAGACGACCACAGTGAGCACTCGGACATACCCAGACGGCCGAAGATCGACTCACATCCTGCTCAGGCAAGTCTATATCTGAACCGCTGATCTCTAGCTTCAGCTGGCGGATAGCATTTCCCATTGTGACCGACATAGGTCTGGCTGCAACGAGGTGGCTAATTTGAGGCGACAGATGCGTCATGAGATGTCGCGAAAGAGTATTATTCGGGGGTGTGGTGTAGTCTTGGATGACCTGCAATGGAATGTTTAATTCAGACGACCACGTAATTATACGGAATGAGAACTCACCGTCTTGAAAGCAGTCAAAGTAGCGATGCAGCGTGCATTCGCGCCAGCGATCTTGAAGTTCGCGAATTGCAGCGCGAGCCGTACTATGGTCGGGTGTATCTCACCCTTGGCGGCACTGACGGGTTTGGGCAGCCCGAAGTGTGCGAATATCCGGAGGCCGCGCGCCTTCTCCGTCGACGCGTCGGGTATGGTGGTGGGCACGGCCTTCGGGTCCTTGACTCTGTTCACAGATTGCGAACGGGGTCGTGCAGGTGCCTCGGGAGGCTTTGCTCCCTTCTTTGGGGCTGAAGAATTGGAGGTTGAGGCTGTAGAGCCCTGCTTTGCGTTGTTAGGCACTTTGCCGTTGACACCATTGACAGCCCCGGTTTGTTTGGCAGCTTTGGCAGCCCGTTGTTTCTCCTGTAGCTCGCGCCGCTCAGCCTTGGTCATTTGCTTCTGGGCTTTCTGCTGCCCGACGTGGGCGAGGTCGCCGTTAGGCGGCTGGATCTGGGTGTCCAGAGTGGGGGCGGGCGACATGGTGGGTGCGGAAAAGACAGAGGCTGAGAAGGAACGGGCCGACGGGCTGAGCAGATATGTTTTGTCGAGACTGGGATTGGAGAGTGACTCGAGTCATACACAAGGCGCGTTCTCGATCGCCACCCGCGTGACCGTGTGAGCGTTACGTGAGAGCCATTGGCGCATCCTCCGATCCCTCAGCCGACCGTAAACGCTGCTTGTCGCTCGACGTGCTCGACGACGCTCTCCACCATCTTAGCCAGCTCAGGGCTGCGGGCTTCACAACCTCACGTCTGGTACATATACATTCGTTGTAATTGAATCATGGTGCGTTTCTCGCCATCCCTTTCCAGCGATTTGGCTAAAGCCTCCTTCAGGGTGTTCCGGCGTTGTTTCGCTGGCTCAGTAAAAAGTACCCGAAGATCAGTGAGTCCATGCAGTTGGCTATGTCTCGCTCAGCGTGCTTACCCATGGTGAACAGTTCTACCTGTGGTTGAAGAAGACGAAGTGAAGGTTCCGGATGGCGACGGCAATGAGGTCGCTGTGCCCGTCGACATGTCCCGGCCGAACCCCAACGAGGTGGAGTTCGACAACCTCTACCTTGATATGAATGGAATCGTAAGTTCTCTCGCCCCTGCTGATGTCTCCGTATTCATGCTAGGTAGGTTCACCCGTGTACACATCCCGAGGGCAAGGTGAGTATATGCTGCGTCGCCTCAAACTGCGCATTGACGCCGTCACATCACAGCCTGCCCCCGAGACGGAGGAGGAAATGATGCTAGAGGTATTCAAGTACACTGAACGAGTGGTCAACATGGTCCGTCCGCGCAAACTGCTCTTCATGGCTATCGACGGTGTTGCGCCGCGAGCGAAGATGAATCAGCAAAGGTCTCGCCGTTTCCGGTCTGCTCAGGAGGCAAAGGAGAAAGAGGAGGCCCGAAAGGAGTCAGTTGCCATGTGGGAAGGTATGAAGGTTGACCGATGCTTGACGGCCATGCTGAACTCACACTCTGCTAGCCATGGGTAAGACACTTAGCGAGGAAGAAAAGAACAAGAAGTCGTGGGACTCGAACGCCATTACTCCGGGCACTCCATTCATGGACCTACTCGCCAATGCTCTGCGTTACTGGGTAGTGCAGAAAATGAACACTGACCCGGGTTGGAAAGAGGTGATGTTCTCGCTCGTTGCGACCTGAAAACCCAACTGATGTTTTGTGCAGGTGCAAGTTATTATTTCTGATGCCGGTGTACCCGGCGAAGGCGAACACAAGATCATGGACTTCATACGCCGTCAACGGTCAAACCCTGGTCATGACCCGAATACTCGACACGTAATTTACGGACTGGTAGGCGTCTACTACGACTGCACCATCTGCAGATGCTCACCACCAGCTTTAGGACGCGGATCTGATCATGCTTTCCTTAGCCACTCACGAGCCACATTTTAGGGTGTTGCGAGAAGATGTGTTCTCTCAATCTGGGAGTGCGACTGCTTGCCGGATCTGTGGCCAAGAAGGGCATTACGCCGCTCAATGTACGGGTACCAAGGCAGAGGTGGAAAAGAAACCTGTCGAGAAGAAGCCATTCATCTTCCTCGACGTCGCCATTCTGCGCGAGTATCTGGAAGCAGAGCTTCGCGTGTCGAACGCACCCTTTCCGTTCAACTTAGAACAGGCCATTGATGATTGGGTCTTCCTCATCTTCTTTGTCGGGAATGATTTCCTGCCTCATTTGCCATCACTTGAGATCAGGGAAGGTGCGATCGATACACTGCTCAAAATCTGGAGAGAAGAGCTCCCGCGAATGGGCGGTTATCTGACCAATCATGGTCAAGTCGAGCTATCGAGAGCAGAGATTATCCTCGAAGGTCTCGCTAAGAGAGAAGATGACATCTTCCGGCGGCGACGTGAATGTATGTGCTTGTACCTCATAGACTTACACGTGTTCACTGACTCGCCAACTTTAGCTGAGGAACGTCAGGACCAGAATGCCAAACGTCGTAAAATCGAAAAGGACATGGTTCTCAACGGCACCGGGCCGTCGGCTTCGTTGAATCTCACCGCCACACCTACCGCACCTGCTGCGCCTTCCACTCCCATGCACCATCCGCTCCCTCCTAAACCCACAAACTCAGACAGCATTGGCTTGGGCGGGCCAAAGACCTCGGAGTCTGCTTTGCATGCCCCCACAGCCGCCCAAGCGTTGGCCGGCTCGAATCGTGATGTCGTCGCGAATAGACGTGCTATTCGCATGGCCAACATGAGTGCTGCTGAGATGCTGAAGGCTGAACTTGCCGGCCTGCAGCCGCTGAAACCCAAGTCGACGAAGTCGACAACTACTCCTGCTGCCATCACGAAACCTGATACTGCCACGCGCGCCACTTCTGTCTCTGTCCCTGCCGCTGCGCCTGCGTCCCTGCCCACCCAGCCTGAGGTGAAGGTTGACGAGGAGGACGTTCCTGGTCTGGGCGCGTCTGCTAGCCCGGAATTCGAGCTCGATCCTGCCACTGTCCCGAATAGCGAGACGCTCGCGCAAAGTGATGAGATGGATGCTGACGGCATCCCAGACTCATCTGTCCAGTCGGAGGAGTTCGCCATGTCAGTTGATGATGATGGCCCTCGAGGTACCAAACGTAGTATTGATGAGGCGGAGGCGGACGAAGAGCCTGAGGGGCTTGGAGATGACGATGACGAAGACGAGGCACCGGCTTCCACGTCCTTGACTCTGAAGGTCAACCCTGATGGGACAGTAGAACAGGAGGATGTTGTAAAGTGAGTTTGTCAACGGCACCCGTCCGGTCATGCCCTCATCTTCTATTGCAGACTCTGGGAACCTGGCTATAAGGAACGGTACTACCGCCAGAAGTTCGGCGTCGAGCATAACGATGCCAAGTTTAAGAAAGAGTAAGGCTGCACTTCTTGACGTTCAAGTGGTGATCTCACCGCCCCACTAGCATCACGACTCGGTACATGGAAGGGCTAGCCTGGGTCCTGCAGTACTACTACCAAGGGGTGCGTTGTCGTGGCAAGCTACTCTGACTGGTACTGACCTTGGATCTTCATGTATAGACGCCCTCCTGGACATGGTATTACCCTTACCATTTCGCGCCCTTCGCAGCCGATTTCGAGGATATCAGAACTATGAATATGGACTTCAACCTCGGTCAGCCGTTCAAGCCCTTCGAGCAGTTGATGGGTGTTTTCCCTGCCGCTAGGTGAGTATTTACTGTCTCGTGGGTCATCCTGCCTCTGACAGGAGCCGACAGTCGACAGCACATCCCTGAGGCGTTCCAGCACCTCATGACAGAGGAGACATCGCCCATCATTGATTTCTACCCTCCCAGCTTCCAGGTCGATATGAACGGCAAGAGGATGCTCTGGCAGGGCGTTGCACTGCTTCCCTTCATTGATGAGAAGCGTTTGCTCGACGCCATGGCTGACCACTATTCTAAGATCACCGACGATGAGAAGCGCCGCAACCGATGGGGAAATGATGTCCTCTTCGTGTTCGAGGAGCACCCATTGTATACATCACTCGAGGCATTGTACGGCAAACGCAACAAAGACGAGGTCAGTCTCATGATATCTATGTATTGGCTCATATTAATGCAGATCCACTTACAGCCCATGCCGATCAATGTCGACGCGAGCAAGGGAATCAGCGGCAGTTTACTCCCGAATCCCGACTGCATCCCGGGATCGCATTATTACAGCCCCTTCGCCACCGTAGACTTGCCCGACATCAAGGGCGACCGATCGCTCTCTGCTGTCTACTTGTTCCCTAAACAGTTAACGCCGCATCGTTCTGTTTTGCTTCCTGGTGTCCGTCGGCCACGACCTATCCTTACAGAAGAGACCGGGAATCCGCGAAACGGGGCGGCCGCGGTCGCGGACGGGGCGGATATGATAACCGTGCTACTCTGCGTGGGGCATCCTATGGTTCCAATGGCCGTGGCCGTGACTATGGTGGACGCAACGACTACCGCGACGGGTCTTCGTATCGCCAACAATCGCACCAAGGCAACTGGTCAAATGGCCCGTCATCGTATCCTCCTGTTCAGTCATACTCGAACATGTCGTACAACTCTCGCACAACTCTCGCGGGACAACTCTCGCGGGGACAACTCTCGCGGGGATTCTATCAATGGCTACGGGGCCCCCCGAGGCAGAGGTGGGTCTAGGGGCCGTGGCGGGTACGAATCGGGTAATTCGTATGGGGGATCCTACGGCAACGGTGGAGGCTACGGAGCAGCGAACAGCCGAGGCGGCGGTTTTGGAGGCGGCGGCGGTTTCGGTGGTGGTAGAGGAGGATACGGAGGGTACGGGGGAGGCGGTGGCGGCGGTGGTGGAGGATATGGCGGTTATGGCGGCGGCGGCGGTTCTCCTGCTCAGAGCGGCTACGCCAGAGGAGGCTATGGGCTATGGCGGTGGCGGCGGTGGCTACGGAGGTGCACCGCAGAATGGGTATGATTCATACGGCGGCGGCGGCGGTTACAACGCCCGTGGAAACGGGTACAACTCGCGCGGGAGGGGAAGAGGATACTGAGCTATTGAGCTCAGCTTCATCGCTGGCGCATGTCTATTATTAACCTATTGACGGCGGAGGATGCACGCAGTATATGGGACTTCCGTGTAACATACATGACATTGTTATTGTGTAGCGTTCGATATATACATGTCATCATTCTGGTAGCCTCAGGCGGAGAGCGAGAGCAGTGAGACAGCTTGAGACCTGAATACATACATAGCAGCTGCACGATACACATGGCAA
Organism: Fomitopsis serialis; assembly: GCF_022376445.1. Taxonomy (NCBI): domain Eukaryota; kingdom Fungi; phylum Basidiomycota; class Agaricomycetes; order Polyporales; family Fomitopsidaceae; genus Fomitopsis; species Fomitopsis serialis. The sequence goes on from NW_025954961.1 coordinate 1,217,458, forward strand.
ACCAATCGCTTCACTATGACGGATACAACATGACACCTTCCCTCCATGGAAACCTACATTTGCGGACCCAGACCACCCTCTCGTGGGGAAGTGCAGGTGAGATACAGGGAGTACTTCCTCTCGAGCTCCCGCAGCTTGGCACGTCTCTTCTTCTCCCTCTTCCTCATTTTCTTCTCGGCCTTCCGCTCGCGCCTGAGCGTCTCGCCTCGCGGAGCTCTGCCATCTGGCTATCGACCTGACGGCCGTAAACGCCTCCATACGCGTTCCCATACCTGTACCTGTCGTCACGATCGTCTTCGGACGAATCGTCGTCGTCGTCGTCAGATGAGTCGAGTTCGTCAGAGTCGGGGTCGTAGGTATCGAAGCCGGGAAGGTGGAGGTCGACGGTGCCGACGCCGCGCCCGGAGCGCCGCTCACGGCCCTTGTAGAGCACGACTTCGACGCCGCGACGCCCGAAGAACGAGGCGTTCCAGAGGTCGATGAGGTCTGCGGTCAGGGTGCCCCTCTTCGGCGGCCGACCGTCTGACGAGTATTCGGGCACCGGCAGGCGTCCCGACCAAGCCATGGCGAGATCCTAGACTCATGTCAGCTATCGCTCGCGCTATGGAAAGGCAGAGCAGTCTCACATTCATGAAGCGAATCCAATCCTCGTGGTAGACGTCGTGCGGGACCAACACCAAGGGCATGCGGGGTATCACCTCCAGAAATCATCCATCTCCTGGATCTTCATCATCTCGAAGTGGGTATACGGCTGCGCCAGGTTGGGGGGACGCGAGAAGCCCTCCGGCGCGGAGAGCATCTGCTGCGCCTGCTCGCCAGGCATCAGCGGCATCCTGGGGGACGCGGGCCCGCCGTACCCTCCAGGCTGCGAACCGTACCCTCCCGGCTGCGCGCCGTAGCCAGGGGTGCTGTACGCGGACGTGTTCATGCCGGGGTAGCTCGAGGTAGGCGGGGCGGCGCCGTAACCAGGGGCGGGGCTAGGGGCGCGGGAGCCTCCCCGGCGCATGGGCTGGCCTTCCATGACGTGGCCTCGAGGGTAGACGTCCATGCCGGGCCGCGGGGAGGCGGTGCGCTGCATGCCAGGCTGGTAGGGCGACACGGGGCGCGCCATCGGCATCGGGTTCTGGTACGGGGACACGGGGCGCGCCATCGGGTTCTGATATGGGGACACGGGGCGAGGGATGGCTCCTGGCAGGTACGGGGACACGGGGCGAGGCAGCGGGCCTGCCTGGTAAGGAGACACGGGGCGCGCGATGGGTATAGCCTCGCCAGGGCGAGGCGAAGGAGGAGGGTAGGTCGACGACCTGCCGTACTGCGCAGCGTATCCAGGTTGCCCGTACGTGGCGGCTGGGCTGCCGCCGTACCCGGCGGGCGCAGGAGAAGGATACGCGCCAGGCGGCGAAGGGTACGCAGGACCGCCCGGGGCCGCTTGGTATCCCGAGGGCGGGCGGTCCCCGCCATAGAACGAGCCGCGGCGGGAGCGCGTGCCGACGCCGTTCCTGCGGTCCCCTTCGTACTCGCGCTCGCGCTCGCGCGCACGGTCGAGCTCGAGGTCCTGGAAGCGGCGCTCCAGATCGGCGGTGGCGCCGTATGCGGGGGCGGGGTAGGCACCGCCGTAGCCCCCGTTGAGGCTGGGACGGCGGCTGCGGCTGCGCTCACGCTCGACGCGGCCGTCCTTTTCGCGCGCACGCCGGAGGTCGCGGTCTTCGCGCCCCCGCTCGCGTTCGCGCCGGTCTTCCTTCTTGCGCCTCCTCTCTTCCTCGCGTTGCCTGTGAGATGATGTCAGCGCAAGCGTGCAGGCGATAGTAGGGAGACATTGACCAATCCCTCATGGCACCGCCGTCAGGCTGGATCTGTCCGCGATTGAAGGACGCCATGAACTCCTGCGATGGCAGACGTCCACGAGATGAGTACGTTAGTGTTGAGGATCGCAAAGTAGACAACGCACCGCATTAGCGGGGACTGCCCCGGTAGGCACTACCTGCGTAGCTTCCGCCGGTACCCATTGGATGCCACTGACGACGCCTTGCGGTGTTTGATAGCTGCAGCAAACGACGTTGAGAGTGCTATACGACTACGAGGGCTCTGTACGGGAACACACCTTGCTGCGACGGCTCTAGTGTGCGAAGCGGAAGAGGATCGCGATCAGCGATCGTGCAGACAGACGATCGCAGGCGGGACAAGACTCACTTGAAGGGGTGGTAGACGACCTGGCCGTTCGCACCCACCGTCGTCGTGTACGTGATGGAGCCAGGCTGGATCGTCGCCGCGGGCTGTGGGCTGCCGGGCACCTGGAACGGCGTGCCCGGCTGCATGAGAGGCGACGACGCCCCGGGGAAGGGCACGGTGGTGTAGGACATGCTCGCTGCTCACGAACGACGGGGCGCTCGACCTGCTCGCTGCTCTGAGGGGATGTCTGGTCCAGCAGACGGGGGATCGATGTGGGCGAGAGGTGATGTTGGGCGATGGCTATCTACGCCCGCAGTGCTATATTCTCAGATGGTGGTACACGTTCCCGGCGCCATCATCTCGCTGCATCGTGTACGGCAAGATCCCGCTGCCCCGGACTCGACAGATATCCCCTGGCGTGCCGCTCGCGCTGCGTCAGGCCACACAATGCATGCTATAGCCGAGGGGTACGCGAGTGCTACCGCGGAACGCAGCCGCTACATGTGTCCGTAGAAGAAGTGCGGGAAATGACGAAAGGAGCGGAGGGAATGCAACGAGGACGGCAGAAGCCAATAAGACAATGCTGAATGGAGTGTAACCGAACAAGACCTCATGAGAATCTCCACCACAGCAGGATGATCAGAATGAAGACGATTGCGCCTATTGGCGCGTACTGCCGCAGCATTGCCTGGATGTTGATGTTCCGCGCAGCTTTACGGTACTTTTCTGATTCGGACCGGAGAGAAGTTGAGAGATGTGACATTCCTGGGGAGCGGAATGCGTCACGACAGCGAACATGTAGGCCATGGGATCGCACATACTGTCTAGTGAGTCTCCTCTCCAGAGTAGCTCCTCCATGTTCTTGGTCATGATACGTGTCACGTCCTGTAGGTCGTCGTTGAGCTTGTCTAGGTGGGAGCTACCTGCTGCGTTCGCTGTCCGGGTGTCTTGGTATAGCCGAGCTGTCTTCCCCATGAAGGTATCTGAGGGAACAGCGTTGAATCCCACATATTGCACATCCGTACGACAATCCTCACCGAATCCTACAAACGCGTACGGTTTTCGGACTGTTTCTACCTTGGCCCCATATGACGTCGCAAACTCCTTCGACAGCTCATCGAGGTAGGAGAAGGCCAGCTTCCGAGGATACGACTTGTCGGCGATGACGAGGTACACCACGTTGTCAGCAATCAGGTAGCTAGCGCGACCGCGATTGTGAGACAGTTACGCTGAAGGAGGACAGCTCTGGACACGTACTGGAGCGTGTACTGGCCGCTCTCGATCGAACACCTGGGTTCAGCGTTGGGTGTTATCCGTCGGAAGATGAGTTTGGCTTGCTGCTTGTGCTCTTGAAGCGCACGTTCTGTCTGCGGAGCAGTCGATTCCAGAACTGACCGAGGCGTTAATGACGGGCAGGGAGGCTCACCTGCTCGTCGTCCACGCTTGCAGCCAGTGGGAGCGCGTCCGACGCTCGTACAATGAGTGTCGACTTGACCATGTCTTATAGTGGTGGTTCTCAGACTGGTCTAACGATGTTTGCTGAGGGTTGATGGTCGCGGGACGGCGTGCAGTGGCGATGGGGAGGAGGTCGTCCAGTGTCGATGGGCGCCTCTGGAGCCGGTACGTGTTACGGGCTAGACGCTCACGTGTGCAGAGACCCTAACCCCAGCTCGGGGATGGGCGGGTCCCGAGATGCAATGTCATGCATATTTAAGTGCGGAGGGCTTCTTGCCGGGGTCTGTTTCACAGCCGTCCTCTCCCCTCTTCGTCCCGCCCGTCATCATGCCCTCCAACCTCTTCAACCTCAAGAAACAGGTCAGTCACATCCCCCTGCACAGCGATCGTCCTGACCACCGCCGCCGACATAGCTCACGTTCTATGGCGCCTACCACGCCAACCCGGTCAACATAACCATCCACGAAGTATGCGTCCCGGTCCTCCTCTGGTACGTCCGCCGCGTTGTTCTCCCACTTTGGTGATTTTGCTAACTCTCTCTTCGGCTATGCAGGACGTTTCAAGTGCTCGCGAGCGCCCTTCCAGTGCCCGACTCCTTCCCGTCCATCCACCTGACGTTCAACGAGTATCTCGCGTTCGATCTTAACTGGTCTGCTATCCACGCCGCGCTGTACATTGCGTACTACTTCCTCCTCGAGCCCACCGCCGCCGTACGTGCGCCACCGCTGCTCACTCTCACAGCCAGCTAACCCGTGTTTGACATCACAGGCGTTGTACGCCCCGCAGATGGCGCTCTCCGTCTTAACGGCGACTGCTTTCGCCCACACGCCCGACGCCCTCAAGTACGCCGCGCTCATGCACGTCGGCTCGTGGATCGCCCAGTTTGCGGGCCACTTTGGGCCGGAAGGTCGGGCGCCGGCGCTCCTTGACAACTTAATCGGAGGTGCGCGCACAGCCTACAACATCTCGCGCTTATTTGACTGACGAGGCCCCGTATCTGCTGCGCGTTCGAATTCACAGCTGTGGTGTTGGCCCCCTTCTTCGTCCATCTCGAGGTGTTGTTCGCACTCGGATACAGGCCCGAGCTTCACAACGAGCTCAAGAAAAGTATCGACTCGGAAATCGAGAAGGTCAAAAAAGCTGAGAAGGCCGCCGGCAAGGAGCAGTGACCTGCTGCCATCTGATGGCGGTATCAGCTTGGTTATGCAGAGTGGGCCCGACCTCGTTTCAGCTTCGAAGACGGTGTTTCTTGCGCTTTGACGTAGTTTCTGACGACGTTGTACGAGCATGTACGTTTACGATATAAGTGTACTATTACATTCGCATCCTCGACAGCCTTACATTGCGATTCATCTACATCCAAACAAGTTTCAGTCAGATAGCAAAACCGTCTGCTCGACAAGCCACCTCAAACAAGGCTCGCCGGGGGCGGGAGGACCGGCTCCCCGAGAGGCGTCACATAGGAGGAGCAGAGGCCTCCGTCGACCAAGAAGTCGGTTCCCTAGAATTGACAACACCTTCATCAGCATATGCAGGTTGAAGACACGGTCACAGACGTACGGTGACATAGCTGCTGTCGTCGCTCGCGAGGAAGAGCGCGCCCCGCGCGATTTCGATGGCCTCGCCGAAGCGACCCATCGGGAGGTGCACGAGACGGCGCTGCTTCTTCTCCTCGGTGTTGAGGAAGTCCATAAGGAGGGCTAGAGCAGGCATGGTGGCGATCAGTAACGTGAAGGCAAGGAGGCATCTAGGGCTTACGGGTCTTCAGCGGACCACTTGCGCGATAGATGACATTCAGTGCAGGATCCACGATACCTCAGGTGCGCACTTACGGGCAGATAGCGTTGACCCGGATGCCTTCTCTTGCGTGAACCATCGCGAGTTCCCGTGTCATGGCGAGCACAGCACCCTTTCGAAACGCTTAGTCCCGCATACGGGGTTCTCTGATAAGGACTGTACCTTCGAAGCAGTGTCTGCGCACATCGCTCAGCTCACATCGCGCACGAGAAGAGACAGATACGTACAGGCAAGCTGGGGCGTCGCTGCGCCCATCAGGGCGACGAAGCTCGCCGTGTTGATGATGCTCCCGCCGGTGTGGAGACCCTTGCTCTCGTCCGTGGGGTTGTTGCGCATGGCGAGGATCGCGTACTTGCACCCCCACCACACGCCCTTCACGTTGATGTTCATCGTCAGGTCCCATATGCGCTCCTCCGTGTTCAGCGCGTTGTCGTCCTCGGGGTGCATGATCCCCGCGTTGTTAAACTACACCAGACGTGAGCTGCAGCGCGATCGCGTGACCACACTCGGGCGCGCGCACCATGATGTCGAGTCGGCCGAAGGCGCGGACGGTCTGGTCGACCATGTCCTTCACGCTCGCCTCGTTGCTCACGTCGGCCTTGATGGGGAGCGACCGGACGTTCGGGTAGCGCTCCCCGATCAGCTTGTGCGTCTTCTGCACGGCCTGCTCGTTCACGTCGACGAGCGCGACGTGGGCGCCTTCCTGCGCGAACAGCAGGGAGCACTCCAGGCCGATGCCGCTGCAAGACCATGCTGTCAGTCCCCTCCTGGGTGTATAGAGAAGACGGCGTACGATCCCGCGCCGGTGATGAGGGCGACCTGCAAAGTTCGAGGTGGCGGATCGCTTGAGTGAGCTGGTGTTATGCACTGTATGGGGTGACGCACCCTGTTCTGTAGACGACCAGGCATACTGTATTGGCGATGACGACTAAAATGAAAGGGTTGGTGAAAGACGTGCAATCGCCGCCCACTACCGTTACCCGCTAGTCCGTGGATAAAGGTCTCGCGCCACACGCTTCAGCCACATCGCGTCTCGCGGCCGTCACCTTCACATAATGCCCAATACCTCGCTCAAAACGCGTCTTGTGGCCTTGGCGACCTCATAATCGGAATCTACGCATTGAAATCAGCCCGGCAAAGGTCTCAGAAACGCCACATTCACAGATACTCGCGCACAAGACCTCACGACCTGGGTCCGGACGAGTTGGCCACTCGGCGAACACCCGCAGGCAGCATGACCGGCGCACGGGTGCCAGACAACACATATCAGGAGGCTGGGGAGAGAGTGCTCAACGATTTATTGAGCCAGGGGGAAAGCTGGTTGTACAGTGAGTCTTCGATGCTAGTGTGCTGTCCTTCTGTACTCGCACGAGCAGTCCTGGGCGTACAGGCTACTCATTCACCACGTTATACATTGCAATATACTATGTTCAGTCTAGATATATAAGGACCACTATTAATACAATCATACATCCAACTCCTGCTCCGTAGGAGGTCTAGTTAAACTGCAGCCAACACGACACGACCATTATGTATATTTCTATGTGCATATCCTGCTATATTTCTATGTGCATATCCTGCACCTGTCAACGAAATGTATTCTATGCTGTACGCAATGTTTCGTGAGTGTATCAACAATCTACCATCCCCACTGGTACCAACAAATTCACACCTGGAGCGAGACTTCATGATTAATGACGAACTGTATTGCATACTATGTACAGTGCATAGTAGATGCATCCGGCGAGACACAGTGACACATACCGAGAATGTGAAATTCAATACACCATTACTGTTCAACTCTATCTGCCACACCCAACATCATACACTCGCGCAACACAATACGACGAGTGCCCTCTTCATGCGCCACGTCGCGACTGTGAGCTTCAAGTTGTCCGGACTTCTGTGGTGTCTTGCACGCGAACAGGAGGCGATAGCACTCTGCTGACAACTTCTCCGAACTCATCTTGACGCATAGATTCCGAATATGTGGTCGTCGAGGCCGTAGGATGAGAACTGAGTGCATGATCGGGGTACAGCGAAAGCGATGACCGCGAGACGCGATGTGGCTGAAGCGTGTGGCGTATCCACGGACTAGCGGGTAACGGTAGCCCACGGTAACTTTCCTTGCGGGCCGAGTCAGACCACTAGCCGCAGTGCGGCTATCGATAATGAGACGCGGTCACGTGTAGCGCGTCATGGCCATCCCCGATTTGGGATGACCAGTGGTTCGTCCTTGCCTTCATTCATCGAGACCTGCACATGCACAACGGCATACATTGCACACTGTCAGAGTGATGCCTGCCATTAATATCTGCGTGTACACAGACTGCTGGACAGAAGTACTGGCTACCAGAGGGGAAACGCTGCGCCTGTGACCACTGTTGCTACGCAAAAGCCGTGACATGGCAGTCGCAGTGCGTATGGTGCGTAAAAAAGCTCAAGCGAGCCTCGGCTTCCTGAACCGCAGTGCGTAAGCAGCTATGATACCGCACTTCTCAGTTAACGCATGAACTGACATCTCATCGTCAAAGTACTAAGTATCATCTCATCCACTTAGGGACACAGGAGGTCTCGACAGAAAGTCAGCCCACCGGTGGCACGTACTTAGGGTCACATTCCCGCAGGGCCTCAGAGTTTGCCTCGGCGGTACCAAAGGCTAGGTTCAGAGGGTGCTGCGAGAGAGGTCGGGTGCAAGTCAAATGTCAATGTCCCACTTGGCATGACACGCCTCCTCCTATCAATGAGGGCGCGTGAGGGAGGGAACAAGGTGAGATCGAGATTGAGATTTTAGCACCGCGACTAGTGATGTGCGCTAACCATTCCGGACACATTCTAGGTACTGTCGTTAATTTCACCAAGTCTTCGTGTCCTCTGCGTCCGGCACAGAGGGTCGTTAGACGCGAATGTCTGGGACGCACCGGTTGATACTACGAGGTCAAGGGATGTCTGCAAAGACCCGGCTTTCACCAGCAGTCGTACAGTGGCTATGGAGCCACTGTGAATGTCGGGAAGTGCAACAGCCTGAGCTTGACGCGATATTGGTAGGAGAGCGATGCGCTCCTCCCCGTCGCGGTTAGAGCCACCTCATTGTCTCTGTCTAGATTGCGATTCAAGTCAGCACCCTCTTTCTCGGCCAGAAGTGGGGGCTCCGTCTGTCGCTCAAATAGGCAGACTGACGCACGCGAGTGTGCTCAACTTGTCGCGATGGCGTACTCGCTTCCCCTTGCGCAGCTATCGGCGTTCCTGCTCGCCGTCTTACTTGCCTATCGCTTCGTCAAGACCAGACGGCAGGCTCCTTTCCCGCCCGGCCCTCGAGGCTGGCCGATAATCGGTAACGTTCTCGACATCCCCACCGAGTATCAGTGGAAGACTTTCGCCCAATGGGGCGAGAAATGGGGTAAGCACGCCAGCCTTCAAGATGGCCCGCTGCACGCTGACTCAAATGGCACAGGGGACATCATGTCGGTCAACGTCCTCGGACAACGCATGGTCATTATCAATTCCGCTCGAACTGCCGTCGAGGTACTCGACAGGAAGAGCTCCATCTACTCTGACCGCCCGCACATGGTCATGATCGGCGAAATTGTCGGCTGGACGCGCATCGTCTCGCTGCACAACTACGGCCCTCGATTCCGCGAGACGCGCCGCCTCCTGTCGCAAATGCTCGGAAGCCGCGAGAAGGTCGGGTGGCTGGCGCCCGTGCTGGAGGCGGAGGAGCACCGCTTCTTGTTGCGAGTCCTCAGGGACCCGGACAGCCTAGTCGCGCAGGTGCGGAAGTACGTCAGGCGTTACATTTGCTCTTCCTCTAAAGTCTTACTGACGCATGTCTCAGGGCTGCCGGCGCCATCATCTTGTTACTAGCTTATGGGTACGAGGTGAAAGATGGCGAAGACCCGTACGTGGCCATTGTCGAGAAGGCCATGTCGGAGGTATCAGCCGCTGCGACTCCTGCCGCTTTTCTCGTGGACTCCTTCCCGATACGTAGGACCCATGTCGCTCACAGATCTTTCCGCGCATTAACGACGATCTCCTTTAGTGCGCTATTTCCCGCCTTGGCTGCCTGGAGGCGGGTGGAAGAAGAACATTCCCGAGTACACGAAGGATCTCAACGCGATGTGCGACGTTCCTTACCAGTTCGTTAAGCAGCGCATGGTCAGTCTCAAACTCATACACCGTGGACCCACCAACCCGTCGCTCACGGTCTCGCGCTATGGCTGGCTAGGCAATTGGCACGTTTATTCCGAGCTTCACATCTCGCCTTCTCGAAGATAAGTTGGCAATGGAACGGGAGCAGCTCGTCAAAGACGCTGCGTCGTCTCTCTACGCTGGTTAGTAGGCCCGGACTCGTTAATACGACTGCCAAAGCTCACTCTGTTCCCTCAGGCGGTTCCGATACTGTTCGTCGCCTGCACTCGTGTATAAATGTCAATACAGACTGACATGGCGTCCACAGACTGTATCCACTCTCACAGGCTTCTTCCTGGCGATGATGTGTTATCCTGAAGTGCAGGGGCGAGCACAGGCGGAGATTGACTCGGTGATCGGCTCAGACAGACTGCCCGTTCTCGCCGATCGAGCGCGTCTTCCCTACGTCCACGCACTGTGCCTGGAACTTCTCCGATGGAACCCTGTTGCTCCTTTGGGTGTGTTGTTCGTACTGCTTCGCTGTGCCACTGAACGTCAAACATCCTCCAGCTATCCCTCACGTCTTGTCCCAGGATGACATCTATGCAGGTTACTATCTGCCAAAGGGAACCATCGTGATGGCGAATGTTTGGTGAGTAACCACGGGTGGAAGGCGCGTATTCATCATATTTAATCTTCATGCAGGAAATTCCTCCATGATCCGGAAACATACGCGAATCCGTTCAATTTCGATCCGAGTCGGTTTATTGCCTCCCAGAAGATGCCAGCGGAGCAGGACCCACGGTCCTACGCGTATGGCTTCGGTAGACGGTGTGTATGACAGGAGCTCACTCAAGCAACATTACTTACACGTACCTTGCCAGGATCTGTCCAGGTATGTGTGCCCATGATGTGGTCCGCAATGTGTCACGAAACTCTCGTAGGAATGTATCTCGCGGATGCCACAGTCTTCCTCGCTGTTGCCATGTCGCTGACTGTGTTCGATATCCGGAAGCCTATAGTAGGCGGCGTCGAGGTGCAGCCCAACATGGAATTTACAAGCGGCGTCATCAGGTAGGTTTGCCTATCAGTTGTGAATAAGCACCGGATAACTAAAGGACTACCAGTCACCCACCTCCCTTCAAGTGTTCGATAAAGCAGAGGTCTGCCAAGGCTGAGGCCCTGATCCTCTCCGCGGATGCGAAGGCTTGAAGTCACCTTTGTTTTCATAGAGGGCCACACTTTTGAGTTTGCACGGTCTATACAAGTTTTTCGCCTTCATATATTCGATTCACTACGACGCAATTAGAGGGCTCACTATCCCACGAACGGTTCCAGACTCTGGCAATCGTTATGGGTTGTAAAACTAAGTATACGGCGAGTATCTCAATCAGAATCGTCTTTATTATATCACTGGTCTGGTCGAAATCAACGCCTCCTTGAATCCTTGTCTGGCCGCCTCAATTTTGTCGACATGTCTGGATACGACCCTCATCATGATCGCTCGACGCTCAGTGCCAGCTCAGTGCTCACGGTCGGAACAAAGAGTCAGGTGTCCGTGTTGTGCTGACGGGGCAGCAAGTTTTCATGGCATCATTCCTCTGAGACTGATCGACCATGCAATGTATGTGTGGACTGACGCTGTCCATTGAATCCACACTGATCATGAAACCCGCCTCGGCGCTCAGACTGGAGGATCGTCTTTTCCTAGCCAAGGCGACGGTCCTATTCAGTTGCTCACCTCGTTAGGCGCGCGGCTATGTCGACTCCGACCGCCTCTCCAGTGACCATGCCGCTCAGAAATCCTCATCAACACTTCGTCCCCCGTCCCCACTTCAGAGGACGTTGGTCTGGTCTTCTGTCATGACATAGCCTTACACACGCAGCCAAATACAAGGCGCCATACTATGCCAACAGCGACATGGTGGCAGGCAGAATGTGGTCAATACATTCCATCGGAATAACTAGGTTGTTGGAACACTATGGATGCCTACGGATGCTCCGTTGACACGGCCTACTCAAGCTGGGCCTACTACACTGGCTGTACGAACGCATACGCGCTCAATTCGAAACTAGCAACTACAAGGTGAGCCATCATTCATATCGGCGAATCTAGAACAACTGAGACACCAGCTTTGTCCTAGCCTGAGGCTGCGCAGGCTTCCGAGGTACTCTCACTTGTGGTTGCGACCTTTCTATCTTGAGGCTTGTCACGACCACATAATTCCAGGTAAGCATACTAATCTCGCTGGCATGTGACAATTCCATTCAACCCTCCCGAACTCAAGTTGATGAAGCGTACACCATCACTTAGCGTCATGGAATACGTGAACCGACATTGAGCTCCTTCAGGAATAGACTCAACTTCCGGGCGTCGTGCTACAGTATACGCGCCCAGTATCGGGACACAAGCGCCAGGCTAAGTTTGTTCGCTATAAATACCTATATCGAGCAGCTGTTGGGCTGGAACTCGCACACTTCAACTCTCACCACTAACATGGCTCTCATCAGACTCGTTGACGCCTTCGCCGCTGCACTACTACTGTGTATTTTGGCACGGTTCGTGACAAGTAGACGCCGAAAACGTCTACCCCCTGGTCCCTCTGGTTGGCCTGTCATAGGCAACGTTCTCGATATGCCTAAGTCGCACGAATGGCAGACATTTGCCAAATGGGGAGAGAAGTGGGGTAAGTCCGCGCACCGCTTGTTACTAAACTTACTATGTACTGAGCGAACTTTCAAGGAGACATCATGTCTGTCACTCTGCTTGACCAGCCAATGGTTGTCCTCAACTCATCGCATATTGCCGTTGACATGTTGGACAAGAAAAGTGCCATCTACTCTGACAGGCCAACATTCCCTGTATGTGGTCAAGTAATCGGGTGGGACCGCACGTTGGTGTTCCTCCATTACGGTCCTGTCTGGCGGGAGACTCGTCGACTCTTCTCCCAGACAATCGGGACCCGTGTCAGTCTAATGCATCTATATGATCATCTAGAACGCGAAGGCAATCGCTTCTTGGCTCGTCTCATGGTGCAGCCAGAGACGTTGTTCCAGCAAGTACGCGGGTACGACTCCTTCGCCAACATTTCCTCCTGTATGACCAACGGCATCTGGCAGTTTCACAGGTGCCTCCATTCTGAGCATTGCGTATGGTTACAACGTCGAGCGGGAAGACGATGAGCTTGTCCGACTCGTTGACAAGGCCGTGGAAGAGTTCTCGTTGGCGTCTGCTCCCGGCGCGTATTTCGCTGATGCCCTGCCCACCCGTTCGTACCGTTCGGCTTAACGATATAGCACGAGCTGATGTTGGCCCAGTCACAAGAGTCCCTGCATGGTTTCCTGGTGCAGGGTGGAAAAGACGGGCATTAGCCTGGCGTAGAGACCTCGAGGCCATGTGTGACTTGCCGTTCAATTATACCAAGCAACAAATGGCAAGTTCTGCTCCCTCAACCTCAACTCTGTAATGTTCTTCCTCAGCTCTTGTTACTGGCTTAGAAAACAGGCAAAGCGTTGCCCAGCTTCGTCGCTATGAATCTAGACCCAGCCGCTGATTCCGGACGCGAGTTCCTTGTCAAAAGCGCTGCTGCGTCGCTATACAGTGGTAAGAGGCCCTTCGTCCTCCTTTAGTGCAAATGTTAACGGATAGGCATCAGCCGGCGCTGACACCGTATGCTCCCCCATTGCAGCATGAACACTATGCAGTACTAACGAACATGTATACAGACCGTATCGGCCATTTGTTCGTTTTTCTTGGCGATGATGTGTTTCCCGGATGCACAGAAGAAAGCACAGGCCGAGATAGACAGAGTTGTTGGGAACGACCGGCTTCCAAGGCTCACTGACCGCGACGAACTGCCATATGTCAGGGCCCTGACCTGGGAGGTCTTGCGATGGCAGCCAATCGCTCCACTCGGTAAGTTGCATGTCTGGGACAGTAGCAGTGGACATTGGGTTGTAATTTCTTTGTCTAGGGGTACCGCACTACCTGACTGAGGACGACACGCATGAGGGGTACTTCTTGCCGAAAGGAACAATAGTCATTGCCAATATCTGGTTCGCCTGTGCAATGACATGGAGTTTGGCTATCTTGACGTACTGATGAATTTGCAGGAGGATGCTTCGCGATTCTTCGCGGTATCCGAACCCAGACGTGTTCAATCCGGACCGCTTTCTACCTTCGAACGACGCAGAACCAGAGTATGATCCTCGGCATATCGTGTTCGGATTTGGAAGACGGTAAGCCTCGTTTGTGCACAATCAGTGATCCAAAATATTGATAATTGTGCAGCGTATGCCCAGGTTTGCATCCAAACTTCTTTTTACTGAACGAATCGCTGAACGAGAGCTCCAGGCTCACAACTTGCCGAAACATCTCTCTTCCTCATTTGTGCTTTGTCTCTGGCTGTCTTCGATATAACTAAGCCTATCGTCGACGGGACCGTGGTGGAGCCTTCGCTGGAGTACACGACGGGAACAATCAGGTACGCGGAGTTTGCCCGCCGGAGGGAACGTTCACTCAATAATGTGGATCCTTCCAGTCATCCGGTACCATTTGAATGCTCAGTCAAACCCCGTTCAGTCAAGGCTTCCACGCTCGTCGCAGCAGTGAGCGATAGTGTCTTCTAAGGTCATTTCTTCGTCGTTCCCCATGTATTCCTTCATTTGTTCATGTTGGCAGACTACCAAATCAGCCAAGCGGTTGTCTCGAGAAGACCCAGTGGAGGCTAGCGGCCTGTTGTGCGTGGTTTGAACCTGCGTTATATCCGACATTGAGGTAGAGCTCCGCCATTGTGCACACAGTTGCATCACGCCGCTTCAGGCCCTACCTCAGTGTCCCATATCCTTCCGTGAATATACAGGAATAGTTGTTGTCCATCAAACTCAGGCTCAAAGTTCTCATTTCTCAGTAGCAGTTAGCGGCTGCAATTGCTGCGAATCCTTGGCCTGCTCAATTTTGTCGACATGTCTGGATACGATCCTCGTCATGATCGCTCGACGCTCAAGCGCTCACGGTCGGACGATCAGTCACTGAGTCAGGTGACCGTGTTGTGCTGACGGGGCAGCAAGTTTACATACATCATGACTCTGATCCACGGTGCAATGCCACTCTGTGGACTGACGCTGCTCATTGAATCCATGCATCATGAAACCCGCCTCAGCGCTCAGAATGACTGGGGGATCGTCTTTTCCTAGCCAAGGCGACGGCCCTATTCAGTTGCACACGTTGGCATGAGGTTGCGCGGGCTCCGAGGTATTCTCACTTGTGGTCGTGACCATCCTTATACGTTGAGCCTTCTCATGACCACATTATTCCAGGTACTTATGCTAATCGGATTGGGACCTCGCTGGCATGTGGCAATTCCACTCAATCCTCCCAAGCTCAAGTTCATACGGCCGCCGCGACTTATTACGAGGACCTACGAGGACCCCCGGTTATAGGCGGAGATGTCTGATCCTCAGATTTGGGCTTTTGTGCTCAGATGCAATAATGCCAAATTTTGGTTCTTAGTCTGGATGAAACCAGGCCTCTGCGTATATTGTGGTTCATAATCATCAGGCATGGTTTCGGCGGACATCCATCCGGATGGAGGGATCATCGATCAGGCCTTACACGACACCACTTGTGTTGTCTCGTCAATCAACCGGTAAGGTGCGCGGGCGGCAGCGGTATCTGATGTGCGGGTAGGTCTCTCAGAGACAGATCATAGCGTGAAGCCACTGCTCGTCGACTCGGGCCCGGCATGCACAGAGAACTGATACATCCAAGACACATAGTGGCCGTAAGGCTTCTCCACCAATAACCGGGGGTCCTATAACTCCGCGTCATGGACCGTCATTGAGCTCCTTCAGTATTTCAACTCCTGGGCGTCGTGGTACAGTATACACGCCCATGACTAGTATCGGGACACTAGCGCCAAGCTAGGTTCTTCCGCTATATTTAAGAGCGGCTGTTGTGTTGGAACTCATACACCTCAACTCTCACGCGCACGGCCCATCACCAAAATGGTTCTCATAGGATTCGTTGACGCCTTGGCCGTTGCGCTACTAATGTGTATATTGGCACGGTTCGTGGCAGGCAGACGCCGAAAACATCTACCACCCGGTCCCTCCGGCTGGCCTCTGATAGGCAATGTCCTCGGTATGCCCACGTCGCATGAATGGCAGACGTTCGCAAAATGGGGAGAGAAGTGGGGTAAGTGTCACTCGCGCACCGCTTGTCACTATGCTGAGCGAAATTTCAAGGAGACGTCATCTCTATCACTCTGCTTGGCCAGCCAGTGGTCATCCTCAACTCATCGCATGCTGCCGTTGATATGTTGGACAAGAAAAGTGCCATCTACTCTGACAGGCCAACATTCCCTGTATGTGGTCAAGTAATCGGGTATGACCGCACGTTGGTGCTCCTCCATTACGGTCCTGTCTGGCGGGAGACTCGTCGACTCTTCTCCAAGACGATCGGGACCCGTGACAGTCTAATGCATCTATCTGATCGTCTAGAACGCGGAGGTCATCGTTTCTTGACTCGTCTCATGGCACAGCCGGAGACATTGTTCCAGCAAGTGCGCGGGTACGACTCTTTTCACCAACATTTCCTCCTGTATGATCAATGGCCACTGGCAGTTTCACAGGCGCCTCCATTCTGAGCATTGCATATGGGTACAACGTCGAGCGAGAAGACGATGAACTTATCCGACTCGTTGACAAGGCCGTGGAAGAGTTCTCGTTGGCGTCTGCTCCCGGCGCGTATTTCGCTGATGCCCTGCCCATTCGTTCGTACCGTTTAGCTCAACGATACAGCAGGAATTGATGTTGGCCCAGTTATAAGAGTGCCTGCATGGCTTCCTGGTGCAGGGTGGAAAAGACGGGCATTGGCCTGGCGTAGAGACCTCGAGGCCATGTGCGACTTGCCGTTCAACCATACCAAGCAACAAATGGCAAGTTTCGCTCACTCAACTTCTCTGTAACATTCTTCCTCAGTTCTTGTTACTGGTTTAGAAGACAGGCAAAGCGTCACCCAGCTTCGTCTCCATGAATCTAATCCCAGATACTGATTCTGGACGCGAATTCCTTGTTAAAAGTGCTGCTGCGTCACTGTACAGCGGTAAGAGACCCTTAGTCCTCCTCGACTGCAGATGTTGACGGATACGCATCAGCCGGCGCTGACACCGTATGTTCTTCCATTGTAGTGTGACCACTACGCAGTACCAACGAACATCGCACACAGACAGTATCAGCCATTTGCTCGTTTTTCCTAGCAATGATGTGTTTTCCGGGCGCACAGAAGAAAGCACAGGCCGAGATCGACAGAGTTGTTGGGAACGACCGGCTCCCAAGGCTCAATGACCGCGACGAACTGCACTATGTCAGGGCGCTCATCTGGGAGGTCTTGCGATGGCAGCCAATTGGTCCGCTCGGTAAGCTGGATGCCTAGAACAGTGTTCGCTGGCTCTGGGCGTTGGGTTATAATTTCTTCTTCTAGGGGTCCCGCACCGCCTGACTGAGGACGACACGCATGCGGGGTACTTCTTGCCGAAAGGGACAATAGTCATCGCCAACATCTGGTGCGCCTGTGCAATGATATGCACTCTGGTCTTGACGTATTGACGCCTTTGCAGGAGGATGCTTCGTGATCCTTCACGGTATCCGAACCCAGAGGTGTTCAATCCGGACCGCTTTCTACCTTCGAACGACGCAGAACCTGAGTATGATCCTCGGCATATCGTGTTCGGATTCGGAAGACGGTAAGCCTCGTTTGGGCACACAATCAATAATTTGAAATGTTGAGAATTGTGCAGCGTATGCCCAGGTTTGCATCCAAACTTCTTTTTACTGAACGAATCGCTGAACGAGAGCTCCAGGCTCACAACTTGCCGAAACATCTCTCTTCCTCATTTGTGCTTTGTCTCTGGCTGTCTTCGATATAGCTAAGCCTATCGTCGACGGGAACGTGGTTGAACCTTCGCTGGAGTACACGACGGGAACGATCAGGTGCGCATAGCATGTTTGCCCGCCGGAGGGAACGTTCACTCAATAGTGTGGATCCTTGCAGTCATCCGGTACCATTTGAATGCTCAGTCAAACCTCGCTCAGCTAAAGCTTCCGCGCTCGTCGCAGCAGCAATGAGCGACAGTGTCTTCTGAGGTCATGTCTTCGCTGTTACCCATGTATTCCTTTATTCGTTCATGTCGGCAGGCTACGTTAGGCGGTTATCTTGAGAAGACCTGGTGGACGCTTGCGGCATTGTGTGCGTGGGTTCAGCTTGTGTTATATCCGACATTGCGGTGGAGCTCCACCATTATGCGCAGCTGCATCACGCCGCTTCAGCCCCTATCTTGTCCCATGTCCGTCCGCGCACAGGAATGCTTATGGTCTATCAGACTCAGACTGAAAGATAAATCTTCATAGGGCGAACGGTAGCGGCTAGCGGCTGCATCGTTGCTGCAAATGCGTCAGAGCCATGGTCGTGAATTCGAATGGGGCCAACTTGCCAGATGTTTTTGCATCGTATGCCCAGGCTCCTGCCATGGGTTCTCTTCCTTGAATGGCTTTCTGAACCGGCGTCGAGGCGAAGGGTACCAGGGCAGGAATGTCAGTGTTCATCAAATTGTGGCAGCTTCCAGATGTACTCGGGCTGATTGTTTGCCTCCAATGCAGAAAACGCCGTTGACGTGAATCATTGAATTAAAGCCCCGAGCTTTCTACGAGATCTTGCCTCGGGACTGGGTTGAGGGTAGGCGATAAACATTCGACAGCACACTCCAGCGACGGCGATGGACTTGCTCGTCGACCATGGGCCGCTTCGTGATTCCCCAAGACAGGCGGGTCGCGACCTTGCATCATCACCGCATGTCGTCCTCAAGGCATGCACGACCTCTATGATGCCAATGTCCGCAGTTGAGGTACCTGCCTCGCAGCGCACCCTATAAACGAGCAGAGAGCCTCGGTAAAGCGCCTCGGGCCCACTACCACCACCACCACCTCCTCCTCCCACTCGAGCACTCAGCGGCTATGGCGTACCCGGCGTACGACACTCATCCTCAGATGCACCGATCCCTATCGTACGGACAACAGTACGCATATCCTCCGGCAGGCGTAGCATACAGCCAGCCACTCACCGGCACCCCTGGAGTGTATGATGTACGTAGTACCTATTGACGTTCGAAGTACTGTCTAACGATGTATCCCAGACATATGGCCAGGGGAACTACCCGGCGGCGTACACGCCTGGACGTAGCATGAGTCAATACGGTAACTACGTCTCCTCAGTTTTGTTCACAGCTCTACTGAGCGCCCTTCTTAGCCTATGACGACATGAACATAAGGAACTCGTACTTTCCCGAGACCTACGCTTCCTCCGGTTACGCTACGCCTTACGCCCCCAACTTGTCCCGCCGCCGGTCATCCATGCACTCGCGGTCGCGCTCGCGCTCGCGGATGGGGCATGACGGCTACCGCGGGCTCGGTAGCACCTTGATCAAGTTCAAGCGCAAGGGCGGTTTCCGTTCCGGTGTCACGCTCGGCGAGGCCATGTCGAACGCGATGTTGTCCGGCAACGATTCCTACTCCCACTACGACTTCAACGCCGACCACAGGGGAAAGATCATTCTGAAAATTCGAGTGAGTACCGATTGGATTCCCTGCACTACGAACACCCTTCTCATCTATCAATTTGCAAACAGTGGACTGGCTATACGTCAATGACGTATGAGCTGCCGGTCGATAACTATGATGGACGCGTAGAACTCCAGACGCTCGCCAGGCGTGTGGCTCGCGCTTGCGTACATTTCATTCAGGTGCGATGAGATACTTGAAGTGGGCTGTCCTCTTCATATGCTCATCTTGTTTATTTGCAGACGAACATGATTCCCGTTTCTTGGGATCGCGTGACCATCTACCACCTGGAGGAAATATCTATTGGAACATGGCAGCCAGTACTCTCTACCAGCTAGAGCTGTATGGCATGCAAGCCTTCCCAACCCAAACCTGCTCGCCGTACTGTCCCCGGTCGCAGTCGCGTCCTGTTATTTATCAGCGCAGTCCAATCGCTTCATTTATCGTTTCAAGGCGTTTCTGGGGACATCGACCTTGAAACGCCACAGCCTCACATAGAACATTTCTTTTCCATTATTCCATGCCTCTTTTATGGAATGGACAATACGTTTTCAACTGTCCCAGGTGTACTTGTAGTTGCCAGATTTCTCTTCATCCATGGGTCGATAGTTGACAATGTACGGAAGTCCCACACGTTGTACGCTCCGCGACGAGATTCGGCGTACTGCGCATGTTGTCATAGTTGACCACGCTGTTTGTGTGCATACTACATCCTCCGAGGCCGCATTGGTGCGACGCAAGAAGATTAATCTTCATTGTTCAACGTCAACGGATACCATTTTCGGAAATGCGGGACATGCCGAATCACACAGCTCGATCAGCTCTCAATCGACGTCTCGACTTGCTAGTGCATGCAAGACCAGAGGCCGATGCATGGTGGACACCTCTCCAGATGGAATCGTGGCAGCAGCTCATGAAACCTATTCGAGTTTGTCCTTCAAGCTGCCTCCAAATCAATACACAATCCTCGCCGCATTCATTCTGACTTGTCCTGGCGTAGTCAAAGTCATTTCGCTTGCCACGGGCTCCAAATGTCTCCCTACGGACCGATTCGCAAAGGAAGGGGACGCTCTGC
The DNA here is from genome assembly GCF_022376445.1 of Fomitopsis serialis. Classification (NCBI taxonomy): domain Eukaryota; kingdom Fungi; phylum Basidiomycota; class Agaricomycetes; order Polyporales; family Fomitopsidaceae; genus Fomitopsis; species Fomitopsis serialis. The sequence continues at coordinate 1,237,697 of NW_025954961.1, forward strand.
ATGACAGCCATGCTGAAGTGCTCGCCAGAAGAGGCGCGGTATGCTGGCTCATGACTGAACTGCGCCGAGCAAGTGGCGACCAGCAGGATTCCGCGTGGCTTCGAAGGACCCATGACGGAAGATACTCGCTCAGAGACGGTGTCCACTTACATCTATATGTATCCACTGTTCCATGTAAGGGCTCATACACTGGCAATGTCATTCAACTCACAACGACATCGCGCGCAGGTGGTGATGCATCGACCCGCTTCCTCGCCTCTTGTCAGGATGCAGAAATGGCGGCCCTGAAGGACTCCACCCGGTTCCCTGAGCTTCCTCCAACTACGGCTTCACGAGGTCGCAATAACTATTCTCTGTATGGAGTGCTTAGAACCAAGCCCGGTCGTGCGGATTCGCCGCCCACTATCTGCATGTCTTGCAGTGACAAGATTGCCCGGTGGAATGTGCTAGGCATCCAGGGAGCTCTCCCTTCAAGGATACTCTCTCCTGTCTACATCAACTCCATCATCATTGGAGAGGTTGAAGCAGACATGCAAGACACGGTCCGTGCTGATTGTGAGCGAGCTTTCTCGCAGAGGCTCAGTGAGATGACCAGTGAGCACCCCTATCCCCTTTCCTTCACACGGGGAATGACGCTTGACGCTTGATCAACAGCGGCGAGACTACCGGATGACTTCAGACTGAATGTGCCCAGCATCGCCTTCACATCGCGGCCATTCATTCACTCGCGAACATCATTAGGAGTCGCTAGCTCATGCAACGACTGTACGTAGCGAACGCACATCACACGAGGTCCAATCCGCTGACAGCATGCCAGCCCTGTGCTACGTCGCAAATTCTGTGAAGCCTCACGAAGTGCTCATCAACGGTGTGAAGCGCGGTGTCTCGCCCAAACACCGCCACAACGCGAAGTTCCGGTGGGTGCACCGTAGCAGCGAGGACAACACGACTGGCTGATCCGCGCGTCGTACCCAGCCCTCAGCTCTGCAAGTTGGCACTCTGGGAACTCTCTGAGCGGGCCGCGCTCGAGCTTGGGCGTCCTGCGGAAGGGTGGGTCGCTGTCGTCGTCCCTTGGGCTAGATTGGAGTGTTCACGACTGCGGTAGTGATTCCACATATTACGAGAGCAAGCAGGCGGCTGCACATTATCAAACGGCCAAAGAAGCGCTGCAAGGCCCCAGTGGGCCCTTCGCAGGGTGGATCCGGAGCGGCCAGGAGTGGGAGAGTTTCCACCTGCCGTCGAGACGCGACGCAAGTCAATAGACGGCACTGGCAGATCTTTGTCATGCTAGCGCATCGGCCGAACCTATACCGTGAAACTCACCCCGAGCCACTTCACTTGCCCATAGCACTATATGCATTGCATCGTGTCTGCCGATCTACATGTTCGTTTGTGGCCGAATCGCGAAGACCGTCGAGGCACGTTCAACGCCCTTCGTCAAACGAGGATTACAACAGCGGGGTTACTGTAAACACAGCTACATGGGCATCTATAGGGACACGCGGTGTACCGTTGGAGATCGTGACAAAGAGGGATTAGCAGAGGGCCAATACGGAGACAGCAAGGAGTAAACATAAGATTCCGGGTCATGAGTAAATCCGTCGTAAAAATATAGGAACGCGGCGTTAGGATGTGTAGTCGTGGTGGAGTCATGGCAGATGGTGTACTGTGTTCATGCTACGGGTGTGCCGTTCTCCGTGGGAAGGTCCGGGGTAGGGATCTCTGGGGAGAGGTTCTTCGGAACGATGTCCGGAGAGCCGTTGACAGTAGACAGATCGTCGTCGTCTTGCGGTGCGAGCGTAGGGCTAGACATGGTCGAATTCGAGCGAGAGTGGGTCCCTTCCGCGAGTTCTTTCCGTAGCGCCTCAAGTTCACGTTCGAACCTATGCGATCTACGTCAGGCGTCGGTGCAGATTGTCGGTGAGAGAGTACGCACTTGCGACCGAAAACCTCAATGTAGAATCCACCGCCATTCCATACGCTGACAGCGAAGATGAAGATGAGGAATGCGCCACTCCAGAATGGGCTTCTATAGAGCACCAGAATGGCGGGCAGCTCGGTCAAGACCGAATACCCTGTGAAATCGTGAGATTGAAGCTGACAGAGTAAGCGAAGAGTACTCACCATACTGGCCGATCATGAAGGATAGCGTGCGATACTGTGGAGGCACTCTTGACAGCGCGCGGCCGATGACACCTCGCTTATCGTTCAATAGGAACGAGAGCGATGTTGTGCGTTGGCCAGACTCGATCTTCTTGCGCCGATCGACGAAGACGAACTGCAGGGCAAGCGATCAGCCGCTTGCTACGTAAGAAGTCACCGGACCCACCTTCCAGTAGAGTACCTGCCATATCAAATCTACGAGGAACGAGAAGTTCAGAACCGATATAGGCGCGAATGAGAGCAATGCACTGACAGATGATGCCGCTTAATAGCAGTGCTCTCATAGGCCGGAGGTGCGGGACTTCCATTACAGCGGGAAAGCGCTCTGCGGCGTTTGGATAGTAATGCCTGTTATTCAAATGAGCTTAAAGTTCCGCGCTCAGTTGCCGCGTTGCACACACCGGATGACAGTGAATGTCAATGGAGGGTAGACATGGATGAAGAGGGACGTGACTTTGTCGAAGTCGTGGAAGACGAGACTGTTCCTCCATGTGATTACCGCAGACGCAAGCGATCCATGTGAAAGACAGTAGCAAGCTACAAACAGGGCGGGATTGGCTGGAAGGATCCAGATGTAGATGAAGTTGAGGATATTCGCGTAGTAACACAAGTCGAAGAGGAAGTAGTGCCAGGCCCGCTTCTTGTACAGGTAGACGCGCATAGGTAGGTAGAACGCGGCTTGCAGAGTATATGCGATATGTATCCACCTAGAAGTCTGTTCAGTTTCATCTGTACGCAAGACCGCTGTGAGATCGCAACGCACTCGGGAGCCATCCCAAACAGTAGAGATGTGATCAACAAGGACATAACACCCCAGAAGAAGGTGAGCTTTTCGCGGAGCCGTACAACATTGGAGGTATGCCATGTCGCTGCAAGCTTCGTAACCCTTGCAGATATCTAAACAGCGGGATGTCAGTCCGAGTGGCCATCTTCATGGCGCGTGCAAAACCAACCTTCGCCTTGAACTTCTGCATCTCCATATCAAGCTGCTGCGTGGTGTGCATCGAGCCTCGCCGCTTGAAGAGATCTTTCTTGAACACGTCGTTGATTGTCTCTTCCGCGCGCATCTTGAGCTTCTCGCTACGTTTCGCGAGCTGGCGTTGAATGAGGTCTAACCGAGAGTCGAAGAATGTCTCCAGAGTATCTATACGCAAGATTAGCCACTCGGGACGCGTCTTTTGATCTGCTCTTTTGCCACACACCTAGCAAGGTAAATCCGCTCGCCCAGTCTGATATCTCGTCGCGTGCAAATCGCTCGAACGGCACTGAGAAATAGCCAAGGCCTGTCTGTCCTGGAGGCATGTCTGACGGCGTGCGCACCGGCGACGGCGGTCGCGACGATGAGGGAGTCGCCATGGTTTATGTTGCGCGCAAGTCAAGCAGGGGGCGTTGTGGACAAAGCAGCGGCGGGAGGCGGAGTGATGAAAGCAGCAACCCACAACGATGTGGCAGCGCGTCTGCCCCGCTACCGCGTCCTGGCAATGACGCTCAGCAGCTTATGTCAGCACCTGCACGTGACTGGGGGCCAATCTGCTGCCGGCTCACCACGTCTGCGCTCCCATTGGTTCCGATTCCGAACTCCGCCTGGCCTGCTTATGTATATACGGCCGGGGTGAGTGCGACTTCCCAAGCCTCTCGCATTCTAAGTCACCATGTTCCGCGCATCCCTCACCAAAACCGTCCTCAACGCTGCCCCCCGCGCTGCCCCTCGCGCCAGCAGAGTCGCTGCTCGCCCGGTGCTCGCTCGCGGCTATCACGAGAAAGTCATCTCTCACTACGAGCAACCCAGAAATGTGCGTCAGATTGTGGTCTCGGCCGTTCCAGGCGCAGTTATCTGATAACTTTTCCGCATCGCAGGTCGGCTCGCTGCCCAAGACCGACTTCGACGTTGGCACCGGCCTCGTCGGTGCACCTGCGTACGTGCTCTCTGTTTACAAACATTTGAGCGATGCGCTAACATACAATCACAACAGCTGCGGCGATGTCATGAAGCTGCAGATCCGGGTCGACGAGAATGGTGTTATCTCCGACGTCAAGTTCAAGACGTTCGGTTGCGGCTCTGCCATCGCGTCGAGCTCGTATATGACTGAGCGGGTGAAGGGTCTGTCGCTGGAGGAGGCTGAGAAGATCAAGAACACGGAGATCGCGAAGGAGTTGTGCTTGCCCCCGGTGAAGCTGCACTGTTCCAGTAAGTTCCATACACCTTTGCCCGAGGGTCACCGTCTCACACGCCTTGTACAACAGTGCTCGCGGAGGACGCTATCCGGTCTGCCATCAAGGACTACAGGTCGAAGCGTGCTTCGGCATCGAACCCCAAGCAGGCTGGCTTCATTGACGTCTCGCAGAGCGCGGCAACCGGGGAGACTGTCGCGACTGCCCACGCGCCATCAGCATAATTTGCTACCATCCATGCCAGTCGTCACGTCCCGTACCGTACTTACTTGCTTTCAGTTCATGTATTGCGCGTGTATGATTAGTCGGAGGATCCCAGCATATTATGCAATCGTAGTCGGAAGATCCTAACATATGGTGCAATGGTAGTGCACTGGAGTGAATCATAAAATACGCAGAAGTGCAAGAACTCGCTCTGAGCCTACTTCGAGGCGCCCTTCTGACCAATGAATGAAAAAGTGCCACCGGCGAACCATCTTTCGTTGGCCTCCTTGACGCGTTGCGCGGCCGCCGCCCGGTTCGTTAGCTCAAATCCTAGAAAGGCCATAGGTCACAACGACGATCAGAAAGTATGAGCTGACGCCGCTTACCTTGTACGGGGGTAACAGTCAAAGAGGTGGCAGTACCAGATGACTGTGGGTTAGATTGGGCAGCCCTCGTCAGGGCAGCCGTCCGGAGCTTGTTCGCCTTCGACAATTTCGCTGGTAGGGATAGGACGATCAGTACAGTATCCGCACCATCAACGGAGCGAAACGCACCTCGACTCTTCGCCTCGCCCACGCCTGCCCTGACTTTGCCCGAGCCAATCATACCCAGACCCTTTGTCTGGTCGAACGCGCCAACCTCCTCCTCCGCCTCCCCGAAGGTCATGCGGTTCTGCAGCTTGCGGAGTTCGGTTTGGCATATGCCTCCTTCGCCTTGCGTGCCCTATGGAGTGCAACGCGTTAGTCGGGTGTCATGGGTACAGGGCGTCGCACGCTGCTGACCGTTTGCCTCCACGACGCTTCTTCGGGCCGTCATTGGGAATTGGCAGTGCCTTGATGATCTTCGACGGAGGAGGTGCGGCGAGGCGGTCGATGTGCTTCTCTACCTTATCGCGAAGTTCCTCCCCGTACGAGCCTGCGCCAAAACTTATCAGATAAAGAGGCCAACTGAGCGCTGCGGGTGTAGCACCATCTCTCCGATGCCGCTCCAGTCCATACGCGCCGCCAGGCAACATTTGGCACCTACTGTCCGTTGCACCTTCAAGCGGTAGTCAGGCGGCGTCTGTTGAATGATCTCGGACTGGAACACAAAGCCAGTATGGCGACGCTGAGTAGCAGACGAGAACCCTGCGGAAATCTTCCTCTGTGCTCCAAGAGCTTTGGTAACAAGGAACATCAGTGACGACCTCCACATACAGAACTGTTTTACTCACGTATACATTACACGCAGGCATCTTAGCCAACCCGTTGAGACCACCAGCAACTCCAAGTAATTTCGCGGCTGTGGTGGTACCGACAATAGCTGATAGGTTCGGTGCCAGGATATTCATTCGGGAGCTGACGTACATGAAGATCTTGGAACAGAACCTCAGCATAGGTGAAGACGCCACTTGGGCAAGATGCCTCACGTTTTTCCGTGCCTCCTCCAGTCTATCCGCAAGGTCACAAGCTCGTTGAACAGCCTGGAACTCTGCATCCGGGAGCGGTTGGCCGGAAGTGGTAGTGGCTGTCACCATTACACTCATGATGATAGCAGGAGGGAGGATGCCGTTGAGGTCTACTTTCGTAGGGTCCTAGCGGTAAGAGTCAGGCAGAAAGGCACGCAGTCATAAAATCCTAAGCGTACCTCGGAGTTGCCCAGTGCGCGAACAGAGCGAATATACATTGGAGGGTCTGCAACAAGTTGTTCGAGTTCGGGGAACTTGGGCGCGTAGTGGTCTCGAATGAACTGAAGCGTGCTATGAGAGACGGCCCTTTGCCCTACAAATGTACACGCACCTTGTGAACTACCATGATTTCATTGTCGACATCGACGGAAAGATTGTTAGCAGCAACGATCAGGTTGTACTCGGGGTTGGAATGGGTAGGTTGAGCCATCTGCTCCGGCGTGCTGGGGTTCGCTTCGAACTTCTCGATTTCCTGGTGACCCGCTTCAGATTAGCAGAAGACGCGCCATTAGGGTGTACTGACCTTGAGAATGTCGTTCATACGCTTGCTCCCATCAAGCTTCGCTACACTGCGGACGTCCTCGACATCCCTTAGTTCCATCCGCTGCACCTCTTCGGCGTCCAGCTCCTCCGCGGGCTTCACTCCACCCTCCAGAACGAGCGATCCAACCTCTTTCTCCTTATTTTCCCCTCCTTCCTCCGCCTCTCCCTCGTCCATCTCGTCATCCGAGGACGCTTTGCGCTTGAGGCTGTTAGAAGTCGAGGGTCCGTCCTGTGCCGGCTTGTTTGTGTCCACTTGCTCATTGTCTTCCTCGCCCTCGGAGAGACCCTCGAGGTCGGCAAGCAGTTCGTCAGCCAAGGCGCTCATGATGTCGGTCAAGGGAGAGAAGGCCAGATGAGCGAACTGAAGAAACAAGATCTAAGAAGAGGCGCAACCGCTCGCCGGCATCGAGCGCCTTCCCTGTTACCAATCGGGAAACCCTAAAGTAGGGGCGTGTGTGCACCGATTCGGATCTTGTTCGGCACGTACTTGGCAGAGTGCGGGGTAAACGCGATCGGCGCTTCCCTCACTGTCAGTCTGGTTGTGCTCTCTGGACGACTTGCACGTCCTCGCTGGCGGCTGGGTAGCTCTCATATTCCAACAAGAAATTGCACCAGCTCTCTACATCCCCTGCAACGCCGAGGCGATGCGTCTTGCGGTGTGCAGGGCACTTCGAGAGGTCCGACCATGCCGCCACTGGCAGTCCATGCCTCCGACTCGTCATGTTAGGAGGGCGTACCACCCGTCCGTCTTACCGTCATTGGTTTCGCCACCTTCTCCGGAGTTCGTTGAGAAAGCGAAGTCGATGGAAACCCTGATAGCAGACATTGATGCTAAGATGGCTGCTGCTCGTTTAGGCGGCGGTGAGAAGGCGAGAGAACGGATGAGGAAGGCTGGCAAGAAGCTCCCTCGAGAGAGGTCCGTGACTTCCGAATGATGATACACCAAAGAGATGAACGAAGAACAGGCTCGCTCTACTGCTCGATCCTCATACACCCTTTCTTGAGCTTTCACAGCTGGCTGCCCATGAAGTCTACCCGGAATCTATCCCCGGCGCGGGTATCATCACGGGAATTGGACGCATCTCTGGTCGCGAATGTGTCGTCGTTGTGAATGACGCTACTGTCAAGGGAGGGTCGTATTATCCGCTCACCGTGAAAAAGCATCTCCGAGCCCAGGAGATTGCGAGGGAACATGGCCTGCCGTGCGTTTATGTTGGTGAGTAACCAATGAGCATTTGGTAGCCCGAATTCATACTTACCTGTCGATTGGAGGAAGTTGAATCAGGAGGTGCTGCTCTGCCCTACCAAGCGAATGTAAGATGAGCCAACAGTCTAACATACTACAGGGGTAACCAGTCACGTCCTTAGGTCTTCCCCGACAAAGAGCATTTCGGCCGCATATTCTATAACATGGCGCAAATGTCGGCCTTGGGAATCCCCCAGATTGCTATTGTGCATGGCATCTCAGTAGCAGGTGCAGTCCACTCCGTCTTATCCAGTATATGAGTCACAGAACAGGGGCCCGCTAGGTGGGGCCTACGTGCCGGCTATGGCGGATGAGAACATCATTGTGCGAGAGCAAGGCCGCATCTTCCTCGCTGGCCCCCCTCTGGTCAAAGCGGCGACTGGCGAGGAAGTCGACGAGGAGACACTGGGCGGAGGGCAGATGCACTCGTCAGAAAGCGGTGTCACGGACCACTTGGCTCGAGACGACGAACATGCCATCGCCATTGCTCGTGGCATCATCAGCGACCTTGGTAAGGCAGGCGGAAAGGAGGTCCTAGTGAGTTGCGTATTTGCATGGTACATCCACTGTCTTGTTGACAAATGCACGACACTGCCAGCCTCCGGCACCATCTGAGGAGCCTCTGTATCCTACGTCGGAGCTCCATGGCATTGTAGGTACCGACCTACGGCAAGCGTTCGACATGCGAGACGTGATTGCTCGTATCGTGGACGGCAGCAAGTTCAGGGAGTTCAAGAAGGAGTACGGCACGACTATCATCACCGTACGTGTTCCCTTTACCGGAGTGCTTTCTCACTCACAGACACCTCAGGGATTCGCGCACATCCACGGTTACCCGGTTGGCATAGTCGCGAACAACGGCATCCTGTTCTCGCAGTCGGCACTGAAGGCGACGCACTTCATGCAACTCTGCTCGCAGCGGCAGATCCCGTTGCTATTCCTCGTTAACGTCACAGGATACATGGTAGGCTCCAAGGCCGAGAAGGGCGGGATCGCAAAGGACGGCGCGAAGATGGTCCGCGCCGTTGCGTGCGCGGACGTACCGAAGCTGACAGTGATCGTCGGTGGAAGCTATGGAGCTGGCAACTACGGTGAGACCTGTAGCATCGCCATAAATCGCCTCGTACTGACGATAACACAGGCATGTGTGGACGGGCTGTGAGTTCCTCGGAGCGTTGATTGAACGCTTGCTGACAGCTTCTCAGTACTCCCCGCGGTTCCTGTGGATGTGGCCTGTAAGGACTCTACCTTTCTGTCGTGACGGGGGACACGCTGACCGTCTTGTAGAATGCCAAGGTTTCTGTGATGGGACCTGGCCAGCTCTCTCAAGTCATGGCCACCGTCTCGAAGTGAGCAACTTGCCTGGCAAGGGTTGTAATGGCCACGTAAACTTATGTGCATTGTCAGGGATCCTACGAAGCATAGCAACCTGAAAGATGAGATCGAGGAACAGTCGACGGCCCTGTATGCCTCCGCACGCTTGTGGGACGATGGCATTATTAAGCCCACAGACACACGCGACACAGTCGGACTGGCCTTGGCTCTCGCTGCAAGGGAGAGAGGCACGACCAGTAGTTCAGGCAAGCCCTCAACGACATGGGACGGCGACAGCAAAGGGTTCGGTGTCTTCCGGATGTAACAAATAGGTTTCTGACGAACAGGAAGGAAGACGGTATGTATATCAGTTTTGTACATTTGTAGGACGCTACGTCTAGCACTTTGGAACAATGTATCATTTTGTCACGGGCGAACACATGTTACCGTGATCGTCTTCTTTTGCGTGTTGGTGCGTCTGCGGAATCGTCCACGTCCATCGGGTCATCATGTTCCACACTGCTAGGGCTGGAGAGCTCGTCGGTCGAAGGGAGAACAGTGAGGCTGAGGGGCCGGTCCAGGCGTTCAGCCTAGAGTCTTCGCCGCCGGTGAGCAGTACGTTATTCTGCGGGTGTGTCAATCTCGCGGAACCTTGACAGGAATATGCAGAGTTACCTCTTCGTCCCATAATACCGACCGAACTACGCCCACATGTCCTTTCTGCCATGTATGCGACAATAGCCAGGGAGCACTTGGATCTTTGAAGGTAGAGCGAGTCAGCAGCGCAACGTCTCCCCTGTGAACAATGTCGATGAGTGCATAGTGCATTAAATCAGAGACAAAGAACCCACTCATTCGACCCGACGAATATGTTAAGATCGTTATCCAGCCATGCGAGATGGTATGATGGTTGTGTGATCCGACGTAGTAATCTGTCACCCAGGTGAACTCCTCTCCCCTATGAATGGAAGGTTGGCGAATGTCGGTGTCTTGTACCAGGTCCAACTTCACACTCATGTCAGTATGCCGAATACGCACTCAGATAGTGTGTCATACCTCCCAGACCAAACGCTGAACGTTTCCATATCGCTCGATGCCCAGATCCCCGGGGGCCTGCTCGAGTGTGTACCCACCCCGCCTGCGCTATGCTGCAGCCCCAGTTACCGACATTCAGCCCAGCCTCATCCTCATCGACCTCATCTGCATTTGATATGCACAGAAGCCCGTCTGAGGAGACGGAAAGCAAGTGTCTTGGTGAGGTCTTCGAAAAATGGACGGCGGTGATATCGTCAGAGTGCGTGGATGAGTGTATCCGGAGGGGCGCCACTGGACTGCGTGGGTCCCTGATCGACGTTTTAGCGTGAGTTTTCAGTCGATGTGCAGCTTTCGTCGAGACTGACCAGTAAAGCAGGGACGCGTCGTCTCCTTGGAGCTCAGTGCCGGCAGCAATCACTGTACCGTCAACTGAGATGTCACAGGACAGAAGGGCTCGAGGTCGGATGCCAGTAAGGGCGGACACTGTTCACAAAAATGATTCGGAGACTCGGTTTGAGTTCAGTTGCAACCCCGTATCGAGGATTGCCTGTTACTCACTTATGGGATCGTTTTTCGGAGAACGGCCGTCCCATGCTCTGACCACTCCGTCTTTGCCACAGGACAAGAGAATCGGCGACACTGATCCGGCAAAGCTTGACGCGGAGCGCAGACATGTAACAGCCCCTTCATGCCCAGCGAAGGTGCGCACACTGTCCAGCCGCGACTTGTCGAATAGATGGATCGCATTGTCTGGTGAAGACGCGGACAACGCGTAGCAAGACGGCAGGGAGACTATGGACAGAACATATGCCTCAGACGGCAGCGAGGTTGTCTTCAGACGCGTGATGGTGTGTTTTGAGGCGGGGGAGTCGAGGAGGGCCATGGGGAGGTGCTCACTGCCCGTGCCTGAGGCTGAGGATGTTTTCCTGGACGGTCTAGACGCTGGCTGGCACTGGGCGCTTGCGGCAGTCGCCTGTTGTCAGCGCCTCGCATTCCTGTCCTTGTTTCGCCTTCATTCCGCTCGCCGACCTCGAGCTCATCGCCATCGACGTCTGTGACACCTGCGGTCTTCCCTCTCCGGTCTCTGACCACGCCCACCACGCTCTTTTACAACACATTCGTTTTCGGATTCGTACCGCTCTCGCCCGACTTCACACTCGGGCCTTGAGCGACATTACAAGTACATTTATAGATCACAGCGTAGAGTTCTCTCCATTTCTTGGTTAGCATTTGTACAATGCGTCGCTCTGGTGGTATGTAACACCGCAATGTTGCCTGCTTGCCCTCACAAGCTCACCGTGTGTGATACTAGCTCCGCGTCTTCACCGCTTGCCACAGCGTCTGGACTATGCACTGATCCCGGCCCCGCTTGGTGGGTAGTCATATGCTTCCATGCACTTCCGTTCTTCTCACTGACGAGGTCGCTACTTCTCTTTGCCCACAGACTTGTCCAAGCCCCTGGTAGACGAGAAATCTCCCCTACCGGCCATTATTGTGACACCATCGTCTCCTTCACACGATGGTGACTTCGCCATCGCGTTCTTGATGCCTCCGCCCAAGCCCTCGACGTGGCAGCGAATGGTCGACTCGCTTCCCACCATTCCGCGCCTCCCGTCCCAAATCCAGCTTCCGCCGTCTCCCAAGCCGGAGTACGAGCGTGTCGGGTCGTGCAAGACGCGTGCGCGCGCTACCGTCCTACTTCTGCTGCTCCTGTTCATCATGGTCTGCCATGTGTCATGCACGAGATTGCAAAGGATCGTCCGCGCATGGAGTTCAGCACGATCCACGACAGTCCGCTGGTGCACTTGGCACGCACGACCGTATGGATACCGCCAGCGCCTCGGATGACACACCGCGAAGGACACTGCCACTCCCGCCTTCGGTGGGTGGTTTGACCTGAATGCACTCTGGGCACCCACAATGGCGATGCAAAGCGGACGCCCGACTTCGTCGTCATCGAGGAAGGTGCAGACACACTGAAGCGCGCCACAGAGGGACAAGCTAGGGAGCCTACATCCTTTGCCACGCTACTGTCACGACATTTCATGTCCTATTCGCTGTCGGGACTATTCGTTCAACGCGATGGATTGGATTTTTGGGGGTTGTTGTGAAAGTTGGTTGCTGTATTTATCAAGTAACATCATTGGTCCGTTTAATACCGGTTTATACTTCGGTGTGCCCAGCCATTTTCCCTTCGTTTTGGCGAGGCATGGGCCTCTACTCAGGTTAGATTGGCATTTGAGGCATTTCGTTTCGCGTGCATGTCCCCGTAAGTGGAACATGCTCGTTTAACGTCGTGATACTGAGCAAACCGTTCTACAGATTAGCAGTGCTATGTCATGTATCGCTACCCGCTGGCTTATATCATCGGTGGTTTCGCGCTCAATCAGTCCTCCCGCTTGGGCATTCGAACTCACATGGTCATTCTTGTGGTAACGCTGTCAGCTCACATGTTCTAACTCAGGCATGCTATTGTACAGCGGTCGTCCGCTGGCATAGGCTGGCATCTATTGCTACCTCGCACCGCAGGTACAATCACCAACGAGGTTCCAGATGCCTGTGCAGACGACATGCGCATTTTGTCCCACCTGACCAGGAAATGGTACTCGCTCCGCTAATGCAGTGACCCGTGACCCCGTCAGTGCAGTCTAACGTCGCGATTTCAGCAGGGCGCCCCAAACCCGCGCAGTACTTACGTCCGGAGCTTGACTGGAAGGGATATACGGTGCGTACGCGCTCTTCAGTCTTGTCCCGCTGCCCATTCTCTCCTTTCCCCTCCAGTAAACCCAGCCAATCCCACCTGGGAAAGCAAGACGAAGATCTGCACTTCTCAGGAGCCAATTAGCAAGCAGCACAACGAATAATTACAATGTTCTCGGGCGGCGGATCTTCGGACGTGCTGTGCTATAGGCGCATGATGATCCCTTGTGCTTTCCCTCCATGCTCTGCGGGGTAATATGCGGGGAAATCGGCGGGGGAAAGACCTCAACTCTACCTGGGCTGTCACAGTACTCGCTGTAATTACGGACGGTGGTCCGCGTCTCCCGAATGGTTTCATGCCATTGCCTCGGTAGGAGCGAGGCTTGCACGGTAAACAGATAAAGGCGACGAACGTCCCGGCGGGTTTTTGCGATCGGCTTCATTGGACGCCTTACCTTGTCGTTCGGCGGATTAACGCAAACCCAACTGGCTTACTGGACAACGAGGCGTTTCTAGTCGGGATGTCTACAGACAAAGTGGGCGGTGTCGAGCACATCGACCAGTCCTCGTTAGGCGATCTGCAGAAGTCACCTCTCGAGGACGAGGTTCCGCACCATTCGAAGCTCGCTGAGGTTCTGCGAAGGAGAAGCCCAGTGAGTCTCTTTCCGCGATCGTCAGGGTCGTTCCCGATTGACGGACGTGCGTCGCAGATCCATGGTCCGGAAGCATGATCAGGCTTTACGGTGTCGTGTTCGTTGCCTATCTATGCTCGGCGACGAACGGCTTCGATTCGAACACCTTCGGAGGCGCGTCTGCCATGGCGAGTTTCCAGAACTATTTCGATGTCGATGGCGGTTCGAAGCAGGGCCTACTTGCAGCGGCATATGTCATTGGCAACATGGTAAGAAGATGGATTCGTTGCGCTGAGAATAACTGCGAAGTCTCACCCGCTCTTAGGTAGGCTCTCTTGGAGCGGGCCAAGTCTCGGACAAGTGGGGGCGAAGGGTCGGCATGGGCGTAGGCTCATTTATTTGTTTGGTCGGAGCCGTAGTCCAGGCTGCATCGCAAAACATCAACTATCTCATTGCCGGGCGACTTGTTCTTGGGCTAGGAGCTGTCATCGCACAGACAGCAGGTGTGCATATCATTAACCCGCTTTAACCCTTCCAAGACTGATATCCGACATCTTCAGGGCCCGCATATGTCGTGGAGATGTCACATCCCGCGTATCGAGGGATCATGACTGGAGCGTGAGTCAATCACTATATACTACCGAACACACTTCTGATCACGCGCATAGTTATCAGGCCAATTTCTTCCTCGGGACGATCATATCAACCTGGATCGAGTTCGGTCTTTCGTATCTCCCAGGGAACCCGGATATTCAATGGAGGTTGCCGTTCGGCCTTCAGGCGTTGCCATCAGTCCTCGTTCTGACGTTTATCTGGTTCATCCCTGAGACACCTCGTCAGTAGCTTGATTCTTGCAACCGACTTACTGACGACCGACAACGCAAGCATAGGTTGGTACATAGGCCACGGCCAAGATGAGAAGGCGCGAAAGGTCCTGGCCAGATATCACAGTCAGGGAAACGAGAACAGCGGCATTGTGCGCCTGCAAATGCAGGAGATGAAGGAAGTCATCGAAGTCGAAAACGGAACGGACAAGAGGTCGTATCAATCTGCCCTGGTGCAATACTTGACATTCTGACGTACCGACAGATGGTGGGATATCCGCGGCCTTCTGCGGACTAAGTCAGATCGTCACCGGTTCTTCCTTGTCCTTTGCATCGCCTTCTTCGGTCAGTGGGACCTACCGCCGACAAGCTATTATTTCCCTCTAATGGTAACACTTCCTCTAATGAGTGTCGTGTGTCTGACCCGCAGTTTGCTAGGTCGAGAAGGCCGGCGTGACGAATGAACATATGGTTCTCATGCTCAACGCCCTTCAGGTACATACATCCATGCTATCAGTGGTCCCAGTTGACGTCCTATGTACTCAAGACACCCATCATGATGATTGCCGCCCTCAGTGGCTTGCAGTTCATTGAGAAGTGGGGCAGACGCCCACGCTCATGCTCAGTTCAACAGGGATGGCGATGTGTGTCGTTGTCATCACGGTCAATCTCTTCTACTTCGCCCGCCCATCGAGATGTCCTAACCACACAATGACAGGTATGCACCGCATTGACGCCGACTCGTCCGCAAGCCGGAGCTGTAGGGATCGCTTTCTTATACATTTTCCTGGTCGGTGAGTGTGTGTACTCGGAGCGCGAGTACGGTCCATGTTCACCAACGAAACCTACCAGTATTTGCATTCGTGTGGACACCCATGCAGTCGTTATACCCTGTTGAGGTACTGTCTTACAACAACCGGTGCGACACGGTCGTCTGACTCAAGCGAGAAGCATGTCAACTTACGTCGTCCCCTGTGCAGTGCGAAGGGCTTGGCGGTCCTGAACCTTTTCGTCAACGCCTGTGGATTGTTCAACACATATCTGCCTCCAGTTGCTATCGGCAACGTAGGCTGGCGGTTAGTCACCATAAACTTGCCCGCCCGCTGCATGTCCGTCTGAACCATTAGGCAGGTTCTATTTGTTTTATGCGTCCTGGGACGCCCTGGGCATAATTGTCATCTACCTGACGTTCGTCGAACGAAAGGACGGTAAGTGGGCGCTGCAGTATGATACAGCGCTCCGTGCTGACCGGGGCCCCACACCGACAGCAACCTGGAGGAGATCGACATGATCTTCCAGTCACCGCACCCGTGCGAGCCTCATTGCAGAAGCCCTCAGTCGACCCGGAATAGGCTCATACAATCTTCGGAGACACCGCGAAGAGAGATCAGCAACTGCAGACCTCAGGTTGCCCTTGTACTTGTATCATGGCAGTTGGAATGTTTGCACCATTCCGAGGTTGGTTTGTGCGGGACATTTCCCGAGACAGTAAGTCAGCCGCTATGGTTCCCGGCTCATCTCCATCCAGATGATCGGCAGGGGCACAACGAGTGGTGAGTCCGACGCCGCGACGGCTAGAGATCGCGTTCCTGCAACCAGACGCCAACGTCGACGGATGCAGAGCCAAGCGGCATCGAACATAACGCCGGGTCGTGTGTTGTCTCTAAGTTGCGACAGCGGACGACTCGTCGATGAGTTGTCATCGATATCTGCAGTGCCTGCCGATACTAGTGCAGATATATCGGTGCGCTTGCGCGATGAAATGTCAGTTGTCGGTCAGCCAGGGGTATGTCTTCTGCAGCCTAGTACGCTATGTTGACTGATTGGTTGGAATTCATTAGAGTTCTGAGTACCGTATGCGTGCGTACGATACTGCAACTGCAAGACGCCTTGAGGCGCCCCGCTGTCCGCGAGCAGATATATGAACGTCTTGGCGTGCCAAGACACGACGACGACCAACTTGCGAGCACGGACTTGCATTCAATAATCGCTTCTACATACACCCTCTTATGCGTGAATGATGCCCCTCGCACAGTGCGGTCGTGGACCAGACTCGGAGAAATGTGTCTCAACCCATATCCGGCCACATGAGCCTGGCTAGGACCGCTACAAGGAGGCTGATCAGAGGGAGCAGACCACGACACAGTCAGGTTGTCACACCCTGGACGATGGGAATCACGGACCAAAGCCTCTTGTTCGAGGCATTTGTCGAGTTGACAGAATGACTCGGCTTGATTAGGGTGCCAAGAGTACGTCGACCACAGCCTTTGTGGAGGTAAGCCATGCGTGACCTCGAGGTCAGAGGTCAGACCACACTATATAAGCTCGTGGGCATTGATTGCGCTCGCAGAGCGGAGGTCGCCCCTTGCCCTTCTGGTATATCACCAGCCCGTTTGTAGGCAGCACCTAGTCCCGCTTTTTCATCGCAGCAATGTTCTGGTTGGGGATCTTCCGTATCTCAGTGCTTGGTGAGTTCTTATGGTGCCTCGTACGACCATATGACGTTGAACGACAATCCAGCGTGGACCGCGCTCTGCGGCATCATCGTGCTCGCCTTGGGTGGAAACAGTATTTCTGTGACTCAGCAGTACTTCAACAGCTACTCCAGCTATGCAGCCCTTGGAGTGGCGACGGGCGTGCTTGCCTTTGTAACGCTCCCCATTATGTATGCCTCTCCATCGATTTTTGAAGCTTGATCTCACATTAGCGAAGGATTGCCCTCGATTTCTTCCTGAACACATTCACGTCCTGGATTGTAGTCGAGCTCTCGTGGCTAAGTGCGTATGTTGTCACACCTCCTGGGCCTTTTCTGACTGCCAGTCAGGCATCCTTTGGGTCTTGTTCCTCGCGACCGCCGCCCGCGGGCAACGACTTGACCGCGGTCAACGACTCGTGTGAATTCATATACGTTCAGCAGAACATGTTTGCCACGAGACACAGGGATTGGCGGCGTTCGCATTCCTCGCCTGGATTCCCCGTAAGTAAACTGATCGAGGCCTCATTCTCAGTCTGCTCACTTGTATGTCCGCACAGTTATGGCTTACACGATACGCTGTTGGTCGTTGCAATTCTGAACAGTGGCGAGAGCACGAACATCTGGAAGTCCTCCGTCAAAGATGCGTTTGAGGATACGAAGTCTGGAAACCAGTATCCGATGGCAACGAACGCACACGCGGAGCCAGTTGTGCAGCCGCAGCCACAGACTGTGTAAGGCTCTCTGGGCCAGTATACATGACGACTCGGTTTAGCACCCTACTTGTAGGGAGCACGGAGGACCTATCACGACTGCTATGTTCACTTTGTTTGATGATTTCTCATTGGGGTTATGATATGGGTCACTTAATGGTATGGATATCCCGTAGACCATAAGACGTGTGACGTAGAGCTGTGTCGAGTCTGTCGACGAAGTACGACATTGTAGGTAATTGCTGTCGAAAGGCTTGCGCATGTGCACGCGTGCGCGTCGCGTTCGACGCGGCTCACGTGGGCGCGTGTCGACGTCAGACTGGGGTGCCACAGCCAAGGCGCAAATGGGGCGTGCTCTTGACTTGCTCTTCCTGAGCAGGCTCACTTTCCTCTACCGCACCTTCTGTCTCTTTGACTTCGCACTGGTCGCTCACAGGGAGAATGGACGCGCTCTTTATACCGCTGGCAGCAGCGGTGGGTGCTTCGCTAGACCAGGTCAAGGTACGCGGTTCACCGTCCCAAATTAGCGTCCGATCCCAGGTATCTTATGCGGCACTCCTCTTAGTTGATATCCTGCTTGCTGGTGTCTTACCCATTGGGGAGCATCTTCATCAGACTACCTGTTTCACAGCCTAATCTTAGACATGTCTTCAACGTCGCTGTCACGTCAATATACCTGCTGCCCATACTGAACATGGGTGCTGCATACTTCCAGTTACTTGCCGACATCTTGTTCACATACTATGTTGCTGCATATGTCAGAACCTCAAAAATGCCATGGATCGTATTCGGGTACGTAGCCTGCATCTCTGTGACAGGGACGATGTATAACCCTGGAGCAGCACCATCATGTCACACCTAGTTTTGAAGTACGTTCGTTCTCTCTCCTCGTGCGCAGAGGCGTTGATTACCCTCACCTCAGTCATGTAATTCGGGCTATGTTGGGCCAGAGCTACGAAACTTACGAGATCACGGGTCCCCAAATGGTGTTGACCATGAAGCTTACTACTTTCGCATGGAATGTATATGACAGCCGCAGACCTGCAGAGGTGCGTACCAATCTCACACATGCAGGGCAACAGCTGATTTTATTCCTGCACAGGATCTCGACAAGTGGCAAGCGGAGAAGCGCGTGAGCGAGTATCCGTCCTTGCTCGCCTTCCTCGGCTTCGCGTAAGTGCACGTTCATTCCTCATGCACCTCTTGCCGCTTCTTTACCATCAGCGTCATACTGCGCATAGGTTCTACTTCCCGGGCTTCCTCGTCGGGCCTTCATTAGAGTACGCAGACTACGACACGCTCATTCACGGCACGCTGTTCCAGAAGCTCGAGAAGAAGGACAACACTGGACGGGGCAGCCGACGGCTGGTGCCCAAAGGCAGGAAACGTGTGGCATACCGCCAGATGATCTTGGGTCTCGCCCTCCTTGGGACGTATGTTACGTTCTCGGGGTCGGCCAACCTCACGGTAACGGTGCAGGATTGGTATGTCAAGAAGGGTTTCCTCTACCGGTACGCGTTGTTCTCAAGCGCGATGATTCCTACAACTTAGACTCAGCGGTCTAGGATTGCCTACTTGCAGTTCTGCGGGTTCATCGAGCGCACGAAGTACTACGCTATCTGGACTTGACAGAGGTAGCATAGGCAGTGTGATCGTCTGTTTAGCGCTAACCGACGTGTTTTAGGGTGCTTCTATCCTCACCGGACTCGGCTTCACGGGGTTCAACTCCAAGGGAAGTCGACCTGGAACGGCGCCGCGAATGTAGACATGCTGAATCTCGAGTTTCCGCCGAACTTCAAGGTCTTGCTGGACTCGTGGAACATCAAGACGAACGTGTGGCTCAGGGAGTGCATCTACAAGCGTGTTACGCCCAAGGGCAAGAAGCCGGATTCAGGAGCAGTATGCTCACGTTCACGACAAGCGCTATCTGGGTGACTAGTTTTCAAGCATGCACTGGGCATCCACTCATCCTAATGTTCATTCATGTAGCACGGCGTTCAAGGCGGATACTACCTGACCTTCGCCTTTGGAGGGTTCATCCAAACTGCACAGCGCCTCTGCCGCCGGCACATCCGCCCACTCATCCTCCCTGCCACTTATGTCGCCTCCAAGGGCGCACCCCTCCGCCTCAACGACAATCAAGCGTGCGTACGACCTGCGGGCACGTTGTCTCATCCTCGTCCTCAACTACACCGTCATCCCGTTCATGCTCCTCGACGCGCACCGTCCCTCGTTGGCTGGGCGAACCTCAATGGTATGGCCACTGGATGGTCGGTGGCTCGCTGGTGTTCTTCTACGCTGGAGGAGCAGGCCTGCTGAAGGGAATCAGGCGAAGAGGGTCGGAAGGGCCGTATGCAGGCAGCTAGGAGAAGGAGATTCGGGATGTGTCGACGCATCGTCGCTCCGGTGCTGCCGCCCTTCGACGATGCGGCGAAGGAGTTGAGGCTTCTGACTTCATGAAAAGGTCAACGACCCGAAACGAGCGGGTTGATTGGGTTCATTTCAGACGGGCGATTTACCATACACCATTATTGCTTGTCATCCTACATCAACTATTCGTAATGGGCAGCCTATATGTCAGTGATAGTGGGCGTTCAGTCCCCTGAGAGGATGTTTCATTCTTAGAGCAAGGATAAAGAAAGCGAGTGCAAGGACACATGCCTGGGTCGCGTATGTGAGGATCACTTCCTAAACGCCTGTGTGGCACTGGTGCTTGTCCTTCGCCTGCACTACCATCCTGCTCATGCGTCCACGCCAATCGCGTACACGAGAAACAGTGTGAAAATCTGCCTACGCGCTGATACACTCCTAGAAAATGTCTCGACCGGCAGTGGCCGACAACCTTCCGCCCAGTGCGCGATCCATCGCTCTCCTGCTCGCATCCACGCCCACAGTGCAAGATGCCCAACCTGGCGTCCTCCACCAGCTGCTCGAGTTCTCGCACCGGTATACACACAGGTGCTCTCGGACGCGCTTGTCTACGCAGAGCACGCAGGGCGGACAGGGAAGGTCGAGATGGACGACGTGATCCTCGCTGTACAGGCCCGTGTAGGCTGGGAGTTCGGAGGCCGCGTGCCAAAGGAGGTGCGTCTCAGTCATTCTCTATTCCTCCATGTAATGACCATCCATCCTGTGCGCAGTACATCCTATCGCTGCCACTCAAACCAACTCCGTCCCCCTGCCCTCCGTCCCGAAGTCTTCGGCGTCCGACTCCCACCCGCAAACGACTGCCTCACCTCCGTCGACTTCGACCTCGTCCCGAACAAGCCCCCGCCCGGCGTCAAGCTATATGATGAGGAGGTCGAGGAGGTCGAGGAGTCCGAAGAAGAGGACGAAGACATGGAGCCCGCTGCCATCCCCGCGACGTCGCGCGCGGTCCCCCCACCATCCGCTCAGGCGCAACCGCACAGCAGGCGGGCCCCAATAGGTGCGCTACACACGCCGTCGGACGTGGATATGATGACGCCTGGCGGGCCCGCCCGGAGGAGGGAAGCGAGGCAGACGAGGAGGATGGGTTGTTTGGCGGAGCTGGCGAAGAAGAGGAGAGCGGGGACGAGCCTATGGAAGAGGTCCCTACCGCAACGCCGGCAGAGTCTGCGACCAATGGGGTGAAGCGCAAACTGGTGGAAGAGGAGGACTATGATGAGTGCGTTGCTGTCCGTCGAGATGCATGGGACTATTTGCTCAGAGAGGCATGTATTGTACTGTAAAATCAATGCATAAATTGTAGGTCTACGTGTAAAATCCATGGGCAGAGATGCAGTCATGAAGATGCGACGATGTATCGAGGAAGAAAGTGCGACTGAACAATGATCATAAGCCCTCGTGCATCGATTGAGCGATGAACGCAAACAGCAGCACGAGCAAGGTAAGAATGACGATGACCCAGAAAGTCCAAGCTGGAGCGGATGGTTAGTATTAATGTGACGGAGTATTAAATAATACGCACAGATGGCACCGAGGTTTCAGGCACAGTGACGACACGGACGGTGTTGTCCGCACTTCCAGAGACGAGGAGATTGGACGCGGTATTAACCGTAGTGTCGTGGGTGGGAAGTCATGCGCTTTCAGGATGGTAATTAGGGGCTAAGTCCCAGGAGAGTTAGAGAGATGCAGAAATCAAGCTCGTGATAGTTACCTACCGCCAGGGTCTTCGCATCCAAGATACCGACGGTGTAATCCGAGGAGCCAAAAGCGACAAGCTTGCCGTTCGGACTGGACGGGCTCATCAACCACTATTTCATAAAACAAATCCTCACAAACCTGACGTCGAAACATGTAACACCCTTGTCGCCCACTTTGCGCATCTTCGTCACTTCCCACTTCTCAGTGTCCCACTTACACACGAATGCGCGCCTCGGTGATGATTCGTTCTTGTCCTAGGTGGGACGGCGTTGATTAGGGTGTAGAGCACCTTTCCGTCCTGCGGTGGAACCTAAAAGAGCGGAATTATCAGTGAAGGCAGCTTAGAACCTGTCATGTTGGTGCGCACCTCACAGAGCGGAAACTGCTCCCGGCATTATTCCCCGGTAGCGTAGGCCTCTCAACTGCTTCATAGCTGCAGCGCTTGCAGAGCGTTCTCTTTCTCCTTCCCGGCAGCCTTCTCACTCTTCCCTTGGCTTCAGATGGCGGGAGAGCATACACCAAGAGGCTGACAGTGGTCGCCACAACGAGCTGGTCCCGTACCACGGTGAGCCAAGAACATGTATAACGTAGATGCGTACTTACAGTGTTTGATGAGAACGACGCATCGTAAATCTCGCCCTTATCAAGGTGGACGGGAGCTGCCGCAGGGGCAAGCGACGGATAGTACAGGAGAGATAGCTAGTGAGGATAGAAATGTGAGCCACTGTGCACCAATGACGACCGCACTGCGCTTACATCTTTTGTGCCGGCAGCGGCGAGGAGGTCGCCAGAAGGCGAGAAGGCGGTCACTTTCTATGCTCAGTTCAGTCGTTGCTACGACTGCGGAAGGCCCAACAAACCTGAAAGTCATCTTCGAGCTCATTGATCGACAATGTGCTCTGGGATTTTGAGAGAGCCAGTCTGCTATTGGTTTACTGACGTGTCACTCTGGCTGTTGGAGGCACATACCTCTTGTCTTCAACGCCAAATATACGACAGTTCTGGTTTTCGCCGGTCTGCAGAGCCTCGACTGAGCTGTTCACGCCGCATGCAAACGATCTCTCCGACGGATGCGCTGCCATGCTCATTGGTGCATCCTCGCCCTTCTCTAGTTCGAGCTCATGCAGCAACTCGATGTACTTGTCGGTATCTATGCGGTACAACGCTGTCATCAAGCGTCCCATAAGGCACGTCGCTACTCGGAGTGACTATACACGAGGCTCACCAACTTGTTCTTGATACCGGTCTTCGACTGACCTCCGCCACCTCCGAGGACGAGCTCGTTCTCGGAGATGAATGCGGATGAGTATACCGGGAAAGCGGGCAGAGAATGGGGTGTATGCTTCGTCCGCATGCCTTTAGATTTAGCAGTTTGCGCTGTAGAGCTCAGTGAGTAGTAGCAGTTACGGCAACAATGGCGGGGCGCCAGGAGCAGGCGGGGGACACAGGTCACTGTAAACGCGGGGACGACGCGTCCGGACTCCGGGCTTCCAGCGACGCACGTGCGTACTCGACTCCCTGCACGCAAGCGCGCCACCGCTGCAGCTGAGCGGTCTGTCTACCTGCCGCCCGCCATGTTACCTTCCATCTAGTAGCACCCCCCAGCTACATGCTAGCTCGCCATTCCGATGTCCAGTATTGCCTCCATCCTATATAACGCGCTGCTCGGCGGCGGAGACGGCGGCTATGAAATACCGAGTCTCCCCCAAATAAGTCGAGGCACCTTCGCCGGGATCGTCGTCGCCATCTCCGGGAATGTGGTCATCTCACTGGCATTAAACTGCCAGAAGCTCGCTCACAAGCGACTTGAGGAGGAACGGACCACCAAGGGGGACGAATTGCAGAGCAGGACAGCGAGTGGTGAGTTCGAGCGATCTTCAGGCAATTGCATATGGGTCTAGTTATTTGTGGATTCCGGGGAGAGCAATGTTTGCAACATAGGACGGTACGCCGCTGTAGATTTGGCTACGCACTGAAGACTGTCATATGCTACTCGGGAGGCTCGACGGAAGAGACAGTGGTATCTAATTGAAGCCAACTGTCTTGTCGCAGGACCTCTGTAGTATAGCTGAGCCATACACCCTTCAGAATCTGATCAGTGCACACAAGTTACCGGGTTGTTTCGTGGTACTATTAGCTGATCAATCCATTGTCACTGGCAGGTCTGAACACCCCGACCACCAATCCCGGAAGTTACATACCATCTCCTCAACCGGGCACTCCTGCCATTGCAGTCGTCGAGACAGAACCACTCCTCGGCTCTCCAATCACACACGACCTGTGTCCGCAAGCTATGGTAGCGACTCCGCCGTTGTGCAAACTCGGCAAGGAAAAGCAGCGAGCCTTTCTGTCTAGGCTCTTCGTCTTCCGCGAAGACGACGAGCGCCCCTTCCAAGAGACGGACTCCGCGCATCTCGCACGACCCATGCGCTCATGCCAGTCGAAGTCATCCTGCTCATGCAAATGGCGAGGAACGAAGGCGTACGACGTCTAGCGAGAGCAAGACCCAGGATACGGGGAACGAGTCTGACTATCTGAAGTCGAAACTTTGGTATGTATACTGCCCAGTCACGTCGTCAAATACATCCATTGTAGTCGTTCCTCACCAACATACAGGTGGTTCGGATTCATCCTCATGAACATTGGCGAGCTGGGGAATTTCATCTCTTACGCCTTCGCTCCTGCTTCAGTTGTTGCCCCGTTAGGCACGGTGAGTATGATGCGCATTTCAGATAAGGTGGCATTGTGTGACACGATTCTTTGACAGTTCGCCCTTATCGCCAACTGCTTTTTCGCGCCGCTCATGCTCAAAGAGAGATTTCGGAAGGTAAGCTCACTTAGCCTTTCCAGCTTCATTCATTTGCTGACGTCCCCTAAAGCGAGATTTCTTGGGCATCCTGATCGCTGTTGTCGGCGCTGTGACTGTCGTGCTCTCTACCAACCCGTCTGATGTTCGCCTAGGTCCTGACGCCCTCGTCCATGCGATCACTCAACGTCCATTCGTCATCTATGCTGTTATCTACATCGCAGGTGCCACCATACTCACTATACTCTCTGAACGCGGAGCGGGAAAACAGTACGTGTATGTCGACGTTGGATTGTGTGCATTGTTTGGTATGCTATCCATGACTATCGACAGTTCAGAATTACCTGACAGCGCTGTTTAGGTGGCTTCACGGTGCTTGCGACAAAAGCATTCTCGACATTGCTCACTCTCGAAGCGTTTGAGATGTTCACTCAATGGATCACATACCCAGTGCTGCTGGTGAGTTTGGACACGTCCCACGTATACGCAGCAATAACGCTGTTGACCTCCAGGTTTTAATCAGCACGGGTATCGGTCAGATCCGATACCTTAACCGTGCTCTAATGCGCTTCGACAGCAAGGTATGCCTTCTGCGCTTCCGCCTGAAAGTCAAGTTTCTAGACGATGAACGTGCAACAGGTCGTCGTGCCGACCCAATTTGTCATGTTCAACATATCCGCGATCGTGGGCTCCGCGATCCTCTACGGTGACTTCGCGCGGGGCACCTTCCACCAAATCGTCACCTTCCTCTACGGCTGCGGGGCGACCTTCGTGGGGGTGTTCATTATCGCCTGGGCTCCTTCGACCTCACAGGAGCCGGAGGAGGACGAAGAGGGCACGATAGGCGACGTGCCGCCTTCGGAGGTGGACGGGACTGTCACTGGGTTGAGCTCGAGATCAGGGAGCGTCGCGCACCGCAACCGAGTAAGGGTTATTGCCGCGGACGGTTCGTCTGCGACGCCTATCCTCAGGAACAGGCACAGCGTTGTCAGTATGTATGGCCTCTCGCCTGCACAGGTATGACCTCGCCTCTCACTTCATGGCAAGGGCTGCAGTCTCACTGTGACATGTCCAGCGCGCCCTACTCCTCGGCTCGCCACCTCGCGACGACGTGTCTCGACCTCACTCTCGAGACCCTGAACACGAGCCTGCATCTACTCCCGAGTCTGTGCGCCGGAGACGGACAGTGAGCTGGCTCGGTGAAGATGGCCCACACGGGCTATTACGACGGACCCCTGCGACACCCATCAACGCGACCAGGGAAAACAGCCGAGTCCGCGCGCAAAGCCATAGTGTGGCGAACAGAAGCGTGAGCCAGAGTCCATATTGAAGGATGTTAGCAACGGATGTGTGGGGTGTCTTGTACATTATATACCCTGGACAGTACAGTTGTCATCTATCTATTACTAATTGAACAGTGTCCCGACATGGGGTACGGCCTATTAGAGTATGTACAGTAATTCGCTATCGAGATATACGCTACGTGTGTGTTCGTACAGACTGGGTTGTGAGCACCGATGCATTTTACGGAGGTTCTGGAGACTAGCGGTGCCACGGGAGATCTCGTAGCAGCGGACATCATAATCTAAGCACTTGGGGAGGTGGCAGCTGGCGAACGCCGTTAGCCATAGGGGCTTCGGGAGCCGTGAATACGCAGTAGCACCCGC
The DNA here is from genome assembly GCF_022376445.1 of Fomitopsis serialis. NCBI lineage: Eukaryota > Fungi > Basidiomycota > Agaricomycetes > Polyporales > Fomitopsidaceae > Fomitopsis > Fomitopsis serialis. The sequence goes on from NW_025954961.1 coordinate 1,263,761, forward strand.
AACCTGTCGCGCATGCCGCCTCGTGCTTCGCTCTTGTCCTTAGACAAGTGATATGCGTTACATGCCCACAGAGGAGACAGTTGTGAGAAAGCCCTGGCGCACTCCGTTAGCATTACTGACCGGGAGAAAAGGTAGGCCATTCACCTTTCGCTGGGAGACGGCAGACCGAGCAGCGAGGGAAATATGTCTTGCCTCCACAAGTCACACATTCTGTGCTAGCGTCATTGTCGCTCTGTTGCACACCATGCCCACATATTCGCACGCAGCCTTGATTCAGTAGAGGTCAGCGACATGAAGCAAGCCTTTTCGGTAAGGCATACCTAGACAATCCGCCGCAACGGCGGAGTCGAATACTGTTGAGAGGAGCTCCCTTTCTACGGACTTGAGCAGCTCTGTCCGCTTCTCAGGTAGACCCCATACTAGAAGCATCTCAGCATATGCCAAGACATGGCACTGAAGCTGCGTTCGCAGACTCCCCAGTAAAGAAGACCTGGACAGTACCCATCGTGAAAGACCAAACTTCGAAACACTGAGTTGAATGCCTTACATTGGATCCGGAGGCTCCGGTGCGATGTGAACATTGAGCCGCTTTTGGTCAGGACCCAATCTAGGAGTCGACAACACTTGTGAAAAGGTTGGTCGTCGTGGATGTCCCGCAGATGAGAAGGTGATTGTGACGTAACGGAAGACATGTTGGGAGCTTCTGACCACGACTTGGTTATCGGCGGTGTATGATGAACGGACGAGTCTCGATGATGTCCCTGATGGGGTGATGAGTGTCCACGACCGACATGCCCACCGTCAGGGAGTGGAATGGGCATCCGCGGTTTGGGACCTGTATGACATGGTCAGACAAAACTTCGGTCAGGGAGATGAAATATAGCACCTGTCATGAACTGCCGCATGCTGCCGGCATGGAACAAACTCGACCAAGAACCTCGTGAAGAAGTAGGGGATGATAGAGGGGGTGCGACGGGTGTTGGGGATGGTGATGTGCGTGGCCATATAGGAGATAGTGAGACTCTACGCTGTAGTGCCCTACGATACTCAGGAGTGCTCGTGTTCGGAGTCTTTTGTGTATTGGAATTGGCTACGAAAATGTGCCCATGAGAATCCCTTGCTCTGTATAACGTTTGTAGTTCGCATGCGTGACACTCACACAAAGCTGTCGATTGTAGGAGGAGGGCAGATAACATGGCTAACATTTGAATGTCCTTAGTTTGCGACAATTCTTGATACCTGAGGAACCGTGTTTAATTCCTACGATATTGTGGGAAAGATTACAACTCACAGCGTTGTCGCAACTCGAACAGCTAGCACTCGATTACCGTGCGTTGACGGATGCAGTACATGTCCATCCTGACCCAGCTTCGTCGCCTCGGTGAAGACGGCTTCCAGTATCCGCAATATTCGTTCATGGTCGATGCGACCTCTTGCCTTCGCGATGTCAGCATTTTCTTTGCACCACTCTGTGGGGCTGTTCGCGGCAAACGTATACTCCGAAGCCATGGTGGCATCAATCCCAACCAGAGTAGACGTGTCCTTGATGAGAACGGAACTGCGTCTCTGGGCTAATAGCGAATAATTAACAGGGATGTCTTCCATAGGCCTGGACTGTTCCGAGACGCGCCGGGATTTATGTTGCGAGTAAGTGGACAAGTTTGTCATTATCCGTAGAATATTCCCCGCATCGTCAGCCTGGTAGTTGCTTTCAGTGACTGTCGCATCCCGGTCCTGAGCAGCATGCGTAAGTCGCCGTACGGCGTCGGACAGCAAGGCTGGCGACGCTAGAGACGGTGACACCAAGATCTCACGCATTGTGTTCTTGACGATCCTTGGTGGGGCGGGAAAGAAGCAAATGAGTTGACCTATGCACAAGAGATGGCCTTAGTTGAGGATAGCTCAGAGTTATCGAATGCCATTCACCATTAGGACCGAACACCCCTTGAGATGTCCTAGGTTCGGCGAGATTCTTGTCAGATCTCAACAAGGAGAAGCTAGTGCCTCGGTTACGGCGAGTCGATGGTGGCATGTCTTCATCTGAGGAGGACTCTGAGTCCATCCCAATACGACGACCTACATGTTCCTCGTCATCCCCGATAAGCAGGAACCGCAGGCATTTCTCCAAGCATGGTCTTTCCTTCTCCCGGATAGCGCGAAGACGCCGAAGAATGAATGCGCGAGTCGGCATATCGATGAGCGGACTCCTATCCAAATCAACCCTTGGAGTTCCCATCGGATGGGTAGCTTGAGGGTAGTCGCGGGGAAAAGTGAAGGTGATCCTAATGAACACTGACGTGCCTTCGCCCCATGGACCATGCAAGCCGAAGGTGCATGTTCGCTTCTTCGTAAGATCTTGCGCGTTCTCGAGCTTCACCTTCGAAGTGCTCAGTTTGTTAATGACAGTCGTGATTCTGCAGACCATCAGGGACGAACGCAGAGATGAAAGAGGTGTCTTACTCATCGTGCAAAGAATGGGCTGGTTCACCATCACGATGGTCATCCTGACTGCCTCTCCGCTCGCCATTGCGCTGTTTAGTCGACATGGCCAACGATACTGACCGATCCACAATGGAAGGGGGTCTTGACACCGAGTTGAGACGAGAGACGTTCCCGCTTTCTACTCCGCTACCAGGACCTGAGCTCCCTTCTCTCTTCGTCCCAAATTCGACACTGGACAGCCAACCGAAAGTGCTGATAGGAGCAGACCGACCTGCGAGATGACCGCGAGTCATTGTTCCTCGCTCTTGTGCAATGGGAATAGGTTTAGACAGTGCAGGCGACGAACTACTGCCATTGGTTTCTTGTGGCAGTTCAGTCAATTCCCGCTCCATTGGTAGTTTCGGGATATTTGAACGAGATGGTCGTAAGGGAACGGTGCGCGCACTTCAGCAAGAATACCTCGGTGACCGACAGGTGCAGAGAGCTTTGGAGGCAGGTCATTGCCGACAGGCGGATTGCTGAACGACACCTTCGTCTCGCGACGGGGCGCCTCGTGCGACTAGGCTGCGTAGGTGTAGATAGTCCTGCTCTCTACGATTCCCGTGAGGTGATTGTGCGCATATAGACGGCCAAGATCCTCACATGCATTGAGTCTGTATCGATGGGCCAAAACCGCAGCGTTTTATCCTTGGACCAAGTGATTAGCTGAAAATCAGAGCAATCTGGATAACAATGGTGAGTCGTTATGTCAAATACACATGAAGTGGATATGACCTGGTCCACCTCTCCGCCACACGAACTCCTTGACCACGTCCGCATGTCCCTCGAAGACGTCCATCGGCATATGCGGATCTTCGTAAGCATACATCTCCAGAGTGGTCTCGCTTCTCTGCGGCAAGCTTAGTAGGCCTCGACCGAAGGGCAGATCACGAGCTCTCCAAACAGGATAAGCAGTCCGAATGGTGAGCTTCGGAACGAGGTCGCCATCCTGTTGTGCGTCCTGCGTATCCCAGAGCTTTATCGACTTGTCCAAGGAGCAAGTCAATATCTCATTACTTCGGCCGTGCGCCCAATCAATGCCATAAATCTTCGCAGTATGCGCTCTGATTCGAGAAACAGGAAGAGAGCCCTTCTTTGGGCAGTGTCAGTTGACGGAGGTTGGTCAGCATAGTATGAGCGTGCTCACTCGGCGATCCCAAAGCAGAACTTCGTTTTGATGAGAGGAAGCCAGAAGATTTCCATCTCGACGGTTCCATTTCACCTGCGTGCCACCAGCTGCGCGTACGCTGAATACCTCGTTTCCTCCAATGCACTAGTCTACTCACAGCCAAAAGCGCATAGACCTTGAAGCCCGTCAGCATTTTGCTATGGCATACGATCATGGGTTGCTCACCCATCACTGGCTTCTGTGCTGCACGGAGGTCCCAGGCCCACAGCCAAGAATCTATACCTGTGCTCACCACAACATCTGGCTCCGTGTTGTGCCAGTTGATATCGGTGATGGCACGATAATGTGATCGCAGTACGTGCTCAATGGACGTCTTTCCAGACATGTACAGGTTCCATATCAGGCTGGCAAAGACGTCAGACATTGAAGCACGTCAGCAAGATTACTTAGGGAACGTACAGCTTCTCGCTGGAAGTGGACACAATATACTCGCTGCGAGCGAGGTGTGGATTCCATTGTACATCGGCAACATCCCAGGTCCCGCCTTGGGGCAGAAAGCTAGGAGGAAATCACAAACGGTATATATGCGGACAATCATATTATGACGAACCGTGGAACATTTAGAGGCGCTTCCAAGTCGATTATGAAAAGACCGTTCCGCCTACGCAGATGTCAGCCGGTAGATATCGCTGTGTGCAAGACATACGTCGCAAGAACCACGTCCCGACTGCTGGGACTGATGCTCATCTGCAAAAGAATGCAGACATATTCAGTTTCTTATTATCGAATACTGGGTTACGTGTGCTGTGGTATCTTTCGGAAGCCAGCAAAGTTCCGCATGACAGAGTCATGGACATTTCTGGGACAACTCTGGCATGTAACTCATACATCGCAGCTCCGTCCTCCTGCCCCCTTATACCAGACCTATAGTGAATGTTGCGTACTCACGTTGCCTACAGCATCGCCAACAAGCCCTTTCATGTTGATCTGGAGACTCCTTCGGAAGTTGCTATCATCTTCCGGGGAGGAAGGCTGCAGGACGGCCGGACGAATCGTCATTACGCTCGACATATTTCACGACCGAATACCACTTCAGACGCTCTGCGTTTGTCTTTCTCTGCGCGGGCCGTCTTCCTGTCCTGTAGTCAGAAGGCGTTGAAAATACCAACAGGAGATCGTGAAATAGCAGGTTCTGGAAAGGCGGACATGAGGGTCGCGCTGAAAGAGCAGGCTCAGGCCCAGGACGCGTTGAAGACGCGAGCGAGCCACACATGATTCTGCATCCGCACGCCTTGTCTTTCGCCTCAATCACCGTTATACACCCTGACACGCACTACGACGTAGAAGACATGATAGCGCACAACCAATATGGAGCCCGTGCGGCCAAGATACTGCTGAATGCGTATGCAATGCTGAAGGTTCGGGATCGGAGGCTCAGAACAATCAACACGCCCATTGTCGACGAATGCCTCATGTCTTCGCGCTTGCACGCTGTTCCCCTCGTGCCGTAATATTCTCTTCACCTCCTTTGAGTTTTAAATCGCGTCCGCTGTCTAATCTCTCATCCTTGCGCGACTCACGCCATCACTTGAGTCTCCACAAGAGTTCTCGAAAGCAGCCGACCCTCCCATGTTCAACGGCTTCCATACGCCAATGCCTCCCAGCGATGCCGAATTGGCCAGTCAAGCTCTGAACGAGGAGTCCATCTACCGGTTCCGCTCGTTCAATGCCAATGACGCCGTCACGCTCGGTCTGTCTCTTCGAAAGCGTTTCCGAGCGTCTTCGCGCCATGGAAAGGGAAAAGGGCTTGTGATCTCTATTCAGACCATCGCTGGTCATACTCTGTTTGCGTGTACTGTCGGTGACTTGGGCGGTCTCTCTGGCATCGGAGACGTTAGTCTGGATAGTTGGTCTTGCCTTGAGGTGAGTGGACATGTTGGTTTTTCCTTAGGATACCGCGTCCTATTGGCTCTTCACGAGCAGGGCATGGTCGCTGTAGTGCGCCGTACAGGGCACTCCAGCTACTACGTAGAGAAGGCATGGGCGCGATGGGTAAAACACCGAAGCAGCTAGGTATTGAAGGTAACTACAGAATCAACGGGGGCGGTCAGTCCGGATGCGTTCTCGAAGCATCGCAGTGGCTGATATTCCGTCAATCACAGCGTTCCCAATTTGGCTTGAGGTAATATCCCTTTAGCTACTTCACGTAGGTAAGACGACACTGAAGAGCAAACGTCGAAGAACGCACCGTGCTGTCCGATCGCAATAGTGGCATGCTATTCAGGATCGAGCACCGACGATCATCATGTGCGTACTCACCTTGAGTGGGTTGCCATCCTGCTGACTCGCGCATTACTCCTAGATGGTCGTCGCAGCAGTCCGGGACTACCTGAAGAAGTTAGCCAGGGACGATGAGTTCACTCTGCCGACAGCTTCTATGCCAATGCCTGTCCCACCAAGGGACCCCCGAGAAAGCACCGTATGAACATTCCTCTCTTTCGTTGGATCGGGTATTTATCAGGTATTATGAATAAGGCGTGGACGACAGAGCCATCCAGTTCCACTGGATTGTCATTACGACTGCACGAGCACTCCGAGCTCGAGTATCGCGACGACCATGACTTCTAGGCTGATGACAGTGTATTAGCTGATACGAGATGTACGCATATATAACGAATGGCCATTACATCCAAAGACAGGTAACATATATAGGGGGCTATCAAGGCTCCTCTTCCGAGGGCCCTTCCTCTGAACTCGCGTTCTTCGGATTCTTCAACACGCGTATAGTTTCTGCGTTGAATGTTAATGTCAATACGTGAAGAGCAGTTGCAGGACGCGAACCATGGCGTAGGAAGATCTGTCGCTGACCCTGCGGAGTGTCAGGATCAGCGCTGGGGTCGGGCTCCCGCAACTCGAAGTTCGCCTCCACGTAAACTTGAGAGCCACTCTTCAACATGCGCAGGTAGTTGTTCACGTTCTGATTAAAGGATAGGATGCTATGCCATGTTGTCTTTGGGTCATTGCGCGCTGTAGCGGAAAGTGATAACGCGATGAGTACACCATGTAATGTGGTAGAAAATGAGACTCACTGCCGTCGGGGTTGGGGGGAGGAGGAGGGTAGTTAGTAGTCGCTATGGTGTATCTACAATTCCCCACCACACATCAGCCTGCTTCGAGCGGTATATATAAGGGCATGGAACACGCACTGCACATATTCTTTGTTATTCCTGGTATAACGCAGTTCAGGGACCTTGCCCAAGCGACCAATCAGAACTAGTTTTGCTAGGTCTGCCGACCGGGAAGGAGTGGTAGAGAAGGCCTGCCAATGACGCGTCACAGTGAGTACATTCCAGCAATCCTGAGCAACTTACCCTCGTAGAGGTACGCGCAGCCGCAGCAACGCGCTGGGAGAAAGCAAGCATCTTGCGGTGAGGGGTAAAGATACTCAGGAGAAGACAGCGAGACTCGATCGGCCAGCGACCGCAAACGCGCCGGCAGCGGATGTGACGGAGTGCACGTGAGGGGGGAGGCATAACATCATTGGGAGAACCACCGCGACGGTCTTGCTCGCCGCACTGATCGCCGCCTCTCCATCCCCTGTCTATCCTTATTTCTCAATACCGTGTACATTCCGTGTACCCATAATGTCTCGTCACAGATTTGTACGCAATATCAACGTTCAAGGTATGGCAGTAATTACTCTCGCAATCCTCTAGATGACCGCGATTCTTCAGAGGAACTCGAGGATGACTACGCATCGGATGGCGGGGAGGCCGATATGGACCCTGAAGAATATGGTACGTAGTCTTTCAAGACAATCTACGCAATGTTAAACGCAATGCAGAACAAATGATGGAGGGGCTGGAACGTGTCAGGATAACACTTGGATCCCCAGAGCAGTCTGGTCTATCAGACCAGGAGATCAAGGATACCTGTACTACTACCAGTATGACGTTGTCAAAAGCGTCGACTATCTAATGGGTATGTTATGTCACACACACTCCCGTCATTGAATTGAGCTTAGCCGGTTTACAGAGGAGCAGGAGAGGAAGAAGGTTACTCAAGAGCGCAAAGGTGGGTTGCTCATGCCCGATTTGTCTCTATTTCTTCCTTCGTCGCTTTCACATTCTCGCGGGCTCTGAACGTGGAAACGAAGCCGGAGTGTCGATACTTGTCCCTCGAGCGTGCCATGGAACGTCAACGTTCTTAATTATCCGTATGCCCAGACCCGGCAGAGAAACCTTTGCCGCCTGTTCCTCAAGACGATGAGCCTGAAGGCCTGGACTATCAACCTGTCTACCCTGGCTTTGTTCCTCCCTCCATGTCTGGTAGATCAAACATCCCGCTCATTCGGTTGGCACAAATGCAACCCGAAGACGAAGACGTTGATTACTCTGAGCCCTCTGATGGTTTTCACCACACCACTCTGAGTGTCATCGAGGAGAAGACAGAGCGGTCCGAGTCTGAGGCTAGTCTTACACCGCGTCCTAGGGCCCCCGCTCTACCGCGTGTCTCCTATGCGACCTCAATGACATCAACCATAGACTACGGACAAGTGATTGGTGCGTGATCTCCTTGTACTGTCATGTGCTCTACTAAGTGTTGTTCAGAGCGCACATTGCCGAGTCCTAACGACGTTGTTCCGTCTCCATCAAGTTCGGCGCTTCAACGACTATCATATCATGAGCCCGCTCCTTCCGTAACACCCTCTGCGTCGCGGACACCATCCTCGAGGTCTCCCGAGCGAGGCACCCCTGTACCAGTCCCCGCCATGGAATCCATCCCGGATATCCCTTCAATACTGACGAGGAAGTCCACGATAAAGCCCGCAGCGAGAAGAAATCCAAACTGTCGTCACTCGCGAGTTCGAGGTCGAGCATGCGGTCGAGCGCGAGCAGTGTTAGCTCAAGGACGTACACGTCGGAAGACGGCGACGAGTCTCTTGTGACTTATCCTGGCCTCAGGCCCTCTGCCGCATCCATGATGTCGTTCGCTAACGAGGCTGATGACGCATCTACCGTCACTGGATCGTCGTCCATGTCGTCTCATGTGCGTCGGGCCATAGCGACTGCATTGGAACTGGAAGCTGTCGATGAAGCTGCTGGCGACGCCACAACTCGAACTGGTCAGGGTGCGCCACAGGCTCCGGAGCCCGTTATCGAGCGAGCCAGTCCTGCTCCCACTCGCATAGAGTTACCTTCACCGCCACCTGCCCATCCACCAAAGCTCTCGCGTCGAGTATCTCCAGCGGCCACGGCGACGCGCGAATTGAGCCTGGTCCAGCCCACATCCCCTCCAATCAGGGATACCCAATCTCCTGTGTCGTTACATCCCACTGGCAAGCAGCCTTCGAAGCTTGCCATGCTAGCCCAAGCCAAGGCTGCACAACAGCAGGGGCCATGGATGCCAAAGCCGAAGAAGACGTCTGCTGTGCCATCTAACACGCCATTGGTGTTGAACAAAACCCATACCGAATATATGCAGCCCATAGCGAATGGTGCTACTGCAACGACGGCCATCACGACTTCTTATCAGACACTCAGCAGCCTCATGTCACAAGATCGGTCCGCATTGCCGCCTTCAATACCACAAGTTGCGCGGACACCCGATATGTTGTCACCGCGAACCAGTGGTGCAAAGGAGGCAAAACCGTCCAAGCTCGCAATGAAGAGCAAGGCAGCGCAGCGAAGGGCTGAACGTGAGCCTGAGCCCGTTCTTGAAGAACCACAGATTACACCGCTATCGCCGCTGTTCTCGCCACAAGCCATTCGTTCCCGTGCGTCGCCCTCAGCCTTCGCTTCCGTTCTCGTCGATGAAACCGCTCTGATGACCCTTCAAGACACCGACGACAAGCAGACGGGTCGCAGGGAGAGATCATCAAGCGAGTCGCGAAGCGGTTCCTCCAAACATGGCTCGACTCACAGCAGGTCGGAGAAGTCAAAGCGTTCGAGCAAGCACGACAGCCTGCTTCCCCCAGCCCCGGAGTTGGCGGCCCTTCGTGGCTTCTCCTTTGACGTGCCCAGCCCAGATGACGTCGTATTCAACGCTAGACGGGGGACATCGCTCGCGCCACGCTCCATTTCCGGTGCTTCGCCCCTTCCACGTTCACCTCCCTCAGGACGTTCTTCTCATTCTCGTTCTGTTGTTGATGCTGCTGCTTCCTGACTTTTGGGCGCTGACGATGATGTGCTAACTATCATTATGTATGTCAATAAAATGTAGCTGCCAAAGAGCGCGAGAAGGCAGCCAAGTTGGCGCAGCCTAAGAAGGATGCGACATCGGCAAAGGCGACCAAGAAAACTGCTTCCAAAGAGACCCCACTGTCTAGACACGCAAGCGGCCAAGCCCAGATGGACATTTCTGGTCTTAACCTCGCGCTCAAAGACGAGCCGATCGTGGAAGAAGAACCGCCTAAGGTTGCCATTGCTTTCGACAAGCTCCTCGAACAGGTGAGGGCAGAGCTCCAGGCTCAGGAGCATGGCGAGAAGCGTGGATTGAGTCTTGTTGTGATCGGTGCGATTGTTTGGCTATCAATAACCATGATATGTCACCTCACACATGACAGGTCATGTCGACGCTGGGAAGTCTACTCTTATGGGGAGACTGCTATATGAGTTGGGACGCATGGACGAGAAGAAGCGAGTCGCCAATGAGCGCGGCAGCAGTAAGATCGGGAAAGGCAGCTTCAGTTGGGCTTGGGAACTTGACGGCACAATTGAGGAGCGCGAACGGTTGGTATCAGTGGTGTTCATTTGCTACAAGTCTCACATGAGTTCGCAGTGGTATCACCATGGACATCGCTACACAATCATTGAGCACACCGCACAGGGACATCACGATTCTGGACGCACCGGGTCACAAGGACTTCATACCTAATATGATCTCTGGTGCTTCACAAGCGGATTCGGCCCTTCTCGTTGTGGATGCCGCGACAGGCGAATTCGAGGCTGGGTTCCAGAGAGGCGGCCAGACACGCGAGCATCTGCTACTTGTACGGAGCTTGGGCGTGAGTCAGGTCATCGTTGCTGTCAACAAATTAGATCAGGTGTGTTTCTTGGTGTCTTAGTGTCACAACCTCACTGAACAGAGGTCTAGGTGCAATGGGACAACATCCGCTATGAGGTCATATGCGATGCCCTTAAACGTTCCTTGTTCAGTCAGGTTTCCATCCTTCCAAGACCAAGTTCGTCCCGGTCGGTGCCATGGCAGGCATCAACCTCACGACCCGGCAGGCCCTGAGGCTCAAGCCCTTTCGAAGTGGTACACCGGTCTCACATTAACAGACCTTTTAGGTATTCGTCGCCTAGCAAGACAATCAGTGACCGAGGCGCTAATAACGGTTTAGATGCACTGGAACCCCCGTCGCGTAATGTTACTGCACCCCTTCGCTTCCCTATCTCCAACGTCTTCAGAGAACAAGGCGCTGGGCTCGGAGTTGCTGGTCGGGTATGTGGCGGCGTCATTCAAGTGGGCGAGCATCTTCGCATTCTACCGGAGATGGTACTGCAGTGGTGAAGTGTACGTAGTCCTCTTCGTTTCATGAGCACATAAGCATTCATTTTCTTCGTGTTGCAGCGATCATGAGCGACGACAAGAGCCTGCCGTGGGCCATCGACGGCGCGAACGTCATCGTCTACCTAACATCCGTCGACCCTGCCCACTTGGCCATCGGGAGCGTTCTCTGCCGACCTTCGGACGTCATCCCGCTCTCCAGCTCGTTCACGGCGAGGGTCATCATCTTCGACATCGACATTCCTATCACCGTCGGCGCATCGGTATGTCAGCATGTCCTCTGCAGCCTACGTATATGAACGTTCGCAGGTCGAGCTCTACCACCACTCGCACGACGTCCCCGCGTCCATCTCGAAACTGCTCGCTACACTCGACAGAGCCGCAGGCACAGTCGTCAAGAAGAACCCTCGGTACGTGCCGCAACATTGAGCATCGCAACGCCTGATGAATGGTTCTCATCCACTTGCAGCGTTTTGACGAAGGGCGCGTCTGCGGAGGTGCAGATCTCACTGCGTCCCAGCGGCACGTCCGGCCCTTCTGCGAAGGCGCAGCCCATCCCGATAGAGCCGTTCTCTGTGAACAAAGACATGGGCAGAATACTAATTCGCCGCGGTGGAGAAACCATCGGAGCAGGTAATTGCACTCATAGCAAATATTGCTGCTCCATCTTAGCATTGACCATACGTTTGTGTAGGCATTGTCCTGGAGCTCAATCAATAAATGACAATGGGAAACCGCAGATACACGAAAGCAGGATCATGTACGATTGCACAGCAGAGGCAGAGGCATAATGAACGATCTATATGTAGCGAACTTACAAACGGCCCATGATATGATGTATTTCTGTTTCTTCCAAGCTCGCGAAACATGGCGTCCGCTCTCAACTCACTTGTCATTTCGTGAAAGTCTGTGCTACAAGACGATTGCATTGTTATGATGATACAATGTGACAGCTACATATTCTCCCTTCTCGCACTTTTCTCTAGCAGCGCGCCGCTGAACCAAACGGGCTTTAAGACATATCGACGACGCAGCGGATGCAATCTCCGGCCTACAGAAGGTCATAATTCTCAGATAAAAAACGGTGAAGCGACTGCGCAGCCACTTACGTGCATGTCGGCGAAGCCGGCGTTGATGTCGTCGAGTGTCCGGCTGTGAGTGACGTACTCGTCGATCTTCACCTTGCCCTGGAGGTAGTCTGTAGAGCAGGCAGTGAGATAAGGGCTTTTCGACACAAATGAGCGAGCGAGACATACCCTCGACGAGACCGGGGATCTCGGTGCGGCCCTTCACACCACCGAACGCGCTACCGCGCCAGGTCCGACCAGTGACGAGCTGGAACCTAGAAAGGGGAAAGGGGTCGGCAACGTTCCACTTCTCGGCCATGCCACGACTTACGGTCTCGTAGAGATCTCCTGACCGGCAGCAGCGACACCGATGATGGTGCTGACGCCCCATCCCTTGTGGCACGCCTCGAGCGCGGTACGCATAACGTGGACGTTGCCCGTGCAGTCGAACGTGAAGTCGAGGCCGCCATCGGTGATCTCGACGAGGTAATCCTGGATGCGCTTGCCCTCCGCCAGCTTGGCGGGGTTCACGAAGTCGGTCGCGCCCATCTTCTTCGCCCAGGCCTCCTTGCCCGGGTTCGTGTCGACGGCGATGATGCGCGAGGCCTTGACGAGCGCGGACGTGGCGATGACACCGAGGCCGATGGCGCCGCAGCCGAAGACGGCGACGGTGCTACCCTCTATGTCGACAACAGTCAGTCGAGAGGAACGCGTGCGGAGGAGACGTGGTACTTACGGATGCCCGGCTGCTTTACGACTGCTCCCCAGGCGGTGGTGATGCCGCAGCCGAGCAGGCAGACACGCTCGAGGGGGCCTTGGGGCTCACCGCAACGATCGAGACGTCCGCGACGACGGTGTATTGGGAGAAGGTTGACGTGCCCATCTGCCAACCTGGGTCAACATGAGTGTATGCGACGGCAATCCTTGGACTCACAAAGTGGTTGATGGGTTGGCCTTTGCAGGTGAAGCGGACGGACTCGTCTGGCATCAGACCACGACCCTGGGTGGCACGCACTGTGTGAAACGGTACGTTAGTATCCTCGTCCAGCTCTCGGAGGCGCATATACTGACCGCTACCGCACAGGTTCGTCTTGCCGCTCTTGCAGAACTTGCACTCGCGGCACTCTGTCAATCTATCAGCACGACTGAGTTGATATCTTGCGCATGGGAACTCACCGGCAGTGTAGAGGGGGATGACATGGTCGCCCTTGCATTCGGCAATGTCAGGTACATCTCAGCGCAAAATGAAATCTCGATCGAAGACGTACAACAGAGACGCTCGTAACGCCTTCGCCGACGGACTCGACCTGCGAGCGGATCAACGAGTGATGGAGGATCGAGAGATCGCAAACGCACAATTCCGCCACCCTCGTGGCCGAGAACGACGGGGAACACACCCTTTACGCAGGGAATGCATGAGATCTCGATGGCATGTCTGCGACGATGGCTGCGTACCTCGGGATCCTTGCCGCTGCGGGTGTACTCGTCCGTGTGGCAGATACCTGCGCGGTGGTCGGTTAGATTTGAATGGCAGTGCGATCGGCCAGGTACCCACCCGTGTAGAGGATCTTAACGCGGACTTCGTGGGCGCGTGGGGGCGCGACCTCGACCTCCTCGAGCTTGAGGGCTCGCCTGCGGCCCAGCAGATGGCGGCCTTGCACTTGATGACTTGACCTGCGGTGGACATGGCTGGGTGGGAGAGAGAGCGAGAGAGTGAGGGAGCGACGTCTGGCTGGGTGGTTTATAAGGCGGGTGGCCGTGCGCGGGACTTATCACTTGATCATCGCCCGTCTGCAGTCGGGAGGGGCAGGGTCGCCCAGGCGGTCATCCGCGCCATCTCGTGCACGCCCATGTCCTTTCAGAACATCTACTACAAGCGGGTGAGTCCGTGTTCCACCCCTCCCTCTGCGCCCCGTCCACCCTCTCCTCTCCCAGGCCGTCGCCACCGCCCGCCCGTGCTACGTCTGCCACAAGCCGTCTACCACCGTCCTCGCGACTATCCAGACCGTAGACTTCCTCTACACATGCGACACCCATCTCTCAGACCCGGCTTCGCCAGTCAGGTGGGCCAGGCGAACGACGGCGTGGGGGCCGGTGGCGCGAAGATGGGTCTTAGCCCGGAAGAGATAGCGAAGGTGAAGCAGGAGTGGGAGGACCGGCAGAAGAAGAAGACGAAGGAGAAAGATAAGGACGCGTCTCAGGACGGCGACAAGAAGTCAGACTCTACAGAGGACAAGGACTCGAAGAGTCGCCCAAGGTACCCGGTACAATATCCCCTCCATCTACTGTTCCCAGTCCTCCTGCAAAGCCTTCCATGAGCGATACACGCTGCATCGTGACATCTTCGCCTTGCGGCTGGCCGAGCATCGCAGACGAAGGCAGACTGCTCAAGCCAAGGACTTGCACCACGGCTTCCGGGAGCACCCAGATCAACCCTCCCACCCGCTGCTTGACGACGAGTTTGGACCCGGATACGTGCTGCATTCTTGCTGTCGTGAGTGACACCATCCCTGGATCGGAAGTGTTCGGAGAGCACTCAATGCATCTTTCCAATCTGCTCGTCTGGCAGATTTTGCTGTCGCTTGTTCCTTTTGCTGGGTGTAACATCGACCACGACGAACTGTACGATAAACGGATTTCTGGAAATACGTATCACTCAGAGATGTGACTTGGGATGCCCGGTGAGAAGAGGACGAAACAAGTCAATTGCAACTTGTGCGCCGTACGTAGGTCGGTCCAGGTCATTCCGAACTGCTGACGTCCTCTTGTGAGTGCTCGCTCTCCTGTCTCCTTCGAATGCAGCCGATCACAGGATGGCCTCCTGTGGTGCTCGGTACACTACGGATGTACTCACGTCCCACAGCAGTCAGCTGAGCGCGTCCGAAGCGGGTGACCGCACTGCACTCTTGGCCGCGCGAGACGCGCACAATGCTCCTGTTGTTCCCGAGGCAGTCTACTTGCTGTACAGTTACTGTACTGTAAGTTGCGAATTGATTTCAAGCACGCAGTCGGAAGAGCCAGTGGAAGGATGTTTGTTGAGGATGCCGTTCCGAAAGGGTCCGAGTACTTGCCTTCCTGCCTCGAGGTTTCTTCCGCGACACAATGACCAACCAACGTAGAACCCGGTGGCCGAGGGAGCCACCGGAAAGCCCGGAAGCTGGAAGATGTTGTAGCGTAATGGCTGACGACAGTTGCGGATGATTACATCCAAACACTCGATTATTCTAGCATTAGGTGTATCAAGAGATGGTCGTCCAAGTAATTCCCGACATGAACCAAGGCTGGATCGCACGTCCTTCTCTGCACGTTGCTGATCAATTGCGGAATGGATTACAGTTGCACACCATCGCCCTGACGGCGAAGCTCGCCACGCTCCCCATCGTCAACCCGATCACCAGACAGAAGCTCGCCACCGTCGCGGCGACGTCCACGTCCTCCGTGCGGCCCTTCAGGCGCGGGTTGTGCGCGACCGACGGCGCGGACATCATGCACATGCTCGACGTGAACCCGTTCGTGGCGCCGAACAGCAGCAGGATGAGCATGTAGAGCGCGTCGGACGTGATCACGGGCTTCACCGCGGTCGGCGAAGCCCACTGGATGTTGCACAGCAGGAAGAGCGGGATGAAGAGCGTGCGCGCGAGCGAGAACGTCAGGAGGCGCTTCGCGGACCATACGTGCAGCCGCGGGAAGGAGCAGAGCGTGCGGCCGGTGAGGTCGCCGACGTTGTAGACGAAGAAGTGGAACGCGCTGAAGAGGAGCGGGTGCGTGTCCGGGTTGGTCGACTGGATGGACACCGTGATCGGCGGGAAGACGGACTGATGTCGCAGGTCAGCACAGCTGGGCGACTGCGACGATCGAATAGTTGACATACCAGGGTGACCATGAACACGTAAGCTACGGCGAAGTTGTATGGTAGGTTGATCCTGCCCAGACGGAGCATCTGGCTTTGCCACTGGGTCCCTTGTGAGAGTGCCCGCTGGACGTCAGACCTCGCCTCTCGTCTGGGCTCCAAGGCTATCGGTAGTGGGCAGCCTCACAGGCGCACGGGATCGCTGTCGGGCAATGACTGCTTGTATGCGGGCAAAGTCTTGAGCCAAACGTGCACCGCGTATGTGACGAACAGGAAACTGTTGACAACCCGAAGAACAGAGACGCAGACGCCTCCTCGGGAGTCCTCGCAGGGTCGTCATCCCTGGTCTGAGGCGGAGGAGGCGGGACGCGGTGCGTCGATGCAGCGGCGCTAAGGACTTGAACGCCGCTCACGGCGACACCAACCGCAGCTTGCCCGGACATGACGGCCTGCATGGCCTCATGCCCGAACAACGAGGCAAGTGCGACCACTGAGCTCTGCAGGTATGACCCGGCGGCCGACTTGAGCATGGCAGCGAGAAGTATGAGGGCGAAGAAGAGTCCGGGATGGATGTGTATCCAGGTGCTCAGCGTAAGAGCAGCGGTCACGGAGGCTATGAGCAGTAGTGACCATGATATACGACCTGTGCTCAAAGACTGGCGATGATTAGCCTTGCTATCAAAGGCACACTACGATGAGCGTACCTGCTTCGATGTAGCGGTCGCATGACCGAGGAATATCAGGTTCGGCACCATGAAAGCCATAGATAGGTACGAGCTGAAGGACGCTTTCAGAGATGTCCCGTCCAATCTGGACATAAAGTATGGAGTGGCAGTGATCATTGCTCTCGCTGAGCGTTAGCACAAGCCGACTCGATACGCAACCCAGTACACTCACCATTCCAGGGCAGGAGAACGGCACACCCGAGCACGAAGTAAATCGCGCGTATCTTGCCGTCCACGACGACTTCCTGTGCGTCCTCTAGGATGTCCACACCATCCTCTTCATCGACTGCACTGAAATCGAGGAATGCCTCGTAGTTGGACCAGCGCTACGGGGCCTGAGGTATCGGCTGATACTCCGCGTCGAGGGATGAGGACCGTCTTGCAACTCTTCCGGACATGATTTCCGTCGGCTGTTGGTCTGAGCAATGATGGACGTTCTAGACAAGAGCTAAGGGGCCATCTCCTCCGGCGAGAGGATATCGACGACTGACAACCAGTGTGTTACTTGCCAGTGGGAGCCGCGCTCCGGGATCGCACGCCGGATCTGGCAGGTACCGATGAGCAAGCCATGCACGGGCCGCCGACTCATTTATGGGCGCGCTCCAGTACCCCTCCCCGCTGCGAGACTTGGGCTCCCAGTGAGGCCCGTGCGGTCCTCATATGGCTGCGTCAGATATAGTACTTCTGCACAAGTTGCGGACTGCCTCGCTTCGTTCCAACCCGGAATCATATGAGGCGGCTAAACGTGGTTGTATGAGCCCTTGCATTGACTGCCAACCCCAGCTGGGTAGCCAGTCGTACGTGAGGAGTTCACATAGGTGTGATTCGCGAAGAGCAAGTTCCGGTTCCAAAGCAATCAAGAATAGCGCAAGCATGTAAACAACATTTATACCCCTCGGTCTATCAGCCTCCGCGGCGGCGACTGACCAGCAACAGCCCGCCACAGCCCGGTCAACGCAGCAAGAACCTCCCTTCGTCGCATCCCACTCCGCCTCCATACCGCCTTCATCACGGCCAACAGGCAAAGCAGGAACGATATGTCAAGAAAGAGCCGGCGGACCACGATGAACGTTGGGGAACGGCCCCGGCTGTTCGCAAGGAACGAAGCTAGGTATCTCGCGAGGGTGGTGGCGTGGGCAAGGGGATGGAGGACGAGGGACCACATGCCCATGTCGTCGAAGTCCCATTCCACACCCTGCTCCTGACCCGAGGCCCAGCGCGGTGAGCTGCGTCCCGGTAGGGAGAACGACGTCGAGGAACGTTGTGCGATGGCTTCCAACGCCTCTATCCGTTCCGTCAAAGCGGCCAGGCCAGCCTGTACGTGTTCGATCGCTCGTTCTAACGAGGGTCGTGAAGGTGGTCTTTGTACACTGGGTATGACAGCGTATGGCCGGCGCTGCTGCTGCTGGCTAGCGGGTCTGTACCCGACCGGCGGATGGTGGTGCTCGGAGGATCGATCGGTGGGTGGGGACATCGGTGTACGGTCACGGTATGATGATAGACTCTGGTTATATCCAGATGATGCGGACGGTCCAGCGAAAGCTGATTGCGTCTGGAATTCGGGGAGAGGTTGGGTAACGGGCACGTTCATGATGATGGGGGGTGGTGATATCAATGTGGACCCTGCCATCGGCGTGCGGTATCGCCGCGAGGACATAGAGGATTGTGGTCGGTTCGGTTGGCTCTGCGCGTAGACAGATGGAACAGGCGGAACTTCATCATTCTCGTCCTCATCATCTTCAGAGCTGCTCTCGTCCGTTCGAGGCTCAGGCATGTGCCCTGGGACCGGTAGTCCCGAGCCCTGGCCGAGGCGCAGGTGTGGCGGCAGGGCCCCAGCTTGGTAAGGTGCAGCGGGGTGATCGTCGGAGACTGTGGACCCGGAAGAGCTGGATCCAGCGGACCTGGACAGCGATCCTGTGTGCAGAGAGTATGGGTAACGGCGACTGTGACAATGCAGAGCGAGCAGGGCATACCACTCATGACGATATTTGAAGGGTCTCCGGTGTAGGACTCCAATTCCCGCACTAAGTCCATCGCCACAGTTTTGTCAGAATACCTCCGCAATACCTAATGGATTTGTCTAGAGTGTTTTGACTAAAACAGGGTGCTGGACGCACCTTCAGCAAAGCCTCTACATATAGCCATTTCGCTTCATACGGATCGAGGTCCTTATGTTTGGCCCATGCATCCCTGCGCATGTGTCGCTGAGTACGGGAGCGGCACGCGAGACGATCTGCGCGTACCATTTCGCCCTTCCCAACATATCCCAAACGCTCGGTCTCGGCGATTGCACATTACCGACCGTGGCTGCAATGAAATAGGTTTCCAGACTGTTAACGAACTGCTCCTATGCCGAAGTCGAGATGACAGTACCTTGTTTGTACAGGCTAGTCGTATGCACATCAGCACTGTCAGCTGTGGCGGCCTCGAGTCCACGTCCAGCATCAACATACCTATACATCGTAAGTTTCTCCTCATAACCGGTCTGTATTGGGCCATTCTTGGGCAAGCCCTGAACGATCTCCACAGCGCGGTCGAATTGCGCATCTATCAGCTCCCGTGAGTCCATCGTGTCGATGGCTACGTGAGGTCGTTCGAAGTCGTAGAGTCGTGAATGATAAGCAGCGTAGACAGATGGAAGGCGGAAACCTCGAGATGGCGCAGGGAGTCGTTCTCAGACCTTGAAAAGCTGGAAACCAAACCGAAAGTCGGAGGTAACAGGAAGACTGAGAAGAGTGGTCACTGTCACTGGTCGGAAGCACAGTGGTGTGGTGAGAATCAGCTGCTCTCGGGCTCGACACCGAGGTGCTCGGCTCAACTGCAAGCGCCGGCATTCGGTACAAGTATTGGAGACAGTACAAACCCGTTTGCTATGCGTAAACTAGACGGTAGTGTAGGACACCTGAAATAACTTGTCTGTTGACGGTCATATGCATGTCATGGGGGGACAGTCCAGTGAATGGAACTTGTCTACAGATGCCGGTGTCCTGATTCCCTACCACGAGTAGGTGTGTCTTGGACACCGAAAGAACAGCATGCGCAGACAATTCCTTCCCGGACATACAACCTCAAAAGACTTCCTGCATATGCAGCTGGTTTCGGCTGTGAGTACGACACGATTGGACGGGAACCGGTTTTGCGCTCAGGTTGGCACTCACTTGGCATTCAGGCCATGGTTTAATTATTAAGACAGCAAACCGACCCCATTGCACACGAGTATATAGAGAAGGATGCAAGATAGCGCTAAGCCGTAGACTTTGGTGCCGATGGCTGACCTGCAGGTCCGCTGGACGCTCCTGGTGCCCATCGGTATTTCAAACCACCAGGTATCTTCTCGTCCTGCTCACTGACCCGTTTGCCTGACAAATGTGTAAGTGTTGCACATTGCACATGGTACGCATAGCAAAAACATACCCCGCCATGTCAGATAACCCCAGGCCCTTCCATGTGTGCCCTCGAGCTTCAACTTCGTCCGCGACACCTCCCAATGGCACTCGGCCAACCCCTTCGCCGTCCACCGGGTCTGATGCACTATTTGGCCCACACCATCTTGTGGATATCTAGAGAGCACTTCGTAGAGATTCCCGGGACGACTTGAAAGTGATGAAGGCAGCTGCTTTGGGAGAAGACGTCGGATGGCACTCGCTACTCCGCTCATCTCGACTGACGCGGGAAGTGCGTGAGTGAGGCCAAAGAAACTGTACACATGATCAGCATATGAAAGAAGCCAGATGAATCATGGAAAACATACCTAGGAGGATGCAGCGACCACCAAGTGCCAGGCGAGAGGTAAAGGCAAGAGTTGGCTCGGGGTTTGCCACTTCGAATTGAGAGCCAATTGAGAGCGCTCGAGACCTCGGGCGCCTGCGGCAGGGACGCACTTCCTCCTTGCGCTCATGCAGCGACGCGCTCTGCAGCATATAACATTGCGGTCTCGTTGGCCACTCATACTCAGACTATCTCAGAAGCCTCTCAGCTCGAAGTCCAATACTTCAAGTTTTGCTAGTCATGACTCGTGCGGAATACCCACCCAGCCGACATGGTCGGTCAACGAACTTCTATCGTCCTACCCGCAACCATCCCTTCCGCCATCCACGCTGAGGCGGCTCCATGAGCTGTCCGCTCTTATACCACCATCTGAAGGCACTCCTGAACATGCGAGACTCACGCGTGAGATGGAGGGACTAGTGAAACTGGTAGAGGCGGTGAAGCTGGTGGACACGAGCAGTCTGCAGGCAGCGAACAATGCACCTATCCCGGACGGCCGTATTGGGAAAGAGGGACAGGGTATCGATCTAGAGGAGCAGAGGGGTACACGCAAGGACCACAATGGTGAAGTGAATGGAAGGGAATTGCTACGACACTCGACAAGGGTGCGGGATGGGCTGTACATTGTCGACGCAGACAAACGGAGGTAGCGCCCTCATTTTCATCATATGTGAGCCTTTCTACAGCTATGTGCAAAGTCAGTGGCTGACAGTATGTGTGTTAGTCGATGTACAGTCAACGCTACAAAATGCGCCTTCCCCCAATATGAAGGACCAGTGTGTCTGACGAGCGGATTCAATCAAAGCGCGGCCGAATAACGACAACGCCTTAACGTGAACTTCAGACTTGGAATGTCGCAGACCGTCGCGGGAGTCTATGGTACCGTTACGCATTTGTGGGTTTTCGTCAAGAAGTTGCATGATTAGAGCGTAGTGACAGATACTAGGGTAACTGAAAATATCGACGATAGCTATATATCCAGCACCAGACGACCCATCAGAGCGCAGTGTGGCCTCCGGTCGAGCCAAAACCTCCGCCACCACGCAACGTCTCGTCCAGATCCTAACAAGCCCCCGGTTGAGTAAGGCGGTGTTGACAACCAGATAGATTCGTACCTGGACTTCAAGGACGTCGGGCGTCATAATCCTCTCTAAGATAAGCTGGGCTATGCGGTCCCCTTCTTCAACTGCACAAGGCTGCTCAGTAAGGCTTCCTAGCATTGTATGATTCTGAACGCGTCACCTTGGAAGTCTTGGTCCGAAAGGTTGAAGAGAAGGATGTAGACGACACCACGGTAGTCAGCATCAATAACACCGGCACCTGTGTCGATCATGAACTTCGACGCTGGCGGACAGTGTCAACTACGGAGTGCAAGACGCTGAGGCGAGTAGTTACCTAGACCGCTGCGAGGGGCCACACGACCGTAAGTCCCAGCAGGTACCGCTATGGATATTTGCGTGTCAATGAGGGCCTTGCCACGCGCCGGGATGATTTTTCGCTCCGCGCTACTCCATGTCAGCTGTCACGCTCACATACGTAGGTTGTGGGCACAATCGCGTACCTGTACAGATCATATCCCGCAGCGAGCGCGGATCCACGGGTGGGTAGTTTTGCTTTCGGGGAGAGGCGTTTGATGAGAAGGTTTGCGATAGGAGCCAAATCAGCCTTCAGATCTTCCTGTTCCTCGGACACCTTGCGTTTTTTCAATGCACTTTGGTCGGACATGGTGCTGCGGGGAGTGGTCGAAGAGTCGGGACGCGACTCGCGAGACGCGTCCACCGCCACGTACAGACGCGTGGCGGAGTCCTAAAGCGTGTCAACTCCGCATTCTGGCGCTCACTCCAAGTAAACCATCCGAAGGCGCGTTGACGTCGTCGACAGCTTCGCTGAGGTTGGTTCCAGACATCGTCTTGCATGTCTGATGAATTCTCACTCACTGGAGAGCAACTTCCCCTTTCTTCGTTCTTCACGCCACGCGCAAGTCAACATAAGGCCACGACCAAGCGTAAAGTCGAGCGAGCGGAGGATGCACCGTCGAAGAGACAGAAGGGTCAAGCGGCCCATGCACCTAGAACACCGGTTGATGCATCCAAAGAGAACGGCAGTTCACGCTCACGAAAGGCAGACGCGACCGTAATGTCTGTTGCCGGTGCATTTCATGACCATAAGGACGACGGCGTAGATGCTCCGTGCCGCACGAAAGGTGATGTCTATCTTCGACGTCCCCATACATCCTAGTTAGATATGAGTCATTCTTTGTTGCTGACTTCTTTTAGATGCCCGCGAATACCATTATGACGGCGAGGCTGCGGCTGGCCACGAGCCATGTCTAACTCCGGCGGACAAAGGACGACGTTCGTTCCATGCTGCCGCCACGCTCCCTACCCCGCCTCCCACTATTTCAGCCTCTCGAACCCGCAGACCCGCACACCGCGAAGGGACGCCGCTAACCCCAGCGTCTACAAGCTCGAGAGAGCCAGCGTCCTCAGATTCCCCGTCTTCTCGTTCGTCAATTGGCGTCTCAGTATCCCCGGATTCGGCACCCTCGCCATCTGGGCGGAAGGTACGTCGCTCCTTCGCAGAATGATGATAGAAGACTCAATTCCTGCTCATTCCGTCGCCTCCTGTCCAGCTCGGAGCCACTCGTCCACTTGAGAGCGCGTTCAGTATCGACGGTCGAGCGGTAGACCTGCACCACACCTCCAGCACCGGCCGGGCATTGTCGACGAATACTGCTCAGGAGAAAGACATGAGCTACAGAGCGGCGAATCATCTATTCATCATCCCGCCTGGGTATCTTGCGGAGGATTCATTCGTGCCTTCCTCTCAATCGCAGGAGAATGATTTCGCTCCCGTATCCCAGTGGCGGCACGAACCTGACTACAATGCGTCATACTCTCAAGATATGTACGTTCCGTCGTCTCAATCCCAAGAAGATTCTGGATCATGGCTTCCCGCAATGCCTCGAACAATGCCGTCCCCGGAGCGGCACTATGGCCAACATGACATTGTTCCTTCCTCGCAGAGCCAGGAGCGCGAGCTCGTATTGTCTCATGAAAGCGCACGATCTAGATCAAGGACGTCGTCCAACGAGACAGTACCGACCTCGCAATGCGATGAAGTCGAGCTATGTATACCTAGGCGGTCGCAGAACAACGACGATCTGTGGCTCATTGGCGTGAATCGTGGCGTTGCCGGCGACAGAAGTGTCGCTTCGCAACGTGAAGCTATTGTGGAGTCAACGGAGCCTCTATCAACTGCAGGCGACCCTGTCGAGGAGAATCTCGCTGTGACCGGACGGTATACGGAACTATCTACTGACAGAGCAGGTTCGTCGTCGCCAGTCAAGCCCCATCACAAGTGGGAAGCCTCTACAAGGTGCGTGACGCAACCAATACAGCAAAGTCTGGTCCAATTGATAACTGTCATAGTGTAAGCCAGGCGGCAAGTGCAGCGCATAGTACCCATGATCATGGCGTCGCGGAGCCATTGTCTCCTCTCACTCCTCTGACACCATCTTCGGCCTGCCCGTCACCCAGAGAGGCTGCCCCTTTGTGTCCTGCATTCACTCCACCACCCTCACCACAGCCACTATTACCGCTGCCACCAATGCCTTCTACCGCACAGGCGACGCATAGTCGGCAGATCATGGGCCCACCTGAACCCCGGTTACGAGAGCGTCCCAAGGGCCATTGCATCGAAATATCAGCCAAGAATCAGACTTGCCCTCTCAATTGCGCGAATTCCGGGCATGTTCTCCGAAAATGCAGATTCTAGCTGTCCGAAAGGCGAGGACCACCTCGTTCTGGGTTCGCAATATGCCGAATCGTATGCACGCGGGCTGCCGACTGGTACTCAATCACAGACAGACGTGCACCCGATGCGTGAACCTAACAGTACGCGGGAAGTACATGGCGCTCGATATGACGCGGCGCACGAAACGGTCGACTTGCATGGAGCCGAGGAACCCAGCTCGAGAGAGGGAGATCGTCTCGAGACCGAGGACTTCGCCGGGAATATCAGTTTCGGGTCGGATGGTTCATCAATTCCACCGTTCGTAGACGACTTTTTCGGCATGTTCAGTCAACCGGGAGCTCATCGCAGTGATGACGCGGACGGGGGAGATGGACGAGACGATGACGGGTTTATTTGATTGAGGTGCAGCGTTTCGATCGCTCTTACTTATGTACTGCCTCTTGCCTCCGAGTCTGCAGGCTTTATGTACTACTTTAGTATGGAGTATTCGGTCACTCTACGTGACAGAATAGTCGAGATTGAAGTACACGAGTCCGGTATGTATGCAGTCGAATTTTTATGTCAAGTTAGAGAAAGTCCTGAGGCCGAGCGCGAGGCCTTGAGGACTCGGACTTGGGCCGCGCGGACACTAGGGGATCGACGTCGACACATATGTATGCATCGCTGTTTGCCTTTGTTATCATCAGAGGCTTCTGCATCCTCCTCCCCTTCCTGTTCCTTGCCTGTTCCGTTCTCAGTCTACTTTCTCTCAATCAATGCCCCCGACCGACCCTCGATTTCAGGCGGACGCTCGTTTCTCTGACGCGGACGCTAGGTCATCTGGTCATGATATAGATGATGAACATTCGGACGAGGTAGCCGGGGATGACGCCTCTGAAGGTGATCGCAGCCAAGAGAGTCTTGCAGAAGGCATGGACCCCGAGGGCTTCGCTGGTCCCTCCGAGAAGGTCGTGAAGCCGCTTACCCCGGAAGCCTTGGCTGCATTCAAGGCTGCTCAGGAGAGAGCGGGTGTAGTCTATATTTCGCGTATTCCACCGGGCATGCGACCGACAAAGGTCAGACACATCATGACCGCGTATGGGGAAGTCGGACGGGTCTATTTGCAGCAGGAGGTGTGTGCCATACCACGTTCTTTCTCTCTCGCATCTTAGTCTGTGTACAGATCCGAAGCGGGCGTACCTCAGGAGGAAATATACGTCGACGAAGAAAGCGCATTTCACCGAGGGCTGGGTCGAGTTTAAAGACAAGAGGGTCGCTCGTTCCGTCGCAGAGATGCTCAATGCCCAGCCCATTGGTGGCAAGAAGGGAACTCGATGGCGCGACGACGTATGGACCATGAAGTATCTTCCCAAATTCAAGTGGAATATGCTCACGGAACAGATCGGTACGCATATGGCGGATTTCCCTCGATCTCATTGTACTCACTTAACCCTGCAGCTCACGAGGCAGCGATACATGTGGCGCAACTACGCGTTGAGCTCTCCCAATCTCAGCGGGAGCAGCGAGAGTACCTAAAGAACGTGGAGCTTGCACGCGTACTGGGCAAGCGTGCTGAACGCAAGCGCAAAGCTGACACCGACCACGAAGTCACTCCGGCAACGTCTGCGCCCGACCCTTCGCAGAAAAGCGAGGGTAGAACTGAACAACCTTCGCATACGAAGCCTAGGAAAAAGCAGAGACAACTCCCTGAGGACAGCGGGGTAGATACGAGCGGTAGACAATTAGACACTGTACTGAATAGTATCTTTTGAAACCCCGCGACTGTCCGTCAAAGAAGGGCGTTCAGTGCGGACAAGGATGTATGTGGGAGGTTGTGACTCCGCTTGAACCCGCCAACGTAAGCGGCGCGTCGTCGCTTGCGTTTCACCATCGCGAACACATTGAGCTCACTTGCTCAACGGGCATCGAGAACACCGTGCTCGTCGCTGTGTCGCGTCTCAAGAGGTCTGTGCTTCTATCATGCTCGCCTACTCTCTCTCACAGCTCTTCATGATCAGTCGCGTTCCTCCTACCTTCTCTGTGTTAGTGTCCTCCTCGTAGCATGTCCTCTTGGTCTGGTTCTTCTTACCCTCCACCTCCCCGCGCCCGTTCGCGCTCTCGCTCTCCCTATCGTGGCGCCTTTCCTCCGAGGCCTGGGTATCCTGAGCCTGGGTATCCTCAGGACACCTACCGTGCCGATTGGGAGGCTTATGACAGGGAGCGTGCATGGGCTACTTACGAGAGGGAAAGAGCTGCGTACGAGTATAGCAGACGTGGCAGGAGCCGTAGCCCGGGCCCCGACGAAGGTGAGGGCTCCCATCACATCCTCAACTGACTTGTATACTAACTGACGTGCTCATAGCTGGCAGGAAGCGCCGGCGCTCGTTATCGCCTTGGGAGAGGGAAAGGGAAAGGTATGAGCCGAGACCGCGGTATGGAGACGACTATGGTGAGTGGCAAGCCGGGATAGCACAGGCCGTTGGTCTGACTACTTGAGTTCCTAGACACACACTCGCGCGGGCATGGCGGATACTCTCCACATCGAGGACAATATCCGCCTCCTCCTCCTCCATATGGATCATTGCGACGAGCCCCACCCGACCCGCATACCTTTGATTATCCCGCGTCTTTGAAGCAGTACGCAGAGTGGTTCCGGTACTTCTATCCTCAGCAGGCGACAGAAGAGGATAATGCAGACAAGGCGGCCGAACAGGATGCCGGTGACGGGTCCAAGCCTCGGAATGGGATCCGGTCACGCTGGGAGAAGTACAAAAAGGACTTCGCTGCTCAACAGGTTTGTACTCTCCACTGGCGCGCCTTGTCTATCTTGTGACTCTGGTTTAGATACAAAGGATGTACGAACATCATCGCAAGTCTCCTTGGTTTTCGGAGAAGTATGATCCCTCCCCGGAGTTCGTGGCGCTGCGCCAGCGGGTCAGGAAGGTCGGCTGGAAGGGCAGAATGGACGCCTTTCTTCTGGACGTTGAGGCCGGAAAGTACGACCCAGATCTCAACGAGTTAGAACCAGAGGCCGCTTCTCCGGTTAAAGAGTCAGCGTCCAACGGCGATGCAGTAGCAGTTAGTGCCGATGCCGGCGCTGCTCAAACGTCTGCGGAAGAGACGAAGCCCAACGTCAACGCCAGCAGCGCAGAAGACGACATGCAGTTCAATGTCGAGCCCGAAGACGACACAGGCGATCAGGATGCCAATCGTCAAGATACTGGCAAACCCTCCCCCGACAACAGGCGTAACGCACGAGGAGAAGAATTCTCGGTGCAGCCCGATGGCAATCAAGTCATGATTCGCACGATTCCTCCTGACATAGGACGCGTAAAGTTGGAAGAGGTGAGTTTTCGTACGGATTGCTGTCTACATTCACTCTAACACGGTCGCAGGCTTGTGGCAAAATCCCAGGTTTCGTATATCTGGCCTTAGGCGATCCACTGCAAAAGAGGAACTACTACCGCGCAGGCTGGTTGAAGTTCCGCGACGACGCCGACATGCCGACTGTCATGGCTGAGCTCACTGACAAGAAGGTGGGTCGTAATCGTTCGTCCAACTTGATTGTTGTTGACCCTCATCATTAGATCGAGGGGTTCAAATTGCATGTTGCGCACAATACGAACCTTTCACGGGTAGGATACGCTACGCTCCTGAGGTTGCGAGTAAGCCAGATCGGATAGCGAAGGATCTGGCCAATGCAAAGACACTCGCTGCTTTTTTGGAAGAAGAATACGAGACTTTGAGGAAGCTGAAGATCCAATCGAAGCCAGAGAACGGGAACGATGCCACTAACGGCGACGCCACGAACCCGGACGTTGCAATGAGTGATGCTACTGGTGCTGCTGACGAAGATCCGGAGCCCAAAGAACGTGGAAGTGAGGCAGTAGAGAGACGAATCGAAAAAGTCATGTCGATCTACGCGACCAGGGTTTGGTTGACCCGGCCGACGAGAAGGCTATGGAACAGAAGAAGGTGAGTTGAACGATTGGTGCGGTTGTCGCCTTCGCTTAAGTTCACCTGTAGGCGGTGGTGGCGCTCGACTTGTATCTTGCGTATCTTCGCGCTGCGTTCCACACATGCTATTATTGCGCAGTAGTAAGCGATCACATTGAGGAATTACAGCGCAAGTGTGTGAAGCACGTGAGGAAGCCCATGTCAAAAGCTTTGCTGGAGGAGGTGAAAGCTGCCGAAGCCGTACAAGCGCAAAAAGCTGAGGAGGACACGAAGATCAAAGTTGAGGGGGAAGAGAAGCCGAGGGAGACGGGGAGCAGGGAGAAACCAGAGAACCGTGACTGGAAGCGCAACGGTGAGTAGCGCTTCGAAGTTTGTGTCGTGCAAAGTTCAAACGTTTAATTTTGCAGACGAACGTTGGTTGGAATGGTTGGACTCTAAGGTGGCTCTTCTAATCGACCGAAACGGCGTGGATCCCCGAGACTACGGTGGCAAGAGTGACGACGAGTACGTTCATTCTACTCACA
Organism: Fomitopsis serialis; assembly: GCF_022376445.1. Lineage (NCBI taxonomy): Eukaryota > Fungi > Basidiomycota > Agaricomycetes > Polyporales > Fomitopsidaceae > Fomitopsis > Fomitopsis serialis. The sequence continues at coordinate 1,292,509 of NW_025954961.1, forward strand.
GTGATGACTTGTGCTCATCGTACTAGGGAGCTGTCGAAGGCTGCTGAACCCTTTATCAAGCAAGAGGACGAGGGTAAATTCAGGTGCAAGACGTGCCAGAAGTTGTTCAAGGCGACTGCATTCGTGGAGAAGCACATTGCTAACAAGCATCCTGAGCTCGTGAAACAGTTAGAAGAGGTAGACCTTACGTTGGTGACATTGCTTTCAATCGACTAACCACGCTTCTTCCAGATACCTTTCTTCAACAACTTTGCGCTTGATCCTCATCGTATACAGCCTTTCGCACATCCACCTCCTCCTCTCGGCAACAGTCAGGCCCCACCGCCTCAAGCATATGGACTGCAAGGGCCTGCGTACCCCGTACCCACGGACTACACACGGGCTCCATACCCTGCTCCGTATGGATATCCGCCGCCATACTCGGGTGCTGGATTATGGGATCCGTATGCGTACCCACACGGTCCCAACGGATATCCCGCAGTGCCTCCACGTAGAGATGATGGTGTGACGGCCCGCCGGCTGAGCGATCGCATAAGTGGTTATGCGCCTGGCTATGACCCTGCTATCGAGGTGCCCCCCGTGCCTGCCTCCGCTGGTCTCCCTGCCAAACCTGTGGCTATCCTGGAGCCTGGACCAGGTGGGAGGCGGGGCGGACGCAACGGGAGCGTGAGCGGACCGCCTCCCCCACCACCGCCCGATGCCAAGGAGGACCCCAGAGCGAGTGCGGGGAGGAAGGTTAGTTACCACGACATGGACCTGGTTGCCGAGGGAGACGTGGAACTACAGTATTAAGCCGTTGTGTACTTGATGTCGGGAACTCGTTGCTATCAGATGTGATATTGACTGCGTGGCATGTGCATGTTTTGGGCGTGGATCTGTGCATGTGTGTACTGGGAGCAGTCTCGCTGCCAAATCTATTCAAGGTGTACCTTACCGCGATGAACTCGCCTCTATGTTCAAATTCCTCTGCCACGACCATCTGGGATCCAGAACGTTCTGGGCGGCGTTGGTACAGCGGGATATTGAAACTAGTCGGCATGCAGCACGTCCGCCCACGCTCAGACCGTGCCAACGGATTGGCTAAAGACAGCTAGACTGGGAGTTTGCAAGCTCATACGTCCATACAGCAGGGAACGAGTGGAACGAGAGACAAGACAGTCTTATGCGACATTCTGCCAGGTTTCAGCCTGAGTCTGCAGGCAGTCGCACGTAGGTTGATAGGTGCGTCGAAGGGAGACCCTGAGCGCAGCGGCTGAAGCTGAAGCCGAGGCGCGCGCATTTGTCTCTGTTTGTCCCGCGCTCCATACTGGGCGATCCGGATTCACCGCGCCCAGTGTTCCCGCCACCGCAAGTCGCCAGGGCCTTTTCGAGGCCTCCTCCCAGCCTTCCCTCCTCGCTCCCCTTCCCCTCTCTTTCATCCCAGCATCTACCGCGAGCGACCGTCACACTCAGTTGTCGGGTTTGGCGCATTACTGACCGCGGTCGTCGGTCATGTCTGGGGCGAGACTGCCCGCAGTACGCCTGCCATCCGTCATCGCAGGACAAGGGGCCGACGAAGAAAACCTCGGAGAGAGTCCCGTGGTGGTGAGCCTACCGCCGTCGAACAGGTTCGGGTTCGCATGGCCTACCGAGGCTACTACCTCGGTTCCGTTGCCGCTAGCGACCGAGCGACCAGCTGGTGTCTCGTTCAGCTCCTCAGAAGGTGAGACCGACATATCTGAAGAGGAGCTGAGCCGCCCGACCAGAAGATCCGCCAAGTCTGCAGACGGAGAGGAGTCCGAGTTCGTTACGCCGACCAACCACTTGGACTCGGACCAGAACCCCATGGATCAGACGGCGCAGCCTCCGCTCCCCCGCTTGTCCAGAGCATTTTCCATGCCCCTTCCTTCTCAACTTGGGCCCCTTAGGAATCCACGGCGCATCACTTCATCCCCCGATAGCGACGACATAACCACTGTCATCGAGTTGCCCCCGGAGTATGCTCACTTCCATGAGCTCTCACTCGAGCTCGCAGACTCTGTGCAGATGGTCATACAGACGTTACTCCAACTCTCGCCTCCTCAGGTCCTGGATCCCGCCAAGGAGCAATTCTCAGCATGCTCGCTCTCAATTCCGACGCCTTCCGTATCTGCTATGTTTACATCTATGAAGAATCTAAATTACATGTCCGCCAACATGTCGGCTCTTAGTCTCGACCCTCCTATCCAACAGGCAACCACTGCAAGTGGTCGCCTTAGTATGCCGTTGTCGTGGAATGACTTCGACATCGGCGAGATGTTGCAGAGTGCGGGTGATGCGTTGAGCGGGGTGGCCGCTCAAGCTGGAGTCGACCTCGTGTTGTTCCATGGCGACCTAGGAATGAAGCACGTTGGCGTGAAGGGTGATGAAAGTGGACTTTCATATACCTTGTCGCATGTGCGTACCGAGTCGCGTTTGTTTTGACCGAATTCAAACTAACTCATGGATAAGGTTCTACGTCAACTTATAGCCACATCTCGCCCGGGGGACACCATCGAAGTAGGCTTATTTATTGTCGCTGCGCCAGTCTCAACCAACGGCACGGACGCAGGACGCGTGTCCCCCTCTGTCGATTCGGAAAGTCCACTGCGGTGTACATTCCAGATCGCGCACAGGACAGCATCTGTGACTTCGACGTATTCGGGCGACGCGGGTGAGTCCGACGCTGGCAGCGTGCCTCCGTCCCCTTCCGCCTCCTTCCAACTACAACCTTCCTTCAAGAGCCTTTTCCTGCGACGTCTGTTGAGCCATGTTGGTGCAACTCTGGAGTTGAATGTTCAGCCAAAAGGGGCATCACCGGCGGGGCGTCTTTGCGAGTTGACCGTTACCCTGGACCGTGGCTCACCAGCTGTCGTCAATCCGACTGTGAGCGGAGTCGCCGAAGAAGCATTCCCTGGTTCACCGGAGTTCAAGATTTCGCACGAACCAACACTAGAGCAGTTGACACAGTTCGCTGAGTCGCTACGAGGGCACAAGGTGACGCTGTTTGCAAACTCGAAAGGGGCATTCGCGCAGCATCTCACAAGTTACCTCACTGCTTGGGGGTTGGACGTCAGCCATGTATCGACAGAGCCGGACGCAGATACTCTCCCCGAGCATACAGAGGGGAGCCCTCAATCTGCGTCATCTGGCGGGGTGGGGAGAGATGATGCACCGTCTTCGGCGGATCCAGAGCAGCCCGCTGGGCTCGCTCCTCCTCCTTCTGGTATCCCTGGGCTAGAGCCGTTGTCGTTCTATCTCATTGATGACGACGTTTCTGTCTTGCGGGAAAAGTTACAGAAGGTCAGGGCAGAGTTAGCCTACCCGTTGCACCTGAACACGCGAAAACGACCATCGCTTGCAAATCACCATCGTCCACGTTCCTCACCACAGGTCGCTCGTGTCATGGGGTTCACTCCTGCGATGAGTGCACCTAACGCTCCCCCGCCTGTCATCGTCTACTTCACCTCACTCTCCAAGTTCAAGCTGGTCAAGGATGCTATCCAGTCGGTGCTCTCGCCTGGCATGGGCACCACGTCTCGGCTACCCGAAATCATTGTCATCCCCAAGCCTGCAGGGCCACGTCGCGTTTTGACGGCATTACACACGGCCATTACGAAGCCCGTCGTGGATCCTTTCTTCTACCCTACCGCCACCTCCCCCATCAGTCCTGGCTTCCACGCCATGACGCCTTTCTTCAACACACCAAACGCCGCTAGATCTCCCGGTGGCAGGTCAACCACGAGCATCCGAACGACGTCTGACAAGTCCGCCAGGTCGCCGAAAGAACACGGCCCGTCGTCGCCACGAGGCGTATCGGACACGATGGAGTACTTCTCGGATGCGGCTGCCAAGCTGGGAACCTCGCCTGCATCCGGCCTCGTCATTCAAAGTCCTGACGGTCAACCAGCAGGTATATTCTTCCATCCGAAGCCGAAGGGCTCGGGAAGCAGGAGCAATCTACCGACACCTGCGTCTGAACGGGGTGTGTCGCCTTATGAGCACTCGGGGCGCAGTCGTGGGGTATCGTTCCGTCGACCATCGGACGAGGCAAGTCTGGGTGTTGGTGCCTCCGAGGTCTCGCGACGTAATACGCGTCCGGCCATGCCGGAAAGTACGGACTCTGAAGATCGTGAGGGTCGGACCCTATCACCTAATGGCAGACGCAAATCCGTACCTGCAAGCGAGACCCTGCCGCCGTTGTCAATAGAGAGCCCCATCTCTGCTGGCGTCGTGGCTACATCACCCGCCCCAGAGCCTTCGCCGTCCACGTCTGCATCGTCGAGGAACTTATCTCGCAAGGGCGGTCAAGTCGACCCCGTTCTTCGACACGCACCCGACCAGCCAGGATCTCCATCTCGCGCAACTGCATCGCCGTCTACACGTAGACCCCGGCGCAATTTGGATAGCCCGGTCCTAAATATCCCAGTGCAGAAGAAGGGCAAGCCCAGTGATACGAACATCGTGCCGCCTATCAGTGTGCTCATCGTCGATGGTATGTACATAACATGTTATCGAGGCATGTCATCGATGAGGCTAACTTGTACTTTTGACGTGTTGTACGTGTGCAGATAATCCGATCAACCAGACGATTCTCTCCACCTTCATGAAGAAAAGAAAATCAAGTTTGATGTCGCGAAGAACGGAGAGGAGGCTGTGGCGAAGTGGCAGACGGGGGCTTCCATCTGGTCCTCGTGAGTACCTCGTGCATTTACCTCATACTCGGTCACGGACGCTGACACCTTTCCAGATGGACATTCAGATGCCGTCATGGATGGTATCGAGGCACCAAGCAATCCGGCGAATGGAGAAGTTCAATGCACGGGGGCCTTCCCATCGACACCCCAATCTGAAGGTCAGCGGACACCGTCAGAAGCCTCGCTCAGCGAGTCACGGTCGTCGACGATGTCAACTCCGCCGTACCGGTCGTCGGTGATTATCGTCGCCCTCACGGCGTCCTCGCTGCAAAGTGACCGAGTGGCCGCGCTGGCCGCCGGGTGAACGACTTCCTCACGAAGCCCGTGTCTCTCCACTGGTTGAACAGCAAGATCATCGAGTGGGGCTCCATCAAGGCCTTGCAGATGTGGGCGGATATCCGGCCGGAGGTGGTCAAGAGTATATCCTCCGGTCAGGCAGCACAGGCGCAGAAAGTCGCACGCAGGCTGCACGTTCCGGAAGGCAGGACTCCCACTGACTCTCGTAGTCGATCGTCCTCTGTGTCGCGTAATAGGCAGGCCACTGCCGATGGTGCCGCGGCTGCGGCACGGAAGCTCGCAGCAGATGACCGGACGCCTACGCAGAACACCCAGTGCCTGCGGTTCAAGAAGAGTCTCCAGGCTCTACCAGTGGATCTTCATCAGACGCGATGAACATGCCTCGCGCGCCGTTGGCTGCCGAAATCGCTGATCGTGAGTATTGTTATCTCGTTCATCTCGTCATTGAGCCAGATGTTGATCACTGACGGTGGGCATAGCTCTCGCGGAGCCTGAAATTGCGGAAATGCGTCTGCTGGGGAGCTAGAAGACAAGACTAATTCGTCCGCGCAGAAACTTCGTACGTTTCGCTGACCTCACGCCCGAGGAGTTAGCTAATATCCGACGTGTTAGCAGAGGCAGAGGACCCTTCCCGTGAGGCCGCTCCGGAGGCGTCCCGGGCTTCTGGACTGACCGAGTCTCCACAAAATGAAAAGTCTGTATTGGCCGCCGATACACGACGCGCGGTGACAGAAGGGCCAGGAGGCGCACTACCGGAGGCCGCAGATCCTCCGGCGGCAGGTCGTGATGGCGAGCCGCCGGAACCACCGCCAGAACCGCAATGACGGTACGGGGCGACTCTTGGGTTGTTTGCATGGTTCGCACTCCCATTCGTTTTACCCTTCTTGCCAAGGGTCGCCGGGTTCATTCACAAGCTGTTCTGAATTTTCATTTTCTGGGGTTTCGTGTGGTTGTATCGGGGTGCTGATTTCCTTGGGTTAACTGGTCATGGGTTATCTACGTATGCTGTCGCTGCTTACACTCATTCAGGTATGATACATAGTTTGCATTCACGCTTCATGATTCTCCACGACCATCCGCTACTGACGCGCTCGCCTAGCGGACCACTCTACCGCTGCCCTGCTGTTCCTGCCTGCCCGAGAGGGCTGCGCTGTTCACGTCGGCATCTTGTTACGCCGCACTGTAGCAACACGACTGTTGAGCGAGTACGGACATTCGCCTAGACATATATCCGCATACACGAGACGATGTCATTACGCCCCTGCTACCTTACGATGCGGCACACGAAGCTATTGTTGAGCAGGTGATCGGGGAGCCTGCCAAGTGTGTGCCTCTTAATAGTCTGTACCTCTCGGCTGTCATGCAGCATGACGTGTGGAAAGCCTCCGCGCTGTGATGGGTGGAAGTGAGTCATACATGTTTAGTTGTCGAGAGGAGATGCGCGCGAGGAGAAGATCAGTCGGGCTAGCCGAGTGCGCGCTCCTGTTTCGCGGGACGCCTGTGCTGACGGGCGCGCGAGGCGTAAGCAACGCGCCGCACGAGGAGCCACCGCATCAGCTGGCCGTCCTTCTGGTGCTGGGAGATCGTCCGCCCAGTCGCCGCAGCGGTCGCGCCGCGCCTGTTGGGGGGCGTCTGATGACACGCGGACGCTGACCGAGCGAGTCTGCATCCGCGCACGTGCCCTGGCGTGCAGGAGCAGGAACCGAGCGATTCCCCGCGCCCGAAACCATCGCGGGCCGCGCAATCTTATCAGTCCGCCACTCCGCGACCTCCAGACCGCCCCGTGACGTGACCCGTCACACACTCCCCAGTATTCGCGGAGGCGAGTCACCCACGCGCGAGCCAAGACCCTGCGTGTTTTCCGCCGCGAGCGGACTCGACGCTCAGCCCGCGGCAGCCTGCCCACCGCTCGCTCGCTTAGCGGCAGGGGAGTGATGGTGACAGACGCAGGCGCGTGCCCTGGGAAGCGGCAGACCGTAAAGCAGGCAGCTGCAGGCATCACGGTGTGTAGGCGTTTACCTGCCATAACGGGAAACCAGTTAAGCGGACTCATGAGCGGACTTACTTCCGAGCGACAACACGCCTTCTTCTGGTCCTCCCTCCTGCTCTCCTCCTCCCCCTGCCCTCCTTCCTCCCTCGCGTCCTCACCATGGACGTCAACATCCATCACCACGATCCTGCTGTCCAGAGCAAGCGCACTTCCATCCACGAGCTGCTCAACCCTGTCGGTCCCTCCACATCCCTCGACCAGCAGTATGCACAGCAGCTTCCCAGCATATCGCACTTCATGCCCCAGCCCCACCCTCACCAGCACCCTCAGCACGTACAGGCCATGCCTCCGCCTCAGTACTCGCCCCCCATGAATTCACAGCCCTCGTTCAGCCTGCGCACCGCGAGCTGGGACCAACAGGCAACAAAGGATGACCTCGCTCGTCGCCCCGAGACCGATCCCAATGCGTGTCGTTTCGGGCATCCTTCCGTGCCATCTCACCATCAGTACTATCAAGAGACTTACCCCCGCTCTTCTCGCTCCGTGAGTGAGACGCCCAGTTACGGAATGGACATCCCATCGTGGTCTACTGCGACCGAGCAGGCCAACTCCCCCTACCCCATGTACTCGAATGACCGTACAGGTACGTGCTGAGTGCGTCTCTTCACGGTTCTTCTGCCGACGGGCTGCCACTTGCTAGCTATCCCGAACACATCTGTCTCGCGGAGCCCGATGCCTCCCCCGCCCCCAGCACCGATGTCCTCTCACTCGCCAACGTGGACTACGCCCCGCAACAGCAACACTACGAGCAAGACATCGCATCTCACCATCAGTACACGTCTCCAAATCCAAATGGTCTCCGTCTCACGATGATAGTCGACGCGAATTGCGAAATCTGACCAATGCGTCTTTAGATTGGCAGAGCGGTGAACGAGCATCCGTCGACTGGCGCAGGCTCGTACGGTGCCCACGCAGCCACTGCCCCCGATGACCGTCCGACGCACTCTCAGCACTATCAGCCGTCGGCTCATGTCGGCTACACATCTGTCCCTTTCGCAATCCCAGTTGCTGCATATCCCCCGACTCCTCTCCCGAATCCCAAAGGCAGTTCGAGCAAAGTGACGATGAGTCGGGGGCAAAATCAAAGAAGTCGCGATCGATGGCGACTGCGAGCGTGAGCCTGAACGTGAACACGAACGCGAACGCGAAGGTGGCAAAGGTCCCAGAGGGTGCCGGTTGGTCTATGCAAGGGTTCTGCGTCATTCCGTCTTGCTCACTCTATGGTAGCCCAATCAAGACGTGGCTACAGCGCCAAGAAACGCAGCGAAGCCGCACAGATAGCTGCTCAAAACGGTGAGAGTTTTTCTTGCTCAGAGTGGTGGGCGGTCGGCATGCTCACGGCATTATGTAGCCCAACTGATGCCCACCGTGTCGTATGCGCACGTGTCGAATGAGAAGGGGAAGGAGAAGGCTGCCAGTAACACCGGTAAGGCGAGTTTATCTGACATGATGAGATATACTTATCCCCGCTCTAGTTCAAGGTCCCATGAGAATCGTGGGCCAGGATGACACTTCGCAGCTTGAGACTTCCGGACCACTGCATCCGGAGCTCCAGTTCGCTCGATGCATGTCAAACAGATACCGATCGGAGGAATTCCCTCGCTGTGTATCCTGCACTCGTCGATGGGCCGGCGATACCTGTCGCTTCCAGGGTATACGCTTCTTCCTCAAGAACGACAAGAAACAGATCGTTGGGATCAGTTTTGTCGAGAGCCAGAAACCCGACGCGCCGACGATGAACTTTCCGAACAAGTGGAACATACTCTGGACAAGCCTCACACTCGACGGTTAAAGGTAAGGCTGTTTCTATGACTGTTGCTCGCGTGTTGAACTCAAAAATGACGTGCTGCACTAACAGCGGACAGTCGCGCAGGCGCTTCTGCCCACCCTGAAGAAGGAGCTGGACCATCTCAGCCTGAGCGAGGTCATACGTCGCCCGAGAGAAAGTGAGGTCAGGGCAACTTGCGGTAGGTTTCCTGGCATGCATGTGAGAACTGCGCCTCATACGGCACCCCAGATACATGCATGACATCCATATTCTCGAGCAGCTGGATGTGCGTCTGTGCGGCCGCGAGGCTTGCGCCGAGTGCTATGAGCAGGTCAAGGAGTGACATTGACCGGGCGGGTGCGCCGGAGGCCGAGATCGGGCCCTACAGGCACGACGGGAGAAGCATGCGCATATCAACCCTTCTTCCTGTCGTGTACACGCGAATGAACACCAGGCCAAAGACTTCTCACCCATGTCCCGTTTGCAAGCCGGAGCTGGAGGAAGTCATCACGGAGATGGAGGCGCTGCTTCAGGAGACCGAGCAAGAGCGTTCACTCCGGAGCCGGGTCGTGGACCTTCGCTGTCGCCTCCAGGTACAGCATCGACACTACAGTGGTCGGACCCCGTACCGAGCAGCAGCGTACCTGACACGCGGTATATCACATCCGCTGCCTATGTCGATAACCTCAGCAACGGTGTACCTCCAGAGCCATCCTCCTTCGCGGCGGGTACCAAGGTGCCCTCTCACGTCACGCGGTACTTCGCGGACGGCGAGCTCACGGATGACATCTTCTGCCGTATCTGGGCCCGCGGCGAGCCTATCGTGGTCACAGGTATGCTCCCGAAGTTCCACGTCAATTGGTCGCCAGAGTACTTCATCAGCAAGTACGGCTCGCAGAGCTGTCTCATTCTGAGTGCCAGACGGACCAGAACCGGCGCGTGACGGTGGGCGAGTTCTTCTCCTGGTTCGGCAGGTATGAAGGGCGCCGAGATTGCTGGAAGTTGAAGGTATTTCGGCGATGCGTCGGCCCTCGTGCGAAGCGCAGCTGACTCATGCGTCTTACAGGACTGGCCGCCATCAACGGATTTCCGCACTGCTTTCCCTGAGCTGTACGACGACTTCGCGAACGCGACGCCGGTGCCGAACTACGTGCGGCGAGATGGTGTTCTGAACCTTGCGTCGCATTTCCCGGGCAATACAGTTGCTCCTGATCTGGGTAGGTACAGCTCCATTCGCGGAGGCGTCAGATTGAACGTGGCTTGCTAAATTGGCTACAGGGCCGAAGATGTACAACGCGATGGCGTCCTTTGAGTCTAACGGCAGCAAGGGTTCGACGCGGCTACATATGGACATGGCTGATGCCGTGAACGTCATGCTCTATGCCGCACCAACGCCGGATGGCCGCCCGGGATGCGCGGCGTGGGACCTCTTCAAGGCGGAGGATGCGACGAAGCTCCGGAAATACATGCGCAAGAAGTTCAAGGGCCAGTTTCAGCACGACCCGATCCATTCTCAGCAGTTCTACTTGGATTCCGAGCTCCGGGAGGAGCTTTTCAAGGAATACGGCGTCAAGTCGCACCGCGTCTTACAGAAGCCTGGTGAGGCCGTGTTCATCCCGGCCGGCTGTGCCCATCAGGTAAGTGTCCATTTCATTTTCATATCCGCGATGTCGATCGAACTCGGCTAATGGGTCTGACTGGCGAAGGTTTGCAACCTCGCGGATTGCATCAAGGTGGCCAGCGATTTCGTCAGCCCCGAGAACATCGAGCGGTGCGAGATGCTCACTCGCGAGTTCCGGGAACAAAATCAGTCTATGGCATGGAAGGAGGACGTGTTGCAGCTCCGCACGATGATGTGGTTTGCTTGGCTCTCGTGCACGCGTCAGGAGAAGGATGCAGATGCCTGAATACGGCCGGACTGTCAGTGTGTTTTGGTTATCGCTGTCATGCTGCTTTGCTCTCGAAGCCGACTACATTAAGTACTACTTGCAATGCCCGCCACCTACTGTTACTTGTCGTCGTTGTCATCATTATAATCGCTTGGTAGCTTGTGTATTGATATCGGTATCGTTGTCTGCATCTGGTAGCTTGCTCGCGTCTGGTTAGTGGTAGCGTACACATATTGGAGACATACGAACAATACAACTCAAGATTATTGGATCGAGAATGATGTGACGTGCCGTCCGCGAACATTGATGCTCTCCTCAAGGTTAACGTTCTACTCCACTGCATACCACCGCGACGATCCTGCTCAATAGTGTTCACCCGATACGAGCCGATGTATAACCGTTCTCGGACAATCTGCGTTCATTAGAAGGACCGCGGGCACAGTCTTCATGCCGTGGTAAATTTGTAAGTACCATCGGCGGCGCGGAATCGACAAAAGCGGTTCCACGAGTCTAGGAAGGGAATCAAGATGCTCATGGAAATAAGCTTATGTAGTTGACGGCCGTTACATACAAGAATAGCGGGCCCGGGCCTCTGCTACGGCGCATCCAATTGAGATAGCGTGGTACATCATGCATCAAGCCTGAGCAAGAAGGGACCGCTGCTCAGTCAGTGCTCCAATGAGCGAGCGAGCTGGGTCTAGCCGCACAAATCCCCCGCCAGTCGGATCCTGCGACAGTCGCAGTGCCGTGAGTGATGGTGTGAATGCCGGTCGGGAGAACATACCATACATATATATTCACAAGGTTCGGACTGAGATGCAAAGGAACTGCGGGCCACCGTAACGTCACGTCGGGACGACCAACACAGACGCGCCCCCGTCCTTGGTAACACGCAAGCGCGTCTTGATCAACACGCATTTGCGCCCGAATTGACGTAGTGTGCGAGTGGCACTGCCAGCGGTTGCCTTGGCGGACAGGTCTTGCGACATCCCGAGGCCAGAGGGAGCAAGCAGAATTGCTTGTCCGGTCTATCGGCAGATTGGCCGCGAAACGGATTTAGTTGAGGATCTACCGCAACCCAGACAGGCTACATTACCTGCAAATTCACCACCTTGTCGAATGCTTCCTTGGTGTCGACGTCAGCCGATACATGCTTCGTGATATGCTCCCACCAAGCGGGGGAAGAGAAGCGATGTAGTAGTGTGATGCTACAGAGATCCAATAGCACGGGCGGGACCACGGTGGGTTCTGTACCCCGACAACAATGGTTAGATGCCACACATCGCCGGACAATGAAAGCGCAGATCCTACCCTGGGTACTGATTACGACACGCATGGCTTGATGCCGTTGCTGTCGTATGAGCGACAGGAGTTCCTGCGTCAGACCGCTTGTAACTCTGTTGGGCGACAGGTACTGAAGTGTGAAGTCAACGGTCATTCTGGTTTTGGCTATGGCTTGATAGTCCTGCATGAAGTGGACCTTACTTTGTGCGCTTCATCGACGACCAAGACCTTCCCAGTGTCGACTTTGGCCCGGACGAATAACCGCGTGATTATCTCGAAGAATCCGCAGGCAGATGCGGGGTCAACGAAAGGGTCAGACAAATCAATAATCGTCAACTGGCCTGCCGCGAACCGCGCAGGAGCTGCCCGCTGCTCCCCCAGAGATCGTTTGTCTAGGAACGCTTCGAGCAGCGCCATACGCTGCTCCAGGCCAGCACGCTGAGCAGGATTGAATTTCGACTTCCGCTTCTCGAGCTCCTCCTTGAATGCTTGATATGTGTAGTTCTCACCAAGATCACGTAGAATTGACTGGACAACGCACATGTTAGTGATGATCCTTGCCCAATGGCTGAAACAAGGACACACCAAGACGGTCTGCATGTACAATGGTACGTGGTCGGACTGCCCAATTGCCATCATAGACAAGAAGGCTCGGGCATCCAGCTCTTCCTTGCTGAATAACAGAGGCTCCACAGTGATAGAATCGCCGAGCGGAGCATACACGCCCCGCATAGTCTTCAACGAAGACTTGGACACGTACACTCGAACACGCGGTGTTTCTATGCTGGGATCTGCCGCTGGCAAGCCTACCCACGCAGCCTCGCACGGCTGTGAACATGGCCCGCCCTCACCGAAATGGAGGACAAGGCCAGCGAGAGGCTTCGTAATGGTACCAATGCGGGGACAGGCAGGTACCATATTCTCCAACATCACTGAGACTGTGTGAGACTTTCCAGAGCCTTGTACCCCGCACACGACGGCGGAGAATGGCGTGTTCTGTGGAGGCAAGTATCAGTATCCCATGACACCTACGCATGGAGGGTAGGGGGTTACTGTGTTCAAGTAAATCCTCTCGTCCTGAGATTCATCAATTGCGCAGGTACCCTTTTTATCACTGTCATGATCCTATTCAGCCATGCCCCCCTTTTGCCATGAAACCGATGGAACTCAACTAGATTTCCACCACAGATCCCAATAGTCCTCGCTGAGGAAAGCTCGCACGACCTCCGGTCGCCTTGTAAGCTTCCCTGGTCATGATAGGAGCCGTGCGTAGCTCATGATCACTCGAGTCACGGTGGTCGAGCTTCACATGGGAGAGGAGCTGACGCTCATCCTATAAAAGGATAATATATTGCCAAATTCGAGACCGATGAGTGATGTCCATACTCACTGGCAACTGCGTATCGACTTACTTGATCATCTGATTCATCATCGACGACAATCGCGACCGAACAGGAGGTGGCTACAGTTGACTGTGTAGACGTTGCAGACCCGCTTAATAGGTCAGACACTTCATCCATGCCTGACTATATGCTCAGGCTCAATCAGCGAAGGATCGAAGTTGAAGCCACTTCAAAGAAAGCCGAGAAACGTACGTCGCGAGGATTATTCTTCACGTCCATGAGGTTGCTACAATGCATAACTAAGTCAGCAGCGTTTCGAAAGCGAGTAGTCACAAAGGGCGTGAATCTGTGCTGAAGAACCAAATGGCGCATTTTATAGGTCAACGCACCTCGCTTTCTGACTCAACTGAATGCGCTTCGAGGGCGGGCGACATGCGTCTTCCGGTGAATCGCTTCGCGCACGCTTCATCGCAACGTGTAGCACAGGTTTCGCGACTGCAAGAGAGTGGTCGTCAGACTCTGAACCCGAGCCTAGGTCAATATATGTCAGACGGGAGTCAAAAGACCGCAATCTTGCCATACTGGTTGATTGCTCGAACTCGAGGCTCTCGTCGTCCGATTCAGACGCTGTAGTATGTACCAATCGTGGTGAGATGATAACTCGAGTGGTGTGCAAGGCTACATACACTGGTAATCGCTCGTACCATACGAGCTCATGTTGATCCGAAGAACGGTCCCGCAGGCCTCGCGGTCCTAAGTGGCACTAGCCTGTCCTGCTGAGAAAATAGCCTCCTTCAAAAGGGAAAAGCGTACTCGATGATGGACGGCTGCGTCTTCAGCTTCAACATGAATGACCGCGATTCTCAACGGTAGCTCCCGTCTCGTCGTCCTCTGCGGACCTCAGCCGCTGACTCCTTCGACTTACTGAATAGAAAACCCGGGCTGAATCCACTGGATCCAGATAAGGGCACAGTTGACAAGCCTAGGATAGAATCACCGCGACAGCGAACACAAGTAAGTCACCGTCAGCCCGGTGGCGCCGTAGGCGAAGAGCCCGACTTGCCACGACGCGTCTTGGGCACGTGGCCGCGTTTCTGTTTGCGAAGCCGCCGCGCTTACTTTTTCCAGCCACTGCTCTTCTCATTCTCGCTCTGTTCTCGCTCGTCTCGCCTTGGCTTTCTTGCGATGCCGCTGTTTGATGTCCCAGGTTGGACTGTGCCTGATGCACCGGTCTCGATGTCGCAGAATGCCAAAAAGCGCAAGCGACCCTCAGATAGCGATGCTAAGCTTGAAACCGCGCACATTAACTTTGAGAAGCTCATGGAGAAACTGGAGGCAAGCAATGCTACTTCTCGGCCGGACAAGAAGCAGAAGATCAAGGAAAAGAAGAGCAGGAAAGGTGCAGCCGGCTTAGTGAGCTCTACAAAACCACCTCGAGTGGAGGGTAGCGGTGTAGGCAAGAAGGGCAAGAAGGATAAACGGGAGCAGAAGGCTAGGGGAGAGGAGGCCCGAGCCTCTGAGTCGAAGGTTACGGGCTCCGAGCAGCAGAGGTCTGCCGTCCGCTCTGATTACGCATCTCCAAAGAGAACGATCAAGACCAAGCAGCGCGATAATCCTACGTCGCCGATCGCCCATGGGGATGTTGCGGGTCCCAGCAAGCAGCAAGACCAGCAACAGCAGAAGTTGACTAAGCTCCAAGCTGGACTGAAGAATAGCCTAGATGGTGCACGCTTCCGGTGCGGATTGCCTAACATATATCATAATTACGTACTCATACTATCTCAAGGTGGATTAATGAGGTCCTGTACAAGTCCGACAGTGAACATGCGCACGATATGATGCGTGAGAATCCTAAGGTTTACGAGGAGGTGAGTCGCAGCAGTGGTTGAGACAAACTTGTCTCATTAGTCGAATATGCACCCTACAGTATCATACAGGGTTTCGACACCAAGTCCAATCATGGCCAACTAATCCCGTGGCCCACTACACCTCCGACTGTCCGCATACCCGGCCAAGACGTCATCGCAGATCTTGGGTGTGGCGACGCAGCGCTCGCTCGTGCGCTTGTGCCAAAGGGTTTCACCGTCCTGTCCTTCGACCTCGTATCAAACGACGCATACGTCATTGAGGCGGATACATGTGGACGACTCCCGCTACCTGGGTCGGAGGAACAAGACGAGGCAGTGGAGACGCTGTTAACGAAGGCCGAGCCGGCGTGGTCGACGTCGTGGTCTGTGCTCTGAGTTTGATGGGCACGAACTGGCCTAATAGCATCCGCGAGGCGTGGCGCGTTCTCCGACCAAAGTAAGCAAGGTCTCGCCATAGAAAAACACGCCGTGAGCTTGCTCATCGCCTGGATGTTTACGCAGCGGCGAACTGAAGATAGCGGAGGTGGCGAGCCGATTTACCAACCAAGACGAGTTTGTCTCATACATATGTTCATTTGGCTTCCGTCTAAAGACGAAGGTATGTCTTCCCGTCCTACTTATTATTGCCGAGTGACGACAGGTTACTCTCATAGGATGACAGCAACACACATTTCACTCTATTCGATTTCAAAAGGGTGGCACGGAAGTCCAAGGGGGAGAAGGAATGGGAGAAGTTACTATGCCGCGGCAGTATTCTGAAGCCATGTGAATACAAACGGAGATGACCGTGGCAGGCTGGTGTCTCTGTTCCAGAAACGTGGCACATTAGGAGCATTCTCGAGGAGCATTCTGACCTCATGTTGATTCAGTCCCTGCAGGTGTCACGGCCCACATCCTTGACCACCCTAGAACTGTAAAGCAAACCTCGTTACAAACAGACTGCCAAACGTTAAGGACATGCCATTCTGACTGTCAATACAACTCAGATAATGTCTACTCGGTACAACACCGAATCACCAGGGCCGCCCGTCACTACCGCTCTGCGAGGCAACTGCAAGGTACGATGCCACCCTTCGGCGTCCTTGACTAATCATCCTCATCTACTCGTCGTCGATATTAACCGTTCGCGCCTCGCGCGCACTCTGATACGCAGCCTCGATGATCTCGATCACCTCCGCTGACTCCTCCCATTTGACCTGTGCCTCTTTGCCTTCGCGGATCACCTCTGCGAGGTTCACGAACAATGCGCCATAATTTCCCCTTTCCGCCGTAGGCCACCTATTTCAAGAAGCGGGAGCGCCCTTGGTCAGATCAAAGCCGTGCTCCCGTGTTTGTTACCTAGCTGACGTGAATGAATAGACGTACGTGGATCTCACGACCTCAACTTCTCCTGGCTCGCCGCCCAGATTCTCCAGCGTCCCCCAGAGTGTCTCAGGCTCGGCCCCGTACATCGGATCCTTTACGATGTCCGCGGGGTCCTTGTATGATTTGAGCTGTTGCTCCTGGACGTCAAGCCCGGTCTTGATATACGTGCCCGTGGTTCCCCGAACGACATAGCGCGTTTGCGCTGAGCGCACAGAGAGGATGTGCGATCGTAAGACGGCTTTGAAGGACGTAGGCTCGTGGCCTGTGCGCCCAGGGCGTGGCGGGTAGTGCAGCACGATCGTGAACTGGACAGTGAGACGTTCATCCGCATTAGTATAACTAATTGTGCACACAGGCCTGCTCGGTGGCCCATGGTTCGCATGGCGCACACTCACACAGTCATCCACCTCTGCACTGCCAATTCCCCTGATGTTCTCGATGAACGCAGTGACCTTCGCTGGTGGTCCGAAGAGGACGAGCGCCTGGTCTATGAGGTGCGAGCCAAGGTCGTAAGTCAGCCCCGTGCCGGGAGATGGTATGTCCTTCCAGCTGTTCTTTGCCGTGGTCCTATAGCGGTCGTATCTGCCACATAAGATAATGGATCACTACGTGGATTGAATGGAAGGCGAGAGTCACCAACCGTGATTCAAACTCGACGAGCGTGCCTAATGACTTCGGGTGATCTGCCGGGAGCTTGAGTAATTGACACAGCGCCAGGAAGTCGGCGTTGAAACGACAGTTCTGGTACGGATAGAGGACGAGTCCCCTTTTCTTTGCAAGTTCCTGTAATTCTCTGGCCTCCGATGCAGTTGCCGTGACGGGCTTGTCCACTAGCACTGTCACATCATTAGACCCTCTCAGTGAGGGTTTCCTATGTGAAGGACATATTCAAGCCTACCATGTTTTCCCGATTCCAATGCTTGCTTTGTGAAATCGAAGTGGGTATAGTTCGGCGTCGTCACAATAACCAATTCGATTTCAGGGTCCTCCAATAGCTCTCCGTATGTCCTGTAGACCTTCACGCCCGCCGCAATATCTGCACCAAAGCGCTGCAGCAGTTTACCCCCAGGTATCGAGGGGTCTCTTTCGACGACTGCTTGCAAGATGAAATACCGCGGTAAAGCCAGTATGAAGGGTATATGGAAGGTCATTCCACCGAACCCTACTCCTACTACACCTGTCTTGATTGGTCGAAGTGGCATTGGTCTTCCAGGTTGGGTACGGTATGAGCAACCTGGCTTATGGCTAGGGACGGGATCCTGGACTACTTGCACCGTGGGAGCAGATGTTGAAGAAGCAGCCAATTCGAAGCAGGCACGAGTCTCGGAAAGTTGCTAGTCCATGTTTATAGCAAAGTTAATCCATGTCGCGCGATGATATACAGCATCCGCGCAGGGTCACATAGTACACTTCGGTTCATTACTTCTCTTCGCGTATGCCGCCGCTTTAATTACTAGCCACCCATGATGCACCAATGCGTGGGCTGCCTCACGGCCGCGGAGGCACCGTGATCGTGCGTCCTTCACGCGCACTCTCGTACGCAAGCTCGATGATCTCAAGGACTTCCGCCGACTCGGCCCACTTCACCGCCTGTTCTTTGCCTTCGCGAATGGTCTTCGCAAGGTCCTCAAAAAGGGCCGCGTAGTTACCGCGCTCAGTAGACGGCCATCTGCGTACATGGTTAGACTCTGTGAAAGGGAAGCATCTAAGAACGCACGTAGATTTCACGATCTTGTCGCCTGTCGTGAGGTTCTCTAACGTCCCCCAGATACTCTCCGGCTCCACACCGTAGGATTCGGATACTGTTATCTGAGCAGGGTCCGGGATGACCTTGAGCTGGTCTTCTTGAACGTCCACGCCGAATTTGGTATATGTCCCCTGCAGCCCACGGACGACGTACCGCACTTGCGGCGAACGTACGGATAGGATGTGTCCTCGTAGGATGGCTGTAAATGATGTTGGCTGTAGACCGGTGCCTGCCTTGCGCGGCGGGTAGTGAAGGAAGATTGTGAACTGTAAGCAGGTCTGTCCGTTAATATTGATTATTGCAATGGCAGTAAGAGAAAATGTTTGAAATAAGAGCTAGCGGCTGAACTTGAAGCGTCACGTCCTACTATGCATAGGATGTGTAGAACAAACTTTGTCAACAGTCCGATGTCATGTCAGGCCGACCCTGATACACAGTGTTCGGCGAAGCTCTCAGAGCTGTTACGTCAACCACATGGTCGTAATCAATCTCTGTCATCTGGCAATTGGGTGCAAGCACTCAAAGAAGGGAATCGTGGCGTGGAGAGCCCAATGTAAATGCGCGTACTCACGCAGTCGTCCACCTCCTTATGCCCGATCCCTCTTATGTTTTCGATCATTGCAGTAACCGCCTTCGGGCGCCCAAACAGCACCAGAGACTGATCGATAGTATGGGCGCCCAGGTCGTATGTCAGGCCATTGGCAGGAATTGGTAGATCCTTCCATGTGCCCTTGAGTGCTGCGCGATAACGATCAAACCTACACGGCAGTCCTTAGTATTCGTACTATTACTTACTAAGCACGCAGCATAGCCTACCTGGATTCAAATTCCACGAGCGTCCCCAACGACTTCGGGTCTGACGGTGGGAGGTCCAATAGCTTGCGGAGCGCCAGGAAATCCGAGTCCCAACGCCGATTCTGGAACGGATATAGAACGACCCCCTTCGTTTTCGCGAGCTCTCCTAATTCGTAGGCTTGCTGGGCGGTTGCTGTAACCGGCTTGTCAACGAGCACTATCGTTCTGACAATTCAATTCTCGTTTATCATCCAGAAGGCCGTTACTCACCATGCTTCTCAGCTTCCAGCGCCTGCTTTGCAAGCGCGTAGTGCGTCTCGCTTGGGGTGCTGATAAAAATGAGCTCGACTTCTGGGTCGCTCAACACCTCGTCGTAGCTCCGGTAGATCTTGACGTTCTTCGCCGACTCAGCGCCAAATCGCGCGCCGAGCTTTCCACCGGGCAACGTGGGATTGCGCTCAAGCACGGCATGCAGTGTGAAATACTGGGGCAGCGCAAGGACAAACGGGATGTGGAAGGTCAGTCCACCAAGCCCGACACCGAGCACAGCCGACTTGATGGGCTTGAACGAGGCCATGTCTCTGAGAGTCGTTGTCGAGGGCACAGAGGGAGAGCGGAGAAATGCAGTGTGGACACAGAATATCGAACGCTGAAGATACTTATACCGACGTTCGACGCACGGCCAGATCGGGCCGCACAATGGGAACCCATCCCCTTTCGACACTGGCAGCTTCAATCAGCAGGTCGTCCATGGCGTGGAACGGAGCCCCGACGACGATCTCGTGGTGACTCGGAGCACTATGGTAAACTGGGAGTATGTCCGGTTCTGTGATCGTCGAGTCCGTGCCAGTGTTCGCGTCGACCCCGACTCTAGCCGAGTTTCCAAGCTTCCTTCTAGCGATGTCGATGTTCCCCTTGCACGCTGGGCGCGAACTGCGCACGTTGTATCTCATGGCCCGCGTGCCACTGAAGTATGCCGTACGATAAATTAGTGGGGACCTGCAACCGCAACAACGTATCGCAGATTTTCTTGGGATTTTCCAGAACCGTGCAACTCGCGATCTGGAACTGATGCGGAGAGCGGGAAGTCCGATCGATCGAGATCGCGTAGAGGACAGGCGTCGGGAGACCACGTGCTGTGTCGCCATCCTCGCCTCATCGTCCACCCACAAAATGACCAAAATATACTTCTCCTCCGCCCCGTCCATTGTCTCCTGCAAAAATGCCTTCGGGGATCTCGACTCCGGCGTCGTCAACGGCAACCCTTTCTGCTCCTGGGTCGCCTAGACAGAAGGCAAAAATCGACGTGCAACAAGCGGTCAAGAACGCGCTCATATCTGCGTCGACCGCAGTCGAATTCATCGCGTCCAGGACGAGCTCCAGCTCCTCTGTCTTCATCTACGATGTAGCCGAAAATGTCGGGTTCGGCGCATTTACAAAGGAGTGGGCAGGGTCATCGGAGGACGTCGCGTCCGTTGTCAGTCTGCAAACGCGTGCGGGAGCGGGATTAAGCCTGGTAGGCAGACTGTCCCAAGGAACGAGCAAGGATTCTGCCAACGGTGCAGTCCTCACAGCTTACACGACGCCATCTGGACTTGCTATGATGGTCCAGTCACTCACCTACCTTCCCCCGTCTACCCCCAGCAGCAGGCTCACCATTCAAGTTCCTGCTGTGACCGCAGTTGGCGAAAGCTTTGCGCTATCGCCGACCCTGGCGCCTTTTACACCTGTACTGGCGATCCTCCCGGAGAACTTTACTGTCCTCCTCTCAGCGACCCCACGCGAGACCATTGACTTCGCCGCACTCGCCTACAAGTTGACCGACACTCATGTTATCCACCTATTCGACCACCATGGCGCGGCACGCGAGAGCGGTCACACTATCGTGCCTGCCCTTCCCGTGCAGGAGCCTGGCTTGACTGCGAAGGACGGACTGAAGAAGGCCGGCTACGACGCCTTCGAGTACGCCGGTGACAAGGGCGCAAACACCGTGGTCGTACTTCTGAATGGCCCGCTTGCGCTAGTGGCGAAGGCTGTTGCTGCGAAGGCGGTTGGACTGGGTGTCGTCGTGGTGAAGATGCTTCGCCCATGGGACGAAGAGGCGTTGCGCGAGGTCGTACCGTCCACCGCGAAGATCATTCATGTCTTTGACGACGTTCCTGCAGAGACCACTCAGGGATCGTTGTACATGGATGTTTTCGCCTCCGTGCTCGACCCGCTTAGCCCTGGTCCCACTGTCAAGTCGCATCGCATCGTGCCTGCACGCACGCAAGAGTTCCTCGACAGACCCTCCGTCTTCACTTCCTATCTATGCGGATTCGTTCCGGCGGCAGTCCCCGCGTTCATCGACGTCCCGAACACGAAGAAGGTCCTTTTCTTCAGCACGCCGGGGTCACCTCTCGCTTCCCTGGCACGTTCGGTGGAGCAAACGTTCGTCTCGTTCAATTCAATCTCGGCCCGCCTTCTTAGGGACCACGACGTGTGCTCGAAACCTGGCGGCCTCACCGCAGACAGGCTCGTCTTCTCTCCCAAGGATGAGAACGCCGCGTTCACTCCTACCTCAGTGGCGTTGCCTCTTACGCCCGATAGCACGGGAGAGGCTGACTTCGTAGCTGTTCTCGACCAAGGCTTGTTGAAATCTCATGAAGTTATCGCACACGCCGCCCCGGGCTCTCCGGTGCTGATCGCCACCACCTGGAGTGCATCCGAGCTGCTTTCGAATCTTCCTGCCTCAGTCGTCTCGTGCATCCACGAGAGGAACCTCCACATCTACATCACCAACCCCGTCGGCCATGCCGAGGAAGTGACGGGCGGTGGCGCCTCCGAGGCCTTGCAGGATATCCTGCTGCAAATCGCGTTCCTGCGGCTGTACCTCGGACAGGCTGCGCGCGAGGAAGTCGTCATCAGGCTCGTGCGCAAGGCCGTCGGCGATAAAGTGCAAGATGTGCCGCTCGAGCAGATTGTGGAAATCGCCTGGAACGGGCTCGTCGAACTCGAGATCCCTGCGCCCCAGGAGGTTCCCGCGGAAGACGCAGCGAAGGAGAAGCCACTGAAACACTTCACCTTCAACGCTATCTCCGTCGAGACCTCCGAAGGCGAGACGGTCGTGAATGGTGCCCGGCTTGGGTCGTGGCATGACGCAGCCAAGCACATCATATTCCCATCGGCCTTCACGCCCCAGGACGCCCAGGTTCCATCCGAGGACGAGTACGCCCAGAACCCCGCCCTGCGACCCGAGGTGCCCGACCGGACGTACCTCGTCACCTGCACGGTCAACCTCCGCCTGACACCGCTCGACTACGACCGCAATGTCTTCCACCTCGAGTTCGACACGCGCGGGACCGGGCTGAAGTACGAGATCGGCGAGGCGCTCGGCGTGCATGGGTGGAACGACGTGGACGACGTGGATGACTTCTGCAGCTGGTACGGCGCCGACCCAAATAAGCTCGTCACCATCCCCGTCCCGAACACGGACGGCACGCGCATGCACACTCGCACGGTCTTCCAGGCGCTCCAGCAGCAGGTAGACTTGTTTGGGAAGCCTGGCAAGACGTTCTATACCGAGCTTGCCGAGTACGCTACGAACAAGGCGGATCAGTACGCGCTGAGGTTCATTGGGAGCCCTGAGGGTAGCGCAACGTTCAAGAAGTTGACTGAGAAGGACACGGTGACGTTCGCGGATATCCTGAGGAGATACGAGACCGCACGCCCCGGGGTTGAAGTCCTCTGCGAGCTCGTCGGCGACATCAAGCCGAGACACTATAGTATTGCGAGTGCGCAGACTGTCGTCGGTGACCAAGTTGATCTCTTGGTCGTCAGCGTTGACTGGGTCACGCCAAGTGGTAAGTCTGCCGTTTTGTTAGTGATACGCGCTGCTCACGAAGGTACTAGGCACTCCTCGTTACGGCCAGTGCACGAGGTACCTTGCCGGCCTGAAGCCCGGGCAGAAGGTAACTGTGTCGTTGAGGCCCAGTGTGATGAGGTGAGCGATGCTGTTCGCACATCTGAGAGAACTTGTTCGTTGATATCGCCTTCTAGCTACCACCCGACAACATGCAGCCGATCATCATGGCTGGGCTGGGCACAGGTGCTGCTCCTTTCCGTGCCTTCCTGCAGCACAGAGCCTGGCTCAAGTCGCAGTCGGTCCCCGTCGGTCCCACGTACTACTACTTCGGTTCCCGCCATCGCTCCCAAGAATACCTGTACGGCGAGGAGCTCGAGGCCTTCATAGATGACGGGATCATTACCAGGGCTGGACTGGCATTCTCTCGTGACGGCCCGCGCAAGGTGTACATCCAGCACAAGATGCAGGAGGACGCGGACATCCTTGCCCAATGCTCTGGGAACAGAAGGGCGCCTTCTACTTGTGCGGACCGACATGGCCCGTCCCAGATGTCTACGAGGCATTAGTCGAGGCGTTGATGAGACATACTGGACAAGATGCCGTGCAAGCAGGTGATTTCTTGGAAGGCTTGAAGGAGGAGGAGCGGTACGTGCTGGAGGTGAGTCGAAGCTTTCGATTTGGCCTGCTTCGCATCCTGACCGTCCTCTCAAGGTATATTGATTTTTCATGCCGAAAGTCATCTGGCGGTTATGGGTTCAGCAAGATAGAGTACAGATTGTTTTGTACATGGCTACGTCCGTCGTCGCTATAAGGAACTTCACTCTCGAGTGTGTTGAACAAGCGATCTCCCTGTGTGCCTGTGATGAGCGACGTGTAGTTCGGACAGAGGTGTACGTACCGTGTCACCCAACCCTGGTGCGATCAAGCCCCTGTCCGTCAACTCGGGATCAACGCCAGACACCCAGATCTACGAGATATTCACGGGCTGGTACAAGGAGCAGACGAAGTCGCGTACCTCAAGCTCGGGATACTCCTCACGCACACGGCTCAAACCCGTCTGGGATGCCAAAACACAAAGCAACTTGATTCTGGTCACTATAAACACTGTGAGGGGCAGTCACGCTCATGCAAACGGGTGACGTACCAGGCATGCCCCAGTCAAGCAGCATCTGCAGCGCCGCACACGCCGTCCCGCCAGTCGCAATCAGGGGGTCCAGCAAGTACACAATGTCGATCGTAGTGTGGGACGGGAGCTTCGAGTAGTCTGACATCGTGTCAACAAGATACCATACTAGTAGGGTCACCGAACGGGTTGGCATACATTCAACGGGCTGTAGGGTCACCTTCTCCCTGAAGATACCGAGGTGGTATACCTGCGCAGCCCTGATCGCGGGTCAGGGTCTTTGAACGTATGGGTCCCGGAGGCAGCCGTAGATACACACGGGAAGAGGTTCAACAGCGCATCGGTCATACCGAGACCCGCACGCAGGATGGGTGCGAGCCCAATCTTGGGCTTGATTGCTGTACCCGTGAAGGTACCTATTGGGGTTTGCTAAGGTCAATGAACGGGCGATCAGCCTCCGTGCAGACCACCAGGAGAGGGGACGGAACGCACCCCCGTGAACGCTTCTTCCTCCAACTCCTTGCTGGCCTCAATGCCCAAGAAGATACTGATGTCATGAATGCCCTGGGATCACAACGAAGTCGTCTGAGCGAGCGTAGCGAAGATCGAACGAGCTGCGTACCTCGCGGAACTCCTTAGGGCTAGTCGATGTTTGTCGCAGCTTCGACAATCGAGCCTTCACAACGGGGTGGGTCAGAACATGTGTTTTGTCAGACATTGCGATAGCGGTGTGGTCTAGAGTAGAAGGGAGGCAAGAGTGAAGCAAGGCGGCTGGGGCACGCTGAGGGCACGAGTACCGCTAAGGCGGGACTCGGACGAGGGGCTTATCACGTACTCCGTTATCCAAGCCTGTATGCAGGGCGGCCAAACCATTGTAGACGGACGTCTGCCAGTCTCGGCCTCGTCAGAGCATGTGTACATGAACGCTGCTGGCAGGCCAACAGTGCAATGCAGTCCACGAAAGACATTGACAACCAAATATAGGAGAGGTCATCATAAAGGACAGATTCAGAAGTATGTAGAATCGACCCAAACGTCCATAACTATATCGCTAAACGAATATAGGAGAGGTCATCATAAAGGACAGAAGTATGTAGAATCGACCCAAACGTCCATAACTATATCGCTAAACGAAGCCTATGCGTACAACAATCCCATCCAGTATCAGTACACTCGGGCCACCGCCCAGCTTCACCCCTATATCGCGCCAGTCTACAACTCGTCGGCCCAGTCTGTCGTCTGCACCCTCTCGATATATCCCTTCACCCACGCGGGCCGCCTCTCCTGCAGCTCTTCCAGGATCCTTGCCCTCACTTCCGCTTCGCGCCCAGGCTCGGGCTCTGCGCTTCGCGCGGCCTCCCGCGCGTTCGCCTCCGTCCGCAGCCGACCCTCGCGCCGCCTCAGAGCCGCCCGACGGTGATCCCAGACAGCCGGGTACACAGTCAACAGCATGAGCACGACAAAGGTCTTGATCCTGTGGCTGAGACTCGGCGGAGGGGCGTTCGCGCCGGTGTCGATGACCGAGTCTTCTCTCCGCAGGTTGAGGTTCGAGAGGCCGGCGAGGAACGACTGCATCGCGCTACGGTTCGCGTTGGGCGCGCCCGCACCTCGCTGACGGCGGGGCGGTCGATCGGGCTGCTGGCCTTCGGCCTGTTGCCTTGGTTGACCAGCTTGGTTGGCTGCAGGGGCGTCCGCGGCACCTGCTCGAGGTCTGTCGTTCCCGAGCACAAGACGGATCGCGCCCCATGCTTCGTAAAGGATCCATGCCCCAATTATGAGAGCGAAGAAGGGCCGCTTGGTCGGCCCGAAGAAATACAAGAGCAGGATGGTGCGGAAAGCGACCATGAGAAACGGTACTAGGACCGCCCGCATAGGGATCGCACGGATCTCCACTGCTGCTGCGGGTGCGGCGAGATTATTTGGGTCATTCGGGTTGAGATTCTGGTTGGGAATCTGGCCATGGGCGAGGCGCAGAGCGGGTAGACCGAGCCGCTGGAGGTGCTCGTTGAGGTTGGTGGTCGCGATGGTTTGGGCAACGCTGGTGGGGGCGGTAGGATAGTAAGGTGCCGCGAATGGACCCAGAGCAGACAGTATTGTGAATGTCAGAGAGAGGACCTTGAGGGCTTGTACTTGGATAGGTGTAGGCTCCTCGCCGGGGTTGGTAAGCGAAAGGCAGGGTAGTCCACTGGTGGGGCATGTTCAATGTCATGACGGCGGAAGCGGGAAGCCACTCACTCGGCTGTTGTCCGCTCGTACTTCAAACCTCCGGGCTCGCCGGAGGATACTCCTCGTCGAGCAGTGCAGGCCATGCCATCCATGATGGCCCAACAATTCGATGGCTACTGCGCGCCATCGCTCAGCGTCACCCAGGTTGGCACCCTCGATACGGTCCGTCCCGTTGATGAGCACAGACAAGGCGGACGCATGCTTGTAGTAGACGTAACCCAGCGTTGTATAAGCCAGCATAGATGGAGCGGCCACGGATGGAGGTGCCACCGGCGTCGCGTATGAGAAAGGAACTGAGACCGGTGGAACAGGCGGCGTGGACAAAGGTACCGCAGACGGGGCTGTGACAGCTGGCGACGAAGACGACGCTACTGTGGGCATCCCACCTGTCCACGCCGACGGATGTACGGAGAGGTGGAGAACATGCACCTCATCCTGCTTCTGGGGTGTGCGAGGGTTGAGTGTAAGGCGGCAGGACGCCCAGAAACAAGGATGCCACCTTCCATATCTCCCCCACGAGCTCGTGGTCATTGACAAAGCGCCCCTTGTGGATAAGCCGCTGGCCATCCGCCCCAGGGCTGCCAGGACAGACCTTGGTTATCTCGTGCTTGACATCGCGGATCGTCGAGGATGGTCCGGCGTGCACGGTGAAAGAGCGGGAGTACGTGGGGAGCTCAATGCGGATGTCTACAGTCGCATCCTGAGCAGACATATCAGACTGGGCTAGAATCGTGAAGGAGAGGGAGTGCAGCGGAATGAACTGGCGGTCGTGCTGCTGAGAGAGGTCTTGCGCGCGATGATGCGCTAACGTGTAAGTACGGCGCACGTGACCTACGTCGGCTCCCCGCATGACGCTCGTCGGCCGCGGCGGGAAGTTATTCGGTCAATTTATCGCAGGTCCTCTCAAGGCCCTTCGCGATTCCGTGCAACCGAACTGGCTGGCATCATCGCGTTCGATGGCCTCGGGCCCGAGGAACAGCGTGTGCATTCACGAAAGGCCCAGCCCGCCATTTACATCTGTATTCCACAAAAGGAAAGCCACGTGGCTCAAGATGCATTGTCGGTGGATGCTTGAACAGCCATAAATCAGTGCTGCCCTTGTGGTGTGTGTCTCCCTTTCATTCTGCCTCTCCCCGCTCACCCACCCGTAGTACAAGACGCGCTCCACATCTACGAACGCGCGGCAGCACGCCCGGAACAAAGGGAACGAAGCTGCAGAACGCATAAGAGGCGGGGCCTCAGGCGAGACACCCATCTGCGGCCATGGCGAGCAGGAACCACTCCCATCTACTTTTGACCAACTTATCGCCGACCTCACTCGCGACGCACACCGCGTACACCCAAAGACGCGCTCCAATTCTGCGCGAACTGGTTCCAGTCAAGACTCGAGAGCAGCGCACTCGCACCCGCGACATCCTCTCCGAGCACCATTCGTTCGCCCGCGACGTGCCCGCCGATCACTACCACGACACGCCGATTAGCCCCACCGCCGGCTCGCAGCCCGACGGGGTCTCTCCATTCTCCAAGCCCACTTTTGCTCAACGCTCCTCGCTCCGCGCGTCCATGGCTGCTACCAGCCCCTTTGGCAGGCTGAACGTCCCCGGAAACGCGCTTCTGCCCAATTCGTCCACCGGGAGCCTCCACTCCCTGGCCCCACCGATGTTCAGGATGGAGGCCGACGAGCTCTCCCCGACTTCGCCGAGCGGTACGCCTAACCCCTTCGCTTCCTTTGCCAATGGCGATGTCACGCCACACGGCGACTACCTGCAACCTCCCGAGTCCACCATTTTCGCGCGACGCGCGTCCGTCAGCGCGGAGTCCATCGCAGTGGACGAGGAGCCCGATGAGCCGCTGCCCGTTTATTCCAAGACGGAAGAGCAGCTCCAGCGCATCCGCGCTGCGATACGAAGAACTTCATTTTTCGCGACCTCGACGAGGAGCAAGAGACGGGTGTGCTCATGGCGATGCGCGAGGTGCGCGCGACGAAGGACGAGGTTGTCATCCGTCAGGGCGACGTCGGCGACTTCTTCTACGTCGTCGAGGCGGGGTGGCTCGACTGCTTCATCCGCCCCGAGCCTCTGCCGCCCGCGTGGCTCACAGGAACTCGGCGCCCGAGGAGGAGCGGTTCACGCAACCGGGATATCACCCGGAGTTTGGGAAGAAGGTGACGGAGTGCAGGGAAGGCAGTTTCTTCGGGGAGCTGGCGTGATGTACGGGCATCCGCGCGCGGCGAGGTGGTCGCGATGGACCGTGCACGCTGTGGTCGCTTGACCGGATCACGTTCCGCACTATCATCTCAAGGCGGCGCACAGGAGCGTACATGTACGAGCAGTTCCTGTCGTCCGTGCCTCTGCTCGCATCCCTGCGGCCGGAGGACGGAGCAAGATCGCGGACGCGCTGGTCAGCAAGGTGCATGAAGACGGCGAGCCGGTCGTGCGCCAGGGCGACATGGGCGACACATTCTTCTTCGTCGAAGACGGGGTAGCCGTTGTGACGAAAACCGAGCGCACGGAGGACGGCCAAAGTCGCGAGGTGGAGGTGAACCGCCTCACCAAGGGCGACTACTTTGGCGGTACGTGATCCTCACTGCACATTGCACGCACTCGCACTGATCGGCGTGTTTGGCGACAGAGCTTTCGTTGCTGCGCCGTGAGCCGCGTGCGGCGACGGTGAGTGCAGTTAGCCGAGCGGATCGCTCAGCGCCGAAATTGAAGGTGGCGGCGCTTGATGCGAATGCGTTCACCCGCCTGCTGGGGCCGCTGCGGGAGATCATGGAGCGCAACGCGGGGCAGGCGTACGGTGCGGTGCCCCGAATGTCGCGATGATTGGGCTCGGGCGCAGAAGACTGCTGGGTGTTTCTTGCTGTCGTTGTTTGTACGGGACGGAAAGTGTAGTCTATTGTAATCACGTGTATCGCCTGATTGGGGGTGAATGCCATGACGATGCGAGTCGGGACTGCCGTGTTGGGATCCCAGCAACGCACGGCGCATCGACGACGGCGCACGCAGCGTTTCGATGCCAACGCACGGCCAGCGACAGCGATCACGCGCGCGCAAGCACTCCACCGCCATCGATACGCACGCGGAGCAACTTTCAACATTCTCCACACCAGTTTGTGGCCCGCTGCATGGACCCTGGAAGGTCGCCCGCTATTATCGCTTTCCCTTTTGTCCCCTCCCCCTCCTCGAGGCCTCCTTCCTTCCGTCCATCACTGACTCTCCCATATCCTCTGCGTCCGGCACTTCTGTTGGTCCTCTCTCTTTGACCACCTCTTTCTGCTTGGTCTCTGGCAGACCCGGAAGCTAGACCGGCAGCTCGTCTCGGCGCACTGCACACCGACCTCACCCCATTCGTTCTTTTGGCATACCAACTCAGTGTCCGCCCGAGACCTCAATTACCCTCTCCGAACTTTGTACCACAATGAGTGCCGTTAATCACGAACTTGACCTGTCCGAACGCGACCTGCTCGGCGGCGGTGAGTCCCCACAGCGTCCATCAGTCAAAGTTGTGTGCTGAGACGTCTCTCCCTGTCGCAGTGGGCAATGCACTGTACGTGATCAACGCTTTTCGCTGCACAGGTTGTCGTGGACTGACATGACGACAGCTCTTCAATCATCAACCCAATCTTCCCAGGACAGCAGACAACGTCAGATACGTCGACCAGCTCGACCATCACGTTGACGTCGTCCGCGACAGCGACACAGACTGACACTTCCACTCAGTGAGCACCTTCTCGTCAGTAGTATGACGTCCATCCCGACCCTTTGCGCGCCGTAGGTCTGCTGCTACCTCGACTGCGACCGCGACCTCGTCCTCGACGACCAGCACCGTTGCATCGACGCAGTCGAGTAGTTCCTCCTCGTCTCCGAGCGCGAGATCATCATCATCATCTGCGACCTCGAGCGCAACCACATCGTCTTCAGCTGGTACCTCGTCGACGTCCGAACCACCTTCTGCAACCACCGTTGTCACCACTGGAGCAGATGGTACGATCACCCTGACCTCTACCTCGAGCCCGTCCTCGACGGCATCCGCCACGCCTGCTGCCAATGCCGCGACGTCAAGCGGCTTCCTGGCCAACAAAGGCCTCTCGGTGGGCGTCATCACAGCGTGCTCGCTGGTGGGCTTGGTGCTCCTCATCATCGTAGCAACGTACACGTGTCGCCGTCGCCGTCGCAACAAGCTGCACGAGGAGGCCGTCGACTTCACGCCCTTCCCCTCGTCCGACGAGCTGATCAGCAGCCATAACGACGTCGAACGTGGTGGTGGCGGCGGCTTGCGCACGCGACCGAGTTCCCGCGGCAGCGCGACCGACGAGAGCGTGCCCAAGGCGTCGCCGCAGGAGATGTACCAGACGGGGTACCACATCATGCCGGCGTTCGTGCCCACCGGCCTGCACCGCTACCCAAGGCAACGACCACGACGACAACCAACCAGCTCGCCTTCCCGTCGCAGACGTACGCGAACCCGGTGCAGGGCTACAGTGACTTTGGGACGTACCCTTCGTATGATACGCGCGCGGCGCCTCCAGCGAACGCCAACGGATACCAGCCTGTTGCAGCCGGTGTGCTCGCGCCTCGACCAGGTCCCACCTATAACAATGGCTATGGCGCGCCCGCCGGCACTGCTGGTGTCCCTGCAGGCGCGCCAGTGCGGAAGGCCAGCCAGCGCAAGCAGGTCCCGCCGTTGAACCTCAGCGCGACGCGCGACAACGCCAACCCGCCCGCGTACCAGGTGACGGGCAACGGGGCGTCGCCGATGCTCGCGAACCCATACGGCACGACGCCGAACGCGGCCGCGGCGGACCCGCCCCTCTCCGCGGTGTCGCCCCGCATGAAGCGCGGCTCGACGTCGCTGCTGAACTCGCCCGTGGGGATGGCGTTCTCGGACGAGAGCGCGAGTGCGGAGAGCGAGCGGGCGCCGGACAAGAGCAGGAGCAGAACGAGCAGCCACTCGAGGATGCTCGACCCGAGCCTGCCGCAGCTGCCTGTCCTGGGGTCGCTGCCCGACGAGTTTGGCGGGCAGAGCGGCGTCGCGGTCCGGGACGAGAAGGCGGCCGTTCGACAACTCACTGTAAGTTGTCACTACCCAGCCTGCGTTGTTGATTGTCTCTGACCCTGGGTTCTGCAGGTCCGGAACGAGTGACAGTCGAACGATGGCTCCTGAGCGCTGCGCACCGCCGCCACTATACCTCGCCCGAAGTTATACCTCGCTAACGCTACAACGCTACCCACACGCCCGCCGCCGCACTGCTTTTTTGCATGTACCATACGCTTATATTGCACTCCGTCGCCCTCGGCGAGGCCACGTTTCGCCCCGCGTCCCTCGCCCGTGCTGTGCGCCGCATGGGGGCCGGGAACCTTAGACCTGGACGTCGTAATGCTTGGCTGCCAGCCCGTGTCACACACACACTGTCTCTTCCCGTACACTACCGTGCTTGCGAACCCCTGCGTCTGTATCATTAGTGCTTTCTTCTTACTGTTTTTTGAGTTTTTCGATGATATGCTGTGTAGTTGGTTGCGCGTTGCGGAGAAGTACGAAGCGAAGCATGCACGTACTATTGTAGCTAGTCTTTGGAAATAATGAAGATGCGCCGTGCGGCTGTGTGAATGATGTCGGGATGGCTGCGGGTGTTGAACGGTTCCCAAACTTAATGCGTATGGTATGTTACAGTAGTACACGTACAATTGATCTACTCAGAAAACGACCAACCTTCACACCAAGTCTACTTCTCGGTGAGCCTTCCTCAAGGCTCAAACCCATCCACGTTCTTCTCGTCCAGCTCCCTCTCCTTTTCTTCGATCCCATCCTCCGCAGGGCCATCGTCCCCGGCCCGTGCAGCGACACGCTTCTCGCGGCGCTCGAGGTACCACACGAGGAAGGTGACGAGAAGGGTCGCGAGGCCGATGCCGATCATGGCCCACATGCCCTTGCGGAAGCGCGGCGCGTCGGTGGCGGGGTAGAAGACGAGCTGCCACCAGGCGTTGACGACGTTGTTCCACATGCTGCGCGGGAGGGGTGAGTGCGTGCGCCGTGGGGGAGGCGCGGGGGGGAGGGACGTACTTCATGGAGGCGAGGACGACGGCGCGCTCTTGGTCGTCGTCGGCGCAGATCTGGTTTGCCCAGCTGGTGGGGGAGGCGGGTCAGTCGTGTGTTGCGCTCGATGGACGGAGGCGGACGTACGCGAATGTCGTCGCCTGCCCGGAATAGCTCGCACCCGCCAGGTCTACGTACCGCAAACATCAGCATCCTCACAACCAACGGCACAACCACTCACAATACGCGAAGAACTTCAGCCCCGTCGGGCTCCCCCACACCAAGAGGCACACCGCGGCGACCATGACCGCCACGGACATGTACACAAGCACGGGCCAGCGCGCCCTCGAGCGCGTCGCGTCGGTCCACGTCGCGCACACGAGCGTCGAGGCGATGCCCACCGCGGTCACGCCGCACGGGTAGTAGTCCACCTGCTCGACGGTGTAGCCCCCGAGCGCGGAGAGCCACTGGCCCATGAGGTTGTTGGAGCCGAGGCTCTCCGTCTCGCCGGAGATGGCGAACTGGCGTGGGACACGTTCGTGAGCTGAGTCTGTGTGTGTGGGAGGGGGGGGGGAGGGGGACTTACGAGGAGGCTGCACCCGTACCACCGCCATCGGCCCAGGACACGTTTTGCGAGGTCCCAGGTCGGACGGCGCAGCCCGCGGTGCTCCTTCGGGCGTCCTTGCCCATCTGCAAGCGTGTGACGGCGAGGTCACGTTCCTAGACAAGAGACGTCCTGTGTTACGAGATAGTACGATGGCGGAGGATGAGACTTGCCTCTGGCGACAGGTAGAACGCGGTCGTCGTGGTCGGCGTGTTGGGGAAGACGAAGAAGCCATATAGAGCGATAGGAAGGGTGATGACGCCGTCAATGATGAATCTGTCGCAGAGATAGTGAGCACTGTCGGCGACGAGGAGAGACATGTGCGAGACAACCTACAGCCAGCGCCAGCCACTGCGACCATCTACCCCGTTGAGATGCCTGCAACTAGGTCAGATGAAACTAAAGATGTGGACCTGTCGACATACTGATACACCGCGGCCTGGAGCACACCAGAAAACCTGGTTCGAATATGACGTTAAAACGGTGGTAATGTCCGGTGGGCAGCTCGGCGTACAGAGTCCCGATGAGGCCTGAGCTTGTGAAGATGCCAGAACGCTTGCCGAGCTCGCCTGGCTTGTACCATCTAGAGTGTGGTCAGAGTTGGCATCGCGGAACCCCAGACGAGACAGACGAGACGTACGAGCCAAGGATATAGTGCGTCCCGACGAATGTCGATGCCTCAGTGAGCCCTTGGAAGAACCGAATAGCATAGAGCTTTCATGGCCATGTCAAGAGAGGACGTTATCTTGAGCTTATATTAGAGCTTACTTGCTCGACGTTTTTAACCGCACTCGAGCTTCTTCGGAGTTAGCCCCAGATATCAACCCTTAAACGCGGACACTGACCAGAAAGTCAAGACACCCCAGACGATCTGCATAGCGGGGAACCAAATTCTGGGCGAGACCACCTGGAGCATCAGGTTGTCTGCGCGGTTTGCAACAGTTACGACCATCTCTCCCCGCAAGGACTCAAAGGCTACTCACTCGGCACCATCCCGACGATATATCCGCATGTGAAGATCGTGTTGATTTTCTGCAGACATTGACAGCGGATCAATGCCTCTGACACTGGCACAATAGGAATAGGCTCTGACGTTAAACTCGGTACCGTACATGTGGAGGTCTTCCTTCATGCCGGAGACGTATGCATTTGACACGTTGCTTCGATCAAGGTCTGCCATCGAGGACGTGGATGCGTCAAGAATTGCATTGCAACGCGAAGCTCGTGCAACTCACAATTCGTAAAGTACTGTATAGAGTTGTGAATATCTCAGCTGCGCGTCTCCAAAATTTGTGACTGACCATGAGGCAACAGTACGACAAGATGAACCAGTCTATCTTCAGCAGCAGTGTCCGCTCCGTCTTGCTGTCTGGAATTTCTCCCCATACAAAGCGACGCACACTCCGTAATGAGACCATCCTGACAAGCGAGTGTTATTTCCTCCCGGAGTTCAAGTCGTTAAAGCTGTCGTGACGTAGGTCGTGTAGTCTGTGAGAGGGAAGCAGTCGCACGCAAAGATGATGGGAGTCGCGCACGAAGGAAGCAAGCGACGTACGAGCGTCCCAGCCACCTCCATGGTCTGTGGATGGGCTTATCCAAGTCGTCTGAGATAGCGCGCCGATAGCGGGACTGGGGCGGGACGCGTCCCCACAGCCCATCACGGTCATATGACCCGCCCCATACACCAAAGCCCTAACCTCAGCTTCTGGTACGGTCTTCAATCCGACTTATCAAAACGGGCGCACAGAAACGATAAGTACCTCGTCAATTCGCGCGCAGGTGCCGGCAGCAGGTATGTCACGACTCTGTTCACTGCAATGTCGCCACATCGAGATACTGTTTCAGGAACTGAGCAAGCTGCGGCAGGATCATGGAAGACGGACATCAGAAATTTCGCTCATAGAGCGCGCCCGTCGACAAATACTATGCTATCAGTGTTGCCGCGACATGGCTTCCTGAGCAGAGAATACGGCGTCTGGGGCAAAGCTCAGGAGGTGCAACGATGAAACCCAGATAGGCAAATTGAACCGATTCAAGTGGGGTCTGTGGAAAGCTCTTCTGGCACGATCTGCTGCTCCAACACCTTCACCACATCCCCGGAAGAGGGCTGCCCCACACTGGTACCGGTGTCGTTCAATACCATACTATTCCCTCGTGCGATCTCCGTCACGAACAGGGCTTGCGAATTCAAACACTTCGATCCTCCGTACATCCCTTTCGGCGACATCAACGAAGCCACTGCACACCACGTAACGATCTCCGCGCCCCCAACGCTACATCACTGGATTTCACTGATTCCAGACAGCCGGGCCGGGAGAGACGTAGCCGGTGAAGTTGCTCGGGAGGTCGTAGATGTCCTGCACAATCCGGCCCGTTAGTTCAACCCGACGTGTGAAGACGAAGGCGCATACGATGAGGATGCCGGGCTCGTAGCCAGTGTACGCGCCAGGGAAGGACACGAGCGGCTCGGGAGATCTGCGAACGCGTACATGAGCCTCTGTAACTTGAGCAACCCGCTAGTAGCTCTTGGGCTCACCCGTCACCACCGTTGG
Source organism: Fomitopsis serialis (assembly GCF_022376445.1). Taxonomy (NCBI): domain Eukaryota; kingdom Fungi; phylum Basidiomycota; class Agaricomycetes; order Polyporales; family Fomitopsidaceae; genus Fomitopsis; species Fomitopsis serialis. Next base: position 1,327,994 of record NW_025954961.1, read on the forward strand.
CGACGTTGACCTGAGCGCAGCTCAGGTAGAACTGCGCGCCGCCGTAGGTTTTCGCCACTGAAGTTTGTCGAGAATGAGACGAAGATTTCAGCGACAGAACCACGACAAGCTCACCGTGCAGGGCGATCTGCTCGCCACGGATGAGGTACTGCCCGCTCGGCAGGCTGGGCGGAATGGTAAACGTGAACTGGTCGGTGGCTGCGACAACGGTCACACATCATCAGTGTTGCCGCACGCCGGTACAGGACGCGCAGAGTCACTGACACTCCAAGGCGAAGTTCAGCGTGCCAGGCTGGCCGTTGGTGCCTGCGGTGAAGGTCGGGGCATCCTGCCAGATCTTGAACCAGGTCTGGCTCGTACCAGCCTCCTCGGAGTCGGCCTCGGGGCTCGCCTTTGACATGTACGCCGAGAAGTACTGCAAGAAGGCGTCAGTGCGTGATGCGGAGCCATGCGAAGTACGCAAGTGGTACCCCAGGGTGGTAGAAGTCGCCGTTGGCCTTGAAGCCGACTGTGGCGCCGGCATCGACGGTCGCGACGGAGGTGGACGAGGCCGTGTTGTTCTCGTAGCAGCGGATCAAGTCGCTGGTGACGTCCGTGAGCTGCAGAACGCCGTCAGCACCGATCATATTCTTAAGAGGGATGTGCACAAGAAAGATGCTGACCGGCATGTTGTCCTGGTAGTTCTGAGTCTGGCGGACGTATTCCCAGTCGGTGCTGGCGGCACCGTTCAGGATGAGGTCGGGCAGCGTGTCTGGACGAGCAATGGGTATCAGCCATTTGCAAGCATTGCATCACGAGGATGAGGAGTTCGGACTTACAGTGCGCTGTGACCGAAGTGACCGCGGCGGAAACGAGGGCAGCGAAGAATGCCTTCATCGTGAAAACTCTGAGAGGACTCAAGGGGCTGAGAGGTCGAGAGTGGATTCACTGTCGTCACCGAACTCCGTGTACACGCCTTTATACCGCCTCACCTCGGCACACTGAGCCTGAGAGCTCGAACTCCGTAAAGAAGGTCAGACTCTGTTGCACAAGGATATCGTGCTTGAGTAGCATGCTGCAAACCACGGCGGAGAAACCGTGCGCAGCGGATCGACGGAGGAAGAAGGCGGCGGACATTGCGCAATTGTGCGGACTATCGTCGGCCTTCGCGAGGTCTTCTCCTCGATCCCTGCTCATTCACGTCAATTGGACATCAATGGCTGAGACCTTGCTCGCCCACCCGCCTGGCGGATCCCTCCCCGCCTGACGCAATCGCCATATGTAGTGCACCGGCCGAGGTTATCCCGGATGTCAATCGGGGTTGTCTGCGAGCTCATCTGCCGCCGGTTCACGCTCATTGAACGTTCGAACGTTAAAGGCAGAGCGCTGCGGTCCCGCAGGCTAGAGGGTCCCTCGGCCTACTGGTGGATTCATCGTGCCTATTCAGCCTGCACGCCGAGGTTCTCTCGAGATGCTATCGGGTGTCTTCATCTGCGACCGCTACACACTCATTGAACGTCGAAGCTGGGACCTTGCGGCCCGCGCGACTTCACTGGGAACCTGGCCTCCTGACGCATCCGGCATGTGTATGCGCATCGATGCCATGGGCTCTGGCGAATGCCACAGTGCAAGACTTGCCTCGTGGTGAATTCACACGAGTCCTGCTCCGCCCATGGCTACCAGGTATTAAGTAGTCGTCAGGGTCCAACGGAGTAGCTGCGAAGACTTACCGTGTATTACGGCGGACCTCATTCGAAGTTGAACGTTCATTGTCCACTGGCAGACAGTGCACGACACACTGATGCGATTACTCGGGCGAGGTGGTCGGAGTCAAATGACATGACAGACTTGGCCTGGTGGCATGCTGCAGTGCCAGTGCAAGTTACTGGCCTTCTCCAATTCGTGTTTTCTATATCGGCCTGGCGTGAAAAACATGGCACCTATCCGGATTAGACGCAAGGACGCGTTGGCAGCACGATGCGGAGCAGGTAGTAGGCAATGCCCGGCGCACGACGGGTCCTCGTGCCCCCGATGAATCCGCGCGGAGGCGGGGCATACAGCGGCGAGCATGTGGAACTGATGCAGTGAGCTACCTCGAACGTCCGCAATCGTACAACTGTTCACTCACAGCCTCGGGTCAGGACCCCTTTGATTGTTCGAGACTTGTGCCAGGGTTAGAACAAGTGAGTCCGTCCGTAATACGGGCCAGGTCTTGCACGGCATTACTTGCGCTGTCTACCGGTCATTCGTAGAGGTAAGTAGTCCTCCAGCGAGAGGCACTGGCAAGACGACCATCTACCCCCGGGCCTAGACGAGCTGCGACGGTGATGAACTTGGGCTTTGCGTCGAACCGATGCCAGCAACGGTCACCGGTCTCCCCTCCGCAGACTCTAAGGCAGGCCTTAGGGCGGTCTTCTGCAGGCGGTCTCGGACTGTCCTTCCGACCGCTCTCGCTGGTAGCTTTCCAGCGTAGTAGCACTAGCTTGAGTCGATAGTCCTGCAGCCCCAGACGGCGCGACGGTCCACCGAGACTGAAACTGTCCAAGTCGTCGCGACGATTGAAAGCGCCGGTACAACGCCAGTACTAAACGACCTGTTATAGCGTTTCATGGCCTTCGCGCCACATCGTGTGGCACTTCCTCTGCAAAGTCATACGCTGCCTGCCTCCAGTACACAGAGCCAACGGTCATGATAACGAAAGACGGGTAGGAGAAAAGCAACGCGACACTGCGACATTCAAGATACTATTTATGTCGCTTTCCGAGTGAGGCTCAGCCTTTCGTCTGCCAATGTTTCGTCTCTGAACGCTAAGAGAACAAGCGAAGGTTCCGGTCGACGACAACTTGGATATCCGGAGCCATCGGAGGTTGAGTGGATTGTCTACTCTGCCCACAGGAGACTAGGAGACTAGTACGGTCGACGGACGTGTTTGTCTACCAGCGCGACGATTTCCGTAAGTAGGGTTCAATTGGCGTATCATTCAAATGGAACTCAGTTGAGGCCTTGAGGGCCGACCGTCACGACCACCATGAGTTCCTCCCCGTTGACGTTGAACCTCGACGTTCTCGATGTCATTTTGTCATTCGCAAACCCATATGATGCCCTCCAATTTTCCATGACATGTCGCGACGGCCACAAACTAGCGATGCCGCATTTCTTGGAAGAAGTCGAGTTCCCGCTTCCTTGGCTGTGTTTACGGGGCGCAAAACGATCGGCACTGGCGGATCCGGAGCTCTTCGAGGGCTTTCGCGCTTACATGCTCGATTCACCGCATGCGTCCCATCGCCTCCGGAAGCTCAAGGCTCTTCAGCTTGGAGAAGAGGCTTTCTGCGTAGAATGGGGAGAACGCGACAGAGGCACTGTACCGCCGACGGACACCTTCACTCTTGCGGAACCGCTCGCGGATGTCATTCGAGGTGCCGTTGAGCTACGCAGGATCTCCATTCACTACTCGGAGGCCATCTTCGATGATGTACCGCAGCTCATAGATGCCATAGCGAGCCTCCCGCGTCTCCAGGAGGTCTGCTTCTATGGCGCCGACGTGTCGACACTCGGCCTTCTCTCTAGAATGCAGAGTCGCCTCAGGAGAGTTGAACTCCGCATCATCGAATATAATGATCAAGAGACGAGAGAAAGGTGGTGGGGCGACTATGCCTTCGGGAATGACCGCTTTCTACACAACTTCACTGAATCACTGCAGGTTCTGAGCCTGCATGGAGGCTTGGACATCATAGAGGAGCTCGAACCACACACGGTTTGGCGTGCTGTTCGTGAACTCAAACTCGTTCGCGGTAATCCAGTCAATCTACAAGCCATGGCCCGCGCTTTCCCAAACCTGCGCCGTCTGCACACCGAGCCCGGACCCTCCGCTGTCGAGCCTGCCATCCATCAATGGCGAAAACTTGACACCGTTTGGGCGGCACATCCTCTCCCTTTGCAGCATCCGGTCCGACACTTGATCATGCATTGGACCCTTCAGGCGTACAGGTACCTCGCCCCTCCGTTCAACCAGGCCCTAGCGGGTGGTACCATCGCCATGCTTCAACACACCCTGCCCGTCGTACTCGAGTGCAGCGCTGACAAGAACACGTATGCATGCATAGCTCATCACGCACCCTCAGTCCGCTGCATGAGAATCACTGTGGTACCTAGTGAGCGCCAACATGGGCATGACTGGAACTTGACCGACGAAGAGGCAAAGAATGTGTTGGTGAGTATTGAGAGACTGTTGAAACGTTCGATTCACTGACCAGTTAATTTTATGCACAGATCGACGAATTCTCGCTCCTCCGGGCTTTGCCTCTCAAAGGTATCGCTATCGTACTCCAGGGACACGGACCCTGGGGCAAGGCCTCCAACTGGAAGCAGTATTCTTGCATCATTGGAGCCTGTATTCCTTCATTGGAGTACATTGGCTTGCGCACGCAGACAGGGGCTTGGTTCTCACACGATGATTGGGATGCGCCGGAGCCATACCAGTGGTATCAGGTCACTGGGCGCCCAGAACATTCGGAGGTGGTTGTAGAGAGCCTGTCGGCTGATGAAGGAGTCCGCGTCTGCTCTACGCTCTTCAGCATGTCCAGAGGTGAATAAACCTCAAGTTTGACTGCAGGTATCCCCGGGTGTAAGGGGTTTTCCTCGGTGAGCACCGTTCCATAGCAAAGACTTGCATACTACTGACGACTGCGCGATCAGAGACATGTACCTACGGGGTCTATGACTGGAATGATATCCCTGTGCAATGGCAGCTCGAAGCCCTTCCACTCTGCGTTTTATGGACCGAGCGTAACCCGGCGCCGAGTCCTATTGGGGTCGACTTCGTCAGTTGGTCTTCAGTTGACGTCGTCCAAACCAGATTGCACGCTCCCAACCTGGGCCGATGACGGCGCGTTCGCATGCATTCATGCATTCATCCTGAGAACGAGACGAGGAGCGAAAAGATATAATTAGCTAGAGGGTACACCATGGAGTGGCAGTCGCATACCCAGCTAAGTTCTTTTTAGTAATAGCCTGAGGACACCTGGCAAACGCCGTGTCCCAGGCCTCCCAGCAATACGATCGCTTAAGCGCCCAGCCGATCCGGCTTGTGCAGTTCATCTTGAGTTCATGCTCTTTTCCGGCAGCCCTGCGCTCTAAATTTGAGTTGCCCCCACAGGGCCTGTGTCTTTTGCCAACGCCACCTACACCTCCGAGTCGGTATATAGATCAGCAGGAGACCTACGGCGCTCAGCTATGTAAGTGGTCTACATCGCGTCGATCGTACGCGTACAGTCAGTATTCACGCGCACGATTACGGAGCCGATCACAGCATGCCGACGCGGGCTTGCGTGCACGGCACCACCGGCGCGCCCAAATGAAGGGCTCGAGCTTGGCGAGGCCTCGCGCTTACCAACCGCCCGCGCGCGCGAAGCCCGACACGCACTTCTACAACCCCTGATTATTAGATGAGTCCACTTCCCAGTGGCATGCCGCATGTGTGCCTGCTGGTACCGTATATGTTGCACTATTACAGCTGTTTCCAAAACGATGGGCCCCGCATCAAGAAACCGCACTCAGGCGGAGTGTGTCGGTCTCCCTATTCCCATCAAGATTGGACCATAACCGGCACGTCGAGGGCGAGCCAGACTACGGCGGGTGGCTGAGGTCGACCGGCAGAAGGTGCGGATCACCTTGAAGGCAAGATCCGACGCTCTCCGCCCGTGTACGCATTTTTGATGAGGGGCCTATCATTTTGGAAACAGCTGTAAGCACTGTGCAAAATGCCGGTCAATCGGGGCGCCCGGGTCCGTGGTGGCGGAGACACGCACGACGCGCGCTGAAGGGACCGAACAGAGTGGTTGGATGTACTCCGGTTGGAGGTAACTCATCGATCGGGGACGCTCGGAGGCAGTGAGAGGAGTAATATTCTATCAATGGTCCGAGACTGAACAGAATTAGGCCGGGCCATCCGCAGAGATCGCTCGAAAAGCTGGCCCGCGAACGTGTTGGCCGCTTGACGGGCGTGGGCAGACGGTGCACATCCTTGCCTATCCGGCACATCGTGACGGCCCATCCACATGCGGGCGGGTGAGGGAGTGCGGCGCCTCGGGCTGTAAAGACGTCTTCGAGGTGTCACTGTCCATCAGCGGGTTGGAGAAGACGTGGCTGTGGACGTAAGCCACCCAAGGCGGGGTGTGTCTCGCGATGGGACCCGCGCGCTTTAGATGGGCCGTGTGGGTTATGGTGCTGGTGTGGATAGAATGCTGACAGTGACAGTGATATATTGACAGACCGAGGTTCTTCAGAAGGGGTGGATCCGTCGGTGCGCACGGATGGACGTACTTACAATACAGGGATACTGCACAGCAGAACGAGTGGTTGGACAGTTGGATCGAAATTGACATTTGGAAATTGGCCGCACCGGTACCGTACAACGCATGTAGCACGAACCAAACTAAATGACACTTACCGTCCACAAGTCGTGATATCGGGCTATGACACAGGCTGCGCGTGGCGGGTATGGCACGCCGCGACAGCGCTGGGCAGTACTGTAGAATACTGGGCACGCAGTACTGAGCGCTGAGCACGAGCCCGTCCGCAGACCATCACACACAAGACGAGGGTTGACAGAAGATCGCAGGGATGAACTAGTCGGCTCTGGGCAGTGGGCAGTAGTGCGCCACATGGCGACCTTGATGGAGGCGAATGCACCGGAACGATGGCCGACGACTCGGGGAGGAGGTAGCTAGCGTTGCCGGAGCAGAGAGCGTCGGCGTCGGGGAAGAATGGCACGGGCTGGATTGGGGTGACGAGGTCACAGTGTACCGGACCCGGCGAGGGCGTGACTGGACCGGACGAGACGGACTCGGCTTTACGGGATTCGGAACAAGGTCAGAGCAAGACGCCGGGACGAGACACCAGAAGCAGCAGAGCACGTTGTAATGCGCGGGCGACGCGACGGCAGGCTGCAGCGATGCAGCGACAGAACTACGCGCGCGACGTCGACGAGGGCGCCGGCGTTGTGGAGCGCATCGAGGAGACACAGCGGCGTCGGGGTCGGTGGTGTGCGGCGGATCGGGCGGCATGTTCTTTTGGATGAGGTCACGACGCGCGATCGCATCTCACTCTCATCCCGTCATTTTGGGTTGGTGATGCGGGCGCCAATCGGGATGGCATCGCCCGGGAATGCGCTCATCGCGCGCCACAGTGGGCGGGCTCGCGCGCATGGGGGGCGCGGGGGCGGACACGCGCGCAGAGAGATGCCGGGACCAGAGCGTACGAGGGCGAGTGGAGAGGGGAGGAGGAGGAGGAGGAGGACGGGCGGTGTGTGATCGGAAGTGACGCGGGGCGCATGAGTCAGCCGCTGGAGGTGACTCTCGCAGTCGCACGGGGACGCGAGCACAGCGGACAGGCCGGGCCAGCCTAAGACGTTCGCAAGCCTTCCTCCGACCTTCTCCGTCAGCCGCGGTATAATAAGATATCTTGTCCGTCCGCCTGCCCCTCTTTACCGTCTCTCCTCGCCCGCCATGCGCGCCCTCCACATCCTCCCCTTCCTCGTCCCCGCACTCGCAGGCGCACTCGCCGCAGTTCCCCCCCACGACTTCCACGCGCTCGACCTTCCGGTGGCCTCAGGATCAGATGCATCCCCATACGAAGAGACACTATACCGGAGAGACGGTGACCACCACCACATGGGCGCGCCCCTCGTCAAGCTCAACGAGACCGAGATCGCGGTGTCGCATCAACCCACCCCGCCATCATACTACTGGAGCGATATCATGGACACCCACGGTGAGCGGAGGTATCCCGGCCTCATGGCCGTCCACGTCCTCTCCATGGGCCTTGCCTTCTTCGGCGCCCTTCCAGTAGGTACGTCGCGTCACGTCTGCCGACACACCCACCGTCCCCGCCACCTCGGCCGCGTACCGACGTTCCTACCCCTCCCCAGGCATCGCACTGCGCTCCGTCAAATCCGCATGGCACCCAGTCACAGTGATCCTTTTCTATGCCTTCACCACGATCGGTGTCGGCGCGAGCATGCTATATCGCAAACTGACTCCGGACATGTACGTCTCGGCGCGCTAGACCCGAAGTTGCTCCACTCACCAACTCTATTTGCCCATCTTCCCAGGTATGACGGCGAACGGCATTCGTCTCAAGGCTATGGTTGGCTGTTCTTCGCTGCGGCGCTGTCCGTGGTAGATACCCTCGCCATCATCCTTCGTGCATGGCACTACTTCGTCGCGATCCGCCGGGGGAGGAGAGATTCAGCATCAACTCAACTTGGAACACCGTCATCCTCGGACGAGATGAGCCGTCGGTCCATCTTTCATCCGAGTACACCAACTTGGTCGCAGAGGATGAGCTCGAGGCCGCCGAGCTGAAAACGAGGGACATCGAGTGCGAGGACTCCGAGTCGGAAACGCTCCATGGGCGCCGGAACCAGTCGATGCAACCCATTCGCACGATCTTCGACGCCCAGGATAGCGAGCACGAGGAGACCGCCCAGTGGGCGAACAACGTCACGCGTCACGCACGTCAGGCATCCTACCCACATTCGGCGGCTTCCGAGCGTACGCTCTTCGGTCCTCGCTCTCCGCGCGACTCCGACGACACTCTTCACGTCCCTGGTCCGTGGTACGCTACCGAGAACAGGGCATGGCTATTGAAGAAGATTGGTCGCGCGGCATTTGGAACGTCAGAGCGGGTGCTGGTCTTTGCCGGCTTCATGCAGTTCCTGACGGGTATTGTGACGTACACTGGCGGATGCCGGCAGAATTGGGTTAACGGTTGTCTTGCTCACCTGATCAGTATGTCTCTCGTGTCAAGTATTTCTCTTCCTTTCCTGACGATGCGTGTGCGTTTCACAGAGGGCGGCATCTTCTGGTGCTACGGCCTGGTCACGTTTGCGCGGTACCTTGGTTCTTTCTCTGAGCTCGGGTGGGCGTGGAATCGCGCGCCTGCAGGTAACTACCCTTCCGCCGAATTCGTCGAGTCGTCTGTCGTCTTCGTGTACGGAATCACGAACACTTGGATGGAGCGCTTCGGTGCTCAGCCGGGCGATCCGTACACCACCAAGCAGGTGCAGCATATCAGTATCGCGGTTATGTTCTGGTTCGCGGGTCTCATCGGCATGGGCATTGAGAGCAAGAGGATCCGGCGGTGGCTTGCGGCGGGCAGCACAGCTGCGATAGGCGCGACCCTCGGCCAAGAGGCGGTGGCAGAGCCTCCGAGCTATGCGGGGAGCTTCAACCCGTTCCCGGCGCTGTGCATCGGCATTACTGGCGCAGCGATGTCCGCACATGCACAGACGTACCTCTTCCAGGTCCAGATCCACATGCTCTGGGGCTACCTCCTGAGCGGGTTCGCCGTCCTGCGGTGCTTGACCTACTTCTTCGTGTGGCTGGGCCCCCCACGGAGCATCCTGCCCAGCCGTCCGCCGACGGAGGCGCTCGCGAGCTTCCTGCTGGCGTGCGGCGGGCTGATGTTCATGTTCTCGACGGAGGAGGTCACGATCGCGGCGATGCGCCAGGGCCACGATGACGTCATGATGTTCTTGAACGTCGGCGTCGCGGTTACGTGCCTGGCGTTCTGCTGGGTCTCCTGGTCGTTGCGCTCAAGGGCTGGCTCAAGAGCCGCACGCATGCTGCGGTCAAGTTCCACGCGTCGGCGTGAAGAGGAGAAGAGACTTGAAGATGAAGACGCACCTGCATGACATGACGTCCGGTCGACCCCTCCCCTCCCCGCTACCCTGCCGCCCTCGCCATCCTGCTCCGACCCACACGAACAAGGCCTCCCATCTCACACCACGTTGTTGCACTAACCGCCGCCGTCCACCCACTTGTAGCCCCAGCCCAGCCCCGACGATGCTCGCCCACGTTATTTATTCGTAATGACCTTCGATGACGCCTGCGCCTTTGGTGCGTTAATGCCTGGTATCTGGTTGTTGTGTGTATGTCCAGAGTGTACATACACCCCCTTGTTGCATAATGCGTAGCTCATACTTTAGTAACGTTTTGCCTTTTCGTGGAATGGGATATGCGATGTTCAAACGCACCTTGGTCGTGTGCTGTGCGATGTGCGTCGTCCGGGCGTGCGGTGAGTCAGAGAAAGATGGGAGAGAGGAGGAAGGGATGCGGGAGGTGGGGGTGCGAGCGAAAGATGGGGTTGTGGAGACTCGGTTGCGAATTGGTCGCGAACTCGCTAGCGGAGTGCGCAGACCCCTGCCCAGTCTGCCTGCCAGACTGCCGGGTTGCGACCGTGAAGAGTGACGTGAGGAAAACATGTGATCCGTGGAGCGAGATTTCGATCGTACAGAACGCCCGTTCCGTGAGACGGCGACACGGTCTCCTCTCGCCGCCATGAGCCACTCGGGCGAACGGCAGCCGTACGTCGTCTTTGGATACGGCTCCCTCATCTTCAAGGTAGGCTCGCTCGCCCTGCTATGACCCTGCGGTGACGATCTAGGTTTGAACGCTATCGGTCGCGGGCGTGTAGCCCCCGCCGCATGTAGTATCGCAGCGTGTGTCCCGTTTGCCCCTCCCATGCGCGACGGAGCCCCGGACTGACGGCGTCCGCTGTGAATTTCACAGATCCGGGATTCTTGAAGGGCTATGTACGCCGCTTTGCCCAGAAGTCGCATGACCATCGCGGCACGCCGGAGGTGCGTCTGCCATACACAGTTACGCTTGTCGATGCAGGCTCATGTGTTGGTGCTTCTGTGGACAGAACCCTGGCAGAGTAGTCACTCTAGTGCATAAGGAGGACTGGGACGCGTTCTCCGGCTCTGTCGGTGTGATTTCTCCGGTGCTTGAGCGACGAGTTCTCACCGGACAACGTGCAGGATCCGTTTCCGGACGATGATGTCGTATGGGGTACGCTCGCCGCCTTCAATACAAATGCTGCTGCTGCTGCTCACCGCTGCAACAGGCGTTGCGTATATCATAGACCCAAAGTACGAGTCGGAGGTACGGGACTACCTCGACTACCGCGAGAAGGTAAATAGATGCGAGCCTTGTCCGACTGCGTGGGCTAACCGAGCATCACCAGGACGGCTACTCGTTAGAGCAACTCGACGTCTTCAGTCTCGTAGACGGCCACGAACAAGTCGTTTTCCACAATGTCGGTGAGCCTGCCGCTGCTCCGCCTCCCCGCCATACGAGCGTGACGAGTACAGGCTTTCGTACGTCCACCACAATGACCCTTCCATGGCTGCATCGCATTCAGACAGGGCTAGTGCTACGTGGGACATAACACCAATCCCTCATTCAGTGAGTGCCCATTCAGTGTTCTGCGCGGTCGCGATGACTGAAGTGTCACACGCAAGTCGGGTCCGAACCCATAGAGCAACTCGCGCGAAAAATTTGGGAGTCCGTCGGGCCGTCGGGTCCTAACAAAGAATACTTGTACCACCTCACTGAAGCGGTCCGACAACTTGCCCCCGAGTCGCACGATTCGCATCTGTTCGCGCTAGAGGTGACCACCGATCGCACCCTGATCACGTATGAAATGACTGACGGTGTCCAGACGAGATGCCGCGAGCTTGACGCAGACAAGGACGACAGCAGCGCAGCCAAACATCCGGAGATCGAGGGTACAAGACCGCTGCAGCCCGAGTGAAGTTGGATAAAAACAAGGTCAAGGCGAATAATCACTCTGTACCCGAGCATCGACGTAGTCCATACGGCTTGCGCACACTCAACGTCAACAATCGCACAGACTATCATCACATTACGCAGCACAATCAATGTATCAATTGCCCATACCAGACATCAGCCATCCATAGTCCGCCATCGCACCCATCCATATCCAGAATCCAGACCAGCCACACCCCACGAAGCCCTTCCAGCAGCTCGGTCTGTTATTAAAGTCCACCCTCGCGAGCACGCGCGCGAGTTGCATGGCAGCGAGGCCGGTGCCTGCGTAGAAGAGGGGTCCTTGTGCGTTCAGGATTCCCGCGTAAGTGATGAGCGAGATGGAGGACGCGGAGAGCGCGCTGAGGATGGGCCGCGTGCGCTCGCCGAAGAGGAGGGCGGTCGACCGAATGCCAGCGGTTACGTCGTCCGTTTTGTCCTGAACGTAAGGAGTCAGCAGTCATAGTTCGGGAGGGGATACGGGCAAGACCGGTGGGGATAGACGGACCTGGTGCGCGTAGATAGTGTCGTATACGAGCGTCCAGCAGATGCCTCCGGCGTAGAGGGGGAGGGCGACACCCCAGTCAACCGAGCCCGCTACTGCTGACCAGCCGAGCAGCGCTCCCCAGTTGAACGCCAGGCCTACAAAGCATAAGCGTCGTCAGCCTCTTCTACGTCCTTGTCTCGACGGAGGGACTTCGGCGCGTACCGAGGACAGACTGCGGCCAATAGGTCACCCGTTTCATGAACGGGTATATCGTTACGACTGAGAGCGAGGACGCTCCCAGTAAGATACTACATGCACCGTCAGTTGGGATGCACGCCCAGTGCGACGAGCCAGACTCACCTGTACCAGTTCAGCTGCGTGAGCACCGCCAACCCCGCACTGAGCTGTAGTCCCAGGAACCCGACAGCCTGCCCTGGTGATATGTCTCCCCTCGCCAGCGGCCGCTCTTTTGTTCGTTCTGTCATGCAGGCATCGTTGAAATGGCGCAGGACGAGCACCCTGATGTGACCGCTCACCGACACTCTTGTCGAGGTTCTTATCCCACATGTCGTTGATAGTGCACCCCGCCCCTCGCATAACGAGTGCCCCAATCCCGAACAAGCTCAGATATGTCAGAGGCACCGTATAAGGCGTCTGGAGGGCGTAGGACGCCATGGTGATCGACCACGCTACAAAGCGGTATGAGTATATCACCGACGCGTTCTTGACGCGTTCAAGAGACCGAACGCGTACTGCATGGGTAAAACAGAGGAGTGTCCCGATAGGTTTGTCTATACGCGTGAGGTATAGGTAGGGCCGAATTTTGGCGGGGAGGTGCTCCACCCAGGATTTAGACACCGGCGGAGACGACAGGGTGCCATTGTTCCGAAGAAAATTACGCCGAGAGCTAAGTCTCTTTGCATGCTGAAAATGAGAATGACTGAAGGTGAGGCAGCGGTGTGGATGTCGGATGACGAGGTCGCAAAGAGTACGCGACCGCGCGGTCGACGCGGTGAGCGTAAAGGTCATGTTGCGGATATTGCCGCCCGAAGTAACATACTTATGCGCTTTGATTTCCAGCCAAATTCCCGCTCAATGGAGCTAACAGTGGGCACGACATGTATAATTCCCAAAGTCTCGATTTCTTTATTATAATATACTCGTGCGCGGCACGAGAATGTGGACACTCCTCAATACAACCCAAAGCATGTGGTATAGTGTGCGATGATGAAAGTGATACAGATTCCATGATGCCTCCGGACGACGACGTTCCTCTACCATTCCTTCGCCAGCTTGAAAGACCAGTCCCAGTCTAGATCAATCATGAGCCTTTCGACGTTGAAAACAGAGAAGAGACAGCGATACGTACCAGCGTACACCTCGCCGTCATCGTCAACGACACGGCTCCTGACGTTATACGTGCCAGAACGAGCGAGCATGCCGGACGGAGACTCCTCTGGGTCAAAGTTCTTGGTGTATGCCTCTCCCTTGGGGTGTGGGCCGTAAGAACCAAGCATCTGTTCCATTCTGTCCACTGCCATGGCGTAAGTACAACCTACGGCACGGAGTATCAGAAACGAGTCGCTCACCTCGGACACCAGCGCGTTTCACAACCTGCATATACCGAACACCCTAATGGACACCTTGTGAGTTCCACGTGAAGACTGCCGCACCGCGTGGCGTGGACTCACCGAGATGATCGAGTGGTTGACCTTGAACGTGATACGGACACTACGGACATCCAATCAGCATGCAATCCCTACACGCCGATCAGAGGCACTCACTTGTACTCTACACCCTCCTTGATGGCGATCGGATTCTTCTTCACATTCGCGAGCTGCGCGGGATCCTGGATGTCAAGCACGAGCTTCTTGCCAGCCGGCAATGTGGGAGAATCAAGCTCAAGGGTAAAGACGGTGACCTATTGGAAAATGGGTGAAAACACGCCGGGAAGTAGCCGGGCTGTCTCACGCACCTTGGGACCACTGGCGGGGGCAGTCGAGGCACCCGGTGCGATACCCAGGCTGGCCTTCCAGCGCGCTAAGCTCTCATCCTCCGCGTCCATTTTGGCATAATCATCGACGCTCTTCGCCGCCGTGGCTTGTAGCCTATCCAGATGACACCTCAGTTTCGCCTTGGATCAGTGGTCAGGTGGATGCTGCCTACCCGGAGTGGCCGAAGGGGCGAAATCCTCTTCTTCGTGCTGTCGCAAGCATGTTACACACTTCGCACCCAACTGAGCTCGTTTGCTAACTTACCGCAGACATGGGGCAAGAGCGATGGTGAAGATGTGATGAGGAGGACTGGGAGGGGGCTTCGATGCAGTGGCATTGCTTTCAGGTTGCTATAGATCGATTTCCCACGGCTGCTATACGATGCGCCCGCGTTGCTCCGCTTGAGCCACTTAGTTCTGAGTCTAGGCCTACATAACGATCAGCAGCGTTTTGAGAAAGAGAAGCAGCACAAATGTGCCCCAAGGAAGCAAGACTGACATTGAGTCGATGCCTCGCGCATAGTAGACGCGGCCAACGCGCCCACACACTGCCGTCTTCCAAGTGATGGTACTGAACGGCATCTCGTTTTCGCTAGCGCGGATCCAACAGATTTATTTATATCAGACATAGTACTAGTAGCCTATTGCAAGCGACAATATATAGTGAATACCCAGTAGATCGAGGAGCATTATACGAGACCAATCATAACAACGATAGCCAGATACCGACAGCGTGTCACCCTTGCCTGTTGTTTATCCAATATGTCATTCAGGTTTCTTGAGATGGAAAACTAAATGAGAAGCTCTGTAGGACCCATGACTGGGTGCATGCCATCTGCATCACAGTCAGTGATAGGCATGGCGAACAAAAGTGGCAACATACCGCCTTTAAACCAGCACTTGCCCTTGCTCAGGTGGAAGCACCGAGCCCCGCTGGGGCAGACATGGCCCTGATATGAAGGACGACGTGTCATCCTATGCCACGACGACATGGCAGAGTTAAACTCACCCAGCAGCACCTATCGCCATGTGGACAGTCGATGCCTGTGAACGGTATGAGTAGAATTCAAACCGCCGAGGCACCATACATACCGTTCTTCAAGTAGTTGCACGGGGCCTTCTTCGCATTCTTGGACAGTGTCTCAAGCTGCTCAGGTGAGAGGTACCAATCGTGGGAGTACTTGCAGTTAGCCTGTACCAGACACATGAGCTCTAGCGCACTCGCATGACACAGCTGGCTTCCTCACGCCTTTGGAGCAGGACATCAAATAGTGCTCATTGCAAGGCGGTGGGAATTCTGTTCGTCGTAACGTGAGCGGCTTGAGTGAGCAGTCCGAGGGGATAGGCAAGGCAAGAGTACCCACGTTTGTGTAGAGGCTAGAACACATCGTCCTTCAGAAAACCTTCGAGGGATAAAAATAGGTCATGCCCCCTCACCTTCGTTGGATCTATCGGCTTCGCCCCATTCGCATTGGACCCAAACCTAGCGTTGGTGCCGGGCCCGACAGAGGTAGAAGCGGCCGTGACATGCGTCTCAGACTGAGGGCTGATGAGACCGCCTTGCGTAGTGATATTCTGATTCAATCCAGCAAGGGGAATCGACCCAGGTCGCCTGTGAACGTATGCCGGAGGCTGAGCCATGAACAGAGTCTCTGTCTGCATATTCGACACCGAGAGCTGTCGCAACTCCTCGGGAAGGCCATTACTCCCTTGCAGAGCACGACCTTCCCGAGCAGTTCGTCCTTCTCGAGGTCGAGCAGCACGGATTTGTAGTTGCCATCAGAGCCACCTGTAGTGCGCGCGAAATTGACAAAGACGGTTATGAAGGTTAACCTCACGCTTCAGGGCAGCACTCACTTCCGAAGAATACCCGCATCGTCTGCGGTAAGGCGACGTACGTCTGAAGGTATTCTACGCAGCGCAGAATCAAAGTCTAAACCCATTGACAAATGAGAGCGTGAGCTTTCCGCACCTCTGATTTTTACGTCAGATCCGTCTTTGCCCGGACCGACATCCACTAAGAGGAACCGAGGGGACGCCTGGCTCAGCCCGGACATGAATGCCTCGAGTTGCTCAGGCCCGCAGATGCCTTCGTCCCGGAGCATGTTCACAAGGCCGCGTTTGTTGAAGTAGATGGTCACCCAGAAGGAGAGCCGTCCGAAAACCTGGACTTCTTCCTGGGATAGGAACTCGGCGATGCTCTTAGTAAGCTCTTGCGCGGCCTGCCTACCGCCCTGCAAGCCCTGGGCCAGGAGCATCGGGGAGAAAATGTTCATGTCTCCGTCAATAACGCAGAGAATGAGTGGGTCCTGTTGCACGCGCGTCACGTCAGAACGTGTCCAACAAGGCACAGCAAGCTGACCTTCAGCAGACCCATCGAGGCTATCTGCCTGTTAAGTGTCGCGACTCGCGCGTTATGCGCCTTCTTGTCGCGATCCATCATGTCCGTGACGTTGGAGTGGGCCTGCTTCCAAACCGCGAGCTCTACCTCAGCTCCGTGACCCTGGCTTCCAACTCCGCGTTGCGCTCGATGGTGGTCGTGGATAGGTCTATGTGCGAAGCGCGTCAACCACCGTCACTGAGCGGTGCTAGAATGTCTCCACGCACCCAGAACCTTTGTGAGAGCCTCGTCCCTGTTGTCGTACACTCGTAAGCCTCTGCATACTCGCATACGCCCCAGTCCACGGCCTTAACAAGGCACGCCACACGACGCGCTTAGCAGACGCACACTCACCACTGCTGCTTGCTGACCACCCCGACCGACGGCGCCGCCATTGCGATTTATCCAAGACGAGGCGGGTAACCTAAGGAGGGACAGGAGTGAGAGGAGGAAAGAAAAGGCCCAGGAACTTATAACCGCCGAAGCCATGATGCCTCCTGCTGCCAACAACCTGCGGCAGCTGGGCTAGATCTTCGCGGTGCTTCTCGTCCGGATATGAGCCAATAGTAAAAGAGACGAGCTCACTGACACGTAGATTCAAAGTAACCGTCAACCTTCAGGATCACACGGACGCACAGCTCCGGTGGCCTGCAGTGCTCGCCCGCAACTTGCCCACGGCACCTCAGTCGCTGCTCGACGCGGGCGACCGAGCGAACAACCGAGGATCAACAGCCCGGAGGCTCCTCGTTACCATATCTGGTTCTCAGTGCCACCGTCCCCAACTCCGACTGTTCGCTGATCTCACTCCCGCGCTGACCCCCTCCCTCCTCTGCGCGATCCAACTGTGTGCGCGCACCTCGCGAGGCCTTCGAGCAAGCACGGGGGTGCTCGTCAGGCTCTCGCTGCCTGCGTGCGAAGAGACATCTCAGGGACAGAGGCTGATGCTGATAGGCACCTCCCAGGTTCGGTGCGTCGCGGGCGCTGAATATTTGTATACGAGATCTCCAGGATGAGATGCGGCCGTCCTATTAATCCGCATGCTGACAGCCTCGCACCGACCGCCATCTCCCGGGCTGTCCACTGCACTTCCTCTTGAACGCGATCTACACCAAAGAGACACGACAGCCGCGAGAGCGTCCGTGCCAGGACGGACGCCGTGGCGTCGACGGAGGCAGCATCAGGGTTTCGGCACAAGCCAGAATCTGCGGACAACAACGGACACCCCGCATGCGGGCATGCCTCACCGACCGGACGGGTCCGCGCAAATTACATGAATTAACTTCAATTAAGTTGCCGACTTCGCGAAGTTGAGATGCTCCCGTGCCGCTGATGCATCTGGTTACCTAGACAGCGCGAACGACGGATTCCAGTTGTGCGGGTGAGCTACTTAGCGGGCTATGTAGCGCAACGTACTGACCGGCTGGGTCTCTCGGACAACGCTACCGTAGAGGTCAGCACATTGCTGGCGTTCAAATCGTGGGTGGAAAAGATCCGGTGCTTATCAGCCTCGAGGAGGCTTCGATGCCGCTGGTATCATTCGATACTGGTTGAAATACTTATTGACGAGTGACAAAGGAGGGGCGTAAAGCTGTCGACGGTTGGGTCAGATGGGACGTCCAAGCTTCGAACTTTAAAGCTTCAAGCTGGATGCAGCAAGCATGCCGACGATAGTAGAGCGCATTCGCCAGGACGTCGACCTACATACTAAATAGGTCTTCGTCGAAAAAGGAACGATTCTGGCATGTGATTGGTGGAGACTCGAGACCTAGGTCTCTGCGAATACGTTTCATTGTCTACTACTTAAAGACGTTCGTGGGGGTACCTTCTCGTTACGCCTGTAGGCACACTCTCCACTTCTTGCCCGGGCGCCGCTGAGTTATGAGATCCAGGGGAGTCGAGAGTTACGTTGCAGAAGCCTTTAAAATGCCGGATGGATCCAATCGATACGGACACTCCCACCCGCAGGGAAGACTGGGAAGTCGTTTCACGCCACTTTCGCGTTCTTCTGCCACCTGCATACACCGGGAGTGGCTCCAGTCGTGCACGATGCACCACGGCCAGGCCTAGCTCCGGACACACGTGTACGTATTTACATACCTGTTTACTCACCGTAGACAGATACACTGCGCTTTGTCGCGCAGTCTGTATAAAGCAAAGAATTTTTTCTCTTCCTAGGAACACGAGCATAGGATTCGTAGGGTCAAACAATGCATTCCGGATCGCTGTGGTTGCATTGGGACCTGTCTCAGTCATCTTGCAACATGTCTGAGCAGACGCTCGAAGGATTACTGTACCCCCACGTTGTGGTGTCCCCTCTATCTGTCGCAGATACGTCGGGTCCAGTGCGAACAATGGTAAGTACATATCGGTGATAGTGGCACATCCGAACCTGCGATAGAACATAGAACACTACATGTCGTCAGAGAGAAGTCAAGACGTCGCAGACGGAGGGATATGTCTCCACCTTGCCCGAACACGCCTGCGACGTCCGCTGCAGGCAGGCCTGCTAAGCCTCACTAGCACTGGCAAGAGCGGTTTCACATGAAATGACGTATGCTGTAATGTGTGATACATCGCAAAACACGAGTGTCGGCGAGAGCTCAATCCAGTCAGAGTCGAGCTTTGTGTAAGTCTGAGAGGGCTAGGATTTCGCCGATGTGAGTATCCTGGCACATGGTCGCGACGATGAGTCTGACTCAACATATCGACGTCCTGTCTATGTAGATTGGAGCACAGATTAGCTATTCCTGTTCACTTTACCTCAGCAGAGATGAGTCGACGTAGTGAGACGATGCACCTGAATCAGAGCGAACGCAGAGCTGTTCGGATATGAGCCACATCGCACGCAGAGCTATTCGGTTCCATATGAGACACACCGCCACGGATTCGATGCAGAAGATGGTACCTTGCGTCATGCCGGCAACCCAAAAATAGACGCACCAGCAGAAGACTGTTGGCAGTGTACGCGATACGCGGATGTCCTCGACAATGGACCAACTTCGAATAAACTTCAAAGGTGGTTCTCAATAGGCGGTCGATTCAGGGCGCAGCCGGATAAGTACATGCAGCCCGAGTGACCGTGGGCCGGCGTGTCAAGTGTACCAACTGACCGTTGGCGTTGTTTCAGTACAACTGCGCGATATCTCTGGATAATCACGACGACATACCACAAGATCACCTCTGCTGGTGGAACATACTCATTCCGTATTAGGAAAGCTGAGCGAAATTGCCGTCGCCGTCGCCGTCCTTCCGATCAACCGCTGAAGAGCTCCAATGCCGAGAGCGCTGTTTGTGAGGAGAGTCGGCGGGCAACCGGCAAGGCCGAGTGCAATGCGATGCGTCGGTGCTGTCGGCTTCTCGTCGTAGGACCCCTATCAATTGGGGAGAGGCCTGATCTTAATCCGGACAAAATCCGGCCAATTGAGGGGGGTATGCCTGATGTTATCCGGACAAAATCGTCCCTTATGCGGACGGAGGCCTGAGGAAGTATCCGGACATGGTGGTCCATGTCGCGCGAGGCCTGATCCTAGTCCGGACAAGGGCCCGGACAACTCAGAGCACCGGTGGGCCATGAGCGACACACATTACACGAGGCTTATTGAGGCTCATATGTCCGCATCGTAGTTGGGTTGCATAAACAACATAACTGTTCTCACAACAATAGTAAAACTCAGTAGTGTATGCACGCAGGTTTGCCGGGGCAAGAATGTGCGTTCACACAGTACTACTGTAGTACTCCCATTGCATCTGTGCATATTGAAGGTGCGAAGGCGGTGAGTTGCATGGCTCAGGAGGCCTGATCCTGCAATCCGGACACCGAACCGCCTGCCCCGAGGCCTGATGCAGAGTCCGGACAGCACCGACCAGAACCTCGTAAGGCCTGATTTAATCCGGACAAAATCGAAAGGCTACGTCCGGACAAAAAAAGCAAAATCTCGGGTTGCCGGATCAGGCCTCCCACCAATAAATAGGGTCCTCTCGTCGTCCGCTAAGGGCAGCCAGCCAAGAAGACGTCACAACGCAGAAGGAGGCGGCCCTGGCCGTGGTTGAGCGCGTGAGGAAAAAAGGGAGGGCAGCTGAAGCGAACAGCGATGACGCAGGATAGGTGCAGAAGGGATCAGCCGCGGTGGCCAAGCGAGATCGCCTCTCCGATCGGGGCACTACGCCCGGCGCCTACTCTGCGGACGCAGCGGTAACCATCCCACGTCCGTCCTCGTCCCAGAGGATCTGGTCACGCTCTGGCGCATGTGAGTCCTCGTCGACCAGAAGCGGCGGGGGCGACAGTGCGTGTGGTGAGCAGCAGCCTGACGAGCGTGCAAAAGTCCGAGCATGATGGTACTGATCTATCGCAGTAAGCAGGGCGTGCACAACCGCTCGGCAACGTAGCGGCGGGAAGGTGTGGCTCCACCCCCGAATCGAACAAGGCAGGCGCAAGCGCCTGGGTCAACGCTCTCCAGCATATGGGGCGTCGTTGCGGCGCCGGCGGGGGTGGCTGCCGATTTAGCGTTTATCGCAGCGATGTGCCGTGCCTTGAGCGGGCAGGGACGGTGCTCGCTTGCGAGAGCGTCCGGTCCGAGCCCCAGGCGTGGAGGTGGAGTGCTCGTCGTGGCAGCCAAGGCGAGGATTGCCTTTCGCGGCGTACCCGCTCTGCAACGCCCGGCTGCGCCACTGTTCTGCCGTATGTCTTGTTTTTGGGGTGTCCTCGGGGATATCCTATCCATCATTGACGCTGGCCACTTGACTTGAGTGGCGGACCTAACGCTTCTTCGCGCTCTCATCATCCAGCCGCCGCGTGATCTCACTCATATGTCGCTCCACACCAGGCCCACCCTCAAACCATTTTCGTGCGCTTCGTCGTGGACAAAGGAAGTTCGCAGGTATATAAGACATGCAGGTCCGTACCGCCCTTCCCCGTGCAACACCATCTTCCCCGGGTTGTCCATCATGTCGTCCTCCTCCGCATCGAGCGCGATTGACCATGCCTCCGTCTCAGAGAAAGGCCACAAGGACAAGGTCCGCATCCACGGTGCAGACCGAGGCGACGAGATCCGCGCTCATGCCCCCGCTCTGCGGGGTAAACGACTCACGGCGGCGCTCGCCTTCGTCGCGGGTACTGGCTTCACGCTGTTTGGGTATGTACAGAGCTCATATGTCTGTGGTCTGACGCTGACATGCGTTCACAGTTACGACCAGGGTGTTATGTCCGCCCTCCTCACAGCGAACCAGGTACTGTCGTCTGCACGATGCTAGCCAGCAGTGATTGTCTAACGCCGTCCACAGTTCGAGAAAGTGTTCCCTCAGGTTGTGGTGGGCGCCACTTCGCCCGCTAACCACGCGACGCTCCAAAGCTTCATCGTCGCTATCTACGTGAGTAAATTTCTTGCGCCTCGGATCTCAGTTGGTCGGGGGGCCCGCACTACTACCCTTCGCCTGGGAGCCAGCGTTTGTTTCCCGTCAGGGCATCAAGTTGCAACCACTACGTTCTGTCAGCTGATGCCTTTTCGGGCCTCCGCCCGTTCTCCCCGCACTGATTGACAGTCCATTGAAATTGTCGTTTGGCTTCTGTGGACCCTCTTTTCAGCGTTGCCTCCCCACCTGACCGAGGTACCATGATCCGACTTGTTTGCTGACTGCTTGCCTCCAGGAAATTGGCTGTCTTATCGGTGCACTGGCTAACCTCTGGCTCGGCGACAAGCTTGGCCGGAGGAAAACCATTGTCGTTGGTGGTATTATCATGATCATTGGCGCCATCCTCCAGGCGACTTCGTTCAGCTATGCGCAGATGGTTGTTGCCGTATTGTCACCGGTCTTGGCAATGGTCTGAACGTGAGTTGCCACTCATGTATGCACGCCCTAGAGCTTATCCTGGTCGTGCATAGACGTCTACGGTGCCATCATATCATGCAGAGTGCTCCCCAGCAGCAAAGCGTGGGAGCTTTATCATGATTGAGGGTAGTCTCATCACTTTCGGTATCATGGTATCATATGTGGGTATAATTCCATGACAGTTGTGTGTGCAGAGGCTGATGACATTGCGCTCACAGTGGATTGACTTTGCATTGTGGGTTTCGCTTGGTACCCTATATGATGGTGCGGACTAACATCTTGCAAAGCTACTGGCTCACGGGATCATCCGCGCAATGGAGAGTGCCAATTGCAATCCAGATCCTCTTCGCTGTTATGATGGTCGGCGGTATTTTCTTCGTGAGTCGTGTCAGCTTAATGCTCGTACTCTGACTGACACTGTCTCAGCTGCCCGAATCTCCGCGGTGGCTTGCGAAGCACGGTCGTGACGCTGAAGCGCTGGCAGTCATCGCTGCTCTCGAGGACAAGGACTACACGGCCGAGTCGGTCCAGCTCACCTACCATGGCATTCGCGAGGCACTCTCCGCTGAAGGCGCCAACGAGCCGCAGCGGTCTGCGCTCAGCCACATCTTCACGAATGGTCGCTCGCAGAACTTCCGTCGCGCGGCCATTGGCGTTGTCAACCAGTGCTTCCAGCAAATCTCGGGTATTAACCTTATTACCTAGTGAGTTTTCTCACTTGGTCGTGGCGTTTGAACTTTAGTTGACCGGTTGCTCTCTACAGTTATGCTGTATGTCTTTGTACGGTCGTCCCTGACCTGATTGTCACTTAACCTTATCCCATAGACGATCCTCTTCCAACGCTTGGGCATCAACGACGTGAACTCGAGAATCATCGCCGCAGCAAACGGCACCGAGTACTTCCTTGCCAGTCTCATCGCCATCGCCCTCATCGACCGTGTGGGCCGTCGACCACTCATGCTCTTCGGCTCGATCGGACAGTGCCTCACCATGGTCATCCTAGCGGTGTTGGGCTCCGTCGATACATCGGGTGCCAAGGTGGCGTCCGCTGTCCTCCTCTTCGTCTTCAACTCGTTCTTCGCGATTGGTTGGCTCGGGATGACTTGGCTCTACGTGAGTTTCCGCTTTGTGGTACGATGTGTGACGTGTGCTGATGGTATGGACTGCAGCCCGCTGAGATTGTCGGCCTGCGCATTCGTGCGCCTGCGAACGCGTTCAGTACGGCGTCGAACTGGATCTTCAACTTCGTTGTCGTCATGGTCACGGGACCCGCGTTCAATAACATTGGCTGGAAGACCTACGTCGGTACGTAACGGCCGCCCCGTTTGCTCGCGTAATGTCTGCTCACGAACATTGCTATTTGCTATCTGCAGTGTTCGCCGCCCTGAATGCGTTCATCATTCCGATCGTGTACTTCTTCTTCCCCGAGACTGCTGGCCGTTCTCTGGAAGGTGCGTTCATCATGCTTCGCCCGCTAGTGGGCCGTCCGACTGATCGGCGTGTCCTGTAGACATGGACGTCATCTTCGCCCTCGCATACAACGAAGGTGTCTCGCCCGTCGGGGTTTCGCTTCGCAAGGACGTGCCGCCTGCAGGCACGCCGGAGGCCGACGAGATCCTTGGCGTGCGCTCTGCGCGATCAAGCACGAGCAAGGAGGAGGACGAGCGAAACAAGCAGTAGACGCGATCTGCTACTCTAATTGGAGATGAGTGAGACGACACCATCTCTGTGTACAACAGCCAGTGCGCCGTGACGCACACACTCTACGATACCGCAACGAGTTTCTATACCATGAATCTCACCGATCTAGCTTTCGATGTATTTGTTCACGCATCACAGTCTATTAGCCATGTCATTACGCAATCGTAGCTCGCTATCGTTCCTCGTTTATGAATCAGTTGCACAACAGTTGCATCATTTTGCTTTGTGTGAGTGTCTGTGGGTGTGACGAGACGCGCACAGTCACAGTGTGACCGGACGCGTATCGTGGGAACTGCTTACGTGGACGCGTAAATGATCGCGTTAGCGCGGTCGGGTCATGCATCTTTTGTCCGCAAGCTGTTCGCAACTCCGCGAAGGTCGCTGTTCAACATCGCTCCTGTGGTCGACGCGTCCCTCGGCGTCCCTCCAGCTCATACCTCTGCCAACGATGTCGAGCATCTACACAGCGCTGCGCGTCTCACCCAAGAAGAAGCGCGCACCTGCGGAGGACGACGATGACCTCCTCACCCCCAAGAAGCTGCGCATAGCGTGAGTACTCGCCTGATTGACGCGTCTTGACCATGGACCGATGCGTGTACGCTATTTCCATGCAGTCCCCCGACGCCCCCAGCTACATCGACGCGTCGGAAGCTCAAGCCGGACGAGGTCCCCCTCCCCCCACACCTGTCGCGTCTGTTCAACATCCAGACAGCGCTGCAGCAGGCACTATCCCACGCCCTTGCAACGTGCGCCGTCGCGCCTTCCGAGGACACGGGTCTCGTGCGGAACGTGCTAAATCACCTTTCGCTGGGGACGTACCACGGCCTAAGCACGAAGTTCGAGGTTGACGATCTGAGGAGGCTCTGCTGGCTGTGGGAATGGGACGCGAAGACGTTGCCTGTAGCGGAGGCGTCTAGGGCGACAACAGTGGATGTCGAAGACGAGAAGAACCCTTTCCTTGTCGACGAGCCTGCGAAGACACCCCCAAAGAAGACTCAGACTCCGAAGAAGGCCAGCGCTGGAGACGACGAGGAGAACCCTTTCCTCGTAGACACGCCTCGGAGGTCGCCAACCAAAAGATCTGTCAAGAAGGTCGTCGCTGTCGAAGACGACGAGGAGAACCCCTTCCTTGACAAGACGCCGAAAGCGTCAAGATTAGCTCAGACGAAGGGCAAGGCTAAGGTCAAGCAGGAGGACGACGGTGAGAGTTCTGTCGCTCCATCTTCACCTACCAAGTCGCCGAAGAAGAGCACGGTACGCGAGGATAGTCCGGATGATAATCCCTTCCTCGAGAACCGTCCTGTTGCCTCATCATCCAAGGACTGGAGTCGCGGGGGTATGGGCTTCGTAGTAAGTCAAACGAGACATTTCTCGAAAGCCTCCAACACCCGAGTCCCAGCCTATGGGATCGGCATCGAGGTGGAGATGGACATCGACAAGGGTATGAGCGGTGGAATGGCTGCTGTTGCCCGGTGGACAGCAGCTGGCGAGGCAAGGCGGAAAGACGTACGTACGAAACTTGGTCGATGGGTAGAGGTATGTTTCGTCCGACGCTACATGTCACCGCTGTGACCCTGACGTCCGTCTTTCTAGCTGCATACTGGCAAGATCACTGTTCCTGGTCTTCCTATGGCGGACTTGCCCGCTCTTCCGAGTACCTCAAAGCCATCTGCCCTCACGCGTCTTCTCGCTGCCTCCTCTCCCAAGTCACCTTCCGCGGCTTCTATCCTCTCCTCGAGATCGTCGTCACCCACACCTTCGTCCCCTTCCAAGTCCCTTCCAAGCTTCCCCTCTGGTCGCCACTAAGAAGCCACACGAGTTTGCCGTGCCATTCCCGATCACGCCCTCCAGCAAACGGGCACACCAGCGAAGAACACCATCGTCTTCCCGCAAACACCTTCCACGCGTGGACGCACGGACTCGCTCACTAGCTTGCTCACGCCCACGAGCTCCCGGTCTCCATCCCGGACCAGTTTCACTACCCCCACTAGCGCGCGAACTCCTTCGCTATCCGGACGGAGCACCCCCACAGCGAGCGACTCTGGCTCGGTCCCCTCCACACCAACCCACCAGCGTGGTGCCAACGCGGCTACTGTTCCGCAGACACCAACGAGTTCGAGGCGGCAGGCACTATACGAGCGTATCCGGCAGCGTTCACTCACTGCGTCTCCTACAAAGGGCATGGGTAGCAACGCCGGGGCCAGTATGAGCAAGGAGCAGCTCAACAAGCTCAGCCAAGAAGAGGTGCGCCGACGGTGCCTGCTTGGACGGCTCGGCGGTGTCGCGGAGAGTGTATGGATGTGAGTATCCTTCCCATTGGAATATGTCCCCCCACTGAGTTGTGCGTTGTCAGGCTGTTCTCAAACCCTGGCGGGTCGACCGCTGCCCCCACCGTGCGCAAGCGCCGCGCGATGCCCGCGTCGGAGGTGGTAACAGCGGTGCTTAAGTCCTCGCCAGTGCCGATCTCGTCCGCGGAGGCGCTTGAGTCGCTTGAGCTCCTGGTGAAGCTCTGTCCATTTTTCGTCCGCGAGCTCGATGTCGATGGCGAGGACTGGTTCGAGATGCCTGCCTCCAACACGAGCGCAGAGAGTGAGGCGGCACCGAAGGCAGGAGCTTTGAGCAGCCCAGGTAAGATGCCGATCAGCCCCGGGAGGATCAAAGGCAAAGAGGAGAGCGCCGAGGAGCTGAGGACGAGGAGTCCAAGGAGAGTGAAGCGGGAAGGCGGCGGTCTCAGGGAAGTCCGGGAGAGGATCCGGAAGGAAATGGAAATGAACGACTGAAGATCTATTATTGCGCTATCTAACTAACGAACCGCAACGTCTACTGGCCACTCGATTGTACGAGGAATCCCGTCTGTCTATATCTGCATGACTACATCACAGACTACCCCTTGTTGCATCGCTTGCACTGGTCATGATTTGTCCATACCATCTACGTAGTTGTGCCGCAATATACCGTTGTACGCTTTGTTTTTAGTTGGGGCTGCCTGTAACTTGATTGCGATCCACGGATGCAATGCCATCCATGTGGTATCCTGGATTCACGCAAATCCTTATAGTCCATTATGACCACAAGACAACCGATGCCAAGAGGAAGATACAAGCACAAATAGAGAAGATGCACATTCAAGCCAGTACCCTAGCTTCGCCTCCTGCTCAACTTCTCACAATCCACACCGTCCCATCCGCCTGCTCTGCTCCGCCGCGAAGACGGTCAAATGGCTCTTCAGCACCTCGCTCACGTTCGTGCCGAGCAGCTCCTGCTGCCCTGTGCGCACCGCCTCGACGAACGTGCGGATGAGCCCGATGTCGCCGCCGCCGTGGTTGCCGCCCTCGCTCTTGGGCGCGTGGTGCGTCGTCTTGCCCGTGCGGAAGTCGGTCACGGTGAAGGTGTTCATGTCGCCGATGATCTCGCCGTGCGAGAAGTGCAGCCGGCTCTGCCGTTCGCAGATGCGCTCGGTCTGCGCGATCATGGTGAAGGAGACCGTCGCTCCGTTGGAGAACTCGAGGTTTACTACCTGAGAACGGGTCGATGTCAGGCGGTACAGCATTATATCGTAGAGGCTGACCTGGTTGTCGCAGACGTTGTTGTCGTGCTCGTATACACAGCGACCATACGAGCCGTGTTGCAGAGCGGACGTCACATTCTCGATGTCAGGAATGCCATCGACGATCGTGGCGACCGGCCAGCCGATCTGACCCTTTGACAGCGGCTCCAGGTAGACTGCATGTAGTGTTATGATCGACACGGACTGGTACTGAGAAGGCGAGGAGGCGACTCACTCTTCTTCGCGCTGTATGGACATGTACGCTCGTAAGCACAGTCGAAGCACCGCTTCGCATCACCAGCCTCCCTCGGTTTTGACTCCTTCCGGAAATGCAATAGTGAGCCAAAGGAAGAAACACGCTTAGGTGTCCCCGGGCTCAGCCAGTGGCACAAAAGGTCGATGTCACTGAAAGCCTGTTAACAAAGATACAAATTCAGAATTGGTGCGACGCACTGGCAGCTCTTGGTCATGAGGGAGAAGCTGCATTCCTCTTCTTTCGACCAGTTCCCTCTTACGTATGAATGCGCATAGTGGAAGTACCCGACAGGTTCCACGTGAACGACATTGACTAGCTGCCCGAGCTCCCTGGACAACACGAACTCGGACACGGCTTTGTTGTATGGGGAGTAACGCAAGACTGCGTTGTGTCAACAAGCTGCTCAGTGTGCTCTAGCACCTCGCGACGTACCATGTCCCATCCCAAAGATGATGTTGGCCTTCTTTACGGCCGCCTCCATCTTAATGCAGTCCTCAATGCTAGTCGCCATAGGCTTCTCGCAGAGGATATGATACCCTTGCTCCGCGAAGGCGAGCGTCACTTCCAAGTGCATGCGATCCTGTACTGCGATGATGACGGCGTCAGCCAGACGTTTCCCGACCGTCTTGACCGTCTCCTCAGATGCCTTCAGTAGGTCTTGCCAGGACTCGAAGGTGAGAGTCTTGTCGACCAGGTGAGCCTCAGTCATGAGCTTTCGTGTCTTCGGGCGCGGCTCCGCGACAGCGACGACCTTGCATTTGGTTGGCTCGCCGATAGCATATGCGCTGTACGCCTGTTCCATTGCTCGCACATGGGTGATCCGTACAAAGACAAAGATGGATACTGCGGACCTTGCCCCTGCTGCCGCACCCCACAATAGCGAGGGTGACAGGCTCGTTCGAGTAGGATGCAATGTCAATGCCCATCCTTGAAGGGAGAGAAGAGTGACCGCTTCCAGGAGAGCGCTTCCAAGGCTTTATAGCTGCGGTGTTCAAAGGCATGTTGCGGTCCGGGCACTTCAACTATCGTGGTGCGCCGAGCGGCAGGTGCATGAGCATCGGACCTGGGCAGGGTGCCGGATTGGCAGATAGGTTCCTAGATAGAGTGCAAGAGTGTAATGGTCCGCTGATAGCCTCAGCGTGCTTGTTCCTAGATTATGTATGTATATAAGTAGACGGGCAGCTGCAGAGCATACGGGCGATGTTGCCTTCATTGACGCCCGTAGCGATAGACAAAGACAGCCTCTCTGATTGGCCGGTCGATCCATCGCACTTGCATGAGGGGCCGCCGCATGATGGCAAAGGACCAGCACATTAGATGCTCAGCACACAGCAACACGGATCAACGACCAGTGCAGCCTCAGTGCAGCTTCGTCGTCGTCGTCGAAATGAGTCGGACGACCGACGCTCTCAACGAGCCTTCCTCACGTGACGCGACAGCGCGATCAGCTTCACGGCTGTGGCTGAGGGAAAGACTGGAGCAATATTAGAGCATGCCTCGTCTCGTCCCGCGACTGTTACAACGCCTCCAAGCCACCCGCACGAAACCAGCCCCGGTTGTCCCTCCAGAGAGACGACCACACCCCAAGTCGGCGCGCCTGCCCCCCAAGCCAAGGCCTCTTCCACCATGTCCCCCACTTTCTCCCAAAGGCCGGACGCAGTCCATAATTCTCGACTCTCTCCGCCCTATCATGGCCATCTCTCGTTCACGCAGACATAAAGAACCTGCTCCACGCTTGAGAATTCTCAGTAAGAGGAAGCGCGGCTCCGCAGATGCCTACGCGCTTCGTCGCGCGATGACCGAAGAAGAGAGGGAGCTATGGGCAAGCCCGTATTGTATGTCTTCCGCTGCATCTGCTCTGACGTGCATGACTCATAATCCTGCAGTACGGATGCTGTCCACTCCCTTGAGAGTGTCTGCGGTGGGGGAGCGTCATTTGCCAACTGGTCAGTCGATGTAATCTGAGGAGAGTCCTGTTCTGACAACACATCCAGCATTCCTCATCCGTCTTTCAGCAAAGCGAGTGCCCGGGCCTCATAAAGCCATCGTAAACGTAGTTCCAGACACACTCGAGCACCCTGCGTATAGGCACCAACGACCAGGCTCTGGGGTGTATATCCCCTGTCGGGGAGACGCAATCAGGGCGATGAAAGAGAAGTGTTGGTTGTCCTTACGGCCGACTTGTTTGACATACTGAAGCTAACTGCTCACAGCTGTTGAAAGGCTGCTTCATCACTCTGCTCGGGTGCAATCTGGGCTGGAAGAGCAGATCAGTCACTTGCTACGCGTGCGTGTCCTCCAGGAGCTCCGCATATTGGTGCAACGCCTCAGACGCAAGCCTTGGGGGGCAACGGACGCGCCGCTACTTCGAAGACTTACCCGCACCGAGTGGAAGGAACTACAGGCGTCCGGCACCATTCCTCAAGAAGATGCGGCCGCAGTGCTTGTCGTTCCCCCGGTGAACAGGAACCCCGCTACAAATGCACGACCCGAGCCATCCATGTCATCATTACCGCTACCCAGCGCCGAGGCACCCAGCAAGGATAGGCGGCCACAGCTCCCTGTCTCGACATTGATGCCCACGACTACCTCCGGCGCGTTCGAAGACGACGAACTATCTGTCATCCTCCCTCAGTCGAAAGTGCCGCTATATAACGGTGTTGCGCTGTTCCCATCTCCGCAGCAGCGAGCGGCTTGCCACAAGTCTCTGACAGAGTTGCTTCACATTGAGCGGCGGCACGTTGAGAGAGGTGATTCAAATGACCAGACTGCAAGGACACCCCAATGCTGCATCGGAGGAGACAAGGCTGCCAGAAGCCTCTGGCCGGGTTCGCGGTGACGAGAAGGGCAGCCATGCATTTCTGCTGAGATCGAATGCGAAGACACTTCTACGCGCAGACACGGTTCCTCTCGCTGTTGCGCTCTGGAGGCTTCGGATGTGGGAGGGGCAGGGTTGGGATATCGAAGGCCCGGAGTACCTTGGGCCATGGGGCGCACATTGAAAGTACGGATACTCGCAGATTGACCCTAATGCGGATCCACGAAGCACAACGCTACATGCGATGGTTGCGAGACAGCAGTACGTAGACTAAATACACTGAGGGTTATACCTCTACAGCCATTGGCACCGGTTCGTTGCCGTCTTCTTCGTATTGGCATGCCCAAGACTTCCTTGCCCTCCCAGAACTTCGGGAGCTCGTTTCCGGGCACGAAGAGTCGCTCAACGTTGTCCTCGGTGATCACGCACATGCGAATACACCACCAGAGAGCCGTCTCTTGACATGGCCAGCGCGAGAGCTGTTGTACAGCCCGTCAGTCAGCGTCCGAGTTCGGAGGTGAATGAAAGACTGACTGTTCTTGACGAACTCGACCGTCTCATCCCTGCCCCATCCATCCTGGTATGTCGCGTCGCAGTAACCATACACGTAGGTAGAACCAGAGCCTTGTAGTTTGCATAGGGTTAGCACCCATGTCGACGCAGCATGTAGTCAGTTACACACCTCCAATGGCCCATGGCTGCCGGAAGAGACCTCCACCGAGAGGAATGTTGTAGACACTGGGACCCGCTTCCTTGTCCCACCCCGCTACGATGATACCTGCGGAGAGCCCGTCCTTGTTTCATAACAGAACTTCTCGAACACGCTCGCCGCTGTGTGGACTGGTGGCCGTTCGCCGTGCATTTGTCTGTACGCAGGGTGAGGTACGGTCCAGGTGCAGCGTATATAAGTGGAACGCACGCGTATAGTTGGAGATAGTAGTGGACGTAGTCCGCAATCGCTTGCGTGTCGGCCGCGGAGCCTGATCGACAACAGTAGATGCGGTCGTGGACGTGCGTGAGCTTGTCCGTAACACGGTTCGCCTATACAACGATATCAGAGCTGCGACGGTTTAGAGGATTTAGCGTACGCACGATATAGCTTCCGGTGGTCGTTCGACTGTCTGCGCCCACTACGACGCCG
Source organism: Fomitopsis serialis (assembly GCF_022376445.1). Taxonomy (NCBI): domain Eukaryota; kingdom Fungi; phylum Basidiomycota; class Agaricomycetes; order Polyporales; family Fomitopsidaceae; genus Fomitopsis; species Fomitopsis serialis. The sequence goes on from NW_025954961.1 coordinate 1,359,734, forward strand.
TCCTTGAACTGGACCGCCATAATGGAGGTCTGCACACGGTCTTCGTGAGCAATACATCGAGAAGCCGCAAGGGCTACCTACACCAAGGTTGACCTCTCCTGACTTCAAACGGCTGATATCAATCGTCTCCATAGTGGCTTGTGTGGTGTAATGAGAAGAGATTGAATGAAGAGGGAGAGCGGTACGGTGGACGCGCGGTGGAAGGGAGGTTGTGGCTGAAGAGGTGACGCGTCTCGACGCGCGTCGGGCTGCACGCATCTGTTCAGCAGCACCTCTTGCTGCACACCCCCGCCACATAACCTTGTTCCCCTTCTCGTCCCCATCCGTGTTTTACTGTTACCAAGTCTCTTTGTCGCGGAAATCATGGCCCCGCCTCAGGTTGTCTCCTCGTACAAGCAATTGCAGCAGGCGTTCAGCTCGCGTCCGTCTGACCCCAAGAAGTGCGCATCGCTGCTCGCCGGGCTTAAGGTGACCACACTCTGTAGTAACGCTGGTAAAACCTGGGAAGCTAAACATGTTGTCTACTTCAATAGATAGCCTTGAGCGAAATGGGCCTCTTGGTACCGATGGGTGATGCTAGCCTAGAAGACATGGTCATGGCCCGTACGTCCTTTTGCTTGTTGCTTGTCTTCATTTCCCATGGACTCTGACTATTGTCCAGGTGACGTGCTGGAGATTGGCGCATTCTTCAGCATACGGTCAAGAGATATCCCCTCTTTCGATCGGTACTACTCGCAACTACAGACATTCTACAATGACTACAGGTATGTACCCTAGCTTCTCCCCGCGTCCGTACCGTATGATGCTGGCCAGCTCACTCTGTATGCCATCAGCTCCGTTCTCCCCCCATCACCGCGCGAATACCCCATCCGCGGCCTCTACCTCATCCGCCTCCTCACGCAGAACCGCATAGCCGACTTTCACACCACCCTCGAGTCGCTTCCTCTCGCTGCAGACACGCTCACAGCGAACCCTTACATCCAACACCCCGTCAACCTCGAGCGCTGGCTGATGGAGGGCAGCTACAGCAAGGTGTGGAAAGCGCGCGAGGAGGCCCCGGCGGAGGAGTACAAGTTCTTCGTGGACAGTCTCATGGACACGATCAGGTATGCGTCCACTGTGCACTCACTGACTACCTAACGAGCTCACTGAACGCCCGTATTGCAGGAACGAAATTGCAAGTTGCGAGGAAGCGGCGTACGAGAGTCTGCCACTCAAGGACGCTGGGACGCTGCTCTTCTTCACCACTCAGAACGAGTTGCTCACTTTCGCAAAACAGGTAAGCCTGATTCAATCCATGCCAGCTCATCAGCCTTACGTTCTTCTTCGGCTAGCGTGGATGGCAAGTAAACTTGACAGCGGGAACCACTACTTTCGCGAAGAAAGGCGAGGAGAAGGTCGAGATCCCGAAGGAAAAGTTGATCCGGCGAATCTAGCAATTGCACGAGAGCTAGAGCAGATTGTATGAGCCCGTACGATGGATCCTTTCGCCCTGTTGTTTTCCTATCTTGCGAAGCATCTCGTTTCAGACGCGGGCGTGCGTTGAACTTGCAGCTGAGATCCGACGAGAGTTAACAGCAAGTCCGAATACAGTACACAATTAGCACATCTACTAGTCGAAGTTCTCCAGGCTCTCCTTGGCTTTCCGCGACGCCTCATCGTACAGATCCTTCGGTACGGGTAAGTGCAAGCCACCCGTCTCATCGCCGATCCAGGACAGCTCGAGCTCGAAGTCTTTTTCCTTGGCATCGTCGTGGACGAGGTAGATACTAGTAGTAGAAGCCATAAGACGCAAAGCCAGTCCACGACGTTCTAGATGACGTACATTCTGGCCGCCTCAAAGACGGCTTCTCGTGTTGACAGTTCCGCGAGCTTGAGCTTCTCTAGCTCAGTCTTTGCCAACTGCCGTCCCTTCCCTACTGCTGCACCGTGGTAGCCCTGTCGGATAATATGAGATCGCAACGTTGAGTCTGAATAGTACTTGAACGTACATAGGAAACGCCGCTAGGCTCGATGATGAATAGTGCTGGACCACTCTTGTCTATGCCGCCAATGATAGTACTGCAGCCAAATGGACGGACAGAAGAGTATAGCGTATATGCCTGCACATATAGCCCTACGCGGTCTACCAGCGACTGCAGATACGGTAAGTCTCGGCGCGACGCAGCAGAGGCAGACGTGGACGCTTCACCTGAACTGTCGTAGGTGAGCGCCACATCGAGAAGAGACTGGCAACCTCGTCTCTTGCACGATTAGCCAGATGTCGGCCATCTGCGAGGAGACCTGAAGATGCCTAACATAACGTGGTCGGTACACAGGAAGGATACCACCAAACACATGCACACATACCAGACCAATGTGTTTATCGACTGTCTGTATCCGCCTGTTGGCCTCTGGGACGAGTAGCTTCGAGTGGATGATCTTCTCGACGGCCAATACGACACCGTCTTTCACCTTGAGTCCGATGGCGGTTCTGAGGAGCAGGCGTATCAATATGCCGTCCCTGAAGAGAGCGGTGTTACGCACCCTGAATTCTCAACTGCCTTGTTGGCGTATTCGACCTTGGCGAGGTAGTATGAACGTGAGTGCACTCCACGACGCGTCTTGTTAGAGCCTCACCTGAAAGATACGGCCATCCGGCGAGTACGTGCTCGCGGACAAGTCGTAGCCCGTGCCAATGGATGTCATGTCGGTGCGCGGGTGAACGGTGAGATGGAGGGACGGTGCAGACTGAGCGGCGGCTATGGGACTGTATGTCCAGCCTGAGGACGCGCAAGCGGAGGACGTGCATGCAACGCGTAGGCGTGTGAATATTGCCCGCTATGGGCATCGACGCGTCGAGGAATGACCGCGATCGAGATGTATTTGGACGCGACCAACACTCAGACCCTGACATTGCCCGGCAATGGACAAAGACAAGGAGCCCGACTGGAACGCGCTGCTCAAGGACCATCCCATTTTCTCTCTCCCAAAGAGCATCTCTGGGTTTGGAGGATATGGTGAAGCTTCCCTCTCACTCTCCCTCAGTTCTCTCCCCGACTTCAAGGATGTCGACCCTCGCCACGATGGACCGACCCCCTCTGGCAGACGACAGGTCATGGTCATCAAGGACTCGGAACTTGTCGTTGCTGCAGGCAGTGAGATTAGGATGTCCACTTTAGCTGACACGAAGTTTGGCCGCGCTACTCCCAAGTCATACAAGGTGCGCGCACTGTCGTTATGTTGTAGCCACCAATAGTCATGAATGGACGCCTTCTCAGGTCCTGCATACCCCGAACGTTAAGTTCGAGATACACCAGATGGCACTCAGCCCTCACGGAAAGCTTCTGGCTGTGGCGGGAGCTTTCCAAGTAGCAGTGGTGGTCCTACCTCGCGCCGGCTTCAACAAAGTGGTCCCCGCCACAATCGACTGCAAGTGCGTCTGTTTACTTGTAAACAAGGATACTCCTAACATACCAGCTCTAACAAGGTCTCTTCAAGTGGGACAGGTCTACCATGCAGCTAATTCCTCTGCGCCCGTGGCGAAGATCGAATGGCATCCATGGGGCGACGGTGGCACTACTCTCATGGTGATGACTATCGACGGCAAACTACGGTATGTCCCCTCAGTCTCTCATTCACCATAACTTAGCTCGTGTTGCACAGGGAGTACGACATCTCAGTAGACCCGGAGGAGCCGCAGCAAGTCCTGTCTTTCGTCCCAGACAAGAAGAAGAACAGCTTCCTTGCAGACGAAGGGGCAGAACGGGAAGTCACTTCCTTTGCCTTCGGTAAAGGGAAGGCAGACTGGGGACCCCTCACCGTCTACGCTATCATGAGAAGCGGTGATATCTACGCGATCTGTCCTTACATGCCGCAGAATGCGTAAGTGCCGCGTCGGTTGGTTAAACGCGTCTTCTCACTTCATGCAGTGCGATTCCTTCTGCTTACATCCATGCGCTTGAATGTTTTGTCGCTGCAAAACAAGAGCACCTGTCCCAATCTCAAGGCGAAGGGTCCTCGTCACGAAAGCTGGCACACCTCTATGACTTCCAACACAGATACGTGACAGCACTCCTGAAACAGCTGCCTCCGGGGACAGTCTACCCCTCTATATCGCGCCCCGTCTCAATGCATCCTCCACGGGGGATCAAATCTCCTCCTGTGCGGCAAGGCCCTTTTCTGCTTCAGCCGTCCCCGAGAACACTCGACGGCAGCGAAGGAGGCGACGCCACAGACATTGCCTACATGGCCTTTGGTAGCGATGTAGAGGAAGGCGTCGCGGGCGAGACTGAACGACTTGGTCTTGTGCTTGCGTCTTTCCAGGATGGCCGGGTGGACGTATATCTTGACGTAGAAAAGGTTGAGGCGAGATGGGAGCACAAGGAGGTCGGTCGCCTCTTAGATTTCACTTACTCAAGCTAACGTGGACTCTCTATTCAGCGCGCTGATGTCGATCTCCCAATGCTTGCTGCGTACGAGACTGTTGACCTCGGAATTGTCTCCACCCTCCAGAAAGTTGCCGCGTCGGCATCCCAACGGCTCTTGGACCTTGTCGAAGGGAATCACCCAGTGTTATATCCTGACCCTATCAACCAAGACACAGTCTATGTCTACCATGCCTTCGGAATCCACGCTCTGCAATTCGAGTCATTGCTACGGGGTCTGGCTCTTGCTCTTCGCGATGATTCATCAGAAAGTGGCGGCACCTCTTTGGACACTTCGCTCCAGACATGTAAAGGCACCGAGGTTCGGCCCATCATTTCCACGTTCGACATCGAGTCGAGGTAAGTTGGTTTGTTGTGCTGGAGTACGCGGCATCTCACGTCCGGGGCAGGTCTTCAAGTCCTATTATAGGTGTATCGGTGCCGGGCGACGTATACTTGACATACAGCATCTTCATCTTGACGGCCGCGATGCGCCTTACGGTATTCCCTCTCAATCTACGTTCAGAAACTCCGTACTCTGTGGCGTCAGAGTTCTCTGCACAGACAGACAAAACACCATCACCAAAGTTGTTACCTGCTCTAGAGCCAGCTCCATACGACAACCTATTGAGCAGTGAATCGTACTCCATCCCTCCCATCCTTGCCAACCCCAAGGGCTTACCAGCCTACGCTCGATTATCGCTACCGCCGAATGCAAACGCGGAATTCATGGTCACCCCGGACACGCTGCGCTACCTAGGCAAAGTGGCCGAGCACATCACATCCCAGATCCGCGACGTCGTCCTCGGCCATCGTGTGGCAGAGACACGAGCGCAACTGCAAATACAGGAGCTACAGCGACAAAGGCAGCGGGTCAAGGCGGTGCTCGATAAGGTGGCGCAGTTGAAAGGCGATCGACACGATCGTACCGCCAAGAAAGTGGAGGAACTGCAGGCTAGTCAGAAGGCGATCATGGCACGAGCAGACGCGCTCTTGCAGTCTATGGTGCAGAAGGCTCTCCGGAGCTGAGCGAGAACGAGGCAAAGTGGTTTGAGGAGCTTAGGCGGATGAAGGCGGAAGTGACGGGAGTTGGCAAATACGATGACAGGTCGTTCGCCGCTCGATCGAAGCTCGTGAGTTGTAAGTCATATAGAGCTAGAGGTCTCTGACGTAGCCTCGCTTCAGCTCCACAAGGAGGTCGACCGCCTTTTACCCCAGCTTCAAGATATGAAAGAAGTCGAAAGGAGGCGTCAGCAACTACGCGGTTCTGAAATGCTCGGGGCTACCCAGGCATTGGAACTTGGTAGACGATCCGGCGAGGAGTATGCTTCCCTCCTTGTGCGTTGCAGCGGAATGACTAACGGCGTTGCCTAGACGCCACAGGATCGAAATCTCAGGAGGAGTTGACACAACTGGCATCAAGACTCGACATGACGCTGGAACCGCCTCCTGCTCTGAAGGAGTCTGCGAATACATGATACGTCGCGCTGCACCACTGGGACTTACTCGACGTTGCAATGCATATTCCCCAGCTCCTCATCATTGTACACTATTCCCAATCTGTTGTATCATACTCTCACTCGTGTTGTCTGTTCGTGAGGCGTGTTGTGTTACGCGTGACCAATACGCGACTCTTGAAATCACCTGACCGTTCCTCATACATGCCAATCTCGATTTTTAGAGTCTCGGCTCGAGTCAAGCTACTTGCATTTCATCCGATATCGTTCGCCTCTTTAGCCATAGATGCTGTGTACGCTACACCAAGGCTGCCGTATACCTACTCTGCAAAGCGACTGCTCCCTCTTACAGCACACGCCCGGGTGACAATTTCTCTCCTAAACCACCGCCTCCATGGATGATTTTCTCCAGTTCCTCGAATCAGGCGGTATACCACCTGCCCCCACCACCCCCCACCAGTCCTCTGATCCAGATGAGACGCTACGCAAAGGAAACACACAATGCCAACATTGTTTCAAGTCGCGGCTGGATGGTGCCAGGATGTCGAGGTGTGGAGCATGCAAAGTCGATATGTACTGTGTATGTCCCTGTACTGCATGTCGTCTGTGATGCTTAGCATACTTACGGCTCCTCAGAGTAAGGAGTGCCAGAAGGCGGCTTGGCCTGTCCACAAGGCTCGTTGCAAGATCAATCAGCGTGTGCATTCGCAAGTGGGCACAGATGCGGTCGAACATTACAAGTCTCTACGAAACTTCTGCCAGAAACACCGCCCCATCCTCTCTGACTCCGTCATCCGTGCCCTCGATCTCTGCGTCGACCCAACGCGTGCCGAGCGTGATCTGCTCACAATCGCCGTCCGTCCCCGCCCCTCGTCGACGCGGACGGAGACAAATTTCTTCGTCGCGGCAGCAGAGGTCACATCGCTCAGCGAATTCGAACCAGAGAAGCAAGCGGAGATGCAGTCGCAACTGAAGTACGCAGCAGATCTATGCAAGCGCGAAGGTGGATCGGGGGCGGTCTTCGTCATGGTTTGCTGCATCGATCCGCCGATCATGAACGTCATCCCTGTCGGCTTCTCGCAGGAATGTCTAGATGATGTCCGGCCGGGCGACCCGTGGAAGGAGCAGCTGTTCAACAGGATGAACGAGGGCATCGTGGTATAGTAGGATCATGGACGACTCACAGAAGGGCTCACTACTTACACGTGTCTTCGCTCGCGATAAGCAATCTGGTCGAATTCTAGTCAGCTGTGTCCAATGCCAGCTTCGTCACTTTGTGCCATCGTTAGCAGTGGTATGGTCACTTTACAAGTTTGAGTGTCCAGAGGCGCGATTCCCATCTCCACATCCTGCCGAAGACGTGTATTGCCAGGGCTGTGAAGATGAGCACGGCGAAGAATGTAGCAATAGTGACTGAGGTCGATGCGACGTCGGTCGCAGGGTCACTTGAGATGGGCTGCAGAGCATACGCAACAATCGCTACCGTGAAGCCGATCAGAGACCACACGAGTAGCACCGCTGGAAGGCTCAGAAACAGCGCATGTCCAGGTAACCCAAAAGTGTTCCGGTGAGCGTTGTTCATGTAAGCGAACTGTACATGAACGTGAGGCTTGATGCAGGTGGTTTTGTCAAGAGGTAAGAGATGACGTACCGTCCGCGTTGTTGATATTTGAGTATCGCGCTGATGTCGCCACACGAAGAATACGCCAGTAGCAATGCTGCCGAGGGAAGCGAAGGCTGCCATGATAGAGCATACTCGCGCTATTTGTGCAATATCTCCTACAGACAGCAGGCCGACGGTAGCTCTGCCTCAGTCAGCATAACCGTGTACAACCTCATAGGGGCCGACGTACGAGAGCAGCACAGTTGACTGAGTCGAGCAATAGAACATCAGTCATGCACTACCACAAGGATCCAAGGACATCTTGTCCGCTCACTATGAGAATGAAATCCGAATATCCTCGAACTAATTGATCCGTATATTCCTTCCAGCTCTGATGTAGACTCGATAGACGTCCACGAAATTCACTGGCATGTTGGATATGTTCCAGATATGTTTGCGGGATGCCAAAGAAAGGCCCATTTATAAGGAGGCGGAGCAATGTGCTCGCAACAATTGATGGGCTATTGGACACGTACGCCGGGCTGGCGGAAGTCCTTCTATGTGTGCGAAGCTGATTGAATGTGTACTTCCCGTAGCCATCTGCGTGACGATAGCTGTCTGCACAGAATATGAGATTTGGTCGTATGAACGAATGACACAACACTTGCAGACTTCACGAAGGATCCATGCGACGAGAACCACCATCGATGTCTCGCGTATGGTAGCTCCTGTTGGGTAACAGTAAGTAGGTACAAAGTACCTACTGAAGACGAGCACTCACCTTGAGGCACCTCCAAGTGCCGGAGAAGGTCGTCACTCTCAACCTTTGAGAATGGTACGACGCTACGTTCACCAAACATGAGGTTATCTGTGCACGCTTGAGTTCGCTTAACATGTACCGCATGATATTGCACAATACCGAAGTAGTACGCCCTGACAGAGTCGATAGCTTCTGTCAACGCTCTATGCGGCATGGTCATATGAGAGGGGTGCCCTTGAACGAAGTTCCAGTACAGCCTACGACGGCGGAGTACTGTACTGTACGTCTGAGACAAATATCAACAGCATTGTTAACAGACTTACGATTTGAGATAGACACATCTTCCGAGCCAACCCAATCCTTGAGCGGTTTGGCAACAGCATGCTCAGCGAGGCACTGGGTATGGTCGATGATGAGATAGAAGTAGCTTCCAGCGGAGCCTAGCAAGCATGCCTCCAGTCCATCTGGTAGATTCGACGCTTGATTTGCGAGACAGTACTCGTTCACGCTGGCCAGGATCTCTGGCTGGTGAATGTCTTCGTCGACAACCAGCTTGAACTCGTCGTTACGGAAGTAGGCCCAACCTTGCGGGTGAATGTACTGTGTCCACCCGGGAGGCATATCGCTGCGCGTGCGTTCGAGGACTATGTACGCATCATCTGTTGTATTGACCGCAGTGGAGACACCAGTACCAGTCTTGTAGTCGTCGAAGTTATCATAAGTGGCCATAGTTTCTGAGAAAAATCCAGCAGTCCTTGTATAGATGTCCGCAGAAACGAGCAGCTCGGTGGTCTAGACGTTCGAAGGCGTCGAAAGATAGGTCTGCATTAGGTCTGCATGTCGTGGTGCAGTTCGCAAGCGGCGCGCGTTGAGCGCGAACTCTGCAGACTGCGCGGCTGTGGCTTCAACGTGATGCACGTGCTAACAGGTCGCGTCTTGTGTCGGTCCTTGGAGTCGCGTCGCGTCCGCCATCGACCTCTCCTTCACTTCTCACATTGAACCTTCACGCCGGTCAGTTGACTCGCTATGTGTTTGTGCTGAAATACATGCTAAGCTCTATATAGCACGCTTGGCTGAGGTGATTATGAGTGCTTTCGGGGGCAATCCTAACCAGAATGCTGCCTCAAACACAGCGCCGGGTGCAGCAGCGCCTGCAGGCGGCACCTCTGGTGCCAGCACGAACCTGTTCGGGGGCTCCGCGTTTGGGGGTGAGATAGGATATGCCATAGTATGTTCTTATAGAGGTCTCATTATCGATACAGCTGCCAACAGCGGCGGCGGGGGCCTTTTCGGCGGAGGCGGAACCAATACGGCCCCGTCAGGTGGCGGAGGCTTATTTGGAGGCGGTACGAGTCCTGATGTTTGTGATTATAGACAAACTCACGTATGCGTGCTAGCCGGCGGTAGTATTTTTGGGAGCAATGCCCCCAAGCCAGCTACCGGGGGTGGCTTGTTTGGCAACGTCAACACGACTGGTGAGTCTTCTTGTAGCAGTATTCTCGGCAACTCAAGTGGAACTACAGGGACCTCGACAGGAGGGACGGGAGGCGGGATTTTTGGCAACACCAGTGGGAACGCAGCTGCCCCGGCGTCAGGAGGACTATTCGGAATCGCGAATAACACTGCGACGACTCCAGCTGTAGGCGGCGGGTTGTTCGGAAATATTGGTGCGACTAACCAGACACCTGGAGCCGGGAATGCAAGTGGCGGTGGTGCCACTCCGGCGGCACCACTCAAGCCCCCTCCCAGCAACTGTGAGTTATCGGTCTCCGACACTCCGTAGTTGAACCATGGTTGATGAATAGGCAGTCTTTGCTCAGCCTGCCGCGAGTGGGACATTGTCAACCAGTAAGCTCGAGTCTTAGGCGTAAGGACACGACTGGGCTAACCACATTCTCTCACCGTGTAGCCCCTGCCGTCGCACCCACTGGAGGCTTGTTTGGCTCAGTACCAAAACCTGCGGACGCGACAACGAGTTCGGCTGCGTCGGTGACAACGAGTACGCCTGCACCAGCTGGTGGCGGTCTTCTCGGTGGCGGGTTGTTCGGTGCCAAGCCCAGCACGCCTGCGCCATCATCCACCACTGCTTCTACGGCAGGCGATAAGGATAAGGACGCGTCGAAGAATACCACTTCATGTATGTGCGCATTCAGTGACTTATGTGTCCTCCGTGCCAATGGAGTGTCTACAGCAGTACCTAACTTCTTTGCGAAGCCTGACGACAAGAAGGATGCACCAGCCGCGCGTGCGTAATTTATAACGATATCTTCGAACGTAGTCGGTCTGACTTATTCTTGTGCAGCCACGACTCTGCCAGGGTTTAACCTCTTGGGGGCCGCTAAGGATTCTAACAAGGATGCAGCCTCAGCAGAGAGAAAGGATGCAGCACCGGGTAGGTAATCTCACAATTCCCGCCAAGAGCTAAATAGTCAACCATGAGTAGTTCCTTCGACTGCGTTCTCGCTGGGCGTTAGCACTGTGCCGAAGGAAGGGGACAAGGCTGCACCAGGCATGTACACTGCATTTTGCCTGCCAAAGTTGACCGTGACTATTATTTGTAGGTGCGCCCGCAGCGGCATCCACTGCAATAGCGGTACCTCCGCCATCTATGCTACGGGGAAAGACGATCGAGGAGATCGTCAACAAGTGGTCGGCTGACCTGGACATCCATGTACGCGAATTCAACAAGTTTGCTAGCGAAGTCGCAGTGTGGGACCGTGCACTCGTCGAGAACGGCAACAACGTACGTACTCAGGCTCATTGATACTGTCACTCAGTCTGAATCTACCTTTCGGCAACAAGCTCGCCGCATTGTTCAACTTCGTCGCCGCCGCAGAACAGGAGCAAAATGATATTGATCAGTCGCTTGATCATATCGAGCAGCAGCAGAAGGAACTTATTTCCACGCTGGAGGCATACGAGAGGTCGACAGAAGAAATCCTCGGCGGCCAGAGCAGCAATCTACGTGCGCTTGACACCGGGCCTGCTGATACTGAGCGTGACAAGAAGTCAGTTTTGCCTCGCGTTATTATCCATTGACAGTAACTGACAGCCTCTACCCACAATACCAGTTACACGCTTGCCACCGAACTACATGGCCACCTAGACGACCTGTCCGGCTCGCTGACGCAAATGATCGATGCAGTGAACACCCTTGCTCTCCCTGCCGACGGTGTCTCGCAGAATAACGAGGATGCACTGAGCCAGATAGGCGAGATTCTGAGTAGTCACCTCATGAGCCTGCTCTGGATCGATGGCTCCGTGAAGGAAGTCGAGAGTAGAGTGAACGAGGTGGAGAAGCGTGTGCGACTTGCGGAAGAAAGCGGCGCAAGCTCTGGATTCAAGGGCAGAGGAAGCTTTGGCGCGAGTGGCAGTCGATGATGTGTATTACTTGTAGAACAGGTTTGATGTCTGTTATCAGTGCTTGGATCATGTTGATGACCTTTTCGTTGGCAGATTCTCGAAGTTGCGATTGGATCAATGACGCATCGGATTTCTCTAAGCGTAGGTTCGAGTCTTGCGCCCCGATCAGTATACGTGTTCTGCCGCATGAGCACGAGCTCCTCAGTTTGCTGTCTTAACCAACCTTAGGTGTGAGAGTTCCCCATCCAAGACGGAGTACTCACGGTTAGAGTTACTACTCGATCATCTTCCACAAAGCGATCGTCCTGGCCGGCCGCCGAGTATGGGGGTATAGGCGAGATGTATCATACACTTTGGCTAGTATGAGAGGTAAGTGCGGCGTTGATGCCGGGTTTATTTATGTATCTAATACTTGGAATGCCTCCTGCAGCATTCGAACATCCCATTCGTCGAATTTCATGGCGGTCGTTGCGAATAAGTTGGATCGTGCCTTCTGTCGGACTTCACCGACGACGATGCATTCATCCAGTCCTAACCGACGACCCTCCTCCAGAGAAATGGGTGCCTCGCGCTCACATAATCGTACGCGTGCGCTGAGTAACATCTCTTCGAGCCCATACCGCCGCCCCAGGATGATTTGATCCACAAGCGAGGCTACTTGAGGTAGCCGATCTGCGACTAGCTCGCAGATCGAATCGAACTGCCACTTGTGAGCCAGCTCGAGGACCGATGCCCACTCATCCGTTGTTTTTAGGTCGTAATGACCGATGCGCCTGCAGATACACATTGAGGGGTGCGTGTCGCATGACGGTTAAAAGGGCTTACGGCGGGTACAGAATTGACAGGAAGCGTTCCATGTCAATGCTCCTTGTTCCGTCTAAGCGGATAGGGTTGTTATCAACTTGCCCCTCGCCACCTCCTCTTTGTGGTAACAAGAATAAATCCCGGAAGACAGGAGAGTCTCGATGCAAGAAATATCTATGAACGTTGAAGAGTACGTCTTCGACCTGTTATGGTTTTATGTGAGTGTGCGTAAATGCAAGTTAGTGGCGTCACGAACTAAGAAGATTGCATTCCCGTCAGCGAAGTAGAATTCGCTGTGCTGTTTCACAGTCGGACCTTTGGCCGTATCTTTGGTGATGTCGCGTATATTGACTTGCATGATGACTCGGAGCAGACTGAAGTTGCTGTCTCCAGCGAGGTTTATATCGTATGTATCCCGAGTCCCCCCTCCTTTATGTACAAGCCCAAGGGCGATCAGCCGCCTACCGACACGGTCACTCACCGCCTCCCGCAGACGTGTAGATCCGACTATACCCGCTCAGGAGCTCCATTGAATTATGGCACCGCATCACTCTTGGGGCCGCCCATCAACCGCCCGGACACGGTGTCTGAAGATCTGATGTGACTGGACCCGGAAGCACGACACGCCAACGACACGCTGACAGCCTGGCTCTAATTGTGTTAACAGGCCTTTTCGGGGAGGCCGAAACGTTTCAAGTTGCGCGAACGTGGTGCGGTGAGGTCTCCCTCATATTCGTTCCGATGGTACCTAGTAGGGGTTATTCCGTGTTTATAGGCATCTTTGCTGAACGTGCACTGACCTACTCATGACGAGCTACCAGAGTCAGCCTGGTCTCGCTGTCCCGAACGTAGGCCCCAGCTTTTGCTACGAAGCCTCAATCAAGTTTCGGTACGGCGCCGTGGTTAGACGCGTTATAGGTCTTGCTATGGTGCCGCTCATACAGCTAGAGTCCCTGAGTGCAGCTGTATAACAACGAATTTATGACTTACTCGACACCCAACGAGCTGTAACATAAACTATGTACATAAGCGTAAGTACTGTGCCAGTGGTACTGACGCTGAACCGGTAATGCAAACGGTACAATAATGCAAACTGGCGGGTTTTTTCCTCCGTGTGCGCACCAAAAAATGTGCATCATGTCGCCACATGCTGTCTTACTATTCTCTCGTACGCATTAAGAGCTACCTGCTCTGTGCACCTCAGGAAAAATCGAAAGGTGCGATTTCAGCGCCTATTCTGCAGCGCCAGTTTTGGCGGGCGAACACAGTCGCTCATTTGCAGACGTGCAGACGACATGTTCCCGCCCTCCTTCTGGCCTTGAAATATTTAAGGGTGTGCTCAAGATGTATGGAACTAAGTCTAGCAGGTTAAAATGGGAAAACCCTTTGTGTTGCGGGTGCAGGACAGTAATGCAAACGTGATTGCATTACCGGTTCAGCGTCAGTAGGCAAGTACATATGGCTCGGCCCTCATTTAGCCTGAGCTCTGGTCAAAAGCGCTGAGTATATGTATAGCGGCCTTAGCTTCTATTTGTCAAGGCGCCATAGCCAAGTGGTTACGGCGACAGATTAGAATTGAAGGTCCAAACATGAACTGAACCGAAACGATCTGTTCCTCTTTGAGGGCGCAAGTTCGAATCTTGCTGGCGTCGTCTTTTGCAACGCATTCCTAGCTTTTGAGCTCTGAATTTGCGATGGAAGATGTACAGTAATGTACCGGTCCTTGAAACACTACGGGTCCTTGAAACAAATCGACTTCACTCATTTTCACTGAACCTCTGAGGCCCCAGAAAATCATGATAAATAGAATGACACTTTATTACATCTCCTAGATATTCAGTTCAATGGTACGAGCACAGAAGCCCATACAGTGTGTCGAGAAACCCGAAACTCGTGTTTCACGACATTCTGTTGCCCGATATGGTAAGTGGCGCTTATATCAACCAGACGTTGTACGAAATCCCTTGCACTGGCGATTGTGAGCTATCACCAGGAAGTTCAGAGCAATCACTATACATTCCTTCGTCTTCACTGGCCCGACTGAGCAGTATTATTTGCGATGAATATGACTGCATAGCTGCCGAAGCATTGACATGCACTCACAAAAGTTGCCATTTTAGGCAGGTGTTTCAAGGACTGGTCCCGCCACCGATAAGAGAATTTTGAACTGATCTCCGTGCTGTCACAGAGCCTCTGCATGGATAAGAATGTAGAATAATTTATATACTCATACAGAGTGATACAAAACGTATATGTGGTCCGATCTTGGGTACGACACGTTCAACAGATGTGGTAGGCCGAGAAAGATTTGAGTGTTTCAAGGACCGGTACATTACTGTATGTACGAAGGACGATTTCGTGGTGCATTCACTCGCAGGTGTATACACTTACGAGCCTTATGCGATCGAAGCAGGAACTTCCCAATGGAGCAACACCGAGGCGCACCCGCCCCAGCACTTGCCGAATTGGGTTGGGCTTGTAGCCTGAGAGTAAGTAGAGAGGCTTTTCGCCCGTCAATTCCGCTGCGGCGGGTGCAGCTATTCTCATAAGCTAGCATGGTTCAGTGACTGTCTTGCATTTTTAGTGTAAAGCCGCTTGGAGTTAGTGATCGCGCGACTCCTCCTGACTGTTCGCAAATCGGTCGTACGCGTCTCGAGTCGAAAGATCACCACTGAAACGGTACATTTGGTCGAAACCGTTTTCAGAAGATCAGTGCACCAGCTGAATCAAGCATACGGCCTGGGTACGACCGAAGACAAAGACAGTCTCCCAACCGTTAGTCCCTCACGGCAGTGCTTCCATTCATGTTCATGGGTTACTGATACTCTGATGACACGCTGCAACTGTACAGGATGTATGCGAAGTGGTATTATACGTATGGTCATGCTACTAGGTTGTCAAATGATGGGCGTGCACACGGATTCCCGAAGTCTATTATCGTAAAAAAAAAAAGATCATGAACGTCCCTGCTCCTCTAAGAGCACGCAAGGAATGCTGATGTGAGCGAAATCATCGTGAAAGCGAGCTCTTGGCGCGTATCCGCTCGCCCGAGAAGTAGAGCCAGATGGGGAAGGGTATGCCGATGACGATGCCGAGCCCCGCGAGCAGGGAGTTGCCGCCTCCGTAGCCCAGCGCGTCGAACATCTGCTGGCCGAAGAGGGGGAACGCAAAGCCTAGCATCGAACGGAAGACCTACACGCGAGTTAGAGGGTACGTGTGAGGGCGAGGGATCGGACGACTCACAGAAGCTGCTGCTAGTGCACTCGCAGCATAGGCGAACGAATCTACGAGGTACAGTTGTATGGGAAGGCTTAGGCAGGGCGTCAGTCCGTCCGTACATTGTCCGAGAGGGAGCCACTACTCACAATGTGGTCATCATACCGAACCCGAAAATGCCGGAACCGATGATGGGCATTATCCAGTGGGTATGTGCCTGCGCTGACCAGCCGTACCAACTACATAAGAGAGTCAGCAGCAGCAACGTCCGAGTGAGATCCACTCACAAGAGGCCTATTGGCACGAATAATGATCCAAAGATGAGGGCGGGTATGCGCATCTCCGGTGTCCCTTTCCCTCCATTACGCTGAGCAAGCTGTAAACGGCAATAATTTGCTGTTAGATATGAGTCGGCTGGGTCGTGAGAAGACATACTTTGTGGTATATTGAGTCGGCAACGCTGGCACCGACCACAGTAGCCAACACGAATCCCAGCCCTAAGCCGATGTAGGCCAGACCGCTGACGCCGATGCCGAAGCCATAATCGATCGTGAACAGGTCTAGAAGAAAGGTGAGTTGCAGAACACCAGGAGGACGTCTCATAGCGCTCACCAGGGAAGGTCGTGAACATCAGGTAGTAGATGCCTAGTCGCCAGTCATTACGTGCGAAACACACGTCAGATGCAAGCACTAACCGTATATGCTGAAAAACGACTGGTCAGATCTGCACGCTGAAAGGTTATCGGTCATACTCACAGAGCCATGTACAGACTAAGCAGGAAGCAAACATAGCTTGTTGTGAGAAGAATGAATGGCCGGCTCAGGTCGACGCGGATCCTATGCAGCTTTCCACTATGCTCCTTGATGAGGTGCGGGTGCGCTTCCGCCACCTTCTCTGGGTCGCTTGCACGCTTAGCCCGACGCAGGCGGATTGTAGGGTGGTATGTCTCCCGGAGGAACGGTATACCTAATACCGCCCCCACGCCGCAAAGTGCGGCAATTACGATGAACACGTACTTGAAGCCGATTGTCTGCGCAATGAAGCCGCCTGCAATAGGACCCACAACAGGGCCGATCAGAGGACCCAGTGAAAAGACTGCCATGGCCGACGCGCGGTCCTTCTCGGAGAACAGGTCGCTGACAGTTCCACCGCCGCATGCGATAGGCGCACTGCCTGCGAAGCCAGCTAGATGTGTATTAGCCGGGAGAACGAATAATCGTGATAAGCACAACCTTACCGAGCAATCGGAAGCCCAGGAGGATACCGATCGTGTCGGAGAACGCGCACCCGAGGTTGAATGCCAGGAAAAGCAGATTCGCGATGTGATAGACCCATGTACGACCGTACATCTCGGAGATGGGTCCAAAGAACAACGGCCCGATGGCAAAGGTCAGCAAGAAGATACTGAGCGTCAGGGCTGTGACGGTTTCGTTCGTGATCTTGTAGTGTTCAGCTATCTGCGGTAAACCTGGAGCCATCATGGAACTGGCAAGAGGTGTAATGAAGGTGTACAACGAAACCTATGTGTCATAAGTTCAAGCGTCAGTATTCGAACGTACAGCGATATGACGAGCTTCGTACGATTGCGGTCATGGTCCACTTTTTTCCAAACTTCCAATTGCGAGGATTTGCGGGATCGTGCGCCCAGTCCTCCTCCGCGTTCTCCAGTGCCTCTTGCTAAGGTCGGTCTCGCTGTGAGCGCTACACGTGCGTCTCGCAGCAAGTGGCATACCTTCGTGTCCGCAGGAATAGCAGAATCGCCCTCACCACCCTTCAGTGGCTCTTTCAGAGTGTCTGCTGCCCCCGAGCGTCTGGGCCCAGAGTCTGCACCTGCTGCAGTCTTGGTGCTGGACGCCCTGCTCGCCGGAGATGCTGCATCTTGGCTGTCAGACATCGCGACCGCAAGGAGGTTCGGAGGCGTAGCGGGGCGGAGAGGTGCCCTTACCACCGGAGTCGGTCCATTTATACTCGGAGCGGATGACTATTGCGGCGCAAGTCATCGGATTCGCGTTCCGTGCGACGTGCGCACAAGGTCGGTCATCCGTCGCCTCGAAAGCGTATCTCATCGATTCCGTCTGCGACCCATTCGCTGATCCGGTGCATTTCGCCAAGCAGGGGCGTTCCAGTCGCCTTCGCTCGTGTTATTGCAAGTTGGTGAGCGACCGGCTAGCATATAGCAGTGAGTATTCTCTCCGAAGCTACGCTGTCACACCTACATTCGCGGTGATCAATGTGTGACACAGAACAGAGCGAAATCGCCAGAATGTCCGCGTACTCGGCACTCACAGCGATGCGTCCGACGCGAACGGCCTGCTTCGTCCAGGTTTGTCAACGCTCGCGACTCAACCACCCAGCATCGGCGGGCCATCTTCCCACGGTTACGACGATCTTTCCCGCGGTGTGACCGCCTCGAATTGGGATGCACCGCTGTAAGTTAGCAAGCTAGGAAATCCTGTGCTGCGTGTCGTGGACATTTTTATGGAACAACGCAATTTGGGGGATTCTCTTTGCGAAGCGTGAATTTTCCACCACTTCTGGCAAAGCTTTTCGACTGCCCGTGACATCCGGGTGACATGAATTGCCCCCAGTAAGGGCAACGTCACACACCCATCACACGTTGCATTTATCACGGAGCCTTCACCCAACGGCGACCTGCCGGCCCGGCGACATCTGGGGCGCCCGCCACCGCCAGTCTACGGCCATTACTTACACATGCAAATCATCTCTCGTTGGTCTGCTCCAGGTCAAACGGTGTATGATGCCGGATAGGTATGAAGCGACACGAAGAACTAGACTACACTATACCGACCAGCAGTGGCGGTGGGATTACGCATCTCTGCCTGCAAGGCAGCCGCAGAAGCCTCAACAAGCAAACGCTTGATCTCACGCACCGCTTGCTCGACCTGAACAGCGATATGAGTGTTACGGCCCAGCGAGACGTGATGCAAGAGCTTACCCTCCATTCCTCATTCGACTCGATGAGAAGATGCAGCTTGGGCGGGCCATCGGGGGGAGGCTCTTTGCTCTGCTCGTAATAGATACCTGCGATGCACCGATAACTGTCAGTCAAACAGAAGTGACGTTCAGTACACTTCCTCACCTTTGTTGGTCACCGAGGCTCCAGTCATATCGATGAGCTATAGCCAGGTCAGCATACAGAACGACAGCAAGAGGCACTCGCAACGCACCTGCACCATGGTCTCCTTGTTCGTGACACGCCACCTCGCCTTCTGCGGGTAGTCGTTGATAGGTATGATAGCATGGAACTCCGTCGCGTCGATGTTCGACTTCTTCCCAAGATCCTCGTGCCCAACCTGCGACTGCGCGACCAGCTTGTGCGCCCTCAGCTGCGCGTTCAATTTCGCCACCACGCTGAGTGCTTGCTTGTGCGCAGCGGTATCTTTGCCCGCACGCGCCGCCGCTTCCTCCGCGGCACGAAGCGAGTTCTGCAGCTTCTCCTCCTCTTTGGCCTGTGCGAGGCGACGAGCCGCAGCCGCAGCACCCGCAACGCCAAGCTGGCCCTTCGACGAGTCCGGAGCGGGACCGCGCTTGACTTCGACCTTGAAGCTGCCGAAGGTCATATCATCAACAGGCGCCGCCTTCGTCGCCGCCGCCGCCTCTTCGGTGGCTTTCTCCTCTTCCGGTTCACCATACGCTTTGCGCTCAGCTTTTTCCTTAGCGTCACGTTCCTGATCAAGTCGGTCAAGACCTTTGCCACCGAAGCCTGAGCCTGCTGCCTTCGCCTTTCCGGATTTGACTTTCTCAAGAAATCCTGGACGACGACCGTTGAGCATTCTGTGGATCGGCATGATGCTATATAGACGAACTCACCGTTAGCCAAGTCCTCAAGCTCCTTGGGCATGTTCGCGTCACTAGCCTTCAGTGCACGATAGATGTCAACGGAGTACCTATCTTGTTCGGGCGTGATGAAGGTGACGCATGTGCCCTTGTTGCCTGCGCGCCCGGTACGGCCTGCGCGGTGGACATAGTCCTCCATGTGATTCGGCGCGTCGTAGTTGATGACCAGTTTCAGCTGTTTGACGTCGAGGCCACGCGCGGCCACAGACGTCGCAATGACGATGGGCACGACACCGGACTTGAAGTCGGCGATGGTCGAATCGCGGTCGACCTGGTCCTTGCCACCGTGCAGGGACATGCACAGGTAGCCTTTGCGCATGAGCTCGCGCAGGAGGTTATCGGCGGCTTCCTGGCGGTCAACGAAGATGAGTGTCCGCGATTCGGGGTCCTCGTTGTACGTCTGCCCGAGTATCTCCAAAAGCCGGTTGAACTTGGAGTCTTCATCCCGGACCTCAACGATCTGGTCGATCTCGGGAGCAACGACAGACCGGCCACCGACCGTGATCTCGAGCGGCTTCCGCAGGATCTTGCGTGCCAACGAATCCATCTGCTTCGGGAAGGTTGCGGAGAAGAGGACGGTCTGCCGGTCGGGACGGATGTTGTTGACGATCTTCATGACCTGAGGTTCGAAGCCCATGTCGAACATCCGGTCGGCTTCGTCAAGGACGAGGTACGTAACGCGCTTGAGGTTAGTGACACGGCCCGAGTTGGCAGTCAACAAGTCGATCATGCGACCAGGCGTACAGACGATGATTTCCGCACCCTTCTTCATCTCTGCGATCTGATCCTTGATCGGTGAACCACCATAAGCACATACAGCCTGCATTTGAACATCAGCACCCGGCTCGCATCACGGAACGCAAAAGAAGAGACTTACGCGAAGATTCAGGACACGAAGGAAAGGCTTACATTCCCTATGTATTTGGACTGCAAGCTCTCGGGTAGGCGTCATGACGACTGCCATTGGACCTTCCATTTGGTCTAGTGGTCGCTGGTCTTTGATGTGTCGGAAGAGTGGTAGAAGGAACGCGATGGTCTTTCCTGACCCTGTCTTCGCTACACCAATGACGTCTCGACCGGACATGATTGCAGGTACAGCTTGAGCCTGGATAGGCGTAGGAGCGGTGTAGTTTAGCTTCTTGATGACCTCCAGACTGCGAAAGGTGATCAGAATACAATGGCAGTTGCGAAAGCGTGAGTATATGCGCACCAGCTAGCAGGGAGACCGAAGTGGCTCCACTTCGCGACAGGCCGCGGACAGTCAACTCCCCGAATCTTGATGCCATCCAACTCAAGCCGGAGGAGGTCGGCCTCCTCGTCGGTCATTGCGGCGACGTCTGGAGGTGCGGCGTAGAACTCCTTGCGGAACGGCTCGTAGGCAACGCGGGAATGATCCACAGCGGCGAGCTCCTTCTTCTTTGCCTTCTTCGCTGCGAGAGCAAGGATATCCTCTGGGTTGAGGTCCGTGGCGTCAAGCTCGTCGACTTCGGGACCGTCCACGTCGTCGGCACCGTCATCCAATGCGCTGTTGTCGAGGCGCATACGACCGCTACCATTAACTTTCATCTTCTTCAGGTCCTCTAGGTTGACCTTCTTCACCTCCTCTTTGACGCCGCTCATGAAGGCGTCAAGCGGGTCGACCTCATCCTCCTCCTCTTCCATAGCATCTATAGTTTCCTCGGCCTTGACTTTCTCGCTAGGGTGAGCCACGTCTTCGTCATCGTCCTCCTCGAGGTTGCCAACATTCTCCTGACCATCAGTCATCGACATGTCGACGTCCGGGAGGTCGAGCGTCTCCAGCTTACGCTTTGTCTCCACCGAGTCGTCCATTGCGATGGCGGCCAGCTTCGACGCCTTCAGCACATCGGTTTTGACCGGCAAGCCCTTCAGCCCAAGACCACTAAGTGCTGAGCGGTTGAGCTGGACCGAGGCCTTGGTGGGTGCTGCAGCCGGCACTGCACAAACGATCAAGTGGTGTGAAATCACGAATACTCCGATGATACTGTATGCACGCACCTGGAGCCGACTTGCCCGCCAATGCCATCGCCTTCGCCTTCGCCTCATCCAAAGCTTTCTTCGCCTCCCGCTCTTTCTTCCAGGCTTCGAGCTTGGCTCGCTTCGACTTCAGCTTTTCGTCCTCCACAGGTGGTGTGGTGGCCTTCGTCTCTGGCGGGGGTGCTTTCGGGGGAGAGCGTTCGCGCGGCTTGCGGTCCCTCGAGCGGGAGCGTCGGCGGTCGCGGTCGCGGTCATCTCTGCGGTCATCGCGGTAGTCTCGCCGGCGGTCGCGGTCGCGGTCGTCGCGATGTCGGTCATCGCGATACCGGTCGCGGTCTCTATCCCTCTCCCTCTCCCTGTCCTTGTCCCTATGACTCTCCCTGTCATCGTCGTACCTCGACCTGGGGGGCCGGCGCCTGGTCGGCGATGGAGACCGCGGTGAAGAGCGGTGGGAAGGTCTTACCCTCTTATTCGGACTGTCCGGTGAGTACGATCTGTCTCGTCGCGCCATTGCCAGGGCGAGAGTTGGAGGCGAAGGAGGTGAGCTGCCGACCTGCGTGCGCCTGGGCCGAGGTGTGTATAGCAGAATGTGAGAAAGAAGGTGTCGTTGTTTGTGCTTACTGACAGTATTGCCGAAAATGGCAGGAACACGCGTAAGCGAGGAGTCCTCGATCGGTGACGCTATAGACGCCTGGCGCGCTCTCACTCACGTTACATCCACGACGCCAGTACCATGTCTGCGAACGTCCTCGACCCGTCTGCTCTGATCCAAGCTATCCCTTCGAAGCTTCCGCCTACAAAGAAGCGTCTTGAGTCGTCTCAAGATGGGATCGCGGTCTTCCTCCATACTGCCTTGGCGGCACTCGGTTTCCGTCTGATCGCTGTTGACGAGAACACTCCGGCGCGAACCTTCGACAACAGCGTGCTCCCGGATGACTGGAACGCACATGGTCCAGGGCACTACACATTCAGGTACAGGCATGAGCAGAGTAGCCTTGAATTCGTCGTCAAAGTCCTAAAGCTTGGATCGCGCACGATGATTAACTCCATTGCGCTTGAGGTGCGTCCGGGAGCGCTCTTAGTCCACACAGAACTGATTCTTCCTCAGAGCGACAAAGCTGCCACGCTTGATATCCCCACCAATGACTTCGTCTCGCCATCATTCTTCCCTCATGATCTGGCCGTTGCGGATGCTTCGCCTCTCATCCACGGCTTCATCTCGTCCAATCGAGTAGCGGATCTCATATCCCAGTTCCAGCTCACCACAATCCAGAAACTGATCCCCGGTCTTCGCAAGGAAGGCTATACTGAGTCAGAGGATGTCTCCGCGAGGGCGAGTGGTAGCAGGCCGAGGCCTGATGCCCCTCCTCCTGCTCGTCCGCAACCGTACGCGCCACCGGATGCTCCTGCTCGGTCGCCACTTGCCGTTCCTCCGAGGAATCCTTATGAGATCGGCAGACGAGACCTTGACCCGCTGCCCCGCAATCCATTCCAGCCTCCCTCTCTGTTCCCAGATAACGGAGCCGATGGGATGTTTGTTGGACCGAACCACCCTATCTTTGGACAGGGAATGAGAGGGCAGGGCCCTGGCGGACGAGGACCGTGGGGTGGCGACGGCTTCTTGCCACCGATGGGGGCACCTCCGGGCGCACGTTTCGACCCAGTCGGTCCTGGCCCCCTGCCTATGCCTGGCAGGCGTCCATTCCCTGGCATGCCAGGCTCCGGAAACATGCGTGATCCTGACAATGACGACTTCATGCCCCCGGGCGCGGTAAGTATGCATCTATGTTCATTGGAATGTAAAGTCTGACACGGCCCTGACTTGCAGGGAGACATGTTTATGTAGGATATTGGCAACTGCTCTTGGTGGCCGTTTGATTCGAGCGTGTGGATGTATGAGTATGGGCAGTGATATGATATATTTGTACCACCAGTGTTGTGCAATGGCCATGTCAGGAATATTGTTGGCTATCGGTGATTGCCAGATACATTATTGTCCTGCGTACAAGAACCTTCCAGGTGAACAAACACGCGGAACAATAGGCCAAACAGTGTGGCTTTCTACAACACCTTCCATAAGAGGGTAGCTTCTCAGAAGCGGCTCGGTTGGACCACAACCTTGTACACATGCGAGGTTAGACCGCAGCCATATAAAAGCCGCCCTTCTGCAGCCATCCCTGCACTCCCAACAGCCCCTAGCCAGCGTCCAAATATGGCCTCTCCCCCACGCAGCCCAACAGCCCCTCGCTCCTCGCCGACCCGCACCGCGCCGCCCGGCTTCCTTGTGCCACCCAAACCGCGTAACACCCCGATCGCACGAATGACAGTCCGCGAGCTGCGTGACGCCCGCGCGCGCAATGCTCGCATGCTCGCAGAGCCGTACGTACGCTGCGTCGTCCTCTCCCCAGTCCGTCTGATGTGGACTCCTGCAGGACAGCCTCCACCTCCGCGTACGCGCGCCGGGTCGCGGCGGAGCAGGCCCAGATCGAATCGCGCCTGGTTGAGCTCGTGGGCATCGACGAAATCCAGAACCAGCTGGAGGGCACTCGATTGAGCGATCCGGACGCGCAGATGAACGTAGACGTCGCTTCTCCGCCTCTCCCACAATACAAAGCCATCTCCGCCAAACAAAGAGCACTGGCCAAATTTGTGAGTGTTTTCCTGGACCGGCACCTCCAACATTGGTGTTGACGGTGCTCGCGCAGGCATCTCATGCTTCACATCAGAATGGTCCAAGCAGCGGATTGTCCTTCCAGGAGGCTATTCAGATCGAACAAGAAGCACACATGGCTGATCTCAAGAGACAAGAGGAGCTTGCCGAGAAGAGACGGCGACAAGGTTACATTGACGACGGCGAACAGTTAACACGAGCGGAGAGAGAAGCCCGCATGTGGGCATTCATGTATGTCTTCATCATGGTCAGTGAAGCATGCTGACGGCGCCACAGGAACCACAAACCGACAGACTCAGACTTGGAGGACGACGACTACGATGAAGACGACGACGACCCGGCTACATGGTTTGTGGATGACCAGGACGACGGTCGTAAAGGCCAAGACATCGTCGAGCCGGATGTTGACGACTACTCGAGCATCATTCGCATCGACGAGAGCAGGATACCCTGGTCGATACCACGTGAAGAATGAAATTGTCATTATCGAGTCGTAATTCCGCAGGGCAGCAGTGTAGTAATGGTGTAACAGTGTGGGATCCATCCATAATCATGACAGCACCATAAGGGACGTAACGTGTCGAAGAGCATGAAGAGCGTAACGGGAGCACCAGGTATCTACCAAACACCCTTAGCGAGCGTGAATAGGACAGCTCCGACCTCGCTGTAACCAAGACGATAGACAAGCTAGGATGTTCACGTCAAAGTCTGTACTTTGAATATCAGGTGAGAACACTCACCATTGTGGAAGCTGCATAGGCAGCTTAGACGAGCGACAGTAGATCCTAGCAGAATTGTCAGTCTTGGACCCACCCGAAGGAAGGGAGTCTCTACCTTTGACAAATTCTTCCAGACAGATCGCACCTAGACAACGCAACTTGAGCAAGCATTTCACGCAGGCCCAGGCACACTCACATTCTATGCCAATCAGGGCACTCTCCGCCGGGAGCTTATATACCAGATACTTGGCTGTTTGCGGCGTCGTTCCGCTTCCTCCCTCCAGACAATTCTTGACGTGCGCCTCTTGCTTCGACGCGGCTCCCAGATCCGCCAAACTGGTATTGCACACGGGACACCTATAGGGCCATCGCCTTAGCAATATGGACACGAGATTGAGTTAGAGCGAACGCACTCAGCAAGATCGCTCAGCTGAGAGCTCGACTGTACTCGAGATGGGCTCGGAGTGGAAAGTCTCGCTTGGTCGATTACGATACGCTCCATGGAGGTTGTCCGAGCGGGATGCAGACCGGTAGGGACGACCGCGGTTGTTTGCTCGTGGCATGCTTGGCAAACCCTTTGGAGGGCAGGTGTATGCGACACGTCCGCGTCCGCTGGATCATGCACGACATCCGAGGGATCGAGGAGTGCTCTCCACGCTGAGCATCGATCGCAAAATATACGACCACAACGACGACAGTGCTGTATCATTTGAGCTTTATGCGCAATCACCAGTGACGTTTTTACTCACATGCTGAAAATGTGTCAATTAGCATCGCTAGGGACATTTATACAATCGGCAGACTTACTCTTCGGTTCAAGAAATTGAATCTGCGACGACATTCTCGGCACTCGCTAACAGCTTCATCTCTCTCCCACTGAGCATGAACTTGATGTGGGGTTGGCGGTGTCCACCTGGGTGTTAAGACCTTTTGAGGGGCCT
Source organism: Fomitopsis serialis (assembly GCF_022376445.1). Lineage (NCBI taxonomy): Eukaryota > Fungi > Basidiomycota > Agaricomycetes > Polyporales > Fomitopsidaceae > Fomitopsis > Fomitopsis serialis. The sequence goes on from NW_025954961.1 coordinate 1,385,528, forward strand.
CGTGCGTAGGCACACGGAAGTCAGGAGCCTGTGCTAGATGAGGTGTGAGATCTGTAGGTCCTCGAGAGCCTGACTGCCCGAAGTAGTCGGTGACGGCAGAACGTATTGACGGGGCTCGAGGCGTGTCGAGGGGTTCTGAGCCGGGGTAGTGGAACTCTTCGTCGGAGTCGTCATCTTCATACTCCTCATCGTCTGTTATAAAGATTGCAATGATGAGACTCTCCTTCCTGCCATGATGTACAGCTGAAGCCATCAATGGCTCAGCCACCCTGGATGTGTCATCGCTCATCCGGTAGCTAGGACTGACAACAATCTGATTATGGGAGGCTACCGGATGAAGAGGTGCCAGTGCCACATCGAAGGGTGTCGACCCACTGAAGTATACGACTGTACCCTGAAATTTGACTCACCGTCTCCAGACGAAAACAGGCCCTGAGCACCAGCAGTAAGCCTTCGCCTGTCGAGTTCACGACTATATGCATTCAGCAGGACCTCCGCCTGTGTCTTACGCTCCACGTCGGTGTCGCCTGTCGCTTCTTAGCACTCGGGGGCAAAGCAGCAAGGCAAGAACTTACCCAGGATTCCCTGCCTCAGTTCGCTCGTTGCACGCTCCAGCTTGGCGATCGCTCTCCGAGCATCCAGAGCAGACTGCGCTCCACTGGAGGAATCTGCATCGCTGTACTGGGTACCTGCGAGATACCGTGCGCGAGCGACGTAATCCTGGCCCGACAATCCGCTGGTAGGCATTGCACTAAGCTCTTGCCCGTCCGCGTCGCTGAAGGTCTCGTCGTCGTTCTCAACATAGGGTATAAGAGACCCGTCAGCCGCCAAATGATACCACTGCCCGTCCGGCTGCAGGAACGGGAAGGGCGGGATGTCCAGGCGTCGCCGCATGACTCGCACCCAGCGCCGTCGGCGGACCCAACTCTGCGAGCCCGGGGAGTTGCTGCCGGCCCTCGAGCTGGAACCTGCGGCGTTGCTGCTGCCACTGCGAGATCTGCTACCTCCGAACCCTGCGCTGACAGCGCCGGTGCCATTGAGGAGGCGCTCGAGCTGGGGAGGCTGCTCGGCGGTCCATGCATCTTCGGGATCATCAAAGGAGTGCGCGTATTGCCATCCATCATCCGCGTCAACGCCCGGGTGCGTGACGTCCAGTGTCCAGTCCGACCTGATGGATAACAGTCGGTCAAGCTCTGACATATGAGATCGTTTCTGAACACGCACAGCCAAAAGTGACTCCTTTCTGTGCCTTCCCGCGATGAAGCAGGTCGAGGCAACGTCCACGGATCTTCTCTGAGCGGCATTTGTACATCGCTCCGCCACGCCGGGATCTCTTTCTTCCTAGTACTTTGCTCGGGCACGGGTAGACGGAGTTCGAACGGAGCTCTACGCCCGCGCTTGCCCAGACCAGATGCCGAGAAGCGCGGTCGCCCACCGGACACGGCCAATGTCTTCAGACGCACATCAAGGCGCTGATTCTCGTACAACACAAGTGGTACTGTGGTATGAACTGATAGGGTGTTATAGGGTATGTGCCTGTTGCGCCAGTTGTCGATTTCGGCCTTCTGCAAGACCTAGGAAATCGCTGAGTACAGGACATGCGCCATAGTACGATGTTCACCTACCTCACAAATCCAAACTTCGAATACAGCAGCAGCAATATCATATGCTGTTTCACCCCAATTGTTCCGGACAAACGGGTCGGCGTTCTGCTTTGTCAATAGATAGAGCACCACCGGCAAGTGTCCCTTGGAGGCGGCATTCACTAACAGCAAACACACCATGAAATGAGACACAGGTGCATTGACCGACTGGGACTCACTGAGAGGGGTCCAGCCACCATTACTCCGTTTATCTACACCTCTGGCACCGTCTACAGCTTCAGCGGCGCCCCCAGATTCACATAGCCACCTGACAATGTCAAGATAACCCTGCGCCAGGTCAATCACACGAAGTGGCACAAGTTGCATATCACACACCTTAGAGCATACGTTGTGCAGCGCGGTCCAGCCATCCGCATCGTGTGCGTGAACGTCTGCCTTGTCCGGGAGCAGATACTGAATGATGTGCAAGTGGCCGTTGAGGGAGGCTTTGTGCAGCGCGGTCTGGAGCGGGGTCAACTACACGTCAGACGACCCGACACGGACACGCGTACCTCGCCCTCCCTGTCCTCGATGTCCGGCATAGCACCGCAGTCCTCCACAACTACACATCCTTTGAGCATCATGACATCCACGCCCAGAACGGAGGTAACGTACGCCATTTCACAATGTCCAGATAGCCCCTGCTCGAGGCAGCATGCAGCGCCGTTTGTCCGATACGCGACGGCGCATCATTCGCGAGCGCGAACGACTCCACGTCACCCGACCTGAGGGCACTCCTGAACACGGTCTGCAGGCGCTTCAGCTCCCCCGACGTGGCAGCCGCGTGCAAGGCCTCCAGCTGAGCAGGGGATGGTGGGCTCTTTGTCGGGACCGGTACCGCTGCCACAGGTAGGGGCTCAGGTTTCGGGTCGGGTCTCGGATGCTCCTCCTCGAGCTGGGTGTGCTCCTCCACGCCGGGATAGACAAACTCATCCTCGTCCGAGTCCTCGTGCATGGCGGGCTCGCTGGGGTCGGGGGAAACAACGCCGCTCCCGTTTCTGCAACGTGCATGACGCACATAGGTCAGTCATGAACCACACGTTCCTTTCGAATCGGCTGCCACATACTCCTCAATAGTGCCCAGAAAGAACCCAGAGTCGTCGCTCATCGCCGTGTGCTGAAAATGTGGGGATAGACAGAGATTATCTGCTGGAGGCCTTCAGCCACACAGCTGCATCATTTCGCGCGAAGCGGCCTCATGTTGCACTGAACTTTTTGGCTTACCTAATCAGGCAGCTGGCGCTCTGAATGTAGTATTGAAGATCTAACGGGCAATCATTGGCTCAGGCTGCGCCGAAGTCGCGTCGGATCGCATCCTAGTTCACTCGAAGAGCATCCTAATTAAAAATAATGGAATTACTGCATGCAGAATCATTCGGTGCAACTATCTGATCCGCATGACATCCACTACATCACTCAAACTGCAATTTGGGCCGACTTCAGCAGCCGTCACTCGGTACGGTACAGCTCACTAGGGAACCGTCAAGCTGGCGAGAACATAGCATAGGTTGTTGTACATCAGAGTATATGGCAGTTCGTGATAAGTGGTATGTCCCCGATCCCCAAGGTTTTCTGGTGATTGCCGCTGCCATTCGAACGACGTGAACGAAACGATATGACCCTTGCATCGCAATGGGTGTACACCCCGACCAACGGGGTCGGTTGTTCGTTCAGTTGTCAGGTGCACCAGCGAGGAAATTAAGCCCCCCTTCGCGCCACATATACCCGGGTCCAGCGCATTCTCCGAGCCGGATCGTTGAACTGCGCAGACGTTGGACGATACCGATTGCAGTCATCCATTGCATAACGATATGGACGATCGAACGCCCGGATAACGCATTGGAGCGTGAGAAGCTGATACGGTCCATTCAACTGCGACGTGAACCTTTGTAGGCAGCGCGCGCTATCACGCATTTGCGCCCATCGCAGCCGTTGTAACTGCGCGGGGGTGGTGATACTTGCAGGGACCAGTTGCCTGCTCAGGGTTCGATGCTATGGTTCGAGCTGTGCGGTCGCAAGGCGAGGGAAGATAGATGACCGTGACGTGGGAGGAATAATGATTGGATGGACATCCTTCCAGCACCACGAGAAATCGAGGAATAGCGAGAACAGTGAACCATATGGACGGCCTTGACCAAACGGACTTCAAGAACACCAGGCGTAAGTGTGTATGAGAAGAGCCCTTACATGGGCATCCGATGTCGGATTCGTAGGACACAGCAGTGAGTACACCCAATCACGATTCTCGATATCATTTCTGTCGCGTAGACTTGGAGAAGATCGGGGTCAGACGTCACGGAAGCCCATAAATCAGAGAATGCACTCACAGGCCGTTCCCACCGACGTTCTCAGCCTCAGCAGCAAATGCAATCTACGCACGCCCAGCAGGGGGCGCGGAAACTGATCAGACAACGCGCCACATGTACGACCGAGAGATCAACGCAGAAGACACGACCTGGTTGCTGGTGTAGAAGCTTGTGAATCTCGCCGAATGTCGCGGAAATCGGAGTCTCCGAGACAAGCATTGCGAACAACCCGAAGCGATGGCGAATCACTGGTGCAGCCTAGAGGGAATCTGCGCATCGTCGTGGCGGTCTTCCGGCGATGGCGGGGCTTCGTGTTCACGTCCGTGCGAGAGGCTGAGCTAAGTTCCCACTAGTGACAACGGCGCACGGCGACATCTTGCACTTTGTCATCCAGCGGCCGTGTCTTGACTGTCCATCGCCAGTCATTATCGAGGTGAGGTCAGATGCTGCTATGTTGTGGGTGCGCGGTGTTAGAGTGTCGTCGACGGCAGACAGAGAGTGGCTGGGCGGGCGGCTGGTGATAGGGTGGGATCTGGAGGGATCTGAGCAAGGTCCGTCCGGCGGGGGAGGGGAATGCTGGGGATGGCTTGCGCACGGCCATCGTCGTTGCTCGCACGACCTGCACGCTCGATTGGCGCCCCGCCGACGGTGTTTCTCTTCCCAGCCTGCGAGCAGCACCGCTCACTCTGGTCTCCAGCTCAAATCCGAGCGACTGTCGCCGATATGACCCAATCTCTCGTAAGGCGCTCGTTCCCGCATAAAACTCATGCTGGCCACAGATGCTCTCCCGAGGCTCCTGGCTGACTCGTCTTCGCCGTCCTACTTGTCGCTTCACCGCTCCCCCCGTCCCCACCCACCTTCGCACCATCACAACAACCCCCACGCCCGGGATGGCACCCTCTGCGACTGAATCACAGTCGGCCGCGACCACCGGGGTTAACGGCACCAATGGGCTGAGTCACATCAAGAAGTACAAGGATCGCTCCAACCTGGTGCCCGTCGCCTCCCGCTTGAAGGACGGTCGAGCGTTGGCAGAGGATGTATGGTCCATCTTCAAGTAAGTCACGTTCCGTCTCCTTGCTCTTCGTAGCTTGATAGCTCATCGTGCAAACTCTACGTCGCTACAGCGCCGCGAACCTGCCTGCGGACTGCATCAATCTCGGCCAGGGATACATGAACTTCCCGCCGCCAATATGGGTCAGGGAAGCCGCGGAACAGGCCCTGGCTGTCACAGCGACCAACCACTACTCACACCCCAAGGGCAGGCCACGGCTGCGCGAGGCGATCAAGAAGGTCTACAGCCCCCAGTTCGGACGGGAACTTGATGTCGAGACCGAGATCCAAGTGACCAGCGGGGCGAACGAAGGCATGTCCGTACCTCTACATGGCTATATGTGCGTGCTTAGCGTGCCACAGGCCAGTACTCCGTGTTCACCGCGTTCCTCGAGCCCGGAGATGAGGTCATCATGTTCGAGCCGTTCTTCGATCAGTATCTGCCATCGGTAGCCTTCAACGGCGGAGTCCCCGTCTATGTGCCGCTGCACCCGAAATTGACGGGCGACAAGCCAACGAGCAACGACTGGGTGATCGACTTTGACGAACTCGCGTATGTCGACGCGCGAAACACGGCATTCCGGTTACTCATGCAATAGCACGATAGTCGCTCCATAACCCCGCGCACCAAGATGATCATCGTCAACACGCCCCACAACCCGGTGGGCAAGGTCTTCACACGCGAAGAGCTCGAAAAGATCGCCGCGCTCGCGGAACAGCACAACCTGATCGTCATGTCCGATGAGGTGGTACGTAACTGTCCCTCCGCACAGTCGATCAGTCGAAATTGAAAGGAAGGTGTCCAGTACGACTTCCTCGTGTTCGACAACAAGGAGCACGTGCGCATCGCGACCCTGCCGGGCATGTGGGACCGCACTGTCACGGTCGGCTCCGCGGGCAGTGAGTATCCTCCCACTGTCGTTCTGCTTTGTGAAAGCATCTCAAGGGTGTCGATGCGACGTAGAACTATTCTCTGCGACGGGCTGGAGAGTGGGCTGGCTCATTGGGCCTCCGTCCATCATCAGGCCGACCCTGGCAGCATGCACGCGCATCGTGTTCTGCAGCAACTCGCCATTGCAAGAGGCCACGGCAGTCGGGCTTGAGCAGATGGAGGAGCGCGGCTACCTCCCGCAGGCAGTGAAGGAATACGACGAGCGACGGTTGACGCTCACGGCCGCGTTCGACAAGCTCGGCATGACCTACTCTCACCCCGAGGGAACCTACTTCGTGCTTCTGGTTCGTACCATTCGCGAGAATATCCATGGCGCAACTCACACGCACCCGCAGGATATCTCCACTGTCAAGTGGCCAGAAAATTACCCCTTCCCAGCGAGCGTCCAGGGCCGAGGACGAGACTTCAGGTAAGCACTCACCGGCACTTTCATTTGGACCCCGATCCTCACCGAATCGCACGCAGGGCATGTTGGTTCATAGCCATGGAAGTGGGAGTCTCAACTATACCCGTGAGCGAGGTGAGAGCATTCCCTGGACCGTGTGTCGCGCCCCATCTGATTGCATCGCACGGAAGTTCTACTGTGAGGAGCACTGCTCCATCGGCGAGAACTACGCGCGCTTCGCGTTCTGCAAGGACGTCGACACGCTCCAGAGGGCGGCTGAGCGCCTCCAGGGCCTGCGGAGATTCCTGCAGTAGACGTGTAATTCAGAAGAGAAGTAAAAAGGAATGGTCCCTTCGGGCTTCGTAGCTGTTGCTGTTATGTTGTTGCTGAGTTGTATCTCTGTTGTTCAGTACCCCGCGATAGCGACACCGTAGCGGATTTATGATATATATTATCCACCAGCTACGTCTTCATCCAGACTGTCTACCACGCGTGATAGCAGCTCGTTGACAGACGTGGAAGAGCAATCATAATACACCGGATTGCTCGTCAGTCGGCGCGCGAGGAACGTGAAAGACAGCGCGTCGACCGCCTGCTGCTTGTCCGCGATGCTCCCATCCTTCCGCCTGTCCTTGTACCACGACCTCAGCACGTCCGTCTGCAGAAGCTGCGACTCGAGGGGCAGGCCGTCATTGAGGAACCGCATGAAGGTGTCCTTGCTCTCGACCTGGCAGAAGAGGTGGAAGTACCCCTCGCCGTTATGCCGGACCGCGCGCCCCTGCATGCGCACGAGCTCCTCGAGGCCGTAGTCGCGCAGCTGGCGTTCCTCGTCAGTGACGTGCAGGTACTGCGTGCCCATCACGACGACGGTCACGGCGCGCACGGGGAGGGTCCAGCATGCGTCGCGGGGGACAATGAGGACGCGAACGAGACCTTGGGCGTAGAGCTCCAACATGAGGCTGCGGTCTTCCTTCGCGATGCCTTCGTGGAAGAAGCCGACTCCGCGGGAGATGTAGTCCATCAGCTCGCCATCCTTGAGCCTCGGTCTGTAGTGTTCGAACGCTTCGACGGCGACGTCTTCGGGGAGGTATCCTCTGGCTGTCTCCAGCTCCAACGCGCACTGTGTGATGAGGTCGAGAGCGATCGGGCGGCATTGTGCGCGGGATGGGATGAAGACGATAGCGGACCCGCCGGGTGCTCTCTGGATGGCCATGTGGGCCGGTTTTGCCATCGCCTTGAACAGAGCAGCCGATTGGGGTGTCGTGAAAGTCTGGGTGTGGACAGTCAACGACTGGTCTCGGTCGCTCGGCCGGAAACTGTGCAAGGCCAGAGGGTCCACATCAAGCCATGCAGCCAGGTCTGCTGAGTCGTTCAAGGAATTCGAAAGACCGACGAATCGCACTGGATGACTCTGCGCCGCATGTATGAGGAGGGAGACCCCGAGCTCGTAGGCGGAATCGAGGAGTTCCAGATTCTCGCAGACTACCAGCTTTAACCCTGTGAGAGCAGAACCGGAGACTCGTTTGTGGGATATGGCCCGCAATAGCTCAACGCCGGTCGCAACGCGGATGGTTTTCCTGCTCGATGTCGAAAACAGCCCTTCTGCCTGGCTTAACTCAACCCAAACGTTGAGCATCTTTGACACAGGACGCATCTGTGTGATCATCTCGGTTGCCACACTACGCCGCGGGGCTATCACAAGCACCCAAGAAGTTTCGGCGGCAGTCTGTAATGTGTTCCTACGAAGTTGTTCGTAAGATGGCCATCAGTGGGGAAGCGGACGACTCACCATGCCATTGCTTGCGCCAAAGTGGACTTTCCGGAACCCGTAGGTGCACAGAAGAGAGCATGGAGAGGTGTGTTGACGAGGCTCCACAACGCGTGGCTTTGCAGAGCGTTGAAGCTGTGTATTCGTCCAGACATGTGCTTCTCGACCACTGGATTGTGTAGAACGGAAACAGGAAGGAATGGGATATCCAAGCGAGGAGTATGTGACTCAGAAGCTGACGGCATGACAAGATCGTCGAATGGTATTGCAACCTCATCTTCGGCACCCATCCATTTGTCGGACACGAAGCGTATCGTCACGAATGGAGGCCGCTGGCCTTCTGATATTGAGATGACGAAGTCGACGTCCAGCGCATCCGTGGTCTGCCGGAAGACTAGATGCGACATCTGCAAGATGTTGATTCCTTCATCGTCTTCGATCCACAGCCAAAACGGCTCGGAAGAACCGTGAATTCTGGAACTCCAGTTGAATCTTCGCGTGACCCGTACCGAGATCCTGAGCACGTTCGAACCCAGTGGACGTAGCTTGTATGTGATCCCCACAGTAGGGAACTGTTTCGCGGCATCACGGATGGCATTGCCGTGGTGTTCGTTTAGCTTGACGAGTTGGCCCAATTCTACTGCCGGCATGGCAGCTAGTTCCGCAACGGAGTACTCGTCGGCCCATCGCTCCAGGTTATACAGCACGTCCCGCTTCAGTTGAAATTGCTTCAACGGCTGGTCGAAGGGCCAGAGACGCTTTTCAATAGCCTTGCTCAACCCCATCAAGACGCCGCTGACGTTCGCCCACTTGCGGCTGATGGCGATCTCCAGCAATGCGCGCACTATACGCCCCCCGTTCTGTGCTGCATATGCCTGATCGGAGACCAAGGCGAAGTCCTCCGGGCGTACGTCGGAAATATAGCTCTGTAGCAAAATATTGACTTTTCCTTGACTTGTATCCGTACCGCTCTACGGATAACATGAGTGTACTGCTTATTCCCGAAAAACCTATGGTCATACCTTAACAGTACAAGGAACCAGCTCCGATTCCAGGAGTTGTGCCAGCTCCTTCACCTCATTTTCTCGAAGTTGTATTTGATCGAACTAGACTGACCGTCAGCCCGTCCATCGAGTAGATTGCGTGGTCCCCACCTCTGTGCTCATGCACAACATCACCAGAACATCGGCTTCTGTCATTTTTGGCTTGAATACCTTGTTGAATATCTCGATCGATGCATGCCTGATGTAGTATTTCGCAGCAATTCGACCGAGATCAAGGATCGTAAAGTTACGGCTCGTCCTGTCGAATGTGATCATCCGTGCCTCTGCCAACCTCGTGGCGGCTTCGATGACAAGCTGAGTACGCTTAGCTCCGAGGTACGGATCCTCTGCTACCTGGTCGCGTGTCATACCTACAGATAAAATAGCTATCAAGACTCGGTGACTGTCATTAGATGAGGATTCGCACCATATTGGAATGGGTTCTTGCGCATCCTGACGAAGAGATAGGTATATCCTATCCATTGCACCGCATCTGGAACGTTAGCAACGGTACCCAGAGCAATCTCGGCATTCAGTGCGTCGATAATGCCTGCAATGAACCTGTCGAAGGTGAGTGGGACGTACGCAGTCAACGTCGGCTGCCTTACTTGGATTCTATAGGATTCTGCGCAACCTGGTCAGCTATGGGTGAGTGGCATGATGAGGTCCTGACGAACCTGAGAAGTGACCGAGTCGAGGTAATGCTGCAGTTTGTCATCCGTCGTACAGATGTACCCGACACCGCTAGTCTCCAGTCCTGGCCGACCTGCTCGACCGAATACTTGCAGCACATCCAGAACAGACAGGTCCGTGAAGGATCCCTTGGCAGAGTCATAAACCTGAGTGCCCTTGATGATGACTGCACTGATGCTGTGAGTCGGACTCCCAGAAGTCACGCTGCGTACGTACCTGCATGAGCGGGAAGATTGACACCCCAAGCAAGTGTTGCAGTGCAGCATAGAACCTGTGAATATCATGAATGGCACCGCCGAAGTCTCATACCACGCCAGCTACCTTTATAGCCCGAGCTTCGAACATCCTTTCCATCATGTTTCGATCCGAACGCAGCATACCGGCATGATGAATGCCGAAGCCATTGTCGAAAAGCTGTTTCATTTCCTTGTTCCTCGACATACCAATATCCCGACGGAAGAACTCGAATTGAGGGTGGTCCTCGCAACTGAACTCGTCCAGTATTCCATCCGCCATGGCGGCTTCCTTGAGGGCAAGTGCAGTTTTTACCGTCTCCTTCCTTGCATGAACGAATACCATCACTTGGTGACCCTCCTGAACCAGCTCCGATACTTTTTCGAACGACACATGATCTAGGTTCTTGCGTGACTGCTGGCTTCCGGGCTTTCCCTTGACGCCGATGAAATGCTGTTCGAGCGGCACAGGCCTAAAGGACGAGTCGAAGTAGAACAAGCCGGTGTGACGGTTCACTCTATGGAGAGTCTTGTCAGCGAGAGAAGTACTGCGTACCATGGACATCAAACCTGAGAAAATCCCCCACATCTACGTAGTTGGGCAGAGTGGCGCTCAGACCAACAATACGAATAACCGACTGCGTTGATTCAACCTGTGGAGAGCATGAGTCTTTCATGACGGCACGGTAACACCCTGCTTGCCTGTCGCAATGTACGAGCGACAATCGTTTCGATGACTGCCCCACGCTCATCGTTGAGTAGGTGGACTTCATCAATGATGAGTAGTTTCACTTGCTAAGATGATCAACTGGTCAACTCCTGCCCTATGCTGAAGCAGAACGGAGGGCTCACCGATGCAAGCTCACCCTCTCCGGTTGGTTTGCGCGTCACTACGTCCCACTTTTCTGGGGTGGTCACAATGATCTGCGTCTCCGCAATCTCGGCCTTGTGAGCTGCATGTCGCCTGTCTGCTCGTCGGACGCCGAATCTCATAGCCCGAGGAGACGACTCACCTGTGAGTTCCCGTACAAGAACCTGCAACCACTTGAGTCGTTTTCCCAGTTTTCTGACGATCTCAGAAGCGAGTGCCTTCATTGGCGCACTGTGCACGGTAAAAATCATCGTTGGAAAGAACAACGGGACTGGGACAGTTCAACGTACACGTAGATTACCTTGAACTTGTCCTTTTGAATCGAGGCTGCGATGGAGTTGTTCGTGTTGGCAGACCTATGTTGATTCAGACTCGCAATATGGCCAACATGGCGACGTCCGTTTTACCCTATATTGTGGTCTGAACTTCATCCTTGATTGTATGCATGCCAAAGACTTACGGCACCAGTGGGAGCTATGTGGGTGTCAGCGGGTTTCATGAGTGAACAGAGACTAACCGACCACACACGAGCATGTTCTCGTTCGACTGGTACGCGGTGGGATACACAATGGACTGTATCCTGTTCAGCGAAGTGTAGCCCTGGTATAAGCAGTGTCAGCTGTTTCCGAATGGTGCGTAAAGAGAGACTGACTGGGAAAGAACCTCTTGCGAGTGAGTCGAGCTCTGAGACAGTAATGAGGCGTTCAGTCGCGCGAGGGGCAACGGCTCTTGCAGGCGGGATGGTCACTTCCTCGTAGTCCTATCAAGGCGTAAGCCATACGTATACGTACATTCCATGGATTGATTACCTCGTTCATCTCTCGTGTTGTACCAAGCGGTAGCATAAACCGTGTGCCCAGGTGTGATAGAATGTTTCCCTGGACCGTAGACGCAGACGTGTACACATGTGGTAGCACTTCCGGGGCATCGTGCTGCAACAAATCATCAGCTTACGCGTTCCATGACGGTGCGCTCATGCTCACTGCTGTTCCAGTGTATAGCGGACGAGCGGCATTCGAACGCAACGTCTCTTCCATACGCCTCCGGGCTGCTTCAGGGTCAAGACTTGAAGTATCATACACTAAACCATCGTCAAGTTCGGTACAGAAGCAGTAAGATGCTGTGACCTCACTTTGGTCACCAAGTTGCTTGCCCATCAGTGCATGAGACGCATGGCCGTTCTGAATACCATGCAGATAGTCATCTACCTTCGGCGACGGTCAATTCACCACTAACACATATAACAAGTATGAAAGCATACTGCTTTCGCCATGTTCATTCGATCAGCTAGATTTCCATCACCAGCTCAATGTCGTCGAAGCCTATGATTTCTGCGAGTTGCTCAGAAATCAAATCATCCGAGGCTTTCGAGTTTAGAATAGGCGACAGCGCCGGAAGAACGTCTCGCAGGTTCGGTTCCTGTATAGACAATGGTTAATCGACCGTCAAGACTGGTATCTCAAATTACGCACGCAAGAATTTTGGATAATACTGGAGGACGATTCGCAGCTTCAGACATAGATTGTGTTGAGTAGATGCTCAGCACCGAGTCCCACTCCTCAACGTCCTCGGGCAATGACGCTGCTTGTGTGTCTACAGGCTGTTCAGTCTACATAATATTGTGATCTACTTATTTGACCATACCTTCTGCCACGATGTGTTTCCTGTATCGAGGTTAACGTTGATACGCAAGGCATTGAGCACGGCTAACCTAGTCCATTCTTCTACAACGCGTCCATCTCGGTCAGACGATTCGTCCGGGGAACCAGTCAAGTATTGAATGTGCGACAAGAAATCAGACATGGCTACAAAAAACAGCTTTCAAGACGCGATGTGGACTGATGAGTGCTGGTTGAGAAAGTATATGAACTCGCCAGCGAGGATCGACTCAGACCAGCGGTGACTCTCTCGGGAACGAGGACACAGAACGCGCAAGATCAGACGCTGGGATCTTGATCCCAAGCGCTGACCGCGTCCGCGAGATGAGATCGGCAATGCCCGATTCGAGGAGGTTACAGCGCGTCCACCATGTCCAGCAATGCGTACGTGCAGCCCCGCCACTCACCCATCCCTGTCTCCATGCTGAACGCTATGTCGCAGAGTATCTCTATATTTGGACCCGCAAATACGTGATTGGGTGCTCTTCCCGATCACGGTGGTCATGGTTAGTTGCCTCGTCTTCTGCGTGCACCTTACGCCGACCCTGCTCCCCGACAGATACTCGTGGGTATCCTGCGACACTATGTCGTGTTGCTCCTACAATCCCCGCCAAAAAAGCAACCTCGTGCTGCCATCCGGGAACAGTGAGTCCTGACCCTTTGGCCCATCATCTGCATGCCTGACGCGTCGACCTAGACGCGCTCTGATGCGCTCCAACATCCTGCGTGCCTCGTCGGCGAACTCGCCATTACCACCGACATACTACCAGTCCATATCCCACAGCCTCTCGCAAGCCTTTGCGGAGGGAACGTTCCTGAAGGATGGACCGCCCAAGAGCGACGCACCAACTACGCCTCCGAACCCGCTGGCCGACCCTTCGCAGATGGACGGCATGATGGCTGGCATGAAGACTCAAATGGTCATGATGATACCGCAGATGATAATCATGGGATGGATCAATTTCTTCTTCCAGGGCTTCGTGTTGAGTGAGTGGTAGTACACGCGCCCGTATTTCGTCGAGGCTAAGGGTGCGCAGTTAAGCTTCCTTTCCCGCTTACTCTGGGCTTCAAGTCTATGCTGCAACGCGGGGTCGAGACACCGGACATGGATGTGCGATGGGTCTCGTCGCTCTCCTGGTACTTCCTCAACTTCTTTGGGCTCAACGGTCTATACCGCCTGATCCTTGGCAATGAAAACTGTGAGATCTAGTCATACTCCTTCAACACACGTACTACTGACAAGCTGGGGATTCGTTCACAGCCGCGGACTCTTCGAGAGACATGACAACACCCTTCGCTGCGGCAGCGGCGGCTCCACAGGGACCGCAAGCGCAGGACTACAACAAGCTGTTCAAAGCCGAGAGAGACAACCTCGAGTTTGCTGAAGGCTTGTATTCCTGGGTCGGGAAGGACATAGAGACGACCGTTCTAAAGAAGTATGGTCGACTGCCAGATAGCTCATGACCTAGACGCTGCGTAGGTTGATGTTATAAGGGAATGTATTTTCTTCTACCACTCGACAGCCCCGTGAACCATTAAGTATACATTATCGTCTATGTGAGAGCCAAATACAGCCTGTTCCTACAACATTTGTGCGTCCAAAGAGCAAGATGTGTCCGTAACGCGTCGTGAGGGCAGATGTGTCGTGTATGACTACAGGTGCCCGTGGCAGTGCGGCAGCTTGGCGGCATGCAAGGGACATGCACCGGGCATAGCCTTATACAAGCCCGTCGTATAGTGACAATGCCTTGGGATGCTGTGAGCGAAGACTGATAGCAGAATGATGGTAGGTATACCTGGACAATTGTAGGGTCTTGCTTACTGCCCTCGACGAACTCATCGTAGGTCAACTTGGCGTCCTTATCACGGTCCATGTTTCTGAATATTTTATCCACCCGCTAGAGGAAGGTTATAGGCATGTAAATTGTGACGTGACATGCACACTCGCCTTTTCCGGTGTGTCCTCATCCACAGGCAGCTTCACCATTTGTCCCGTCATCTTGTAAATCGACTGGACGATCTTGAGCATCTCATCGTAGGTGATGAACCCATCTCCGTCTATGTCATAGAGTTGAAATGCCCCTGCATTATGCACGGAGACACATACACGCGCGATCAACATGCACATCAAATAGGTCTCGGTCAAATACTCACACTTGAGCTTCTCGTCCAGCCTCCCCCTGCTTGTGACGCTCAGGGCGCAAATGAACTCCTTGAAGTCAATTGTTCCATTCTTGTTCTCGTCGAAGACGTTGAACACGTAGTCCGCGAACTCGCCAGGGTCGCCGAAGGGGAAGAACTGCTTGTATATTCGGCCAAACTCGGCCTTGTCTAGCTGGCCAGAAGGACAGTCCTTGAGAAAGCCCTTATACCTGGAAGCCGAGAGCGCGGATCTGAGCGGAAGGTCGCGCGCGGAGATGGAACATGGCACTCACCATTGCTGCAGCTCCCGCTTATCGACTGGGTCTCGGGGTAAAATTCGGTGCGCGAGCGAACGAAGAGCGACATACAATACGTGTGCTTCTGGAGATCGCTGAGCTGCTCGGGGGATAGCTTGCTCTGTGATTTCCCCATGATATATGCCGTACAGGGAGGCGCTGGCGGTTCAGATGACGGAGGAGACAGCGAGGTCGCTGGCCACTAAACGCACTAATAGCAGAGGTGGCGGCCTCGACGCGTCCGCAGTGCCTGTGGGCGCCTGGGCCTGTGCGTCATGCATTAACAGGGTATTCGCCGCGCTGCCCGAAAAGGAATATGATAGGTCATATCGGGCAGCCGCGTATCAGGGCATAAGTGATCCGTGCTGGTCTCTCCGTGCACGATGCAGCCTCGAGGCCGCGGGGACATGCACAGCGAGCCCGGGGAGATTTGGGCGCAGAGAACCGCCATGGCCGCCGTTTGCAGTCGACACCAGCGGGCCCACCGCCGCCAGTGCCCCGCCGTCGCTGGGCCTCGCTCGTAAACCCATGATCCGCCCAAATGGCCTTGATCAGCGTGAAAAGGAACCGCATGCATATGCCTTCTTCGAGTTCATTCTCAGCCGACAGCCTTGCATCCCCCTTATAGCACCGCTCGTTCGCCTCCGACTATCTCCTCCTCTGCCTGCCTCTCGCGATGTGCTATGCTCTGGGCTCCCTCGAGCAGGCCACCGGAGTTTGCCCGATGTGCAAGGTCTTCAAACCCGTAGGCGGGGCTCGGTGCGTCGATCTGGCGTGTCCCATCGTCCTCGAGCGCCCATCTCCTCCATTGTAGGTGTCCCCATGTGAGGGAAGTCTGCCGCAATAGGGCAGCCCATCCCCGATGCGACGTAGTCTACCTCAAGAACGCGGAGGGTATGTCCCTCCATTGTTCTCGCACCGCCACAGCTGTCCTGAAACCCATGTGGCGCACTAGTGCAGACCTTCAGTGGGTGCGGCTATTGCAAGGTATGTACCACAGTGGGACGTTGTCGATCGCGCTGATGTGGACACCTGTGTGTGACGCAGTGGGCTGCCACCAATCCGCCGCAGACCTACTCTGGTTACCAGAACCCCGGGTGGCCGGGATGCTGCCGGTCTCCGAAATCGGACGAGCAGAGGCTCATCGGCGCAGCAGACTGGCCTGCTGTCAGCCTGATCCACCACATTCCTATCCCGCCGGATGTGAAGGCTGTCTTGGATAGTCTTACCACCCGGCCGGGAATGACCAGTCCCAGCGGAGGCAATCGCGCCACAAATGTATCAGCTACTGCACCTTCGATGTCGCGGAGATCCAGCTACCAGGTTTCCAGCCCGACTAGGGCGGAGAACGCTGCGACCAGAAGCGCGGCGATGCCGATCTCTCCTAGAGGTCGATCTGGCGGTAGTCCTCAGCAGGCGACCTTGGCCCTTGCCAGTAGCGGCTCTCGACACGCGACTGCGAATGGGGACGGGTCAGCGTCATCGTTGCCAAATCGATCCGCTATGGATCAATTCCAAGGCTCGCGCCGCTCGAATGCTGAGCACGGCGAGAAACGCTCCGACTCCACCAATTCTTCTCAGCACTCGCCTGGCCACAGGAACATTGATCTCGGCGGATCGGTGTCGCGCCGCAGTACCGAACGAAGATCCTCTGTATCTAACGTCGCGGCAGTATCGGTCAGTAAAGCCGCGATGGAAGCCCAGTCTCCGCGGCGTCGCACGCAGACGGCGAAGTCAGACTCCCCTCCTCCTGCCGCTCCTGCTACGAAGAGCGAGCGTCCGAGCGCCGCTCCACCGCCTCTGAAACGTGCCACTAGTACGCTGGAGAAATCTCTCAAGGAATTGAACATATCCAGCGCGTCCAGCAGCAGCAGTGGCAGCACGACCTCCGAGACCACTATCATATCCGACGGAGGTTTCACGGACTATCTGTCCGACGAGTCTGAGGCGGAGCTGCAGCGACAGGCAGAAGTGAAAGCTGCGTTGCTGGCTCAGAGCCAGGCTGAAGAGGCAGAGTTCCGTGTTGCTCGCCAGCAACTCGCCACGGTCGATCTGCGTCCTCCGAAGTCATGGAACGGCACCAATAATGCTACCCCTCGCTCGCAGACGTCGGCCACGCGTCCTCCTACGTATCGTCAAACCTCCGACTATAATATGTCGTCTGGAAAGACCAGCGTGGCGCAGGGAAGGAGTTGACCATCAGGTTTTAATATTCCGGTCTGTCTACTACGCGCTGATCTATGGAATGCTTGGAGGGACGTCAAAGGATTCGATGGTGTACTCATAACATCCTCATTTGTATTCCCCTTGTTCCACTAGCGACTTTGTAGCTCTGTGACGGTCTCGGGCATGCTGCATCTATGTACTCAAGTGTATCTACTGCAATCTCGGTGTATCTGGTCCTATGGTTCTATGCTATGCTTGGCTCGGATTCATCTGCAGCGTCACATCCCTCCTGGATTCCTGCAACGATATTTAGGATAGCGAACAGTGTGCCCATTACGTTGTGCAGGGCCCAGGCAACGACTGAACGCAGTATTCATCGTCCGAACTTCGCTGAGACGGGGCATGCATACGCGTATCACGTGGTACCATATCCCTCCGCGCGCAAGGCGCCTTGATTGGACGGAACGTTACTTCGCTGCTCCCTACACGCTCCCTCCTCTCTCCGCCCCTCCATGAATTTCGCCCGACACTCTATAAGTGCTACAGCCCCGGTACTCATCTTCGACGCGCGATTCGACTCAGACTGTCACATCTTTACCGCCGCAACCCCGGCGGGGTTCGCGGTGTACCGCGCGCGCCCGCTGCAGCTGCTTCGGAAACGCGGTACGTGGTCATCCCACCTCGGGATCCGTCCGGACGACTCAGAGCCACGCTGCTCGCACAGAGATCACGGGGGGTACCCTCGCCGCTGTAGTGCCGTTGCACACATCCTCGCTGCTGTTCCTCATCGGAGGCGGGCGCAGTCCGCGGTACCCGCCGAATAAGGTCATCCTATGGGACGATACGCTCGGCCAGGAGGTTGCGGAGCTGGAGTTCAGGGAGCGTGTGAGGGGCCTTGCGTGTCGGAAGGGCTGGCTAGCAGTGGCATTGCGCAGGAGGGTCGTGGTGTTCGAGCTAGGGAAGGCGGTCGCCAGGTATGGAGAATGGGACACATGCGATAATCCGAGAGGTGCGTACGATCGGCAGAGCCGAAAGCATTCCTTCGCCTTGTCACATAGATCTGTTACCTGCGCTGGTTAGAACATCGGCTCATGCGCATATCTGCCAGGTCTACTCGCTATGGCGACTGCTGCATATTCTACCCTACTCGCGATACCCGGCCGCCAGATGGGCCATGTCCATCTAATACACCTCCCACCATGCTCACCTCCAGAGCAATTAGGACCGCCAATGTCGGCACCACCAAGACCACCGTCTCGTCCAACCAAGCATCCGGTTTCTATGTTTATTGCCCACGAGAGCGCGCTTACCACATTATCTGTTCCTTCGTCTGGGAACTTCGTCGCCACCACGTCTTCTAGAGGAACACTTGTTCGGATATGGGACTCCAACACTGGGAAGCGTGTGCGAGAGTTCCGGCGAGGCACTGATAAAGCCGAGATTTACGGGGTAGCCTTTCGTCCTGACGAACGAGAGGTATGCGTCTGGAGTGACAAGGGCACGATACACGTATTCGCTCTTGCAGATGACACAGGCTCATCGTGAGTTCTCCCTTTGAATGATATGCAAGCCGATGGTAACAACTTGTAGGAATCGACAATCTACCTTTTCTCCGCTGAAGCCATTCGTTCCGCTGCCGAAGTACTTCAAGTCGGAGTGGTCGTATGCACAGTACCGGATACCCTCACAATCAGCACACATATCGCTATCTGCGGGACCCTCCAAGCCGCCCACCGCAGACGTCGTCGATGAGGAGAAGTGTGTGGTCGGCTGGATTGTAGCGCCATCCGATGACCACGATAGCGCGGAGGGCGAATCCCCTATGGAACATCAGCTCGTCGCCTTGACATACACAGGCGGCTGGTATCGATTGTCACTGCCCAAGACCTCTGCTGCTACAGCCGCACCGTCGCGTACGTCTACGACTGGTACTGGTACGGTAATCTCAGGATCGCCTCCAAGAGCCGTACCTATGTCGCGCCCTCGTTCCTCAAGTGGGTCATCGTTTGCCGGACGTCTGGACAAGGGCAAGGATGTCGACCGCGACAAGGAGGGCGGGTCGAGTCACGAATGTATCTTGCGCGAATTTAGACGGTTTGGGCGATGGGATGGATGGGGATAGGAAACGGACTGGAATGGATGGACTCGTCGGCATACCTCTCTCGGCTTGTGATATCGCCCGCTCTGCATCTCCCGCTGCTCGCCGCTCACACACATTGTACATCTACTCCCATGCATGCACTGTTTGTACTCATGTTGTATCGATATATGGTCACTTCGGAAAGCAGTGCATGCGGACCATGGGGGATCTCGATCGATCGAGGATGGTGTGAAAGCCGTGACCCTGGATTTAATATTTATGTACGGCGTATGACGTCCGTCGCTGCTTGCATTGTCTCTCCAGTTGAATATCTCCCCGCAGCAACCTTTTGAGTCGGTTAAGGGTCGGCGTCTGTCCGAGTCGCTGCAACTAGCCCAGTTCGAACTTCGAAGGGTATTGTCCGGGCTGCTGCATACTTGACTCCAGATTTGCAGGAATAGTCGACTCACTCAGGCTGACATGGAGCGCACTGTTTCCATCCTGTCTCCTCTGACACCGCATAACTCAACGTGTGGCTACTGCTCGCCACCAGGGAGAAGAAGCGAGACCAAGTCCAATTGGCATGCCGCAGAGTGCATACCTTTGCGAATGTCGTGCGAGGTACGGCAACCATATCCTTGTAACGGCCGTCGCATTGATAGCGCACCTTGACAGGCATACCAAAAGATGATAGACCGCGGTTGGAGACGATCGGGTACGTATTGTTACAAACCAGATCTCAAGAAGTCCTGTTGTCCACAGTACACTATCAAGTGCGTTGAATTCGGTGACATGCCAATGGATAGGCGTTCTGAAGCATTCTTTACCTGACAGGCTCGACGCTCATGCATTCAAACTATCAAGGAGCCAGCGCAAACTCCTGAACCGGTCAGTGGCGTTCATAGTGGGACATACACATGCAGAATTCATCCGGCTTTTCAGCTGGAACCGCTTCGTGCTCCACGGGGAAGGCGGTGAAGACGCCCTCGACGAGGCTGGAAGCAAGCCGTGAGTAACATAGGCAGCTTTAGTGAACGATCGTTCATGATACCTCAGCAAACAGGGGAATGCTCACAAAGGGAAGAAGACAGAGACCGCCCTTTCTCTGACTGACTATATTCATGCGTCCGACTATGACTTCTGTGAGACCGAATTGCCAGAGCATCGGTTTGAGGAAAGCTCTTCCCGTTGATATGAGGAATCCATGAATTGACTCCATGTACAACTAGGTTACACTTGAGCCGTCCTCGTTCACGGATGAGAAATTCGACCTCTACAAGAGCTATCAACGCAACATCCACTGCGAGGAGGAAAACTTGCCGAGCAGCTTCAGGCGTTTCCTTGTTGAAACACCGTTACAGGTAATATACGATCGACTGGCTCGATGCTAGTGCGGCACTCAGGCGGGTTGTCACAGCGTCAAACCATACAATACCCTTCTCCGCCATCTAGACATCTCCCACAGGAATATGGCTCATACCATCAGCTATACAGGCTCGACGGAGAACTTATTGCGATGGGCGTGATAGACATACTTCCGAACTGCGTCTCAAGTGTTTACTTCATGTATGAGAAGAAGTGGGAGAAACATTCCCTCGGTAAGGTAATCGTCGACCTTCCTGGGCTGTGCGCTATATCGAGGGAAATGCTGACCTACATTGGACCTACATGAAGCTTAGTGCACTGCGAGAGGCTTCTCTCGCCAAGGAGATGCATGATGCAGGACTGGCTGATATGGGCTACCTCTACATGGGTACGTTTTCTGAACGGTGGTAGGTGCGAGGGACCTGCGGGATACTAACCTCTATCAAGGTTTTTACGTCCATTCTTGTACGAAAATGCGATACAAGGGAGACTATGTCCCTTCATCCCTGGCCGACCCTGAGGAATACACCTGGCACCCTCTCGAGCAGTGGCAACCCCTACTCGACAAGTACAGATACGTCAGCCTTTCCCATCCCGAACATAACCTCCAAGGATTGCCAGACGTGTCTGAGAATGGTCTGTCACTCTCGCACATGCCGGCCCCGCCGCATCTGACTTCAGCATAATTTTCCCAGATTCAGCCCAGGAGCCAGAGCTTCCTGCATCTATTCTATCGGCTGCTCAGATTATACAGACGGGCAGGCGCGGAGGCGCGGTCGCCGTGCCTGTGATTGTGCGTGTCCATTCCGACTCGGAGTCGTTCTCGTACATCGCAGGCACTGACGAAACCCGCTTACCTTCAGACTTCTCCTCAGTGGAGACGACCCGCAGAACGGCTTGCCATCTCAACGCTACTGAACGAGCTGGGACCCGAGCTTGCTGCAGAGGTACTGTTGTACATGGCGCATGAAGTCTGAGCCTCCAACTTGTGGGCGAATCGATACAGATCGTTGCGTATTTCAGAGGCTTGAAGCCGAGAGCGTTCACGCCGTGGAACCGCTGAAATCTGCTTAGTGTTTTGACATATGTTGTGTGTACTCATGTACATGAGCCTTTGAATCGTCTATGGGCATTTGTACTGTGGTCAGGTATTGAATATTGAATATTGTAATATTGAGCAGCGACAATTTACTTCGCTCGGAGTGATCGTCGGCCTCGAGATCTGGATCTGCTCAAAGCGCGTCCGACGCGTCGCGTTGCACCGGTGGGACCGTGACTCTGAGCCTCGCGCCTCCCAGTGCCCGACCGCGACTAACTGGAGACTTTTCACCACATCCCACCCACTTCCACTATGCGGGGGTAGTCTCCGAAAGTCTTGGCGTACATTCTGGGATGCACACAGCACACTGAAACGTGCGTTGTACCCGCTGATATGGCTACCCACGGGCATCGTCTTCACGCAGTTCTTCTACACCGTGAAGTCGGTCAATGGGCGCAGTATGCAGGTCTGTTATCCTCTTTGACGTATGTGGGTGACCCACCTTGAATACGTCAACTAGCTAGCCAACGCTGAATCCGGACACTTCGCCGTGGCGAGACTTGGTGTTGTTTGACCGCTTCTCCATACGGACCTTGCGGAAGTATGAAAGAGGAGATGTGGTTGCACTGGCGTGTGTATCCCTTTCTACACTCATGCACAGCGAATCTCACGGGAGCACGCAGGTCACCACTCAACTCGAAACTTCTGGTCAAGCGAATTATCGCTCTGGGAGGAGACACGGTACGAGTGTTCAGTGCGGAATGATGTACATGAACCAATGCAACCGCTGTCTCCTCAAGGTGAAGACATTACCGCCATATCCTGACGCCGAAGTGCGAATACCTCCTGGCCACGTATGGGTAGAGGGTGAGACAGGAAGCACTCCGGCGCAATCAGCTTGCTGACATGGCTTGGCTAGGCGATGAACCTTTTCATTCAGAAGATAGCAATACCTTTGGGCCCGTACGTTTCTAAATGCGACACAGAGCTCCCATGGCTGATCAACGTATTCAGGTTCCTCTCGCGCTCATCGACTCCAAGTTGATATGGATAGTCTGGCCCCAGCAGCGATTCGGGCCGCTACTTACACCTGCAGAGCCAGATCCCAGGGCCTCGAGAGGACCCAGCTGGCGAGTCGAGAAAGCCGCGATGGAAAGGGCGCACCGAAGGAACTCGCGCGTTACTACAGCTCAGCAGAGAGCATCTCCACCTAATGAGCTAGATGCGAGGTTGCTTTGATACGGGATGGCGCTTTCTACAGCCCGTGCAACTGATGGAAACAGGCTACGTTGCACATTTGCGCATGCACGCCGAAGATGTCCGTACCCTAGGGCTATGAGTACACTGGGATTCAATCTGCAATAATGTAGACATCAACCAAAAGAAACGACGAGTGAGAGAGATGACGAGAGAGAAATGCAGAGTTCACACAGGTCAACAATAATAGGCAAAGGAGTCGAATACAATGAGCCTAACTACATAGCTTGAGCCTGCCCCGCATCGTAGTCATGCCCTCCTGCATAGTGTGCTCCATGGTACGCCTGAGCATCGTGGTACGCTTGTGCTTCATGGTACGCCTGCGCGTCATGGTACCCTTGCGTGTCGCGGTACCCTTGTGCGTCGTGGTACCCTTGTGCACCCTGATAGCCCCGACCATCGTGGTATCCCTGCGAGTCATGGTAGCCCTGGAAATCGGGATGCGCGCCTTGGTACGCCTGCGGATCATTGAAGTACTGTGCCCCCTCCTGCTGGTGGGTATAGTCATCTGCGCCACTGTGTGCTGTGCCCTCAACACCGTGGTGTTGCTGCGTGTATTCCGGCTCGACTGGGTTATCGCCATAGGCCTCTCCGTAGTAGCTATATGGAGTCTCCGCTCCACCGCGACCGGGCTCTGTGCGGGCAAAAGGAGCGGCGGAGGTAGTCAAGTGTGCAGTGCTTCCGTACTCGTCCTCATACGGAGTCGGTGCGTCGAAGGTGCCGACGGACGGGTTGTACTGGTGTTGACCGTAAGCCGGGTTGAACGCGGGCATCGGCGGGTACTCGGTCGGGCTGTACTCCTTCGTCTCGTAGTAATACGGGTTGGCACTGATCGTGCTGGCGGGCGGTCCACGAGAGCGCATGGAGGCCTTGTCGTCGTCATCGTCGAGCAATACATTGGGAAGAGTCGGTTGAGGCAGAGGTTTGGCGATGAGCTCTCCCTTCTTGTTCTTGAGGTGGGAGTAGTCGCCGGCAGCTTCTTTCTTGGCGAGAGCTGCAGCCTTGGCCAGACGCTGCTTGTTCCTCCGCTTGATGATCTCGGCAATGCGCTTGTCGACCTTGTGGCAACAATATTCCTAGCGATCGACGTAACACCATTAGAACGGGTACACAAAACAACTCGACGTCGACTACCGACCTTGAGGTTACCCTGAATATACGTCAGGAGAGGAATATAGCAGATGCCGGCGATGATGAGCATGATCAAGGACAGGGCGAAGATGAACGTGGTGAAGGCCGTGGAGATGGTGATGGCAATGGTGATGTAGTTACTTCCGGTGAAGTACTTCGACACGTCGTACCATTCCCCATTGTTCTTCTTCGACAAGTAGAGGGCGTAAAGAGTAAGCGCGTTGATTGACTGACGCGGACCTTCGGCGAAGATAACTCGTTTCCAGCCTGAAAAAGACAATCATCGGCTAGAACGGTCATAGGATTGATATATTGCGTACCCTTGAAGGTGAAGAAGACGAAGAAGGCAAAGTCATCTGACCTCTTGGTGGAGCTGGAGATGTGGTTGAAGAAGCAGAAGTGGTCGTACGACCCTGTATGAGGCGTGAGTGGCAAGATGCACATAGTAGTAGCACGTCAACGTACGGAGGGAGTAGTAGTGGTTAGCCATGATATTGGTAAAGGCGTACGAAATATCACGGCTGGCAATGATCTTCTTGGCCTTGCGTGCTTCGTAGGCGAGCTGGGAAAGAGTCAGCACAAAGGTCAACCGCGAGCGAAACACCACATACCAGCAGGAACGAGAACACGATACAGCCGAAGAAGAGCCATTTGCCAACGTTGAAAGGGATGTAGACACAACCGTTGTCGTCGGTCGACTGACAACTGTTGTAGATCTCATTGGACCATGTGGTGGATGTCAACATGGTCACTGCGGTGAAGATATCGGATATGTAGACCAGGAAAGAGATGAAGACTGTGATGTACAGCCACAGATACCTGAAGAGGCGCAGGTACGTTAGTTGCTGCTACAATAGGTGACACCTCTGGACCACTGTCAGCTCATGCGCGTAGCGCGAGCCAGGCCACGGGTCACATATACACGACGGTTGTACCGTGCAACTTACTTCATACGCATCCCACATGAATGGTCCGTAAAGTCTCGCGTATCGACGAAGTCGAACTACGTGATATGCATTCAGCGTCGTGTCTTTGAGGAGCCAGGACACACACCTTGTGGTCCGGAACGACCTCTCGCTTCCAGTTTCCCCCTGCGCACATGCTTGTCTAGTTTAGTGAGGGCTACAGCGTGAAGGCGTGTTTGTCTGAGAATGAGTGTGCAGCGACTTGGGACAACACTGCGAGTCAAGCAGCGTCCGGGCCAGCCAGTCGCTGAGGAGCAAGGAGCGGCTGGTGTCGAAGGACGAGTGGATGTCGCGAGGACTTGGGAAAGCGGAAGAGAGCAGTTCACGAAGCGAGATAGTTGCGCAGGCCAGCCGAGTTGCTACACGCCCGCTGTTAGCCGCCCGCAACTTCCCCGCCTGCCTCTTTCGGCAACAAAAGGTCTCCCCACCACCACCAGCAACAATGACGACCGTACAGAAGATCAAGGTGCGTCTGTTTGTACACAGTATCAATGGGCAATGGTGCTCAGTAGACTATGCTTTCATAGGAGGTCGAAGATGAGATGGTGAGCCGCGCACGCCTTGTATGATATTTGCATGAGATGCTCATTGCAATTTGCAGGCCAAGAGTATGTCTGTGATACCCCTCAGATCGCACTGAGTAAATTCATGCGCGAAATGCAGCCCAAAAGAACAAGGCCACGAGCTACCACTTGGGGCAGCTCAAAGCCAAGCTCGCAAAGCTCCGCCGTGAGCTGCTGGGTCCGCAGGGTGGCGGAGGCGGAGGCGGCGGTCTTGGATTCGATGTCGCCAGGACCGGTATAGCTTCTGTCGGTTTCGTAGGCTTCCCATCAGTTGGCAAGGTTTGTTTTCCTTTTCCCTCTGATAATTCCCCGTGCCTCATACTGTTTGTCAGTCCACACTGATGTCTAAACTGACGGGCACACACTCTGAAACGTCGGAGATTGACTTCACCACCCTTACCACCGTCCCTGGCACAGTAAAAGTCCACGGTGCACCGATTCAAATTCTCGATCTACGTGAGTCCGGAGTTTGTCTAGTCGATTGTGCAACACGAACTGAGGGACAATGAAGCCGGTATCATTGAAGGTGCAAATGACGGTCGAGGTCGAGGTCGCCAAGGTGCGCGCAACTGCATTGCTGATGAAACTTCGCCATCCTGACACATACCACAGTCATTGCCGGTACGCCGTTTCGCCGCTCCGGACGCCGCTCACGCTGAAGACCACACTGGCAGTCGCACGCACTTGTAATCTCATTTTCATTGTCCTTGATGTCCTCAAGCCTCTCGGCGACAAGAAACTCATTGAAACGGAGCTAGAGGCATTTGGCATCAGGCTCAATAAGAGGCCGCCAAACATCACCGTCAAAAAGAAGGACAAGGGTGGGATAGCGATCACGAACACGGTACCTCTCACGAATATCGACCACGACGAGATCAAGCGGTGTTGAGCGAGTACAAGCTGAACAACGCTGATGTGGCCATTCGGGACCGAACGCGACGGCTGACGATTTAGTCGATATCATCGAGGGTAACAGGTAGGCGCTATGGACGGCTTGTCTTCCAGTATACTCACGGTTGTTCAGAGTATACATCCCTGCCATCTATGTGAGCTCCCTACAAAGCTTATCTTCCTATCTCTATCTGACGCGCATCTCTCGCTCAGGTGCTGAACAAGGTGTGTTATACCATAGACGTCTCGGACAGACCCTCAGGCAAGCACAGATCGACGCAATTTCCATTGAGGAATGGACCTACTCTACAAGATCCCGAACAGCGTCCCCGTATCATCCCGAGAATGGCTCAATGTCGACGAGCTCATTGACTTCATGTGGCGCGGCTGACCTTGTTCGAGTGTACACCAAGCCGCGAGGAGCAGCACCAGACTACAACTCACCCGTCGTCCTTCGACGGGGCAAGTCAACGGTGGAGGACTTCTGTAACGCTATACATAAGGAGATCGCGAAGCAGATGAAATAGTGAGTTCTTTTTTGCTTGTTGAAAGCGGACCCGAAGCTGATGGTGTACAGCGCAATTGTGTGGGGCGCTAGTGCAAAGCACACGAGAGGACAGAAGGTTGGAGTCGAACATGTATGGAAGACGAGGATGGTGCGTCCTTGTTGTGTGCCAATTGCTCACTTGCTCACGCTGTCTCCTCAAGTCGTTCACATCGCGAAGAAGTGATTGTTTCATCTTACTGTCGCTGTCGTACCTGTACACCTGTAGCCATAGCTTTCGTAACGCTGTCATAATTATGGACAAGAAGTCTAACATAGGAGAGGCGTTCCGGGGATTAGTGATCATTACGATAAATGAGTAAGATGCGTTCGATGCGCGTGACAGAGTGGTGTGCAATAGAGATACAGTAACAAGTTATTATGTGTCGGCGAGGTAACAGAGTGGTGGGGCGGGGCGAACTCTAACAAAATGTCCTCCGAGAATATACCACACCAACAGATTCCAGCGAATACAATACAACGGCGAAGGTCACATGGAGCGAAGACAACGGACTAGAAGTCCTCATCGAGTGTGCTAAACAGGCCATCAGTGTTTTGATCGGTCTGGGTAGCGATGTTGACCTACAAAGATCTAGTTTGATGTGCAGATAGCGTGGATGCGCTGTCCGTAGCTGGCGATGCAGTCTTGATCCGGCTTTGGCGTAGTCGAGACCCGCTTCTCGAAGAAATTGGTCTTGCCCTGCAGCGAGATCATGTCCATAAAGTCGAACGGATTTGTTGCGTGGTAATGTTTTGCATTGCCGAGTGACACGAGCAGTCGTCTGCGACGAACTCGATATACTGGCACATTAGCTGGGCGTTCATGCCTATCAGAGCACACGGCAGAGCATCTACGCATAGTGTCAGACGTATCACCACGCATATAGTTGAGACATCCGTGCCTGTTAAAACTCCTGTTCAATCGTGACGGCCTCGGTGATGATTCTCAAGATGACATCCGGGTGAAGCCTCCGCCTGAGATGTTGGTAGAGCAGACATGCGAAATCGGTATGCATGCCCTCGTCGCGAATAATCAGCTCATTCGAGAACGTCAGCCAGGCATCAGTCCGCGCTTCTTCAACCAAAATATTGCTGCGAACGAGCCGGAGAAGAACACGCCTTCCACAGCGGCGAAGGCGACTAGTCGCTCGGCAAAGCTCGACGTTTCGTCCGATATCCAGCGGAGGGCCCAGTCAGCCTTCCTCTTTATACATGGGATGGTTTCGATGGCGTCGAATAAGTGGCCGCGCTCTTGCGGATCTTTGATGTAGGTGTCGATGAGGAGCGAGTACGTTTCGGAGTGTACGTTCTCCATCATTATTTGGAAGCCGTAGAAACACCGCGCCTCTGCGGCCTGGATTTCATTGGAGAAGCGCTCGACAAGGTTCTCGTTGACTATGCCATCGGAGGCCGCGAAGAAGGCAAGGACGTGCGAGATAAAATACCGCTCGCCGTCGTTTAGACGATGATTCCAGTCCCAGTGGTCGTGTGACAGGTCGATCTCTTCCGCGGTCCAGAACGACGCTTCTGCTTGCTTGTACATGCGCCATATCTGTGCAGAGGCGTATGTGAGAATGCGTGAGCAAAGCAACGACAGGTGCCACGGAGACGTACGTCGTGATACTGGATAGGGAACAAGACAAAGCGCCGCTTCGACTCCGTTAACAGTGGTTCCTGATCTGTAGGGCCCTTAGCGTTCCTGTCGACACAGAAGGAGATGATTTACACACCCTCAGGTAGGTCTACTTCGCCAATGAACTTTGAGCCTGGACCGGACGACTCCTCGTCATGTCTAGCGAAACCGTTGGTGTCCCTGCCCATTGCTTGTCGTAGCTCTTTTTCGATGTGCAGGATAACTTGAAGCAGACGGTCTTGTGCAAAAAATAAATATGGACTGAATTCACAGGAGGATGAGTGTAAGTATGAGAGGGGCCTCGCAGCGGAGCCGATCGCTCAGTCATCCTTCCCCGCTTTGTCGCGGAAGAAAACACGGTCGCGTCTCATTAACAAAGCACGTGATGGTGGCACACGGGCGCCAATGACGACCACGTGGATGCTTATTCAAGCGGATGAGCGCTTAATCCGGCTGCGGCGGCGCGTGGCGTGTTTATGTAATCAGGTCACGGCGCGTCGACGCGTCGCGTCGCGTCTTGTTGAATTGTTGATCGCACCAAACAACGCGACAACAACCCACCTGTATAAAGACACCTGCCTCTCCCTCTCTCCTTCCCTCCCCACCGCTCGCCAGCGACCTCACACACTCAGACCTCCTCATCTAGGCTCACATAGCCTCTTCTAAGGCCACTCTTATCCCCGCATATTATCTTCACAATGTCTTTCGCTGGAATGAGCACTCCCCCTCGCGTCGCATCTCCTGCTCCCACCCCGAGCAAGAAGGTGTGTAGTGTGTCTTCACGCGTCTTCTCACGTGTTGTTGGAGTTTCATCTAATATTTGTTGGGAAGGCTGCGGCTGCTATTGATGCCCTTTCACTCACGACACCTACGAAAACCGACAAGCTCCCTGCTCTTAACCTTATAGACGATGAACGTCTCTCCCGGTCGCCGGTGTCTCTTGCAGACGAGGAGGAGCAAGAGAAATACGACCCTGAGCTTGAAGAGCTTCGGAAGAAGTGGATTGGTGAGGTTGAGCTCCCCGAACGTGAGTAACTTCAACATGGACGCGTCGCGACGCGTCGTGCTCACATGACCGCGCAGATATGGAGCCATTGTTGATAGAGTCTAAGCGCCGCTTCGTTCTCTTCCCCATCCAATACCATGAGGTGCGTTCTTGACCATCCAGGCGATGAACAATGGTCCTTACTATTTGGGTATAGATCTGGCAGATGTACAAGAAGGCTGAGGCCTCCTTCTGGACGGTTGAGGAAATCGACCTCTCGAAGGACCTCCACGACTGGAACAACCGCATGAATGACAATGAGCGTCATTTCATCTCCCACGTCCTCGCTTTCTTCGCCGCGTCCGACGGTATCGTCAACGAGAACCTCGTCGAGCGGTTCTCCAACGAGGTCCAGGCGGCTGAGGCGCGTTGCTTCTACGGGTTCCAGATCATGATGGAGAACATCCACTCTGAGACGTACTCCCTGCTCATCGACACCTACATCAACGACCCGAAGCAGCGTGAGCACCTTTTCGACGCGATCGAGACCATTCCTTGCATCAAGAGGAAGGCGGATTGGGCACTGCGGTGGATCTCGGATCAGCGGTCGAGCTTTGCGGAGCGCCTTGTCGCGTTCGCAGCGGTCGAGGGCATCTTCTTCTCCGGCTCTTTCGCCTCCATTTTCTGGCTGAAGAAGCGTGGCTTGATGCCCGGCCTTACCTTCTCGAATGAGCTCATCAGCCGCGACGAGGGGATGCATACCGACTTCGCTTGCCTCTTGTTCTGCCATCTCAAGCGCCGCCCGCACCCTGACGTCGTCAGGCGTATCATCGCTGAGGCCGTTGCTATTGAGCAAGAGTTCCTAACTGGTGAGTATCTGCGGTTCTCGTGTTGGATGCGATCCTGATGACGGCCCCTAGATGCGCTCCCCTGTGGGCTCATTGGTATGAACTCGACGTTGATGTGCCAGTACATCGAGTTTGTCGCCGATCGGTTGCTCGTCGCACTGTCGATGGAGAAGATGTACGATGCAACGAACCCCTTCGACTTCATGGACATGATTTCGTTGCAAGGCAAGACGAACTTCTTCGAGAAGCGTGTCTCCGACTACGCCAAGGCGGGCGTGGCTGCGTCAGCAGCGAGTGGCAAGTCTGAGGTGTCGGTGAAGAGCTTGTACGTCGCCTTCCTTCTTGTGACTCCGACAGCGAGCTGACAGTGTTTTCACAGCTCTCTCGAGGAGGACTTCTAGGGGATTCGTCGACGTTGTAGCCACTTATTTTATTCACTCACATCCTATGCTGTCATCACCATCCCCACGGACTCTGGCTCTCATCACTACTGTGTCGATTCACTAGATTGTTGTCATTAGCATGCATGTCATTACGAAGATGTACTCCTACGATGTATCATTGTCTATAATGCACTTTATTATCATCATCATTCAGGAGCGGTTCCTCTGACCGGAAGGTTTGACTTGTGAAGCTATAAGCGTCTGTCAGATGGTTCAACCAAGTCTTCTGTATGTCCAACATCATGATCCACCGATACCGCCGATGGTTTGTGTAGGCAATATTGGCGAGAACCGTTCGCAGGGTTCAGGCTCAAACCTTGAAGCCTGAAGAGCATTTCATATTCAGTACGTCCTGTACTCAGACTTGCGTGAGGTAACCTCGAAACACCAGGGACGCCAAACGTATGATAAAATGGGGGCATTATTGCGAGCCGGCGTTGGAAAATACTAGTAGTACACGTCATACGCAGTAAACCTGCTCTCCAGATAGCCAAGGTAGTAGTAGTACGCACGAGTTCACCTCTCCTTCTTTGACTCGTCGACGGGCTCGTTCCGCGAGGGTGGCGAGACCAGCAATGCAGCGCGCTCCTCGCGGATCGACATGACAATGTATGAGACCAAGACCACGTTCGCAGCTACGATGGCTGTGATGGCGGCGAGGACGGTGTTACCTGCGAACGCGGATGAGTACGAAGCGAAGTGGCTCCCGTGCACGACGCACCATCCCAGAGATAGTCTTTAGAGAGGAAGTATGACGATATTGGGGCAGTCGCCAGTGCTGCTGCGAAGATGAGCAGCTTGACGAGGATGCCACTGGAGATTCAGCACACTACGTCAGTGCTGGTACATTTCGGATGAATTGAAGGGCGCACCTCTGGCGAGCGGCCTGACCGGCTACGTTCGCTGCTGCTACCTGTCCACTCATACGGGAGCTCTGGATATGGAGTACTTTGCGAACAAACTTTACAGAACAGGTGGTTGTCCTGGACCCGGAGAAGCTTGCGGCTGCCAGGAGCCAGAGCGCGCCACCGACGCGGGAGAGATCTGAGATCCTACCATACACGATCGAGTTACCGGTGTGGCGGATGCCACGACCTCCACTGTCCGACCCCCTCTAGCTAGGCTTGACCTTTCTCTTCTTGCCTTTCTCCCACCCACGGCAGCTTCGACTCACTGAGGGCTAACTGCTTCTTTGTTGGAGGATAAAAATCGCCACTGCATCCGTGACTAAAGTCTCGCTATAGCGGGATGCATCGCGTCCGTGCGTCGACCCCTTCGTCGCCCTCAAGCCGTGCCTTCCCCGAAAGTCACCCCGAACCTATACCCGAGAACGAGGAGACAAAATCTGTAGAGAAGAATTCTGAAACAAGTGTCTCCCGATGGCGGACTTGGTTACATCTGGAGCCGTCTGAATGGGACATCCTCATAGCCTCGACGTGTCTGAAGCTCTTGCTCTTTCCCGCATAGTGAGCCGGCCATTCGTTGTGCTGCACTGTGTCTCACTCATTCATTGCATTATGCAGTAGGTCGACTGACTTTGAGGTACATCGAAATTGGCTGGCCATCACACATACCCTGCCAATATCCAAATGGTACTATGATGTACGTTCGCGTCTCATCTACATTGAATACGTCTTATGCTATTCCCTCGGATGTAGACTACATCGGAATGGAGTGAGTGCAATACATCTGCATGCGAATCTTGGTTGTAATGCAAGTTCCTGGCAGCGCTCGACTACCCGCCCTTCTTCGCCTACTTCGAGAAGCTCATGTCTATTCCCGCATACTTCATCGACCCACGCATCGTCGACTTAAACAACCTGAACTATGATGCGTGGTCGGTCATCGCATACCAGCGAGGTACTGTCATATTGACTGAGCTCGTCCTCGGAGCAGTCCTTCTGAGGTACTCGTGAACACTTAACTACAATTGAAGCGAAGTGCTTACGTCCATTTAGGTTTGTGAGAGGAGCGGTAGATCCGACTACACAACGAATCATATCCGCCTCGTTGTTCCTGCACCCTGGCTTCCTAATTGTAGACCATATACACTTCCAGTATAATGGGTTCATGTTCGGGATCTTGCTGTGGTCCATTCTCATGGCTCGTGAGGTATGTGCTGAGTCCCCTGGCGGAACAGCATCCGACATTCCACACAGGACAACAAACTTGCCAGCGGCTTCCTGTTCGCCGTCCTCCTCAACTTCAAGCACATCTATATGTATCTCGCCGTACGCCCTCGACGTCTCCTCTCTTCTCATATCGTACTGAGGTCTAACCCATTTTCTAGCCTGCATATTTTATTTATCTCCTACGATCCTTCTGCCTCGCGCCTTCTGGTGCCCTCCTTCCTGCGCGGTTTATCTCCCTTGCCAACGCCGTTATTGGTGTCTTCCTCGTCTCGCTTGGCCCTTTCCTTCTCATGGGCCAGCTCCCGCAGCTGCTCAGCCGGTTGTTCCCGTTCACGCGTGGGCTGAACCATGCGTACTGGGCACCAAACGTCTGGGCGCTGGTTACCGCAGCTGATCGAGTATTATTGAAAGGTGGGTTCTGTGGCCCCGGCATGAATGTGTATATCAATGCTTATTTCAATGCTGCTAGTTGTGAAGCGCGGTGCGTTGGACATGACGTCGGTCAACGAGTCGGGTGTCGCGTCAACGTCCCGCGGACTGTCGGGACACCGTCTTCGCCGTTCTTCCGAACGTGAAGCCTATCCACACATTCATCATCACGATCGCTTTCCAAGCTGTGAGTTCGCCCAAATCAGAGCTCGTGGCTGATAAGAATGTGCCCCTTGATGTGCTGTGGTAGATTTACTTGATCAAGCTCTGGCGCGCACCTACGTACAAGTCGTTTGTGACCGCTCTCACCCTATGCGGCTGGGCATCTTTCATGTTCGGCTGGCATGTTCACGAGAAGGCAATTTTGCTCGTGCTTGTACCTCTCAGGTGTGGCTTCAGTGACCTGTCCTGCTGAAGAGCGACAGAGGCTGACGAACGGACAGTCTCTAGCAGCAGACAATCACGCGTACTTCAGGACATTCATGATAGCCTCCGTGCCGGCGTGTTCTCGCTGTTCCCATTACTATTCACTCCAGCGGGTGGGTCCTCTAAAGTCTTCCTCCGGGTAGGCGGGTAACTCACACGAACGTGCACAGAAACATTCGTCAAGGTAGTCTACTCAACGCTCTGGGCGGTGCTCACGTTGGCTCCGCTCCACAGTCGAGTATACGAGTGAGCCGCACGCTGAATACGAGATGCGTTAGGTCGCTCATACACGTTCCGTCGCAGGTTCCCGAGGTCCCTGCCCTTCGTCATCATCGACAGTCTAGAAAAGGTCTACCTCGCAGGTTTCCCCCTCCTTCAACTGTTCGTCACGCTCTTTCCTGTGTTGACCAGCCAACGGAGCGGTGCGTCGCCAACGCCTGGCGCCGATGCTGAGGTGCAAGTGGAGGGGGACAAGGCCCTAGAGTTCCTGCCGTTGATGCTGACGAGCGTGTATTGCGCTGTGGGTCTTGTGTGGGCATTTTTGCGACTGTCTGTGATCTACCTACGGCAACACTATTGATGCAGCGGCGAAGTAACCCGAAGTTGTCGTGCATGACATTGATGAAGAATCTATGCACACGCAGTCTGACCCGCCTGACATAGGTTCGAGACAGTGCTCGATGTGATCTATGTCATAATGTCTCGGATAATGACCACTACTTATTCCCGGTATACGATTTTCATGGCAAATAATGAGGTGATATAGTAGGCGTTTGTGCGTCGCAAACTATGGCAAGCGGTGGTATGAAGAAACACCACCCGCCTCAAACAAGGACACTGTTCTCTATCCCACAACGAAGAGACCTATGTACAAGATGAGCCGCAAAGGGCAGTCTTGTAGAGGCGAAGGGCAACGTTGTGGTGAACGAATAGAGTCCGTGCGCACAAGACGCGCCCTTTTATGTCGTCGCTGAGCCTGCCTGCCACGTGGTCGATACCTTCGATCGCGAACGCCGAATGATGCACACCGACTGGCAGCCACAACCTACCCGCAAGCGCGCTCACCGAGTACATACTGCCCCTCGCCTCGCCTACATTACTCCCGACTGCCCTTCTCCCTTCTACCGTCATAGATGCCAGCGACGTCCCGCACCTCAGACTTCCGCCAATTGCTGAAGGAGAAGGAGAATGTATTCCCCGACCCAAAGCGACGCAAGAGATCGAAACGCGCCTCCGCGGACAGACAACGGGAGAGCGACGACCTGTTCAATAGGCAGTACATTAATGATGCCTACTCTGTGGTATGTTTACACCCATGGTACCCTCTGGGGTCCTCGTGCTCATCTCACGACAGCTGAATCACATCAACTCACTGGCGCGCATGCTTTCGTCCATACGAAAGGCATACCTGAATGCCGACCCACGGCATACACCTTTGTCACGGCAGTCTCCACGAACGATAGACCTTGGCTCCTCAGACCAGTCTTGGTCGAACATCAAGTATCTCTCAGACGCGGAGCGGGACCAGATTGACCTGCAGGCCAGAGTCATCCTCTCGAGGTGCTCGGAGCGAGCGAAAGAGCTTGAGGCGGTGGAGAAACGTAAGATATCCTCTACGCCTCTCTTATGCTACGAGTGCTAGATACGACTAAATCAGGCCGTGCGGAACTGGTCGCAAGCCGCAAGAACCCCCTCACCAGACTGCTGCCCGCACGTCTACGGCAAGACGACTCCACCGCTGCGTCCGACTTCATTGCCGCGCACCACTCTAGCATAACGTGGTATCTCAGCCGGCGACTCGCAGACGCCAGTCAATCCCTCAAGGAGATGCAGGAGGAGCGGATGAAGCGACAGCTGGATCGCACGCGGACGCTCGGCTCGGGAGCGACGCGCGAAGCGATGTACATGGACATGTCCTCTTCGAAGCCCTCCCCCACAGAATCATCAGGGAGTGGCAGCTGGCTCGGCGGCGCGTCGAATCTCGCGTCGAGCTTCGCCGCGAGCATGGGCTCGAACGACGCGTATGGCTCAACGGCGACTATCAAGCCGGGCACGTCCTCGCTCCCAGACGACCTCCTCGACGACACGGATGAGGAGGAACTGGAGCTGACGCAGTCGCAAATCATGCAGTTTGAGACGGAGAACGCGAACATCTTGCAGTCGGTACAGGACACACTCGCGTCGGTGCAGCAGGCGGAGTCACGCTTGCTGGAGATCAGCACGCTGCAGGCGGAGCTCGTCACGCAGCTGACGCGACAGACAGAGCAGACGGAGCAGCTGTACGAGGACGCTATCGCCACCGCGTCGACGGTGGAGAAGGGCAACGTGCAGCTGAAGGAGGCGAGACGGAGAGCACGGGACAGCAGGAAATGGATCTTGATGTTCCTTATCGGTGCCAGCTTGTCGCTGCTATTCTTGCACTACTACTGATTCACTATGCATTGGGACCGCTGGATCGCACATTCTGTAGACATAACATATATCGCACGGGACTCATCGAATTCCTCCACTATATGTACCCATTGTCCGTGATACCTTATTCGTACAGATACAGTGCACAGAACTAACTCTACTCAGAGACATGGCGAGTCTAGGATCAAGTAGAGGGGTGATCATCGCGCGTGCCCCAGGAGCGGAGCACCTTCCTCTGCATCCTCGACAGCCTCCTCGATGGCTTCAGCAGCCAGCTCCTCCACGTCTGTAGGGATACCCTGCAAGCGGCGGATCTCCGCTTGCATGGCGCGATAGACGATACTAGGAGCAAAGACATGAGTATCATCTTCCACGTCTTTAGATGTAAGGACGTACACGCTCGCTGATATCCCTAGCAGCGTACCTCCCACCGAGAGTCCGACATTCAGCCACTTGGTGGCTACGAGATATGAGCATATCACGCATAGCACCATTCAGGAGGGACCGGACGTACAAGCATCCATGTGGCTTCGGGTCTCGCCGTCCGATAGCGCTGCGAGGCGTGAGCCCACGAAGACCAGCAGAGCGACCTTCGGGAAGACGGCGAAGGTCGCGATGCAGAACTGCCATAGAGCCACCGCCCGAATGGACTACCGGAGCTCCGTGAGCCTTCCTCGGGCTACCATTCGCCAGGGAATAGACTCACAGCAAACAGAGCGTTCGAATACACCCATGGCGGGAAGGGTGACGCACGGATGAGCGTGATGAGCGGCAGGCCCTTCGCATCCTATCAGAACGTTCGTGAGCAGCTATCAGGTGGCTGCGAAAGGGTGGGAGAACGCGTACGACGACAATCTCGAGGGCCTGCCATTTCTCGTTAGAAGAGGACCATTGGTGAAGTCTCCGACTAAACAACAGTCGCAGGACGATGAAGCAGAGGGCAGAACCGAGAAGCGATCCGGCGGCTGCGAGAGGAAAGCCCTTCATTCCATACGCGAAGCCGCATAGGGTACAGACAGTGGAATGGCCTATGCAGGGCGGGAACGAGATGACCACTGCATACCTGCTTAGCTCCGTCATGCTTGAACATATAAATACGAGAGGACGAACCTAGCACAGCCAGCAGAATCAGCCCGCCATACCACAAGTGACTGATCTTCTGTGCGAGATCATACAGCGCCTGGCCTATGCGGTCCGGACCGAACACAATGAACGTGGTCGGAATGGCAATGTAGATGGCCAGGGAACACAACAGAAAGAGCTATATATGCAGAGAACCAATTTTGAGGTCAAATATGGGTAAGGGAGGACATCAGTGAGCGGACTTGCCTTCCCGCGCACGCCCAGCTGGCGGTACCGTCTGAAGGCAGCATAGCCGTAGTGTTTGAACGTGGTTATTGCCCAGCCCACGCTGTAACCGCTTTGCGGTGCCATCCTGAATTTCCTGCTTACCTTTCACCGGGACAGACTTGAAGGAAGACGCAGGGTGAGATAGCGTGTTGGGAGGCGCACTGCTGTTCATTGCTGCGCTGCGGCGTCACGAGCGTTCACAAGGTCTATTTCGGAATTGCACCATCCTCCACCGGCTTTGACGGCTATATATCCTGGATTCCGCCTCCACAGGCACTCGGACAACATCTGCTAATCGGAGGTGTAGTGTGGGAGCACAGAGTGAGAAGTCATGGAGAAGTTCTCGGCATTTCGGGTACGCTACTTTTCGCAGACGCATCACTGTCGTTCGAATGTAACATCGCATGACCATAACTAGGATCCCGGAACAGGAATTCAGGTATGTTGCATCGCCATACACTTTGCTCACGAATGGCTCCTCAGTACACACCCCTCTAGCCGTTCCTGAAACCTGTTCCGCCCACAGGCAGTGAGACACTGACAGCCATCGCGCTGCCGTTTGGCTACGTCGTCGGTACTGTGCGGACATTGCTGGTACTGATATCGGGCGTGCTATATGTCGTCCTGGTTGAAGGAGTGTGCCTTGCTCTTGTGAGTCGCCTCAGGCTCGCATGCCTTCTCTACTCATATTCACGAGACCAGAAACCAGTGCCACCGCTACATCGAATCGTGACGCGTCTGTTTACCGCGTCATTGCACGCACAGTCCTCTTAATTCTTGGACTGCCATGGATCCCGGTCGAGATGGTGACCCGTAAACGAGGGTGAGCAGCCTTCTATCACTCATGGAACAGTCGCTGACATTAGTTATAGGAGGGGGTCCAAAGCACCTGAGCCATGGAGCCCTGGTGCAGGCGATATCATCGTGTCAAACTGGGCCTCGACCATTGAGATCCTATGGTTAGCATTCCGGTGTGCTTTTACTTTGACATTGCGCCATTGTCCACGACCTGACCAAATTGACCTCGTAGATACAACCCAACATTCGTGCTACCAGTGTATTCCGCTTCGACTTCCCGGAACCCAGTGCGCGTGTCTCCTCGCCCGTCGCCCGGACGCCCGGACGACGCACTGGCACCGGCTCCGCAGCCATATCTTCTCCTGCCGCTCGTGCCCCGACGCCGCGTGTGCCCATTGCAGGCTTCAAGCAGGTATCACTCTTTGGCATCTTGCGTGCCACCGGGCACGTTCCAGACGCTACACAGCCTGGCTCTCCGGGCATCAAGTCTCTGGAGGAGATTCGGAGCAACTCCGACCGTCCTGTCGTCGTGTTCCCGGAGTGCGCGACGAGCAATGGACGTGGTCTGTTGAGGTTTGCAGAGATCTTCAAGGGCGTCTCTGTCCCTGTGACGAAGTTCAAGGTCTTTGTTATGTGTGTTCGGTAAGCGTCCTAAGCTGTCATTCATGGGTATTCTGCTCACACGGACCATGCAAGCTATGACCCTCCGACTGCACTCTCGCCAACGATGACACACTCAATACCGTCTAACTCAATTAATCCCATACCGCAGCTCTTCTCGCTCACGACTTCTCTGGTGCCACTCACGATGTCCATACGCCTCCTCGCACCGTCAGAGTCACCGAGCTCCGGCTCGTTCCTTGCGAGCGAGTTCCTCACAGAGGGCACAAACGACGACTACCTCACCGAAGCGTGCGCATCACTGATTGCACAGATCGGCAAAATGAAGAGAGTTGGATTTGGTTGGGAGGACAAAGCCGCGTTCTTGGAATTCTACAACAGCAAGAAGTAGGCGATGACATTCCGGACCTATACGCGTACGACCACTGTCTACGAGATGCGATGTGTAACATTTTGCTCTGGCTTAGTACGGACACAGGGGATTTGTGTGTCACTGGCGGAAAGAGTAACAACAAAGTGCATTGCTCCACAAGATTGAGTGTAGGGATGGGCCAGCATACGACGCCAGTTGAAGGACAATGCTTGTGAGGCATCGACGGCATATCTCTCCAAATACACCTTGAACAGTGACAGAATCCGTATTGCCAAGGGGGGGACCTCAGAGCGATCCAGTGGGTGCCACGCTATTCGCATTCAATGACGCGTCCTTTGTTTTGCCATCCTCGGCCAATTCTCCAGGTTCCACAGACCCAGCCCGAATCCTGCGTCCTATTGGCCGCTCGTTGAGGATATAAAATGACGAGCATTTTCCACCATGCTGGTGTTGTGTCTTGCGGGGCTTCGTCCACGGATGTCATTGTGGTGATTGTGCTTGACATAATATGGCTTTCGATCTGCCTGCACGGACGGCTGCCGTCCGGGAGAGCAGGACCGCATCCTGCCGGCCTGAAGCAAAGGCTCCGCTTGACGGATATGATCGTAGTCCTCCTAGCGAGCGAGTCATGAGCGCATGAGCCATGAGCGACGTAAACACGACTTCGAGTCTGTCGATGCTTGTACTAACCAAGGACATGACACGGACTCGACAGTTCATCAACTCCTTGCCATCCAGCTCTGCGACCGCGTTGTCTGCGAATTCTTTGCTCTCGTACTTGATGAACCTGTCACCCGTTGTCAAACGCTGTCCGCTCACTGTAGCCTGAGGCCAAGACAAGAATGCACCCTATTCTTCTGTTAAACTTGTTTATCTCGCAATAAGCAACGCTGCCAGCGCGACGTCCGAAATCCTTCAGTTCCTAGAGGCGGTATTAACGCTGCACGATGAGATCAGGAAACGTCATATTTGCCTGCCAACATGTCTCTTTGTTGAGATAAGTCACCACAACCGTGTTCTTGCTGTGAACGGACGTCGAATATTCTCGCGACGCATGCGTACTGGTCGAGCTACGTCTTGCATTCCGTGTAATGCATCGGGATCAGAATACTTACCGAGGATATCCGTTCGCCTTGATCGTCTCGGCATTTGGCGGTTTCGCGCGAGGTGTAGTATCTTGCAGTTTTGAGCGAGGAACGTACATTGAAACCCTAAGTTCTTCGGCGACGATGTGTTGAGAGGTTACGCGGATACGTGAGATGGCACCATGATGCATACCGGCTCCCAAGAAACGACGCTTTCCGAGCACAGAGACAACATCCTGCTTGCTGTGAAGAGCATGTTGGTTGTTTCTTTCGCGTCGCAACGTACCAGGGCATCCTGTGATCCGTTCGTCATTACTGGTTCAAGTATGCGTCGTAAGAGATTGCGTACCTTGTCAGACTCGAATCTGACGATGGCGAAACCTGTGTCGCGGCTCAGCTCCATATATCAAGAAGCGGTTGATAGTAGTGGATTGTGCTTACCAGCCTTCACTGTCAAGTCCACTATAGGCCCGTAAATGGAGAGGTGCTAGACAAGACATATGTTGTTTTCATGTTTGAGCGAGACAGACCTCATCTACTCACTTTGCGGAGATCGTCCTCGTCGATATCCTTTGGCATTTCTGCTGTACGTTAGAGATCACGCTCACTCAACGCGACCCGGAAGGTGAGCTTACTGCCGAAGTAGACGCGACTTTCAGCAGCCATGGCGATCACAAACAAGCACCCGACCGACAGAGACAGCGAACAGGAGCAGCACGGAGAAGATGGAGAATCAGGACAAGGTGCACGAAAGCTTGGAGTGAGGCCTGTAGAGGCCATGCTGCTTCGTTCACTACCTGTCATTGAGCCTCCCAGAATGGCAAGTGCCGCATACAGGCGATGTCCATTCCCGCCGCACTGCACAGACCACGCTTGAGCTCGTGAAGGAGAATTGAACCAGACAGGCATCGCCGTTGTTCACTATCAGGCCACAACGGTGTCTCACTGAAAGTATCTTTGATTGGGACAGAACAACAATTGAGCAACAACACAACACATTCGAGTCTGCGCATCGAAACATCGTCCATCAGTTGCCAACACTGAGAGACGAGAAAGACAAATGCACGTACCTAGTGCTACATCATATAGGTACATTGGCAAAGATACTGTCTGTACACAGCCTTCAGAGTCTCGCCCTCGGCTTCACGATCTCCCGGAACGCCCGCCGCAGGTCCTTCTTCATATCCTGTTTTCCTCAATTGTTGAGCACGTTGGGAAACCAGCACATACACTCTGGAACGAACCTCAAGATCCTCAACACCGCAACTGATACGAACCAATCTCGGGTCCGCACCAGGGTCAACCGTGCTACGCTGCTCAATGAGGGACTCAACCCCTCCCAAACTCGTCGCAGGCTATCAGCATAGTCAGCGTTCGCTACCCCGCCCCACGACCGAAACACTTACTACGAAGTATTCCAGCGAGTGCGGAAGTAGACGAGCATACTCTGGATCCTTCAACTGAAGCGCAACATGAGCAAGCGAATGGACGAGGTTCACAGATGACCCACCAGAATAGCGAACGTAGGGTTCCATCCCCCCTCCAGCTGAACGCTGGGCTCAAAACCTCGGCCGTCCTTCTTCTGCAGACTCGAGTGCCACACGGTGTCAATGACACCGGCAGGGATCCCGTCGAAAGCCTTGCCCTGATATCGTAAGGGCGGGTCAGAGTTATCACATTAGGGTATGCGCGACATGACCTACACCAGCAGCCTGACTTAACCAGCGAGCCAGCCCCTTAGCATTCTCCGACTGGCGCGGTACGCGGAGGTGTAGCGTACGGAGGGAGCGCAGGAGCAGCCACGACTCGAGGGACCCCATCATAGACCCAAGGAAGGTGCGATGCGTCCATAACTGTCCGAATATAAAGACAAAGAAGCGAGGTCGTCAGCGGGATGTCTGAACCCGAGGGGGGGGAGATATGATGCGGCGCGAAGATGCATACGCCCACACACAGAGAAACTTCCATCACGCTATGTTCCCCGATACGCGCAACGGGTTATGTAGATAAGTATCTTCTGTGCGACGAAGGTTTCGTGCGACGAGAGTGGCTTGATCGATCGTATCACGTAAATCGAACGTACCGTCTTCCAGTCGGCCTCGGTTGGTACGATGAGGACACCGCATAGCAGATCCGAGTGTCCGCCAAAGTACTTCGTTCCTGAGGATGATCCTTAGCGCTGTCAGCGGTAGTCAAGGAACGTTGCACATTACCACTGTGCATAACCATGTCCGCGCCCCATTTGAATGGATACTGAAGGGGTGGTGGGGCGAAAGTCGAATCCACTATAATTTTTGCACCGGCAGCATGTGCCTGCACGTATCGGATAAAATCAGCACTAGTCGAGAAACGACCCTTGGGCCGGTGCTCAATACCGTACTTTTTCAGCATAATACTTGATATCTCTGATTGGGACGTTCAGTATAGAACCACGTGGTAAGCGTGAATATGCAACACTTGCCTCGCTTCTCCGGTAGGGTTCAGAGGTGTTTCGAGCCAGCAGAGGTCACCCGGTTGGTAGTCGTCGTCTAAACCGATGAGGGGAAGATCGCCGCCTCGGCTGTGCTTGTACACCTCAATGGTATTATGGCATCCATGATATCCGCCCGTAATAGCGATGCGCTTTGGGTGGAAATACACTAACGCCTTCGGGAAAGAGGTGAACAAAGCTCTGAAGAGCTATCATCAATCGGGTTAGAGGCACACTTACTGCATATGAAGCCGCTAGACCGGACGCGTACGTCAACGCAAGTCCACCCTGGACACGATCTATGTATCAGCTGGGTGCCTGGAAGCGAGTGGGTAGCACTTACGTTAATCTTACTGAGAACCCTT
Source organism: Fomitopsis serialis (assembly GCF_022376445.1). Lineage (NCBI taxonomy): Eukaryota > Fungi > Basidiomycota > Agaricomycetes > Polyporales > Fomitopsidaceae > Fomitopsis > Fomitopsis serialis. The sequence continues at coordinate 1,428,942 of NW_025954961.1, forward strand.
TCGGCACGCGTACTGACATCCTGAGTATAGCGGGAGTAGACATGCCTCTCCGGGCTGCGGAAATCCATGCTGTCTGTGTTAATAGGCGTGTTGTCCGGGGGTAAAGGAGCCCTGAAAGCTGGTCATACATTAATCCCCGTAGCTGGGACAGTCCTCTGGGTAAGACCTACTCGTCGTGACTGAAATGGACGCCGCGACCTCTCTGCCGTGCACTAGTTCGTCATCGGCGTGGACGAGCTCCGTCCCAGTGAGTTTCGGTGCAGTTTTGGGTGCCATGTTGAGATCGTATACGATGGAGAGACGTAGTAGCAGGCTTTTATGTGTCGCTGGCTCAGGCGTCCGAGAAGGATGAGTCCAAGTTGAGTCAGAGCGCAGTCGTGGTTCGATCAGGCAGTCAAGCCGACGGACTCACGGAGCGGAGAAACGCGCCCCGATCCCCGAAGACGCGATCTTACGCGACAGCACCCAGCACGTGATCCCGACGCGTCCCCACGGCATGTTCGTCGTTCGAGTTGAACTTTCAACGCCACCGCATCTCTTCCATCCTCTCTCATCTCCTCCTCATCGTGCCCGCATCCACGACACCTCACGCCCTCAGGCAGGCCTGTCTTTACTCACTCTGTCATCTGTCCAATACTTCTCTGTGTCTACTTGTCTCTTCTGAGTTTAGAACAGCAAGATGCGCTTGACCTTCATCGCCGGCGTTGTCCTCGTCTCGGTCGGACTAGTGCCGCTTATGACCACGACTCGTGCTGCCGATATCAGTGCCTTCCAAAGCTCTCTGGAAAGACGCTACACGACCCCTCACTCTCTCGGCAACAGCTACCAGTTCGACCCTAGGGATGGATGGGAATCTGTCAACATTACGAATCTGCAATACAAGTACTCTCCATCCCAGATCGACGATAACGAGGAGGAACTGGACGGACCTGTAGTACCGCATGCTCACCAGCGGCGGTCGAGCAAGAAGACCTCGAAGAAGACCGCGAAGAAGACCACGAAGAAGACTACGAAGCAGACGGGCACCAAGAATGCCTCGAAGGCCGCAAAGACCACTTCGGCTTCCAAGGGCGTCAGCGGCCTGGTTGGGTCTGTCAAGTCTATCGTCGACACCATGAAAGCTGTTGGAGACCCAGAGCCTGTCACGATCACCTGGTACACTGGCCATGATCTGGAAAACCCGAGCTGTTGGTCGAACCCTACCTGGGCACCTACGGTATATTATGAGTCTTGTATCACTTGCGTTTCTTGCAAACATCCGTGTTTACAGGATAGCTCCATGGCTTGTGCGATCACACTGGAGGGCTGGGAAGGTCGCCCTCAGTGCTTCAAATTCCTTGAACGTAAGCCCGCCCCAGACTGGTATGCGTAGATAGTTACTCACACTTGTTCAGTCTGTCAAACAAACCAGAAATGTGTCTTCGTGCGCGTAGTCGACACCTGTGCAGGCTGCGCCCCTGGTTCGAAGCACGTCGATCTCACCAAGGCTGCCTTCTCCTCTCTTGCGGACCTCACCGAAGGGACCCTCACCGTACAGATGCGTCCCGCGACTGATCCACTCGAAGGCTGGTAAGTGGACCTTTTCTGGCATGTGATGATGGCTGACATTTCGCTCATTCTCTGCAGGCTTGAACAACTCTGGGGGCCGAAGAACTGAGAAATGACCACCGAAACCAGAATCAGCGAAGAACGAAGACATTCACGGACTAAGCTTGCGCTGGCACGCACAAGTCACTACGAACACATCCATGGACAGCGTCTCCTACGATGTATTGATAGACACTAGATCTGTACTACCACCCTGTATTGTACTTTTGTCACTACGACCCGAGCATCCTAACGTCTCGAACACGGGCTACGACTTGATGGCCACGCGCTTCCTCTTCTTGCCCTCGGCGATTCTTTCCCTGACCTTCTCTTCGTCCATGCCTTCCTCCTCGTAGAATTCTGCAATCCGTTGTGCGTCATTCTGCCGCTTGATGTACTTGAGCGCGGCGAGGTTGTACGCGATCGTGTCCTTCTGCTTTCGCAGCGAGTCGCGGAGATGCTTACGCAAGGGAATGAGGGCAGTACGCATGATGCGGTTGGCAACGATCTGGTGATAATGTGTCTTGAGGAGGAAGAATATGATTCTGGACGTGAGGACAATGTTCCAGTCCTAACGCAACGCTCGTAAATCAATTGAACAGCAGACCAACCGGTGTGATAGACTCACCCTCTGCGCCCAAACGTTCAGATACATCATCAGGCTCACCACCTTCCCAAACGGCAGCACTAGCAGCGCATCATACAGCGCCGTCCCGGGCACTTTCTCCACGACTTTTAGCACGTACTCCGCCGGCTCGACATCATACGCAGCCAGCACCGGATTCCTCGGCGGCGGCGCGACCTGTTCGCCGAGCCCGCCCGCCGCCTTCGCCTCCTCGTACTCGCGCAGTGCCGCGATCTCCCCGTCCGCGAGCTCGAGCGCCTCCATGATCCGTTCGCCCGCCATCAGCGTCTCTGTCGTCTGCTTCGAGACGGCGGTCGCCTCCGCGCCCTGCGCAAGCGTGGGGTCCGCGTCGTCGGCGCCGCTGCCGATGGGGGCGTCGTTCCGGTTGAGCGTGTCGGCGATACCGGACTCGTAGAGTTGCTCGAGCTCGCGCTCGCGCTCTTCCTCGAGGAATAGCTAGGGTGCCGTGAGTTGGCAGTTCGAATGGACGGCGTGGACAATGACTCACCGGCTCGTCGAGCTTCTCCCACACTCGGATCGACTTGTCGTGCGAGCCCGAGACGACGAACTTGCCGGTGTTGCTGACGGCCAGCGCCCACACCTCTCCGTGGTGCCCGTCCAGCTTCTGGATATTCTCGAACTGTCGCGGGAGCCGTCAGCCAGTGAACACCTTCCGAGCCGTGTCGCGACAAACCTTGTCCCCATCCCAGTACTTCACCATGCGGTCTTTGCCTACCGTCCAGAAATAATGACTCGGCTTCGCATCGAACTCGCGGATGTCGTTCTTCTCGAACGCGACCTGCATCACGCTGTCGTCGTGCGCGAAGAGCGAACGGTGGCAGTCGCCGAAGTCGAGGCCCCAGATCTTGACGTTCTTGTCCGCCGAGCAGGTCACGATGAGTTTGCTGTCCGCGGAGATGTCCATGCTCAGCACTGGAAGCTATGTGACATCGAAAGTCAGTAACGATGGTATTGTGCGGGAGAGGGGATGATCGGACCTTATGGCCATACAGCGATAGGAAGAACTTGAGCGTGTCTTGGTAGAATACCTTCACAGTCGAATCGAGCAGCGCGACTGCCAAAAACTTGCCGTTCGGGCTGTACCGCACGCTGAGCACGTCGTCCGTCATCTTGAGCGTCCGGACGTGCACAAGCGACAGCAGTCTAGCACTTCGGGGCTGTCCCCTCTACGTCAGAGCAAATCCGCAGACACGAGGACATGAAATTCACATTATCGCTGTCCACAGGCTTCGACTCCAACTCCCAGAACTTGACGTCCTTGTCCGCACTGCCGCTGACGAGTGCGTGACCGTCTGCGCGGACGTGAATTGACCATACAGTTGATGTGTGTGCTTTGACGGTCTCGATGAGCGTCGAGGAGGCGACGTCATAAATGAGGATGTCTCCCGACTTCGTCCCCACTGCGACCTGTCGAACGTACAGATGAACACCGAATGAGTCTGTGTCTTCGACAAGCAGGAAACGTTGGTCGCACCTGTCGATCGCCAGGGAGGAAAGTGCTGCAAACCGCATGCCCGCACTCCATCGTTCGAATGCACGCCATCGTCTTCATATTCCAGATCTTCAGCGACCCATTTGAGCCTGACGCTAGCAGGCCATCGTCTGAGCTCAGGCACAGCGTCCTGACGTCCGTCCGATGACCTGGCAGGTCGACAGAGTAGACGCGGGTCGCCTCGGGCTGCGCGTCCTTGCTCTTCGTCGGTGGTGGGATGTTATACACCTCCAGCGCGTTGGAAGCCAGAGCTGTGAAAAGCTGCGTGGTGCCCTTCGCTCTTGAGACGTCGTCGTCGGCGAAGTCAAACGAACGGATTTTGCCCGACGCGCGGACGACCAGGTAAGGCGTGAACAAGTCGACAAGCTCGACCTCCTTGTCCTTGTCCTCGGCCTCACCGTCCACTTGCATCTCAGCGTCGTCGTGGTCGGCGGGCTTCTTACCCTTCGTTTGCTCTTTCTCCTTCTGCCGTTTACGGCGCCGCGCTTGCTTCTTCCTGATCTCATCTTCGGTGCGTATGCGGAAGAGCTCGACTGTGCGGTCATGCGATTGGACGGCGAGGTAGGGATGCGAAGGGTGGAAGGTAATTTGAGAGACGCGATGGTTGGAGGCTAATGGGAGGGGGGCAACTGCATGAATGAGCTTTGCCACCTGCAGGGCGTGTCAGGACATGCGTAAGTCATTATTTCGGACTGCCGTACCTCGCCATTCTCAGTTTCTCGCAGTCCTTCCGCGAGGGCCTCATGATCAATCCTCCACGCCTTGAGCTCGCCTTCACCACTGCCTGTGAATACGAGCTCATGTTTACTGTCCACATCTAGTGTCCAGATCTCGGAGCGGTGGGCGACGACAGTCTGTATGCAGTGCTGAGTACCAAGGTCCCATAGCTTAAGGAATGTATCCTTCGAGGACGTGAGGAGGTAGCCTGGAGTGGTTCCGGAGGAGGAGGATGGCTGTGAGGGAGACGCAGGGGTGATGAACCGTATGGCAGTGACTTGGTCTCGATGACCACGTAACCTGGTAGAGGTCAATACACTGAATCGCATGAAACAAAGTGCGACGTACCTGAAAAGGCCAGCCTCCCCAACGACATCCCACAGAATGAGGTCCGTGTCTTGCGAGCCTGACGCGAGTCTCGTACCCGCCTCGTCGAAAGCGAGTGAGGTGACTGCTTTCTTGTGACCGTTGAAGGTAGCAACAACAGACTTCTCCGAGGAACTCCAGAGTCGAATAGAGCCATCTGCATACCCGACCGCAAAGGTGTCTTTCTGTGGGGAACGAAGGATGCAAGTAACTTCCGCTCGATGACCTGTCTCATGCCACATTGCCAGCTACGATACGTGAGATAGTGAACCGCACCATACTGATCGCAGCTCACCATCTGGCCCTTCTTCACGTCCCATACCAAGATATCCTCCAGTGCGGGTACATATGCGAGCTTGCCGTCATAGTGTGAGTTTGAAGACGAGCTGCAAACGAGTCCGAAGGCCTGATGATCCTTCAGAAAACACAAAGAACGACGATCTTTTTCCGCTCACCTCTGTGGGCCCGTGTTTCAAGTAGCTCTGGACCATGGTGCTGAGCGCGACAGAGCAGAGGTCGCTCAGCCACAGTCGATCGCTCGGCCAATTACCAGGCACGCCCGCGAATTTTCGTGCTTCACACGGCCAATGAATTTGACGAGCAGCGTCAAATACGGGTGGCCGCGGGCCGCCTGCCGGGGACGTTATGCGGGGATGCGGTCGCGGCGTCCAGAGACGACCGTACCCGAGCACCCCGGCCATGATGATCAGCTCTGCTGCCCCCGAGGCCGCCACCCGCTTGCTTCAGTTCGTCAATGCCTCCCCGACACCCCTCCACGCAGTCACCACCGCCGCCATTCGCCTCGAGAAGGCTGGCTTTCGCAAGGTGGCGTGCATCATCGTGATCCATCTCGCTCGCACTGACACAATGTGTCTCTAGCTCAGAGAAAAGGACGACTGGGAGCAAGATCTGAAGGGCGGTGGCAAGTTCTATGTGACCCGGTGCGCGTACATCGACCGCCTGCCGCGCCCCACCGTGCTGATACCAAGCAGCAACCAGAGCTGCATCCTTGCCTTCACTGTCCCTCAGAAGTGGAAGCCTGGTGGAGGCGTCTCCATAGTTGCCACACATATTGACAGCCCCAACTTGAGGGTATGTGATCCTTTAGCTATCATACAATACTTCGCGCTAAGAACCGCTTTCCCAGGTTCGCCCAGTCTCCAAGAAGGCCAAGGTTGGATACCTGCAAGTCGGCGTGGAGACCTACGGCGGCGGTCTCTGGCATACCTGGTTCGATCGTGACCTCTCCTTGGCAGGGAGGATCATTCTCAAGGACGAGAACGGCGGCTTCACGTCCAAGCTTATCAAGATCGACCGTCCCCTACTGCGGGTCCCTTCGCTGGCCATTCACCGTGAGTCTCAATTTTCAGTCTGTGAAACTCGACAGAATTGACACGAGGGCAGTGGAGAGGGGCGCTGGAGACAGCTTCAAGTTCAACCAAGAGACGGAGATGCTGCCCATACTCGGCATGGCAGAAGAACAGCTTAATGCAGCCGCACAGAAAGCCTCCGCGGCTGAGGTGAAGGCGACAGGTGTTCAGGAGCAGCACCACACTGCTCTCTTGGAGGTCCTTTCGCAGGAGCTTTCCGTTGTGCTCGAAGACATTCACGACTTCGAGCTGTACGACCCCTTCTCACGCTCTCATAGAACGCTACTGAGACACTATCCAGTCACTTGTACGACACCCAACCGTCCCAATTCGGCGGTATCAAAAATGAGTTCATCTTCTCTCCACGGATGGACAACCAATTTTCTTCGTACACTATCCGCTCTTCACTCGCCATCGTCTACTGACCAGCCCGCACTGCAGCTTCTGCGCGCTCGACGCTCTCGCCGCCTTCTCCGCCTCACCAGCCTACGCCTCCTACGCCTCCTCAGCGACCAACAACGTCAACGCCATCGCACTCTTCAACCACGAAGAGGTCGGCTCCGTCTCCACCACCGGCGCGGAGTCTTCGCTGCTCCCCTCGCTGCTCTCCCGACTCTCGCCCACGCCGTCCGCGCTCGCGCAGACGATTGCGCGGAGCTTCTTGGTCAGCTCGGACATGACGCACGCAGTGCACCCGAACTACCTGAGCAAGCACGAGGAGAACCACGCGCCGCGCATTAACGGCGGCGTCGTGATCAAGACGAACGCGAAGCAGCGGTACGCGAGCGACGCCGTCGGGCGGTTCCTGCTCAAGAAGCTCGTCGAGAGGCGCGGCGGGAAGGTACAGGAGTACGAGGTCCGCAACGACATGTGCGTCCGCAGTTCCCTCTTGAGGCTTACTTGTTGCTGAGACTCACCGTCTGCGTGCGTAGGGCGTGCGGATCCACTGTCGGCCCCAGCCTGTCGAAGATGGGCGTCCGGACGATCGACATCGGCTGTCCGATGCTGTCCATGCACTCCATCCGTGAGACTGCGGGCACGCACGACGTGCAGAGCATGATTGACTTGTTCACGTCTTTCTTTGAGGGTTTCGCGGAGCTCGATGCTGAGCTCGTAGTGGATTAAATCATGGAGTGTACAAGCTAAGATACATCTGGCACCGGACAATCCAAGCAAAGAATACATGCAGCAGTCGGACGTCGTCTACACACATGGGTCACGGTCGAAGTGATAGCATGTGCAGCCCTAGCAAAGTCGGGAGCGGTGTAAGCCAGTAAGATGCACATCACACCTAGTGGAGATGATGTGCAGATACATCAAACTATCGACGCGCTTTCTTTTTGGGCTGCTCCGAATCCTCTGCCCTGGTCAACGGCGTGAAGGCCAGTCAGCAATGACCGCTTTTTTGCTGTTCTCGAGTAATGTGCGAGAACCCATTCGCGTTCTGCCTCCGTCTGCTCGATCGTGCCTTGTCGGATCTCGTACGCTGAGTACACGGTAAGTTAGGGAACGGAGGTGATGAAGAGTGAGAGGCGCACGTTTCATCTCGAACCGCGGGCCAACCTCCGCGAGCTGCACTTGGCGTGGCGGGATTTGACGAAGACATGATGCCTGCCAGACGGTCAGTACGCACCGTTCGATACGTCCGGAGCGCTACGCACCGGAAGGAAATAATCGTCATCATTTGAAAACGTCATCACCCGCTTGCTGTCTTCCTTCGGTACCGGAAAGAGATGCTTGAGGACGTCCCGTATGCGCTCGCCCAGCTGTGAGCTGAAGTTTTCGAAGATGAGGTGAGGGTATTGCTCAGAGACGGTGGACTCCTTGTAGGTGCTGATATCGTGCCGGAGCTGGACGTTGTGTAGCGTAAAGAATACAGTGGGCCCATGGGGAAGGTGGGAGACAATCATCGCATCTGAGTGACCATGCTGGCGTCAAGGTAGAGCCCATGCTGAGGAAGAACTACGACGCACCTGGGGTACCGCGATGCTCATGCAGAATGACGAGGTCCGTAACGTCGTTGGCTCTGCACGCCTCCGCGAGCTCCTTCATAACATAGTTTCCTCGGTTCACTCGATGCGAGTTCGGGAATACGAGCCGCATCTCCTTTGCGAACTGCTGCAACTTCGAGCTCGGGTCGCGAGACGTCGTGACGATGATTTTAGGGTCTTGAATCCCAGCCATTGAGTACTCATTATCGATATGCGTCGTCGGGTCTGTCAATATGCAGTCGCACGAAGGTCAGAGCTGGCATGAAGGCGAAAGGGCGCAATGCGCACCAGCCTGAGCCTCATCGAACGCTAGGTCCTTCCCCAAACTTTGTGCATGCTTCCTCATTCTGTCGGAAGAGCCTTGCCCGCCGCGAGCGCATCCTTGACCTTCTGCTTCCGCTCGTATGTCTGTCGTTCTTGAGCCTCTACAGACTTTGCATAGATGTACTGGCGGCGCTCACGGGTTTGCCGACGGATCTAGTAGTGTGTCAGATACTTATCGCATGTTAGAAAGGGATTTCGAGAAGTCTGACCATCGTGATAGAGCGTTCTCAAATAACGGCTACTGTGGTTTGCACTTGTCGGGTCTTCTTGATCGCCACAACGGTTGGTCTGGTGAACGTGGGTGACTAACTTACAAGTTGAAGTGTTCTGCCAGGCGCAGAAAATTCGACCGATCGTGGTCAGTGTTGTCGTGATAGGCGCCCTGAGCTGTTACTTACGTAAGACCGATCGTTCAACCTGTTGTCTGACAGAGCGCCCATCTTATTGCTCCCGGCCTTAGTACGCCCTAGTACGCCACACCAACATGATACATACTCGTAACTACACCTCTGCTACTGAGTTATGGCTGAAATGCACCCCAAGCCTGAGTGTAATGGCTTGCGCTACGATTTGAAGTAAATTAACACCATGCAGAAACGACACGGAGAAGTAGTACACCGTGCTGCTGTGAAAATTCAGTGTTCACGAAGTTTACTATCACATGTAGCGTTCTGTGTACGATTTCTAGCAGCTGACAGCTTTTCGGCGTTGCTCTGCAGTTATTCTCTAAGTCGTCGTGCCATCCCTCTCGGCCTAACACCACATATTGGTTTAACAGTGACTGCCGCCCTGATAACCTTTCGTACGATCTGGATCTCTGATGGGACTCGACTTGGCCCTTCGCTCTAGGCTTGTCTGCGCCTCCGCGGCTGCGTTCCAGACGGCGGCCTGTCTTGTCCCTCAGTGCCATCCGTCAGTGTCTCCCTGTATCACCCGAGGGGCATGGGCGCATCAGGTCGGATTGCCTCTGGCCTCCAGCCAGACTGTTCTATCCTACCATATTCGTCGAGTGCGCCTCCTTATGACACTGCGCCCTGCTTCTGGCCTTCTTTCCAGCCCAAACCAGATCCTTTCATCGCGTCGAGAGTCTTCGGAACTACAGACACGATGACGCTGACCTGCTCAAAGTCAGGCAACACCGAGGGATAATTAAGAGTATATAAGAGGATGTATCGCTCTGGTGTGCTCACCATACATCGAGCACTCAGCCTCATTCACATACCAAGTACATCCTCGTACTCTTCTCTCTTGCAAAGATGATGAGCCTCATCCGCTCTCGTGCACCCGTAAGTCGCTCCTTGACCGAAGGATAGATTCATGCGCTCACCACATCCCTTAGACCTTGATCCTCTTCGGCAGCATCCAGACTGCTATGTGGAGTTGGGTCTACATGCGGTGGCAACAACCGAGGTCAGTCTCCCCACTCACCCGCATATGCTCTGGCCTGACATAGCTGCTAAAGCGAAATTAAGGGTCCTCTCCCTTCTCACATCCCGAAGGGCTTCATGGGTCGGGCCCGGTTTCGTCAGCAGCACGCCCCGTTCGCCAGCGGCTACGCAACATACTAAGCATACCGCTCACCATGCCCGCCGGACGGCGCACCTTGTGGAGGAGCATTGTCGCGCCCGGACGACTGGAGGTTTGTCGTGCTGTATTGCGATGGCGAATTGGGCCCGCCTAGTTGGACATGACTCCTGCAAACATGAACAGGAAACATGGGAGAATGTATGGAACTGTTGTAACATAGTGGTTGTATACTTGCTGTTGTCGTTGAGTGTATATCCTTATTATCCGATGACCTTTGCATGGTCAAGCCTGGAAAATCTGCTGAGGGTCATTCGCGTCATGCCGCCCTGTACGTAACCGTCAGCAGAACCAGCAGGACCGCGAGAGGCACATGAAGTGTCGTGTCTCCCTGAGACCACTGTCTTCGTTGAGACTGCAACGCCTACAATGGTGTGCTGTGATGCGCAACCATTGGCTATGGATCTCTTCCTCACGCTGGGACGGGTCCGACCGCCACAGAGGGCCTAAACGATTACAACTCGAGATGCGGCGTTAGAACACAAAGTACAAGCACAAAGCATACGACGGTAATGATTTAACATCCTGGCTACCGTATTGCCTCCAAAGTCTCCATCGATGTTACGCTGTTTCCTCGGATGACCTGTACACGGAATCGCCAAATCAGTCATGACTGGCCGAGTCGAAGGGGAGCGAGCCTAACTATACTTACAACGGTTCCGATGGGATGTTTTTGCGCTGGGGTGGTCTCTTCCGTCGCGTCATCAAGAACGAGGTTCAAAAAAAGGTCGTAGCCGCGCAAGACCCCGCTGACTTTGCGGCCGCCTTGAAGATGGACGAACAATTTCTTGTCCATGAACTGGGATGATCCGAGCAATTAGCATCGCGAACACGCCCTTATTGTACCAAGATGCACACCTTTTTGAGCTCCGGCTGCGATGCCTTGGACATGATCGAAGCGTATTGTGTGGTGGGAGGAGACCGTGGTGTATGGCAGAGCCGGATTGCTGCAGGTTGCAACCGAGACGCGCGGGGCAAGGATTGTTGGACGAGCGCTGGGCAGCCGCACGTGGACAAACACCCGCTCGGGCGCGCTTGGCGCGTGTGAGGACATCCGAGGTCGGGGCCAACGGTTGCTTCCGCTGAATACCAACGCTCTGACCCCAGCCTGCGCTTTGCTACGTTCTGTGCCATTCAGCCTCTCACGTCTCAGTCTAACAGACCACGAAAACATCCTTCCACGACTCTCTCATACGACACTGCCAGGTTTCATCAGTATATCAATCCCACAGCCATAACCGCCAGACCTCCGTGAGTGTCAACTGTTCCAGGTTTCCAAGCCCTGTCACTGCAAACATTCCATTCGTCTCTTACGCAAATGTCAAAGATCCGTGGAACCTTCTGGACCCAGTCACACACACAGTGTAGTCAATGGCCTCTGCGCTTCCTCCAGCGACACACAACAACAGTCTGTCATGGTCTGGTCCGGATCGACAACCCTGGAGGCACTCTGACGCTGGTAGTGCGCCGCGGAACGCAGGCGGTGGAAATAGAGGGAGGTCGGGTGGACGAGGTGGAAGAGGTGGACGTGGCGGAAGGGGCGGCGGCAGTGGCAGAGGAGGCGCACCCTCCAATGCTACTACGAGAGGTCCAGACGATGCGCCAAAAGCGCACACGGATCAGCCAAAGGGCAAGCCGGCCCCGGATATTCCAAAGATCGTCGAGCCACCGATATCCGCTTCCGCTGGTCCAATTGCCGCAGCTGCGAGCAAAGCGTCAGGCAGGTCAAAGCCCACGAGGAAGGCATCCGAAACCAAGAACTCTCGCAAACCTGGACCCACTCCTGACACGTCTGCACTCACTCCCAATCCATCACCTACGACAGCTCGCCCCTCTAGACGAAGGCGCTCTCAGAAGGTCCTGCCTGCTCTGAACACGAAGTCATCTCTTTCTTCCGACTCGAGTGTCCTCACCGTGCAATCCGCTCCAGAGAGAGGCGCAACCACGAGCAAGGATATGCCTCCACATCTCATGACTCCCTTGGACGTGCACACCTTCGATGTCAAATCGGACATCGACGCTCTAGTCGACCGCATGAGGTCCGTGGCGATGGACAGACCACATACGCCGGGGAGCCACAGTCACTTCGACTGGGCGAGTGACGACGACGACACTCTTCCTGAGCTGCCCGACTGGGGTAAGACGGAAGCCAAGGCGGACGTCAAGCCCTCCGTCATTTCTCCCATCCTGGAGGACGCGCTCAGGCCCCTACCGAACATTGAGATCGGTTCACCGTTCACGATGCCACTAGCCGGTCCGGATTCTGCGGCGGCTTCGCCTGCGAAAGCTCGGGTAGAGGTCAAAGATGAGAGCAAAGAGTCTCAAGTGGCGTCACACAACGCGGAGGTGGATAGCAAGAAGGCGCCGTCTGCTAGCATCCCAAAACAGCGGCGTCTAAGGCTGTTTTGCGCACAAGGATGAGGAAAGCAAGGCTGACGCGCAGAAGCATTTCGCAAAGCCTGCGACGGCGCCGCCACCGTCGAATTGACAACGTTGCCCCCTAACTTGCCTCGAACCCGTCACCATCGAAGGCACCCACGAAGCTTCCCCTTCACCCATCGCTACCACCGAAACCGGTCACGACTTTGGAGCCAGCGCCTACGAAACGACATCCGCGAATCCCTGAACCGGGGCATAAGCGAGGGAAGTCTAGCACAGGTTCAATGGAGCACAAGACCGAGAATGGTCTCGCGGACTCGATACATGCCTCCATCCCCAAGAGTGGCCTTACGGAGTCGATACACGCCCCCAGGGCGGTCTCGCAGAGTCTATACACGCTCCAAAGAGCGGCCTCGCGGAGTCTATACATGCTCCCAAGTCGACGGCGTCGCCAGAGAAGGAACCTCTCCGAAGACCATGCTCCAGAGCTTGGTCTGGCAGCGTCCATGCATGCCCCCGCGGAGACCACCCAGTCCGCACCAAGTCACACCTCCAGCCATCCCATCCCGGATGCCCCGCCGCACCTCCGTTCTAGAGGTCCGACGCGGGGACACCGCCAGCCCTACAGTGCTTCCGTTACTAGCTTCCAACATCCCGACCTGGATCGCGCACGCACGGACAGCACGCACCACACGCGCACCCAGTCTTCCCCGCCGACCAGCAATGGCATTGGCCACGCACATAGTCGCTCGGTACACGCGCGCCCGGTCATCACAGGTGACGCGCTCTCGAGGCTTGCAAGGACGCTGGGAGGGCCTGCGTCTCGACGCGAGACCGCGGTTCCGGTTCCCGCTGCTGCGAAAGACTGAAGTGTTCGGGATCTAACGTGTCAATTGCTTGTGCTACAGTCTATCTCCCGCTCATCTGCCACGATTTGCTTGTATCTAAGCCCTATTTCTGGGTTCCCTGTTGGACATTATCGTTGTGGTTGGTCATGGTCCCTATACCCACCCAAATGGGTCTGCTTCGTACAGTTCCTTTTAATCCCCCTGGAAATTGATTAATGTACTTCTATACTACACGATGCTGGATATGATGATGCAAAAGTCCTTCGTTGATCATACTACAGTGTCCCCAAGTTCTGAAGAGCAGACGACGGTACTAGTGTTGCAATGCCCAGAGCTCATCCGGAGCTGAAGTAGGATAACTCCAGGCCTATTGCTTTTATGGGCTTCGACCTACTAGTCAAATTCGAGACGATGCCGAAGCTGACCAACATGTTTTGCAGACGTCCTTCCCACAGCAGGGAAATATCCTAGGGGAGATCGCTCAGCGTACTGGTCAGAGGAGGGAAGGTCAGTCCACACACCGTTGTCGTAGACGCACGGGCTTTCATCACCCCTTGCACCTCGCCCAAGCCCTCCTGCGACGCCGGGGGTGCATGGGGCGCGCCCACCTCATCTTTCGAGTCATCTGGACTCGAGCCCAGAGCAGAAGTAAACATGCCCTTCCCGCGCCGCATCCACCATTCCGCCCCCATGCACCACTCGCTCTCATAGCTGTACACGTTGAAGTCGTACCGCGAGCTGAGGGAGAGGTCACGCGAGACTCGTGCAGTGTATGCCGTGGAGATGTGCCCGAGCATGGGGTTAAAGAGGGCGGTAATGGTTGTGGGTGGCTGAGAGGGAGGTCCGCGCGAAGACGATGGCGTTGTTGGGGGAATCTGGAAGGATGGAGGTGTAGCATCAGGCAACGTCGTGAACCGAATGCCAGTCGATACTAGAGCCCAGTGAGTGACAACCTGACATCCTGTGGAAAGGTGCTTACCTCCAGCACTCTTCTCCTTAGCACTGAAGTAAAACTCTGCGCCGGCAGATATTCGGCCCTTCAGACCTCCCTCCATGGCCTCTTCCTCGTCTACTCTCCTCATGCCAGACCGATTTCGGGGCGGTGTAGCCGTGGACTTCTCGCCCTCCTCAACCGGTTCGCTCAAACCCGCCAGCTTCCCGAAGTTATGCAGCGTCCGCACGCCCCACATGCCGTCCTCCGCACTCCACGTATACTCGGTACACCACTTGCCGGTGTCGTGCTGCAGGCTGAACATGACATTGCTCGGGTGCATATGTGCGCCCCGGACGGACTCGGCGAACAAGCTGGCACGGGGGTCTGATATGGCAGCCACCATACCTTGCACAGTCGGTGCTATTCTCGTCGAGTATAGAGCGTCAAGTCGGCCTGTGGGGATGTAGACCCGTCCGTAGAACAGGTAGTCTACATGAAGCTGGTGAGCGATGTGGTCTCCACATTCAGCAACGATGTACGTACTCACCCCGAGTGTCGACTCTCTCGCCTGCAAGCCATTCCTCCTCCTTCCCTTCTGGTCTCCGAGGCAGGTCGTACACCTTGAAACGGTCTACCATGTCCTTGAACCGCACATCGCCCGAGCCCTTTACGTTCAGCTCGCACGAAGTGAAGATGTAGCCAACAGAACCGTTGAGCGACGGCAGTGCGTTCATGGAATAGGTGTTCTTGAACAGTGGGCTCGGCGACTTCGAGATCGAGAAATGCAACCCCCTGGGCACAGTAAAGTCGAGGACGGCTAGCAAAGAAGTGAATCGAGCCGCCCACAGTTACGACCATGGAGCTTACCATTGGATGATCGAGTGAGATTGGCATACAAGTTGTCCTCGTTCCAGCCAGTAGCCCGGTAGTAGCTGCGTAGTACGTATGACGCAAAGGGATGCATGGCAGAGGTAAACCAGTGTGAAAGGGGTGCAGTCCAGGAGAACGCAGAGAGAAGTGAGCAATCAGTACATGAGACCGCGACGAACAGCCGACTTTGCCGTGAGAGTGGGCAAGTAATAGCGCAAGGCGGTCAGTAGCGCGTGGCAAGCCGGCCAGGATGGGCGCTTCTGTAGACAAATTCCTACGCGGTCTCGTGACCTCGCTGCATGAGGCAACCCCACGTCCCGCGTCGCGTCGCCGTTTTGCCACATTAGCCTTACACCCAAACTCCGATGACCACATTTTTTCTTCGCCGGCCCCAGATCTTCCACCGTTCCGTACTCTCCTGGTGCGAGGTCCCTACCATCCCTCTGCCCCTATCCATCTCATGCTTTCCCACAACTTGCGCGACTCAAAAGGCAAAGCGATCTTCATCTCACCCTCCCGCGCTTCGTTCCTTGCCAACCTTGTGAAGTTCGACGATGAGTGGTTGAGGGTGCACGGAGGAGACGGGCTGGCATGTAGCGCGTCGGCGCGGATTGAGAACTAGTCAGTGTACATTGCGCATGGTCCCTCAGCTTGTCTGCTTCCAGTAAGATCCACCCTTGTTTGTCATAACTCATTGGGTGTGCAGCTATCCACCAACACCAGCACATCTCGTTCTTATCCTGAACATGCTGCACGTCTATGGTGGGACGCTTTACCATCCAAAGACGACGCTCCCGGAGGCACCTACTCTGCTCGTTCTGCACGAGCTGTCTGCGTTGCTGAAGCCCGCGACGTCCGAATCTACGTGCGTTCTGCACCTAGTCTGTGCCTAGTTACCATCTGGACCGCCCGACAGAGTGTCCTCTTACCTGTCCCTCATTACGCATGCCCTGGCGGCGGTCAGGTCGCTCTCCGCGAAAGCGTGAGTCGCGATTCCACTTCGTACCTGTATGCGTAATGATAGACGTTCGCATAGAACAACAGAAGTCGTAATGGCGGTCTTCGACTCTGGGCTGCATGACCTGAAGCTTCAATCATCCGGCCAGTCTCTCCCTCCGGCGACGACCCCAATGAATCCCGGCCATCCACAGGTCGACGGGAGCCCGTCGCGTATTTCGTCGAAAAGTACTTCGAATGGACGGCGAGGGTGGAAGGTACGTACCAACCCGTTCAAGCGAATCCGCAGACAAACAGTCAATTCATTCTACCCTCATTAGCGATCGGGGAGACAGAGGCTGCGCCAGAGACGCAGGCAGGCGGAGGACGGATGCGGATGGTGCTGCACCACACGCAGGACGAGGATAGTGCGGCAGACGTCACGATGGAATGGCTTGTCGCTACGCGGGTTGCTGGGCCTCACGTAGGAGCGAGGTATTTCACTTGGGCGTAGTACATGTCGACATTGCGTGGTCAATAGTAGTATGGATTGATGACGAGTGTCTTCGACATAGTAAACCCACTAATATTCTTGCTATCCTTCAACGACACCATTCACAGTGGCCGACCAGATGCTGCTCTCTACAACAGTCCTCAGTGCGGCACCGGAGATCGCTACCGCGCTCGATTGTGTGCTTCAAGCCAAGCAGCACGCCACAGTGGCCCGATAGGCTGCGCGAGGCGTTGGTTTTCTTACCTGTCGATGAGCATGCTGCATCCGGAGCTGAGTTCGTCTGGCACGACGAGGGCATAGTAGAGGGTTGTACAGAGGCTGGGGAACAGGCGCCGCCATGCGTGTCGAGACAGGTGACTCGGTAGAGGGCGAGTTACTGAACTTGAAGTTGGTCTCACTGAGAGCGGCGCAGATGGCACTGCAGAATGCAGACTGTATGAATGATCAACACCAATGCGAAAGTAATGAGTCGCGCATGACTCACCTACTGATGCGGCCCCTCTGACGAAGGGAAACGGTCTGCCGAGCGCTCTCCACCCTCAAAGCCCGGGTGGCATGTGCATGGCAGTATGCGCGGGCTGTCTTCGTCTGGATCGCTAGATAAGAGACTCTATGCAGCATTCCTCACAATTCTGGGCGACACATCCTCGGTCACCCTTCCTTGGTGCGCCTTGTTTTGTCGTGCATGCATTGGAACAAAGGATGTCATGGTCGGGCGGAGACATGGCTGGATTGGCGACACGGAGCCTGGCGTCCTCTTGCGCGAAATACGTGGGATATGCTGCAGGGCTCAGTTGTCGCGCCAAATGCGACAACAAGTTCCTCAGCATCCTTGTACAGGCATGCTTTTGTTGTGTGCCATCGGATTCTGCGGCAGAGTTCGTTCGTACACTGGAATGAAGTCAGAGCCAACACTATAGTGCAGAAGAACGACTTACCTCCTGCATAACTTTCCTCTATCCTCTCGCTTAACAGAACCCTCGTTCACCTGAGAGGCCCCATCGTCTCTCGGTTGCATTGAGAGCATTTTGGTCAGGGACAATGATTGGATCTGGCTCGTAGCTGGGATCAGCAGCTAGCTGACATGACTGGGCGACGAGGAAGGCCATCTGCTTGGCCGTCAAGAGGTGCAGAAACACCATCGTGGTCCACCGTAGCCGAAGTAGCATTGTGGATAGCCTCACACATCGCAAAGATCTCGCGAGTCTGGGGCCCGCATCTGAGGCACTGGAATACCATGTAGAATAGCGGCTAGAGTCTGCAAGGGGACGGTGAGGTGGGGCACTCATGGCGTGGACCGACTGGGAGGATTGGAACGATCGCACTCAGGTCTACGCGACATTATTATACCATTCGCAAAGACCTACTCGGACCCTGAGTGGTTGATGCCACTCAACGCGCTGGAGGGTATTGGTTGCGCAGTGAAGTCAAAGCGATGAGCAAAGCGGAAGCGTAGAAGCAAAGCGATTGAGGCGCGTCGGGGCGGCATGCCGCTTGCAATCACATGATCGTATTGACGCATGTGGCGGAACGCGATCGGGGGATGCTCATGCGGGGCCGCCGGACACTCTCGCCACGCCGGACGACCATCAGCTGCGGCCAGCATTAACTATCTGACACATCCTATTGGATTGTAACCAGGACGCAAGAGGCTGAGGACGAGGATCGTAACTCTGCGTCATGGAGTTCTTCAACGACGCCGGTGACGACCCGCTGAAGCCCACGCTCTTCGAGCTTGTCGCGCAAGAGCAGCTGCGGGACCTCCTGCAGCCTGCTCTCAAGTATTCCTCTCCGTAAGTGTGGATGATATATGGACGATACCGCTCTCATGGCATACCACCGCCGTGCTCAGGTATTCGCGCAAAGATACCCCCGATACATCCTCCGCATCGTGAACCGGCACGAGGAGTTCTATGCGCTGCTCATGTTCTTCGTGGAGAGGCATTATCTTCGGAAGCATGGTGAGTCCCAACGGCTCTGCTTGAATGCGACCCCGGCCAAATGTGCGCAGGTGCATCCTTCTCAGAGAACTTCTACGGACTCAAACGGCGGCGGCGCCCGCTGTTCGAAACGGAGCGAGCTAGGGGCAGTGCCGGGCGTACTGCCCGAGGAGCGACTCCGGACCGGGAGATCTGGCGGTCCCTCATCTTCCTGGTGAGTCTCATATCCAACGCATTCACACAGCCGTAACGGAGGACCGTCAGGTGGGCCTGCCGTACCTGCGCACGAAGGCGCAGGAATACTACGAAGACCTCGGCGGGGGGATACAGTCCGAGGTGATCGAAGAGAGCCTGGCGACCGGCAGGCGCGTGCGTTGTCGGAGGAGGTGCGTTGGTGTGCAGCGGAGGTGCGCGTACGTAAGGCTGAAGGGGAACGTTCGCAGACGGTCGCGGGTCGTCTCCGGCGGATGTACAAGACAGTGTTCCCGCTTCTAAACTCCACCTTCGAAGTGTGGCTTCTTGTGCACAACATCGCGTATCTGTTCGACCGGACACCATACTACCGGCCGTGGCTAGCGTGGATTGGAGTGGATCTGCGGCGAGTGGGATTGACGACCTGGTACGTGGACTGGTTGTGTGCACAGACGGTCGCTCATGTTCGTTTCAGAGAGCCGCGCAACAGGCGATGAAGCCCAAGTTGGACCCGGCACGCTCGCAAGGTGTGCTCCGGAGCTTGCGGCGGCTGTTGGTCTCGTCGCCCCGGCTCTTGCTGGACTCGTTCAACGTGATATTGCCAACAGCAATTTTCTTTGTGAAGTTCCTGGAATGGTGGTACTCGCCATCATCGCCGGCGCGTGCCTTGTCGGGCTCGCCTCTCGGGCCCGCGGTTGCGCCGCCACGTTTAGCCCGACCGCACCCGCAGGGGGTGCCGGTGGACGAGAGGGCGTACGGGGGCTGCCCGCTGTGTGGCAAGGGGCTGGCGAACGCGACTGCGCTGCCGTCTGGCTATGTGTTCTGCTACCGATGTGCGTACGAGTATGTAGATGAGCACGGGCGGTGTCCTGTGACGCTGCTGCCTGCGCGGGTGTGGGAGCTGCGCAAGATCCTAGTCTGAATGGATCCGGTGCTGCAGAGAAGGGTGTGCAGTGAGATCGGGATCTACGCACGTTTGTGAGGCGATCGAGACGATAAGTTCGCACGTGGGCGCCCAATCGCGCACAGGCGCTCCGCCGGTGCTGCTCGCGGTCGGTGCGACTACTTGAGTCGCGCAACGGGCCCCTCCGCCTTCGCGGTCCATGCAAGCCCTCCAGCTCCCGCCCACCAGCCCTCCCCGCCCCCCCACCGCGTCGCTGTAGCCGCCGGTCATGAAGGTACACCCTAAGCACCCGTCACCTCAGTCCGCCGCCCGCTCATCCCGCTCTGCGCGTCCATGTCCAGTTCGGCAAGCAGATCCAGGTCGAGCAGGTCCCCGGCTGGTCGGCCTACTACCTCGACTACAAGTCCCTCAAGAAGATCATCTCTTCTCTCCAGGCGGACCGGCCGCCATCCGACGCAGAGGGCATTGCCCACAGCGTCCGTCCCGGGGACCTGCTTGGTCGCACGACCGTCTCCGCCACAGTAGAAGCGAGCGTGTCAACCCCGGTGCAGCAGAAGAGTCATTCATTCTCGCGACGCTCGGCCAAGACGATGAGAGAGGCCCGAATTTCCAAGCCCATAAAGCCGCCTTCTTTTTCAAACTCGAGCGCGAGCTCGAAAAGGTAGGACACTTTCCGGCACGTCGCGCGCATGTCATCAGACGGGCACAAAGATCAACGCATTCTACCTCGAAAAAGAGGCAGAGCTCAAGCTGCGCCTCGAGACGCTGCTCTCGAAGCGGCGCGCCGCCGCTATGCGTGTCCTGCCCGATTCGCCCGACGACATCACCAACAATGTCGAATGGAGTGCGGTCGAAGAGGGGTTCCGCCTCCTCGAGCGGGACCTCGGAAAGCTGCAGGTAGATGATATCCTCCTCGTCGCCGAGCTGATGCACACACGGGAGCCATCTATGTAGCAATTTGTGGAAATCAACGCCACCGGCTTCCGCAAGATCTCAAGAAATGGGATAAACGCTCAAAGTCGACCACCAAAGAGCTGTACTTGCCCGGCAAGTCGAGGTCCAGCCTGTCTTCAACCGACAGGTGAGCGTTTGTTCTGGCTCATCGCACACAAGCCACACTCGCTCACCTTCGAACGATGCAGTTGATCTCCGAGATGTCCGACACCGTGGCCGCCTGCCTGCTCGACATCACAGACCTGTCCGTAGGTCTCAACTACGAAGGCTCGCTCGCCGACGAGAAGATCCTCAGCCGTGAACTCGGCATCGACCGCACAGACCGGAACGTGCCCCTCGGCCCGTTCCTCGACCTCGAGAGCAGCCTCCGGAAGGCCGTCACGGACAGCGACCGCGACGCGCTCCGCGAGCTCGTGCGCTACTCCGACTCGCTCTCGCAGGCACGCGGCGCGCGCATGCACGTCACGCGCGTGCTCTGGAAGGCTGTCATCGACGCGCCGCCCGACCTCGCGGACCTCATCCTCGCGTCGACGTCCGGCCCGTTTGACTTCATGTTCGTCGATGATATCAATGGCGGACGACCCTCCACGAGGTCGCGATCGTCGGTGTGCTCAGACTCGTGAATATCTGCCTTGAGAAGGGCGTGCAAGCGGGCAAGGTGGACGTGTATGGTCGCTCGGCGCTGCACTACGCCGCGATGTACGGGCACGACGCGGTATGCCGGAGGCTGATTGCGGTCGGCCTATCACCAGATGTGACCGATGTAGACAACTGCACACCGCTCGTATACGCCACGCTGAGAGGCTTCGTCGGGTGCGTGCAGGTCCTCCTGGAGGATGGTATGGTCTCCGTGCGGAGTGCCACGCCCAGCGCCGACTTGATTCCCCTGTCGCTCGCCGCCAGAGCAGGCCACATTGACGTTGTGAAGCTTTTGCTTAGCCATGGAGCGCCAAGCGTCCCGAACACTAACGGCGAGTACCCTATACACCTCGCAGCACAGGAGGGACACGCGGAGATCGTGCGGATACTGGCTAGTCACGAAGGATGGGATCTGCCAGACAAGTACAACGAGTGGACACCGCTCTTCCACGCAGCTAGGTTTGGCCGTGACGCGTGCCTCAGAGTGTTGCTGGAGGAAGGCAGCCGGATAGACCGCTTCGACGAGGCAGGTAACTCGGCGCTGTACTACGCTGCGTGGTACGGGCACCGACCATGCGTCGCACTGCTACTCGAGACTGCAGCGCACGCTACCCCGGGGCCGACACCGATCACGCAGAAGTCGCCTCTGACCGATACACAGCGGTCGACGGGGACGGAGTCGGACATTGACATCATCCCATCGCTCTACCTGCCCCCGCCGATGATGCCCTATCGCGTCTACGGGCACAACTACCTCGACAAGACGTCGCTCATACAGGTCACGATCGGGCACCCCACGTCGCGGTTCGGTACGGAGGCCCCGCAGGGGG
The DNA here is from genome assembly GCF_022376445.1 of Fomitopsis serialis. Lineage (NCBI taxonomy): Eukaryota > Fungi > Basidiomycota > Agaricomycetes > Polyporales > Fomitopsidaceae > Fomitopsis > Fomitopsis serialis. The sequence continues at coordinate 1,450,959 of NW_025954961.1, forward strand.
TCGCGCTCCGCCGACCGCTCGCGGACTCACAGTACGACGAGCGGCACCTGCACTCTTCTCCGATGCTCAAGCTCGTCATGACGGCCACGCCGGCGATCACGTCGGCGCCGTACAGCGTGCCGCTGCCCGTGCGGGACCAGAAGATCGTGTTCAACTTCCAGGTCTCCGCGGCGAGCGCGCTCTCGCTCGAGTTCTCGCTGTATCCCAACTTTGGCACGAGAACAATAGGCAGGGCGGTGGCGCTGCCGTACTTCTTCCAGGGCATCCAGAACGGGCACCCGTACGTGCTGCCCATATTGGATCCCCGCCTGCATGTCATTGGAGAGGTGACCCCGCTTCCTCCGCTGGCATCTAGACAATAAGGCTGAACGGTTTGTGCAGGTGGCATTCGAGGTGAACATCATTACGCCCTTCAGAGGGGTTACGTTGGAGATTGGGGGTGCCGTCGAAACGTACTGGAAGTCATTGGCGACACCCGTGCCCACGCCGTCGTCCAGACTGGTCCCGTCGAGATCACAGCCATCGACGCGATCGATGACGTCCGTGCAGACATCGCCATCAAATCTCTCGACAACAGTGGCGTCCGGCCACTCGTTGACGCACTCGTCCGTAACGGGCAGTTACGTGTACGTGACCGTCCAGGTTACACGCGACTTCCACCCCGTGGCTTTCGCGCAGTGGCTGCTCCCAGAGGAGGGCTGCGACCTGGGCGTCGCTGACCTTACCCTGGAACAGTTCGGGGCGTTGGCCCAGCGCTCGGGGAGGTGCCTGATGCAAATGGACAGTCCGGTCCTCTCGCCGCTGCAGTGGTCCAAGCTGATATCGGGCTGCATGATCCCGCTCGCAGAGCTGCTGAGGGTTAGTCACCCTCCGATCGTCGGTGCCCGGGCGTAACGCTGATCGCTAGAACCCTTTCAATTTCCCCTTGCGCGCAGGTCGTCCCAGCAGCTATCGGCATTTGCCTCGAATTGGCATATCCGCCCCAGCGCGTCCGAGAGCGGCTTTCGCTGAGGCACCAACTCGACCTGAATGATGTTACGGACTCCCTCCTGCGCACGGTCTATGACACCACCGCAGCGCCAGACGGCGCCGCGGGGCGCCGTCCTGTCGTGTTTACGTCGTTCTCGCCAGACGCCTGCGCTGCGCTGAATTGGAAGCAGCCCAATTGTCAGTGCGCCTCGCTCTCCCCGCCAGAACAACTTCGCTGACGGACCCCCTTAGACCCGGTCTTCCTGGCCACCCAATGCGGCGAGCAGAGTCGCGGGCTGCCAAGCGCCACCGCGCTCAGTGTCGATGACGTCCGTGACTACCGATTTTCGAGCCTCGACTCAGCCGTCGAGTTTGCGAAGTCGAACAACTTACTCGGTGTCCTATTGGATGCGGGACTTTTGGTGGGTTGAGCTCTTGGTCTAGGCATCAGCCGGCACTGAATGTATTCATCAGGTGCGAGTCTCCTCTCTGATGCAGGGAGTGAAGGACCTCGGTTTGCTGGTGGGTACGTTCGGAGCCCAGGAGGAATTGGCACAGCTACCAACCTCCGCTGGGGCGGATGCAAACGGCGTAGATGCGGCCCTGCAGGATGGGGTCTTGACTTACTTCAACTCTTACAAGCGTATACAGTAATGACCTAGGATTAGGAGCAGTTTAGATATCAAAGATGTATCGAGTAGTCAAGTAGGCACAGTGCATCCCGACCATGTTGTATACATTCTCGCCTTTTCCACACTACGGTGAAATGACTGGCGTAAATTATATATGCACGAGCGAGAAGCGAGACGTCAACTTCCTATAGGGCAGAAGAGAAGGTCGAATTTCCGCTACGATCGCCTTCGTACACGTACGTGATACATTTTGCCTTCATCTTTAAGCTTTCTTCTACACATTACTCAGGGTCTCCGGGTGCTACGCTCTATACGGAGCTAACTACGTCACGAATTCTCTCAGATCGACGCTCGATATAGTGCGGCATACTTCCCATCACGGCTGAGCAGCTCCTGGTGGGTTCCGAATTCACAGATCGTCTGGAAGCGTCGTCAGAGGGGGGAGAGCGACCGGCAGTTCCAGGAACTCACGCCGTTCTCCATCATGGCGATTTTGTCGGCCCTTCGAGCCGTCGACAGGCGGTGCGTGATGAATATGACGCTTTTCTTGCGCTCGTTGGATGCGGAGCGAGTGATTTTCTCGATGCTGTCGAAAATGCGCTTCTGCGCATGCGCATCGAGAGACGAGGTCTGCAGGTGAACGACTCGTGTGAGGCCCTGGCTGTCGTGACGTTCGGGCCCGACTCACCGGCTCATCAAAAACAAGCAGCTCAACCTCTGGCCGATTGGCCCTCATGAACGCTCTGGAGATAGCAACGCGTTGCCACTGTGTGCAAAGGAAGGAAAGCTCATCACCAGAAGCGTGAGACAAAGATAAGGTGATCATCTACCTCGCCGCCCGAGAGGCCGTAGCATCCGTACGCGGGTCCGCCGCCCTGGCTGAGCTGGCTGCTATCGAACGCACCACCATCTTGACCCACTGTGTCCAGCTTCGTCTTGAGGCCTAGGGGTAGGGAGCACACGGTCTCTTTCGCTCCGGCGAGCCGCATCGCCGTCTCCAATGTGTGTGTGCAACGCATCTTGTCGATGTACCCCACTCCATATTTTGCTGTGCGGAGCTATTGTACTTCGCGAAATCCTGGAAGACGGCCGTGCACCGCGAGTGGTAGTCCTCGGGCGAGTACCGTCTAATGTCGACGCCGTTTACCAGTATTTTCCCGCTGTCGAAGTCGTACATACGGAGCAGAATCTTTGCGAGGGTGATTTTCCTGCGGTGATTAATTCAACGGTCAAATGCCCTGTAGTCTCTTCCACCCTCGTGCTCACAACCTGAACCATTAAACCCCACGATCGCTACAGTCTCTCCTGCCTCGATCGTCAAGCTGACATCGCGCAGTACAGGACTTTCGCACCCTGGGTAGGTGTACGCGAGGTTCCTGAGAAGCCAGTGAGCGTGTAGTAAGGTACGCACGGTCCCCAAGAAATTCCACGCACTTGATGTCTAGCCGCATACCCTTCCCAGAGCTCGCGAAAGGTACATCCTCACCCTTCGGCTGCAGGATGGGCTCAATTTCCATGGCCGCACAGAATGCGCCCATTAGAAAAATACCCTGGTACGCCATTCTCACGGACTGGACTAGATTTGCCGTGGTAAAAATAATTGCTTGTACGGATGATTGATATAATGTGAAGAGGCCGAGTGACGCGGATGGTGACCGGTACAGGAGTACGAGGGGAACCTGGTTAACCGGTGAATCAGTAAGGGCGTAGCAGGCAAGTATTCCACAAATACATTCTGCATGAACGACGCAAGACTCGACAGATTTATAGAGAGGAGGCATCGCAGTGACGCATCGCATTCGGTCTGCTGTCGCTCTAAGCCGAGCACTGTTCTCCGCGCCTTGGCCCAGCCTTGCAGGATCCACGGCCCAAGACCGAAGAATATTAATTCTTGGCGGTACGAGTCGCTTTGCGCCAGATGTCGCATCTTTTCCTGTTTGTGGATCGCTCGGGTTTCCTGGGGGTCAGGCGCATCGTCAAGACATGACCCATGCGCCCGTGCCGTTCGAAGGACGAGCGGTAATAGGGACGTCAGGAGCGAGAAGCAGAAAGCGGTGAGGTGAGGTTTGTTAAATGTCAATGATGACAGGACCAAGGCGTGAGATATCAGCTCCGAGATGGAGGTCAGGATCCTCATGAAGTCGAAGGTGGAGAAAAGCCCAAAGCTCGACATCCCGCCAAAGGAGCGAACAAAGAGGTCGGACTCGCGGAATAGATCGCGGATGGCGGGATCTGCTAGGGTCGGGAGATCGAGTTTGAGACGCTTCTCTATCTGTCTGTACTCGAGAGTGAACTTGGCCGACCCGTAGACGACGCCCTCGTTTTCAGTGCTGTGCAACAGGTAAGTGAGATATTCTGCGAAGTGACCGGTAGGGTACTTACGCAATGGCGTCAATTAAGGCCTCAAGGGCGAGTCGACATAGCTCGACACCTACGTGCCGCGTTATGCATGTCCAGCTGAAATCACTGGAAGATATAAGAGACTGGAGCTATGGCCAACATAGCTGTAGCGAACCTCATTGTCAGTGAGAGAAATATAAATACGAACCTCATTAATGATTAAGGCTTGTGAGTAACCGCGGAAAGCAGGGAAATTCCACGAATGAGTTCTAAGATAACGAGTAGAAGCGATCTCCATGGGTGGAGGGACCACAAGACGAGCAATAGGTCTGCGACGCAAAGCTTAACGATTTCGAATGCCAGGCTAAGGCTCCGGGCGCAGAACGGGCGGTGGGCGCCAGGGACGATGGCTTCTCCTGCAGGTCCCATTTTTCTGGAAGCGGCCCATAGTGCGTATATACCCTCCGAATGGCCGTAGCTCGGGTGTGCTTTTTGTGGGACAGCGGTGCGCCCACGAGGGCAGGCAGGAGAGAAACACTGTGCGGTCTCGAGGCATAGGTTCCGGAGAGCAGCGAGAGGCGATCGGAGCGACATACCGCAGGTCGATGAGGCGGTCCGACAGACACCTACATACGTAACTGCTTTAAGAGCTGCCGCCAGTCCCGTTGGGGCTTGGGTCCCACGTCAAGTTGTCTTTTTGTTCTGGAGGACTTCCGTAAGATGAGATGCCTGGCGCCTTCATTCCCTCGGAGAGGAGAGGCAATTTATGGGAAGCTCGCACCGAGGCCCGTGCAAGTATGAAGGGCTATCACATCAGGTGCATGAGCCGGATCAAATGGCCTCGCAATTGGGAAGAAAGACAGGAGTCTGCGGTTAGTCGCACGCAGGCCGACAAATGAAAATTGCGAGGCTCATCTGGGCAGTGTTGGGCCATGGTGCAGCTGCCTTTCAGATAGCCGGATGTGGCAGACAAAGAGCGGCCAGTGGCGGCGAGGGCTGTGCTGCCCGTGGCCTGCTGCCGCACTTTCCTTTCCGGGCGGCGAGCGCGTCCCACGTGCTCCTATGGGCCCATCCTGGTGCACAGACGACTCATCCCACCCCGACGGTGAGAAGTTTTGCGACATGCGAATTTTCGGCGCGACCAATCTTGCCATTCTACAGCCATGTCGGCACCCCCAGCGACGGCGGCCACAGCGCCCAGCTCTCCGAGAGCCTGCAGCGTCTCCAGCTGAGGCAGGACACAGACGACGCCGATCCACACCACGACGCCGAGTCCTCGACACGAGGCGAGCAAGGCGAGCACAGCGACCAAGTCCCGCCTCTGCCGTCGCCTGGCCTGGGGAGATCCGCGTGGAGCCCGCATGTGCGGGAAGGCTATGGCTTCAGACCTGCTTCAGGTCATTCCACGCCCCTGCTAGCCTCGACGTCCGCAGTGGGACGGGACAGCCCACTGCCCGACCCAAATGGCTTGGGATGGCCTGGTGAGACGCGTGAACTACTTGCCGCACGCAAATTAGTCTAAAACAGGCTCTTTAGCGAAGTCGACGTTGGCTCGATTAACCGCCTCGCCGGCCGAGAAGGCTCAACGAGAAGAGAAACTTGCCGGGGCGTCCGCACCATTCTCGAATGCATCGGCGAGGATCCCGACAGGGAAGGGCTGTTGAAGACACCAGAGCGGTATGCCCAGGCGCTCATGTGGATGACCCGTGGGTACGAAGAACGCCTCGCAGGTGCCGCGAATGCCTTTCATCCTACGCTACCGAGAGACTCAGTGACGTCTTTCGCCCGCAGATGTCATCCACGATGCTGTGTTCGCTGAAGATCACGAAGAGATGGTCATTGTTCGGGACATTGACATCGCGAGCTTATGCGAGCACCATCTGGTTCCATTCATGGGGAAGGTACGTCGAACCTCTGTCCCGAGGTGTTCGCCGCTCACGAGCAAGTCGGCCTTAGATCGCAATAGCGTATATCCCCAACAATCTTGTTCTTGGCTTGTCGAAGCTGGCGCGGATCGCTGAGACCTTCGCCCGACGTCTGCAGGTCCAGGAACGCCTCACCAAGCAGATTGCACTTGCTGTCCAGGAAGCAATCAAGCCTCGTGGTGTCGCCGTCGTAATGGAAGCGACGTGAGTCTACAGCCTTGTGATGTGCACTGCCATCTCACTACTGTATAGGCACCTTTGCATGACTATGCGCGGTGTGCAGAAACCAGGGTCCATGACTGTCACGTCATGCATGCTCGGCTGCTTCCGCACACAGCAAAAGACCCGCGAGGAGTTCTTAACTCTCATTAAGGGTCGCTGAGTGGACGCGTGGTAATTCAATACCACTGCCCCGCTACGATTCAACTCGAACCGTGATTCAACTCATTCAATCATCCTGCATCTTCCCCCAGTTCAACATTGCAATATCCTTATACTTATAGGCCACAGGTGAACAGCTGTATGAATAGCGTGGATTCTGGATCAAGCGAAGCAATTAATGATACAGTACCAGTAATGTATGCTACATTATACAAAGATAGCGTCCGTACGTAGTAGAGCGACATCAACTGTTGCGTGTCATGCGAGTTTTGTCTGCGTGGGGGTCAATAGGAAGGAGCTTCTTCGCCAGACCGTGCGACGGGGCATTGGAGTAACGGTCACGACGGATGCGAGGGCGTTTCAGAGGCTGCGTTTGCTCAGCACCTGCGCCCGCGGTGTCACCGGTCTCTTTCTCCCGTTCTAACATTGGCAATGAGCGAACTAATCACACAGCATTTCTCACCTGAAACTCACCTGAAAGCGTCCGTTTGCGGCTGCCATCGCGGTCATCGTCTCGCCCTGACGGCTCAGGGTTGCGGTCCCGGCAGGCTCGGGACGGTAGCTCGACGGGGCCTGTGGAGGAGGTCGAGGCGCTTCCTTGTCGCTGATGCGTGAGCGCAGAGTACCACCAGGACCTGGTGGGACGTCTGGGGGTCCGCTGCCTCCAAGCGAGGTACCACTCGAGGATGGGTGTACTGCCTGGTCTCTCTTCCATTCTCTCTCCCGCCCGGATCCGGAATCTGCCCTGCCGAGTCTAGAGGCATCCGCAGAAGCCATCGCCCGGGGAGCAGACGGTGTCGTCGGTGGTAGTGATCTAGCAGCCGATGCAGGACCTTCAGGGGCGCGCTTGTCACCGAGCTATGGAACCAACTCAGATGCGTTCACCACGCGAGGACCTGTTTGACTCACTTTGGTGTCAATCGAGAGATTTTTGCTGTCGCTCTCGCCTTGGTCGCGTTCTTTCCGGCGACGCTCCGACTCGCGAGCCCTTTCACGGCCTTCCTTCTCGGATGAGCGACGGCCCCGTTCTTCGTGGTCTCTTTCTTTCCGTGAAGCCCGCTTTGAGGAACGATCAGGCTACATCTCAGTTAGTAGCCAGTGAAGGAGGGGACCGCATGACATACCTCGTCGTCAGTAGGCCGCCTCCTCTTCCCAGGAGCCTCATCACCGTCACGGTGTCGTGGTACATCGGGTCGCGCAGGCAGGCCACGCTCATCTACAGGCGGTACAACAGTTGCCGCTGGAGCATTTCGCGCCGTTTCCCGCTCTTTCCTGCTGTCGCGATCCTTCTCATCCGTACGGTGCCTGTCTCTGTGTCTGTTACTGTCCCGATCACGGTCTCGCTCCCGATCGCGATGTTCGCGTTCTCGGTCGCGATGAGAGTCTTTCTCCCGTTCCCTATCGCGGTCCCTCTCCCTGTCGCGTTCGCGCACTCGTTCCCTCTCTCCGTGCCTGTCCCGACCTCTCTCCCGGTCCCTTTCACCGTCTTTCTCGCGCTCTGGCTCCCGCGCACTTCGAGAGCTTCTCTCCCTCGCGTGTGGCTGACCTTCGCGACGGGCATGATCACGGTCACGGCCATCCGTCCGACTCTCTCTGTCGGGCCGTCTGTCTTCAGCGCGATCGGATCGCCGCCCGCCGCTATTCCTGCTCTCCACACTTGGGTTCCTGGTACCTGGCCGGCTCGGCGGAGATGGGGAGCGGCGACGAGGGGCGGGAGATGAAGGGACGGGCAAGTTCGCTGGAGCGCGCGGCTCGAGAGACGAGAGTGGCCGTTCGTCCAAGCGTTCAGTCGGTCCACGGCCGCCCCTTGCAGTCTCCCTGAGTTCTTGAGCAGAAACCGTCTGACTTGGGATAGCCGGCGGAGGCATAGCATGTCCGGAATCACCACCACGTCTCTGCTCCACAGGCATGGGAGTACGAGGTGGCTGCGACATTGGAACCGGACGACCATTGGGGATGTGACTAGGGGTCGTTGGTCGAGCCTCTTGAGCAATGCGAGCTACGTCTTTGTTAGAAGGAGCAGTAGGAATGGTACCATTGGGGGTAGATGACTGAGTCTCGGAACCAGTCGCCTCGCCAGTCTTACCAGCCGTTGTCACTTGGCCGTTGGTTCGTGGCTCAGGGACGTCAACCTCCATGGCCTCAGATCGCTCGGGTGTCTTGGTTGTTGCAATAGCCCCGTCCTCAGTTGTCTTCGATCCTGACGCACTCTCTTGACGACCTCTGGACGTGGCACACTATCACAAGCTATAAGACGAAATGCACTGGTAATGAAAGGGTAACATACCTGCTCATGGCCGCTTTCGTGGAGGAAAGTGATCTGTCTGGTTGTGCGTTCGAAGCGCCATGCGCGGCTGCGAGCTGTGCCCGAGGAGCAGATGGTGCGCCTGCAACGACAACGGTTGACTTCGTGCTGGTCTCAGGAGGCGCGGCGCCCGGAGGCGTGCTGATACGGGACCTGTCCACGTCCTTTACGGGCTAGACGATCGGTCAATAAGATATCGGGTGAACTCCGACATTATCGACGACTTACCTTGGGAGGGGAGGGAGGTGCTTTCCAAGTTGACTCCCGTTTCATGAAACTTGCCATGTATCTACAATGAAAGTGAGGACGCTATGAACTAGGATCAATCCACACAGGACATACGCTCTGCCCAATATCTTGAGGTCGCCACGCGTCTCCTTTTCTAGGAATTTCTCCATCTGCGTGCGAATGTTCGCCCCTGCCTCCTTGTGGACGACGCCGATAGGGTAAACAGGAAGAATCTCCTTGAGGACGATAATCGCATTGTATACATTCATGAACTCTCCCGTCTCGATGCAGTGACAGAGACACTGTACGACGACTCAGTATTTTTCTGGGTTGCAATCGGCCGAAGGCGTACCGTCGTCAATTTGTGATGCCACTTCCTCAAGAGCTTTCGCCAATCTGGCCACCGAAGGAAATCTTCTTCAGCTAGGACGGCCTTGGTAAATTGACGTCTGGTCATGCCGGGGAGCAAGACGGTCTTCCCACCGCTTTTGGTGCGGTTCTCTTGATGGTACAGTGCCTCATCTTGCCACCACTTCCAGGCGTCACTCAAGATAGCGTGCAAGAACCGAGCTAAACATGGATATCAGCTATATGCAAGCAGACCGCGTGATTCCAGCTTACCATAATTTCGGCTTTCATACTCACTGCACGAAAAGACCATACTTTGCATCGAGTCACCGATGATCTACGTCGGAGTCTGTGAACTTTTGGGAACTTGACGAAGATGCAATGTTACGTACTCGGTCCCAGCATGTAACAGTGGGAAAGCCAGGCGTGCACAGGCTATGAATCGCCTTGATGAATTGCGCACAGAAGTCGGCATCCATTGGCGACAGAAGACATCGCGGCAGGAAACAGTAGTCTACCAATGCTTGTCCCAAAGCCGTGGCATTGATGCCAGTACCTGACGAGTGGTAAGCCAATATGCAACGCTTCTTTAACATAGCGACATACAATGTGCGAACCAGTGCTGCTTTTCCCGCGCAAGGCGTTTGATTGTGAAGCCGCGCACAGCTGTCTGCTCTTTCAGTTCTTGTCCGAGTATATTGACGTAAAGATTATAGCGATTCCGCTTCTCTCGATGCACAGGGGCCGTCTGCCGTTTCGTTCGATCGGATGAACGATCAGCCGCATTGTACAACGAGTCCTCTTCACGGCTGAGAGACCGCAAAGTGGCACACTCCTCGTCGTACCGTGCGGCGGGAGGGACCAACTCATACGTAGACAGCTGCCAGAACGTGAGATAGAATCCAGGCCTGTGAGTTCGGTCAGCATTGTGCAACCTGACAGACTCAAGATCACTCACCCGATGTATTGTGCTGCAATCGGAGGCGCAATCTTCTTGACGTCATCGAAAAGAGCGTGCAACTCTGGCAACCATGGGCTCTGGAAGTGAATGTAGAAGTGCACAGACTCCAAGACTTCCCAGAAACATACCTCTGTCCGCACGATCATCGCACCGCCGTTCTCAGACGTCTCCACATTCATGTCGCCTGCAGACGGCTCAGTCACATGCGCCTTCGCATCCTGTGTGGCATCGCCCGCTACAGGGTTTTCACCGATGCTCGGTGAAGCGACCCTGGATGCAGCGATCGGCTCTCGCTTTGCAGTCAGAGCTGCCTTGAGTCGCCTCTCTGCCTCCTCACTGGCCAAACGCTCCTTCTCTTGCATTGCCAATGCAGAAGACTGGACGCGACTATGAGTGAACTAGCAGCCATGATTCGGTCTAACACTTACCCGATGGAAACATTGAGCATCGGTCGTATGATCTGCATACAGATCGGAGCGAAATCCATACTTCTCGTTCAGCTCGGCGAGAGGGGGCAAGATTGTTGAGCATAATCTTCCGGCGGTATCACGGTTGGTGTCGTGAGCAAATCCAAGTATTGAAGCAACACGCCATGCGTCTGGGAAAGATATGAGCTAGCGTGTTGACAATAGAGGCTGCGCTTACGGCGTCGTAGAGGCTGGCAAGTGATTTCAGGTAAGCATTGGGCGCTTGGAATACACAGGACTGCCGTTGCTGCGCACTTGGATGAGCAGAGGCAGAGCGAGGTTAGATTCCAACAAAGCCTTGCCCAACCGCTGCGGCCCCTTCAGCACCGCATCACCTGGATCCAACCGTGCACCTCGAGTGGCCGAAGCGACGCCTCGATGCGTAGACTCGGTCCACCTGCCATAGCCACCACTTGGGCGTCTGACAAGCTAGGCAAGGGCTCGATACCGGCCATCTTCCAGATCAGCTCGCGGAGGACGATGATCTCGGTGGTCTGTCCATTATGCAACTGGTGCACAATGTACTTGAGAAGTGGCGTCAGATCTGCACTGTACCGACGGAACAACATTCCAGTGAAAGAGCGATACCTGGATTACAATCAGATCAACCGCAGATGCAGCATTGAGTGAAGAACTCACTCTGCAGCCAATCCGAAGTATTGACACCGTCGTCTTTTACCCGATCCTTATCAGGGTTGGCCATAGCATCCAGAATGACATAGACAAGAACATCGAAGCCCATATCGTGACGTAGTTCAACGCCTGGATGACCACACCCGCCAAGTTGTCGTATGCCATGATCTGATTGACCGCGTTCGTGAAGAAGATGCAAGGGTTCGAATGCGCAAGTTTCGCCACGGTCCCAGACAACGAATCGATCGTGTTGTGCGAAAGACGACGGAGGATGCCTTTGGACTCGCGGTCGGATTGAACCTGCCGCACGCGGAGCTCGGGGTGCGACTTGTAGGTGCTCGACTTCCACTCGCCATACAGCTGCCAACGGAGGGTGGTCTCGTATTGCCGCAAAATATTCCAAACCTCGACGGTGCAGACCGCATTCCCACGGATGAGAGGGAGAGCTGGCAGCAGATACAACCTCAGGACCTTGAACCAGAACTGCCGAACGGGGTGGTCTGGATCGGGCGCACCCAGAGGCTTCTTCGTTTCCGGGTCGACGGCAACCTATTCACCGCATAAGAAGACGCTCAAATATGCTGGGCGCAGGCGATACTCACCGTCGTCATCATATGTACGCGACCGAGTCGAAGGAATTTCGTCAAGTAGGCTGGATCTCTTGAGACGTGCAGCCCAATGAACTTCATCAACGGGTCGATCACGTCCATCAAGTCGTCGAATGTGTGACACACTGGGACGTGTTGAATCCAATCGGGGAAAAAGAACACGAAGTCGATATGGTTTGTGCTGGGGGGTGTAGGTGCCCAGAGGGTAAGGTGCGGTCGCCGCTCGATGGGCGGAATGATGCCTGCAGACCCATACCGAGCGCGCGGCTTGGTGAAGCTCATAGTCCGTTTTACGTTGCCATTGGACTCGTACAGGGGAGTAATGGAGTGGTGGAGCACACGGATGATGAGATCCGCGATCTCCGGGAATGCATCGACCATCCAAGACCATTTCGAGAGCAGGGCAATGGCAGGCCTGAGGGCGCCGACAGCAAGCAGCGCATTCAATAATCCGAGCCTCTGGTTAGGTGGCTCCTTCGCTTCCTTCGCTTCTGGAGGTGGAGTGGCCTTAGCTTTGGACGCTGTCCCCGAAGACTCGAGAGGAGCTGCCATTGCAAGCTGGCTAGTTTTCGCGTTCGAGATCCGCTCGTCACTTTCGCAAGGTACTGTTTGTGGATAGCTTCCATGTCTTCGTCAGTCGGCGTTATCTGCAAGTAGACATAAGCATCCAACTCAAAGTCTGTTGAGATTATACATACGTGAAGCAGCAAGTCTTCCAAAGAAATAAAGTCTTCTCGAATGAGGATGGCAGCCATCAAGTACAAGTTGCGCGGCACCGGTTCGCTGACTTCTTGGAGCTACCTCGAAGTCAAAACTAGTGATGCAGCAAAGACAACAACACGAACCTGGTAGTGTGCAAATTTGAACCCCAATACTTGAGCCAAAACGCGTGAATTGGTGCCTCTGTTGGCCGTTGGAGGCGGACGGACTTCCCCACTTGGATTCTCGGCGAAGGAGAGGATCTCATCCAGACTCTTGCCTCGGTACATCTGCGTATCGGGCTCAACCACCATATCATCTTCGACTCGTTTGCGCTGGGGCCGGAGCGACCAAGGAGAGAACGAGAGGAATGCGGTGAAGAATGTATGATGCGTAGCCAGATGGGTAGAGAAAAGGTCCAGGATGACGTCTAACGCGCGATTAGGTCCAAGTCGAAATAACCTATGAGGCCGACGATGCGCTCCCAAGCGGGACGCGCACGCGCCTCAATGGCAGCTCGAGGCTCGGTAGGGTGACCCGTAGTAGGAGAGTGCGGCGGCCCAGACAACTGGTCAGCTCAGTGACGAGCTTGCTGTAGCCTTCCGATTGCTCGCGAAGAAGGTTAACTTGTTCTGCTTGTAACTATCCAATATGTCATTCAGGAAAGCAGCAACAGCGGCCAACAATGTGACTTACAACAGTCCCGTCCTTGTTCGTATTTCCTTCTTCTCGAAAGCAGGTTTATCGGGAACCAGTCCGACGTTCGCACAAGACTGAGATCTAGCCGCTCCCTGCATACATCCGGATCCAGGATGCCCATAGACTACGGAATGTCCTCAGCACTACGCAGCGCGAAGACACATGGACACGCACAAGTAATCTCCGAACGCCGCAGCCAACGTCTCCTTGTCCTCCTCCGCAGATTGCTTCGTGCGGAGACCCTTTGCCACAGCATCTCTGTCGAAGACTTGCTCGCATCGACGCCCTTCTGTTCTTCGACCAGAGCAGATTTCGCGTCCGAAACGATATCCTCCAGCTCAGCGTCTACAGACCAGACGACGTCCACCAGAGTTCACTAAACGGGACGCATTCGGCGAGCTAGAAGCCGCCGTGGACGACGACGGGAGACGCTCGAACACGACTGGACGAACTTCACGAAAGCATCACCGTCAGGGCTGGCTGGATGGGCCAGCTCCTGAGGGACGACACGAGCAGCGCGTGGTACACGGTCGTGAGTGTATCATTAGATCCGGATCTGCAGGATTGGAATGAGGTCCCGCGACAATGTTGATCTGGAATGCATCTCAGTGACAGATTAGACGTCAAAGCCTTCAATACGCACCACTGCTCAGAGCCTCCATTATCCCATTTCGAAAGACATCGTTGAACCTTGTCGACTACGTCCATAATGTACGAACGTCGGGCGACGCAAATTGTGGCGCAAATGCCGGTAACCGTTCAGGAACCTAAGGGTAGCTAGGTCAAGCTAGATGAACAGCGTGCGCAGAGGATACACAGAGAAGAGAAGGGAGGGCCACCGTCGGGTGGTCGTCGACGGAGAGGCTTGAGTGCTGTTGTTCGCGCTGAACGCCCCAGTGCCACATCGTGGCTATTCACGTGCCTCATCATCTGAGATCCACTGTGTGGCACTGACAGGCGCTTAGCGGCGGTACTGCACGACAGCTCTGCGTACCACTTCCACCTGAGTTATGTAGTAGCAGCGTCCGCCTATTCGACCACCAAACTGGTGACGTGCTCCTCTATGCTAGTGCTAATACTGGTTCCTCTGAAGTGCTGAATGCCGCTCTACCGTATGTGCACTTCGAGTTCATTTCCAGGTCTGTCGCAAGCGGCCAGTAGAATTCGCGGTGGGCATCAGCATGGTCAACTTATGTTTTATTCACTGACAGCAATACGCATTATGTTGGCCGATTTGACGAGCGTTGAACATGAACAGATCCTGTTGCCAACGGCGTCACAGTACAACGGCGTCACAGTACAGCCTTGACGATTTCTTGCGTGCGAGCGATCTGTCCATACTGGCCGGTACGCCGTACGCGAGCCCTCCTCCGAGTCAAAGTGCTAAGTACTCAGTACTCAGTGCTTGTACGTCAAACGTACAGACGTTCAAACGTTCACCCGTCATTCAATAAGCAGTGACATGTACTGTATATCAAGTCATGTTACTCACGCATACGGTCTTCCTTTGCCTGTGTGATCCGGGGAGGACTGCTTGGACATGTTCATCATTGCACCGGTTGATAACAGCTTTGGTTCTGCACTGCTGCAACAGTGCTCTCCTGCGCCGCAGAACAGCGCGCACAGGCTTGTTTGAACCTCAACTCTCATGGCCTTCCCCGACGTGCCGACTTCCGTTATTGAGAAGGGGTGTCTTGGGGGTGCCCGTTGACTGCGTGATTCCAGAGACCAAACTTGAGACTTATCGCGCCCCGGCATAACGCTGTGAATAACGCACGCGCTCTACATGAGCTGAGAATGTTGAACTGAGTGAGAGTACGATCTGAAACGCTCATTCAAATTTCCCTGGGTTGATGGGACACCCGGGGGCCAATGGGCGCGCAGGGATCGGGCGGCAAAGCGAGCTTCTAGATGGCCTGGAGACTGCCCGTACTTATATAATCGTGTCCCGAGCAACCAACTTGCCCTCCCGGTCCCGCTCCCTTGACCTCTCCGAGCACGCTCCATGCGACTGTAGCCTCTGTTCTTGGGCCCGCAAAAGCCGTTCCGGCCGTCGCTCGCAGCGCATCGTCATGCTATCCATGCTCTTCCTCTCTCTCTTCGGTTCTCTTGTGTTGTGCTGTGTCCTGTTCCCATCGCTATGGACATCAATAACGGCGGGGGATGAGATGTTGGATGCACACGAGGCTGGCATTGCTCTGGTGGCGTACCGTATGTCGTAATTTTTCCCCCTGCGCTGCTCGTGTGCCCACTGTCCATCTGCAGGCGCGCCGTTCCGTGAGGTGGGGCCACCCGTATGCATGGCAAAACTCATCATGTTGCGACATAAGGTTGGTACAAGTCGGCGACATCTCCAAAGTCACGCTGAGAGTTGAGCCTTTTGAGTGCAGATCAACCAAGACAAAACTCGGAAACGAGCTAGCGTCAGCCGTTCCCGTCAGGCTGCCTTCACCTACTCTATTCCATCCGTCCGATCCTCTCGCGACCTCTCCTTCATGCGCTTGGGCAGGATGCGCGGAAAGCAGAATCACTAATACGGTCGTCTTGTACGCGGTGCCCCGTGGCGCCTTTATACCCGGACGTAGAATACCTTCAATTCGTTCTTTCGGGGCTATCCTGCCGGAGCCAAGTACCGCTGAGAGCAAACGGAATCTATACACAAGGGACATGACATCCATGACATTGCGATGCATCAACGTAGACTATGCTTTACATTACATTACAGTTGATATAATCAAGGTAGCATGTGGATACAGAGAGGGTTTGAAAACATACTCGATGCATAACCATGAGTCCTAACGGATAGCTTGTCAATGACGTCGTCGACAACGTACTCAAACGCTCGTAGCATCTATCCTTGGAACTTCGCGCGTCTGCTAGTCGACACAGTAGACAAGACACTCGGTGTCTTCGCCACCTTGTTCGTCTGCTTCGGACCGTGGGCGGCCGTGCGCCCCGTGCCGCGCGAAGCGACGCCTCCTCTCTTCCTCGCACCTCCAGTTACGGAGACCGAGGCAGTAGTGCGTCCAGTGCCGTATACGCGTGTCTCGTGCTTGGCCCAATTCAACATACGAGACTTTTCGTTCTCAGGTACTTCACCGAACTTTGACTGTCCACGTGAGAGGAAACGATAAGGAAAGCTGCCAATCAAAGACGCGTTGCACTCACCTGTACACTAGGATCCCAGTCCCCGTCCTTGCGCAGAGGGAGATTCTTCGACGACCCGGAGAACTCTTTCACATGATGAGTCTCCTCCTCTTCATATCCATCACTCTCAAACCAGGAGACGTCATGAGGATCGAGGCTTTCGGTGTGCTAGGCAAAGAGTCGTCAGTGTTCCTCCCCGCGACAGGATGCACGGAAGCCTCACCTGGTCCTCACGCGACGCAGCGACCAGTTCCTTCCTGAGCTGCGCCATACCAACGACTTCCTTCTCCTGCTCCTCCTGCCCCTCTTCGACTGTATCGACGTCCATACCGATCAAGGTATCGTCGTTCTGTTCCATGTGCGCAAAATCGTCATCCTCTGTCATGCCATCTTGGTACGCTTGCGCGAAGGGCGCAGTACCCGGATCTTGGGCTGTGTACAACGCGTCAGCAAGGACTCAGAGGTTTCAGAGTTTCAGCTACCTAGCACGTCGAGTGTGTCACCGTCGATCTTCCGCTTCTGGCGCTGCATCCTCCGCCTCGCCCTCGCGGCGTCATCGTCGTCCTCATCCGAATCGTCGTCCTCGAAGCCGACTCCGCGGTTGCGACGGGCCGTCCTCAGTTTACCCTGGACAGCATTTTGGTGAAGCCGCTCGTTCTCCTGATCGTCCTGTTCGAGTTGCTCGCTGGAAATCGCCAGTAAGTACCGTAGGTGCGATATGACATGGTGATACTAACCGATGTTTCTCCAGCACAGCGTCCTCAGCAAGCGTAACCTGGTCCATCTCCTGGTCGTCCACCAACTCTTGGAGGTTCTGGTCCTGCGCTTCGTCATCCTCTTCTTCTTCGTCGTTGCGCTTGCGGAGACCAAACCCTCTCATATCGTCGTCATCCGACTCCTCTGCCTCGCCCTCGATGAACTCGGACCTCTTCGCCTTCTTACCCAGCAGGGCAGGCAACTTCATCGGATGCATAGACGCCTGCCTCATGATGGCAAACACGTCCTTTGGCTTGTGCGGCGTCGGCGAGACGCTGCCAGCGCGGCTACCAGACGGAACACCCTTCTCAGGCGAGATCTTGCGCCGCTTCAGACGCATGCGCGGCTGTGCGTCGAAATCATCGTCGTCGTCATTGTTGGTCATGACCGCGTCGATCGTCGCCAGCGGCTGTCGCGTCACGGAGCGGGGTGAGAATACATCTTGAATCGACATCCCGGACACCCTCGCTACCTGCGTCGGAGAGAACAGCTGACTTCGCACAGGAGTCCGCATGGGACGAGTTTGGGTCAGGAAACTACGGTACACTAGAATCAGCCTAGCCCTCGGTACGAAGCAGTTGGAACCTACCCATGTTCGTTCACGTACATCCTCTTCTTCTCGGGGCTAATACCCTTGTTAGCACCTTCCGCGATGAGCTCCTGCTCCTTGTCGAAGATCTCGTCGGCCTTGCGTCGGAGGGTCTGGCTGATATCGAGGGCAGGCTGCAGAGCAACATCCATCGTCAATGAAAGGTCCTGTGCCGCTTTCGCGCCCTTGATCTGCACAGCCTCGTCAAGTACCTAAATCGAATCTGTTAGCAGGGTAGAGGTGACGAGGCCAATGAACAGCACCACGCACCGTTTGCTGCGAGAAGAAATCGGACAGGTCGCCGCCTTGCACAGCTTTGGGTACCACTGCGGGCGCTTGTACTTTGTTTGAGGCTTGAGACTCAAACAGATCTGCAAGGCCGCCTTTCAACGCGACAGGACGGACCGATGGAGGACTCGCAGGGGCAGCTTGGGCAGGCGCATTCTCGTCGGATCGTAGGGACGGCAAAGGAGGACCTGGAGAGAACGTCAGGCGACGAGCGGGGCTCTGCAAGTCGCTTGAGAAGGAGAACGGATTCTCGTCGTCGTCGCCGGTCGGCAGTTCCTGGAATGGAGCCCGACGTCCGTCTTGTGGCGTGCTCTCCATCGGAAGACCGTCGTCTAGCGAGAAAGGCCGATTCTGCGACAGGCTGAAGATGCTACCTGCCCTGCTGAACCCGGATTGGCTTGAGACTACCGTGTTCTCTTTGTCTTCGCCTCTGTCGTACATCAGACTGGCGTCATTCTCTTTGTCAGTACCGTCTTCGGTATGGTTCTCCAACGAGGATGTGGAGGTCCGACGGCGCAGTGTACCTTGCGGCAGACGCTGCGATCCAGGTAGTGCAAACGAGCTATCCGCGACCAACACTCTGCCCAGTGGCTCTGGCTGGCCCTCTTCCTCGTCATCGGAATGGATAGCGACCAATGGACGACGAGGCCGCCCTTTGCGCCCGCGTGGCACTGGGGCCACATTCTCGTCGTCATTCTCAGACTCCTGGGTCATCTCGACTTGGCTTGCAAGGACTGGCTGGCTCTCAGTGTCCGAGTTGGCCTCATCACCACTTCCGAGCTCTTGATTCTCGTCTGCGGGCTGATAGTCAGGATCGTCTTCATCTTCATCCTCACCCCCGTCCCTGTCCTCGTCCTCGTCCTCGTGGAAGTCGTCATCGGTCTGCACTTCGGTGAGACGCTTCTGGATGAGCGCGGTCACTGCATGCTCAAAGCCAGCTGGCGCGGTGTCAGATCGACTGTTCTTCAGTTTACCTCCTGCCCTCTGCCACTGCTCTTCCTTCTGTCGGCGCTCCGCGACTGCTTGCTCTTGCGCCTGCCGCAGCATCATGTGGTTCAACTCGTCCACTGATATCCCCTTTACCGCAGCGTCATGCGTCTTCTTCCTCTGGAAGCTCGGGGCCGCGGCGTCAGCTAGCGTCGTTACGCCAGTCACACCGCTCTTCCGACGCGGTACTCTGGCCAAAGCCAATTGTGCATTTCTCCCGACAGAACGTTTGACACCGTGCGCGGCGCCGGCCCCCTCGCTTGTGCCTCATCTCGAACCACACCGTGCATGTCTTCATGGACTATTTCGAGATCGCTACCGTCCTCATCGTCGGTGGGAACGCGATTCTGCTGCTGCTTCAAGAAACGCCTCTTGGTCTCGGCCGCGCGCTGAAGCCTCTCCTGCTCTTCCCTCTTCTTGGCTTCTTCATGGAGCAAGGATTCGATGTCAGGCATTTCCTCGTCCTCGCTGGAATCGTCGCTTCCACCGGCACGTGTGGAAGCAAGACCAAGAAGGCCAGTAGGTTTGAACGACGTGCCAGGCACCGGTGATGCTGCCCGAGCAAGTGGCTTCAGCGACACCGAACGAGCACGCAGAGGAATATTAGGGCGCTCTTGCGGTACATGTGATGAGGGAGAGGAAGAGAATGGCTGTATGGGGTCCGTGTCCGGTACCTCCACGCGCTTATTCACTTTCACAGGAAGCTTCGAGGGTTTGCTATGGGTCAGAGGACCGGCAATCAGCAGCTGCTACTTCAATGAAAGCTGCTAGGCTGACCTGAGCTTCTCCAGAAAATGCGACAGTTCGAATTGCTGCCCTTGTGCTCTGGGAAGAGTCGCATCCCGCTCAGCCATCATACGCGCTGTTGCTTTCTGGGTCTCTTCTCGCTCCTTCTTCGTAGGCGGCTGTGACACAAAGTAGGTCATTCAACCAAGCGCTATCAATCTGACGACACTTACCTTAACGCGTGTTTGCCTCCCCTTCCCTGCGTTTCGCCGTCGCTTACTCGTACGACTCTCGTCATCGTCGGAGTCCGTCTCTACAATAGCCTTCTGCTTTCCTTTGGCTTTGGCAGTAAGGGACGTGGGCAGCACGGCCGGAGAAGGCAAGCGACTGAGCACGGCGCGAAGAGGACTCTTGTCAAGAGCATCACTAGACTCGCTGTCAGAGTCTGCTCTGGGCGCGAGCGACTTCCTCCTGGGTGGCCGCCGACGGACAACCGGCGATGGAGAACGCGACGCCACTGGGGAGTCAGCGACCTTACTGCTCTCGTCGCAATTGACATGGGACAAATCATCAGTTTCTCGCGTCTCCGCCGAGGGTATGCCAACAGCGGGTGAAGATGGCTGCGGTGACGCGGCGCGTTTGCTGTCGATGGGGCGCTGACTAGACGCGTCTTTCACTGATTCCTGTACCGCGTCATCATCCTCGTCCATCTCCCTGAGTTTCTTCTTCCAGTCGAACTCGTAACCCGAGGGGAGCGCGTCGCCTCTGTCATTGTCTTCGTTGCTGGCCTCAGCGTCGTCGAAGGAAGCGGGGGAGGAGGCAGACGCGTCGGGCCCATCAGATGTCGGCGGATATTCGTGGTTCGGTTCGAGAGAGGGAGGATCATTGGAACTAGCCCGTGATGAGGCACCTGTAGAGACAGTAGAGTCGAGTATGCTCGTGTCGAGTGCGGGCTCTCTGCGACGTCCGTAGGTTCGCTTGACCGCAGGACGTAAAGCGGCCGCGCCCACTGCGGTTCCTAGAGAGTCCATGTCGTCCATAGTCTGCGCCACAAGAATACGGCGAGCGGAAGGGTGTCGGCAGATGGAGACAGCTGCTTGGACCAGCAAGCTGTAGCTTTGGTTGGGTGTGCCAGTCGAGCGCCCGACTCGTCACTCGTCTCGGTTGTCACAAATGTGACGAGACGCGTTTTTGGAAACAGCGCCGTCACGCACCATCTGCCGGGGTCCTGGGAAGGTGCAGCCCGATATGGATGAACTGCATAGTTCACTTCAGCCACCCGCGCCACCGCAAGATTTGGGCAGGCTATCGACACCGGCATAGACGCACGCCCGCAACGACCTCAAGACCTCAAAATGAGGTGAGTATGGTCCTTCACACAATTGCTGCATGCGGAGAGCTGATATCTGTGTCTCTGTAGTCACCGTAAGGTGTGTAGCTTGATACTGTCGCAGCTGGTATGGCCGTTTGACCCGCCTCATAGTACGAAGCCCCCCGTCACGGTTCCCTTGGATTCCTGCCCCGCAAGCGGGCTGCGCGCCACCGTGGAAAGGTCAAGGCTTTCCCCAAGGTGCGCGATTTGGTTTGAGTCCCACAAGATGCCTTGCCGAACTTTGGCGTATGTAGGATGACCCCAAGAAGCCCGTGCATTTGACTGCCGTCTTGGGCTACAAGGCTGGCATGACCCACATTGTCCGCGATCTCGACCGTCCCGGATCCAGTGAGTTGTGTCAATAGTCGACCCCAATGTGCGCTCATCTTTTCCCCAGAGATGCACAAGAGGGAGGTCGTGGAGGCAGTCACCATTGTGGAGACCCCCCGATGGTCGTTGTTGGTGTTGTTGGTTACGTCGAGACTCCTCGTGGTCTCCGCACTCTCACGACTGTCTGGGCTTCCCATCTTTCCGACGAGCTCAAGCGTCGCTTCTACAAGAACTGGTACCGTTCGAAGAAGAAGGCCTTCACCCGTTACGCAAAGAAGGCTGCCGAGGACGGTGGCAAGTCCATTACGCGCGAGCTCGAACGCATTCGCAAGTACTGCACTGTCGTCCGCGTCCTCGCCCACACCCAGATCCGCAAGACCGGTCTCAGCCAGAAGAAGGCGCACCTCATGGAGATCCAGGTCAACGGTGGCTCGGTTGCAGACAAGGTCGAGTTCGCACACGGCCTGTTCGAGAAGCCGATCGAGGTCGGCACTGTGTTCGAGCAGGACGAAGTCATCGATGTTATTGCGGTGACGAAGGGTCACGGTTTCGAGGGTGTGACCCACAGGTGGGGCACCAAGAAGCTGCCCCGCAAGACGCACAAGGGTCTCCGAAAGGTCGCTTGTATCGGTGCATGGCATCCGTCGAAGGTCATGTTTTCTGTTGCCCGTGCTGGCCAGAGTACGTATACTCAAGTCACTCATTCAATTTGACCTGACTTGACTGTGAAATGTAGACGGCTATCATCACCGCACGGAGCTCAACAAGAAGATCTACCGCATCGGCAGTGGCGGGGACGACGGCAACGCATCGACTGAGCACGACATCACGAAGAAGGCCATCACGCCCATGGGTGGCTTCCCTCACTACGGTATCGTCAAGAACGACTACCTCATGCTTAAGGGCTCTATCCCGGGTACGAAGAAGCGTGTGATCACCATCCGCAAGTCGCTCATGGTGCACACGTCTCGCCGGGACCTGGAGAAGGTGCAGCTCAAGTTCATCGACACTTCATCCAAGTTCGGTGTAAGTATTGCTCAACCTCACACGAGATTCTTTGTTGCTCATGTTCCTTGTACAGCACGGTGCCTTCCAGACCTTCGAGGAAAAGGCCGCGTTCTTGGGAACGCTCAAGGCCCGGGCGTGATTCACTACATTACCATGTACTCTCTCTGTTCATTAGGCCCACACACTCGCATTACACGCCTTATGCTATGCTATGCTCTGCCTTGCATGATATACCTCACGGAATGATTGCCCGTCAGAGTGCAACACGTCTGACTATGAAGTTGGGAGTGAATGTCACAGAAACATCGCTGTCCTGACAGTGAGGCTCGTGGTGATTGGCCCGCGTTGTGCCGGAAAGCGCGAGACGGCGCTTATCCGAGTTTTCTTGCTCTCTGTCGACCGCGTGCAGCGACAGCACAACACACCTGGCCACAGCGTCCGCTTGCCCTCGCCCTCTAGACTCGTGTCGAGACCAGCTGACGGTGACCAGGTGGTGGACACGTTAGAGGTCGCTTGTCGTAGTCGCTCATCGCATCGCGGTACGTGCATGGTCGGTCTCGTAGTGGTCTGGATGTGCCCAGTTTCTAAACCTCATACAGCATGACTGCATAGTCCATTGATGCTGAGAGTGTCCTCTCTGGGCCTCCGTCATGACAAGTCGCGCTTCCTATTCTCGCCACTGCATCGATACGTCTCAACAGCGGCCTACCAAACGACGGAGAGTAGCGATCGACCGCAACACCCTTTCCATGGAGAGGATCCTCTCACTGGTGCTCCTACAGACTCTTCCCAACGACCTATGTCGCCAATGTCGCCAATGTCACCTGAAACCGGAAACCTTGACAGTCGCAATGTCCCTAGCCTCGTCTTTTCGACCCACAGGAGATTGCAGACGCACGGACGACGCCCGACGTCGATGGGTGTACGCGAAGGCCAGGCGAAGACAGTCCACGAGGCATTTTCTCCCGCTTTCGCTGCAATTGTGTCAGACAGTCTCCCAGAGGCCAGCACGTCAACGGAAGTGTTCACGGACTCGCCATCTCCGGCCGAGTCCACCGAAGAGACAAGCCGTGCGGAATTGGAGTATGTCATGGACACGACGGAGGAGGTGGAAGAGGCCTGGGAAGCATATCAACGCTTGTCCACCATGCCGCTACCTGAGGACACTCCATCCGTACGCTACTATGCACGCCTACACCGACTGGCGCGCCTCCTGTCGAAGGTCAAACCCCGCACGCGAACGCTCTTCCTCCGGTTGCTGTCGGTACTCTCTACATTGTACAAGAGCGGTGGCAATGTCCATGCCTGGGAGTGGAACCTGCTCATCGACTGTGCGGGGAAGGGCTGGCGTAAAACCCGGCCGGAGGACTTCAAGGCGGCCTTGGATGTGTACCGTGATATGATTGAGTCGAAGGCACCTGGCTCGACATCCAACGGTCATAGACATGTCCCGGACGGAGGGGCAGGAAGCCAGAAATCTGCGACGCCGGATATTGTCACGTATACGACGCTCCTCCACATAGCTGGTCGTACCCTTCAGCACTCGATCTTGCGCCACGCCAGAGGTATTCTCGAGGCGTCTGATATCCCCCCAAACCGCATCACGTATCTTTCCCTGGTCAGGTACTACGCCCGCACGAACGACCTTACTGGTGTCCGCGCGATCCTGTCGAAGATCCGTGAGCAAGGGCTCGAGCTCGGACTGGACGGCGTTAACGCGTGCGTATGGGCATATGCTCGTGCTGGTCGCCTTGATATCGCCTCGCTCCTGTATCGTGTTGTGCGACACAACCTCATTCCCGAAGATGAAGTGGGCGAACATGATATCCAGGCGGCGAT
This sequence comes from Fomitopsis serialis, assembly GCF_022376445.1. Taxonomy (NCBI): domain Eukaryota; kingdom Fungi; phylum Basidiomycota; class Agaricomycetes; order Polyporales; family Fomitopsidaceae; genus Fomitopsis; species Fomitopsis serialis. Next base: position 1,475,196 of record NW_025954961.1, read on the forward strand.
CCGGCAGCTTACATTTACGGAAGGGCTGGAAATCCCTTTGACCATCAAGCCCAACGCTATCACATACTACACTCTCATCCAGTGCCACGCGTATCATGGAGACCTCTCTCGGTCACTCGAGGTCTTCAGGGAGATGATGACGGTGAACGAGCAGTTGGGCTTCTTGGACCAGAGCCTCCCGGACGACGATCCCTCCCGCACTGACAAGTCGCCCACCCTCCCCGCTTTCCGGGCCATCTTCCTTGGGTTCGTCCGACACGGTGGCAAGGACGCTGCGCTGCTGAAACGAGCCGGCCCTCTGACCCAGCGGCTGGCCACTCCTCGGTGGACGATGGAGAACCTGCAGGCGCTGTTCGACACGTTCATGAGATTGCCGCATGACGTTCGACCCAGTGAGCGGACGGTCTTCTGGATCTTGACCGCCTTCGACGTGCTGAGTGGGCACGCCAATTGGAAGCTGCGTCGCGTCTGGGAGAAGCTCACTGAAAGGTTCGGCGAGTACCAGGGAGGCAGGTTGGAGCGATTTAGAAAGAGGATCTATGAGAGTGACCAAAAGGGTAGCTAGTACAACCATCCATAATACATACAGTGTACAGAAGTCGTTCTGGTGTGCGATGTGGTACAGATGAGAGGGAGGTATGGTAGATGGTAGTCCATGCTGCGAAACTGATGACAATTACATCGCACCGCCATTCTCCGTCCGCCACTGGACGTACTCCTCCCAGCTGACGGTGTACTTCCGGCTCTGGTATCGGCGCAGCTTCACGCTACGTCGGATATCCTCGGTGATGCGACCAGTCCAGCCTGCCTTGTGGATGGCGCTGTCGATGGTCTCGATCTTATCCCAACCTTGCTCGGGGGCGATCTGTGGCAGGTATGTGGCAGAAAACGTGTGCTTCAGTGCGCTTCTAGTCGGTATAGAGGTGGAGGATGCGTAAGGAGAGGGCGCCTCGGAAGGAGACGCAGGTCCGGCGGGGAGTAGCGACGGATGCGGGAACGAGATGCGGACGCCGTGCACTCCGATAGTCCAGTCTAGATACGACGAACCATCCTCGAAGTCTGTCAGGAGGGAGACCCTACACGGACCAATCAGGTCCTCTCCTCGACAAGCCATGGCTCCGCACATCCACTCACCCGCATTCTAGAGTCTCCAACTCGCGCTCTTCTATCTTCCTGAATCGATGGTCTTGGAACGCACTGATCAGGGCATACTCGGCCAGGCCCTCTCGTATTGGGATCGCCTCAAACGTCCCGATGCAGCCTCTCAGCCGGGGCGGCCGTCCGGGGCGCGACGACCTGGTATTCCAGGTGACAAAGAGCTGGCTGCGAACGATGAGCACCGACTGGTATGTGCACTGCCTGGACGTACTATTTCTCGTCCGGGAACTTAGGTTCGAGGGCCCTGTGCCCAGTCAGCGCGCAGAAGAGCGCATCGAAGCACCGGAAGCAATGCTCCCTGGTGCAGACGGTCTCGTCGTCCTCTACGAGGTCAACGGCTGGGTTCGGTGGGATGAGAGCCATGGCTGGTCGATTCTGCAGCCAGCTAAAGCCGAACGACGGGCCCGCTGAAGATAGCGCAAGAAAGCAGGGGCCTCGGGAGTATGTACAGAGGATCACTCGAGTGGTTCACTGGGTAAGATCGCCCGATCAGGAGCACTAAGAAAACCATGCATAGACGCCCATAATCTAGGCTATGTAGAGCGAAAGGACAGCAGAAAGTAACTGGAGACTACTACAATACAAGAGCGTACACGAGAACAGAGAGACAGAGAGTCCTACTGTTATCGTCTCTGAGTGCGGGCATCACTATTGACAAGGTATGATGTATGCTACGACATGACGAGCATCTGAAGAGGATAAATCAAAGAAACCATAACATAAGATACGACATGAGGATATCTGACCAGTGGGGGGACGTAGAGAGGACGTCCAGGAGGTGATGGGGAAGACGTGAGGGCATGTGAGATCCATGGGTCATGAGAGGATGGGCGGGGCGTAAGCGGAGGCGAGCACAGTCGGCGGCAAAGATCGTAATGGATGGAGATGGGAGGAGAGCACTCCGAGCGTGGGGGAAGCGATGTCAGGAAGGCCAGAGACGCGGGGGCAGGACCAGAGTCATGCGAAGGGTGTCATGTCGAGCAGCAACTCCACGAAGTTCCCGCCGCTTGTTGCGCTTTCTCGCGCGCCTCCTCCTCCTCGGCCTGGGCCGCCCACATCGGCGTCGTGGGGCAAGTGAGATACACGCTGTCTCTCTTCTTGACTTCGTTTTCTTCTTCGATGCGGTCCTTTCGTGCAATGATAGCACCTATCAGGGAGTCGAAGAGTTGCTGAATGCCTGTCACCCATCCGTTAGCATTTCTACGAGAAGTAGATATTGGTCAGCACGTACCGGTGTCATCCTTGGCAGAGACCTCGAACAATTCCATGCCCTTGTTCAGGCCCCACTCCTGGTCACTAGCCTCGTCTGTCTCTTCGTCTTCCTCGTCCATACTATTGCTGCTCCCGTCCGCTACCTGGCTCCAGCCTGCGGTCCGGAAGCCGAATTGCGTCTCGAGACGCGAAGTGGGGGCGCGGATCGCGCTATCCACTGTAGGGTCCGCGCTAGGAAAGCTCAAGAGGCTACCGCTTTTGGCTCGCGGTCGAGTCACCGCAGTTGTATGAGACCGTTTCATAGCAGTCGCCCGAGGATTAGTGTCGTCCAGCTCCGGTGGCGGTGGTAGCGGCGGTTTCGCCTGCGGAACCGGGCGCATGCTAGGGAATGATGTGAAGCGCGGGCGGATATACGAGAAGGTGGATGGGGGTGGTGGAGCGGGAGGACTGGGTGGACGAGGCGGAGGGAACCAAGTGTGTAGTGAGAGACGGGCTAGGTCTGAAGTGATCTGTCGCTTATGTTGAAGGTCGGCTTTGGCACCGACAATGTAGATAATCAAGTCGGGATCGCAATTCTTCTTCAGTTCTGGGATTTATGATTCCATCAGGTGCCTGCAGCTTGCGGTACCGACCCAGGATGATCGTGACGCACCTTCAAGCCATCCGCGCACATCGTCAAAGCTGGAGGCGTTGGTGATATCATAAAGCAAGAGTGCAGCGTTAGCACCCCGGTAGTACATGGGTGCCTTGGAGACGCGATCAGGACCGTCTGGCCAGCAGCATACGGAGTTGCAAACGCACCATACTTCGGAACCTCTCCTGTCCCGCTGTATCCCACAACTGCAATCGGACTTTGATGCCATCCACGTAGACCTTCTTCGTTACGAAGAATGCACCGGTCGTAGAGGTCGTGTTCTTAGGATCGAATTTGTTTTGGGTATACCGGTGTAACAAGCTGGTCTTGCCAACACCTAGAGCGGGGAGTGTGTCGTGAGACCATTGAAGTGCCGCCGAATAGCATGCGGGCATGCGGTGAATTTACCTGTGTTGCCCATAATAACGATCTTCGCGTCAATGCCCTGGTCATATCTGGACTTGGAGTATGGGTTGCGTGCATAGGCCATTCCTATAGCAAACCAACCGTCGCAAGCAGGGAGACGGGGCCACGGGGGCAGGGCGGGGGAAAGGAGGGGAGGGGGGCAGCACGCAATGCGAGGAAGGGTATTATGGCAGAGAGAGCCTACAGCTCAGCGCTCGGACCAGGGCGTAGTACGGCAGCCTATCGCGGTGGCGGTCCGGATTAGGATACGGAGCAACAGGAACACGGCCACGCGACCACACGTGCTCGCGTATGTGCGCCGGACAAGGCGTCTAGAGGCTGGCGGACCTAGCGTCGCAGCCGAGATAACATCGCTCTCTACCACCGACGGGCCATTCAATGCAGCGCGGAAATGAAATCAATGGACATGCTCATAGAACAGCGGGCGCATGGGGTACATTTTGGTAACGCGGCGGCATATCATCATAGACCTCCCACACCGTCCACCTGACACAACAGACTCCCTAATCCTGTGCCTGCACCGGGAACTCGAACACGACATCCTTGCCCGTAAGGCGGCGGTAGACGGACGAGAACGAGTCGAGCTTGTACTCGAGTGATGTCGCATCCTTGGAGTCGAGGAACCTGCAAACAACCCGATCAGCGCTCGTGCTGCACTGAGTAGGCCCACTGCCACGTACACTTTGAGGAGTTTTGAGCCGTCAACAGCGACACGCGTCCGCTTGCCAACGATCTCTGTGGGGAAGACGAGGTCCTCGAGGATCTTCTCGTGGACGTTCGTGAGGGTGCGGCTACGAGGCCTCTTCTGCTTGACGCGAGAAGTACGGGTGGGCTTGCGCAGCATCCGGCGCTGGGCAACAAACACGACGTGACGGTCCGAGAACTTCTTCTCGAGTTCCCGGGTCAGCCTTCATAGAGATCGACTTCAAGTCAGATTCAATGACTTGCATAACTCGGGTGCAACGTACCTTTGTTGGACCTTGTGGAAGGCCTTGAGCTGAGGTACCGGGACGAAAACAACGATGGCCTTCTTGCCACCGCGAACGTCAACTTCACGGGCGGCAGAGATCTGGAGAGGTCGCAGCTCAGACTTGAGCTCGGGAACGTTGTTCTCGAGGTCGATTATCGCCTGCGCGACGCTGATCTCCGTCTCATCGGGAGGAGTGGTGGGGGCGTTGGCCGTGCGGAAGATCTTGTGCTGTACCGACATCTTGAAGCTTGAGGGACCTGTAAAGGATACGCACAGGGTCAGCATCCAGTCGTCCGCCCAGCCATCCATCCCTTTCCACCGAGTGTCTCGCTCCTTTCGCCTGCACAACTCTCGGGACCATCTCCAAGACCGTCTCCAGCAGCAATTCGAGGAGGATCGTGTACTCACCGTGCCTACCGCCGTCGTTGACTTGGGATGCGGTGATTTTCGTGGTGCAGTCGATGCTGGCAGGTTAGCGCACGTGAGTGAACAAGCGCGGGGACCCCGAAAGCGGCGATAGTCCGGCGCTCAACCTCGCCTCCATTCAACGCAGCACAACAGAACCTGCCACTGCCTTCTGTGTTCAGTTCTACTTCATGTTGCCGAATTTGTTGTTTCATGGTATGTGCATGCGTGACAATCCCTGGTGGTATGTCTCGCGCTCTCTATGATGCCTACAATTATTCAATGTCGTCGACACAACTCAATTATTATCTCTGCTTTTCTTGAACTCCTCTACCCAGTTTGTCTCTGTCGCGCCCTTCGGCAGTACCACGAACGTCAAGCACCCATCCTTGAGCTCGAGTCCATCCTTCGGCTGCCCCTCCTTTTCCTTAGATGCCTTGAACACGTCCCTCAACGTCATCTTCTTGCCGATCTTCAATAGGCGCTTCCTACTTGTCATGGCGTACACGACCAACTTGTCAGCAGGGTATTCGTGATTCTTGTCCCAGTGAGGCTCAGGTGCCTCCGGGGGGAACATGGCCGCCAGGTGTGCTGAGAATTGCGTGTCCTCGACGAAGTGCGAAATGACGTCGGATGTTGCATACTGAGGGTATAGGAAAAAGACGGGGACAATGAGGGTACTGTTGGTCGGATCCTCTGGGTCAAATGACGGCGCGTAGGGGTTCTCGGAAGCTCCGTTCGGCGGTGAGATGACAATCAAGTTCCGTTCCTATGGAGGCCGCAATCAGGCACTATTGGTGGCGCGTTCTCTCGTAACTACTCACCTTGAAAGCTGCTTCTAGTCTCCGTTTGTGTTCTTGCTCTTTGCGGATCCGCTCCTGCCTCTCCCTCTCTCTCTTCTCCTTGGCAGTCTTCTGATTCTCTGCCTTTTGACGTAACGCTCTCACGTCCTTGTTCTTCTCGTCGAATTGTAAGCAGCGGTCACAGCAATCAATGGCTTCATCGAATCGTTCGAGGGCCATGAGGGCCAGTGCTGACCGATAATGTGCCTTCGACGAGCGTGGGTTTGTCATGATGGCTTTCGAGCAGTCCTTCAGCACCGAGCCGTAGTTCACTTCGTGGTGTAGAGCTAGTCAGCCGACTGAATACGCACATGCAGACAACATCCGCTCACTCAATTCCTGGTTACATGCTGCTCGGTTGCATAGGAGTGCCTCGGTGAGAACAGGATCGGTTGGCTTGGCATCTATTCCCTGCGCATAAAACCCAAGAGCCTCCCGGTAACGTTTCCCTTTGAAGTAGTCATTTCCTTGCTCTTTGAAGTTCTGTGCGATTTCTGGATATGGACATCAACATGTAATAGGACATCAGATCTTACAGACGTACCGTCTGATGTCCCTTCATGCGCTAGGCTCTGTAATGCTGCTACTGTCGGATCTTCCAGCGAATCCTCAGGCAATGATTTCATGAAGAGAGGGACCGAATCGAATGCCGCTAGTTTCTCCTCGATCGGAGCGGGCTGAGGCAACGGGACATGTGATGATCCCGACATAATTGAGGGTAGATTAGGCCTGATTTTCTAGACAGAGAGTCGACAATGGTCAAGCTCGAATGGCAAGGTGTAAGGAAGGAGGAAAGCTGGTTTTCAACTCGGATGACTGGCCATGACCGGTGTATACGATCGAGATCGCTCATCGAGATCCGATCGGCATCACGTCACTCACGACTCATCGGGCCGGTGAGAAGGAACGGGGAGCCATGTCTCCCGACTCTGGCGGCTCTCTGGCGGCACCCTCCGCTGCACGAGTCGACGCAAGTTGATATTCTGCCTCCTTCCCATTGAACTGTCTCTCTAACGTCGATAACTCCTTAGCCATACGCGTCATGAATGTCAGAGGCTTGGTGGCAGCCCTCAATGGTAACGGACGATATGCGTACAAGGCTCGTCTCAGTCTCGATTGATGCGGTTAGGCCACGGCTGGCTAACTGTTGGCTTTCAGTAGAACCCCGAGTTTGCTGTCGACTACTTGGTTATTGGCGGAGGTAAGTAGGCCTCTCAGCTTCTGCTGATTGCCACCCACCTTCTCTACCAGGTGTAGTGGGCTTGGCTATTGCCCGTCAATTGGTTCGGACGTTCCCGTCCAAATCGACATTCCTGGTCGAAAGGCATGAGAGGGCAGGAGAAGAAATCAGGTATTTCCGTCATGCAGCACTGCTACCTCGTTTCTCATGTGAAGCGGCACCAGTTCTCGGAACTCGGAGGTTGTTCACGCCGGTGAGCCTTCAGTTATTACGGCACACGAGTCATCGACTCAATGGTACGACACTCCCATTTACGGCCAGGTCTATACTACCCTGGCGACTCGCTGAAGACGCGCCTATGCATCCGAGGAAGGCATCTCATGTACGAGTATTGCCGCGAACACAATGTCCCTTACAAGAAGGTTGGCAAACTGGTCGTAGCGCGTGACGATCAGCGACCATACATCGAGGGCCTTCATGCGAAGGCCGGCAAGATGGGCTGGCCCCTGCATTCTCCCCCGTCTCTGGCACAGACCGCAGCGTTACCGACACAACTGATCAGCGGGGAGCAAACACGGGAGCTCGAGCCTGACCTGTCCAAAAGTATCGTAGCAGCACTATGGAGCCCAGATACGGGCATCGTGGATTCCCATGAGCTCATGGACAGCTTCGAGGCCTGCGTCACCGATGGAGGCGGCGAGGTAGCGTACCAAACGCGCGTCGTTCGAGTCGATCCATACAAGCCGGATACGAGCTCAGGCTCAGAGCTGCAAGATAGTGGCTGGGTGGTACAAACGGTTACGGGAGAAGGAGACAGCGACGCAATGCTCGCTCGGAATATCATCAACTGCTCAGGTCTTGCCGCACATCTCATCCTGAACTCCCTGCTGCCGAAGCAGTCCCGCATCCCTATGTACTACGGTCGAGGTTCGTATGCATCGTACCGAGGACCGGGCATCAAGAATGTCTCTCATCTCATATACCCGTGCCCTGATACTGGACGCACCGTTCACGGCTTTCAGTCGCTAGGCACGCACCTCACTCTCGACATGCAAGGCAAAATCAAGTTTGGACCCGATCTCGACTGGCTTCAGCCTCCATCTTCTCAGACCGACAGCGACCTCGTTGACGACGCTGATCCCGATTTTTGGCAGAATCATCTCATCCCAGACGAAAGCAGGATGGGACAGATGATCGACGCGGTCAAGCAATACCTACCCGAGGTCAATTCAGAAGGCTTCCAGCCGGACTACTGTGGTGTCAGACCGAAGTTGGTCGGACCGCAGGGCGGGTTCCGAGACTTTGAGTTCCACACGCACTATCCACACACGTTCCTGGGCCCTCATATGGATCCCGGAAGGGTACGCACACCGATGATCAGCCTGCTGGGGATCGAGAGTCCCGGGCTGACATCGAGTCTGGCGATTGCGGAGAAGGTCGTGGAGGACATGCTCTGCGGAGAAAATGGACAAGCAAAGGAGTAAAACAGTGTATTATATCCGGACGGAGAGTACAGTCGTGTCTATGCACCCCGCTGAGCAACCTTCGGCTCCCAAGCCTCGTATTTGGGCTTCGTCGTGTTGTAAGATTTGTACGCGCCCCTCGTGCCGGTCAAGTTCTCGTGGTACGGCTTTTTGAGAACATGAGTATCATTGCAGCAAATAAGGAGATTGATAAGTGCTTACTGCCTTCCACGGAGGAGAGAGGTTCTGCATGATCCGGTCTTCGGGGGGAGGATCCTTGCGAATCTGGTGCAACCATGCGTGCCATTCGGGTGGGACTTGGGTGGCATTGAAGTCATGCTGCATGCAGAGTGAGCCCACTCGAGCTAGACTGAGGGTGCACATGGTAAACCCATACCTGCGAGAAGTCAACCCATCGGTGACGACCTGTGCGATTCTAGTCAGGACAGCTCTCGTCCTGAGTCCATGACTGCACTCACCAGGGACTTCCTCCTCCGCATTCAGGTTCTCAAAGTAGCGGTTTCCGAACCTGCGCGACGCAGTCAGATCTGCTCCTCAGCTGCAGTAGCCTCGACAGCGTTACGCACTGGTCCCTGCCCATGAACTTCCCCGACTTGGCATCGCCGATATACTGCATCTGATGCCACCATTCCTTCAGACCGACCCTGCGGATGGAGCGTATAGTTCGAGCGAGGGAGACCATTCCTGGCCAGGCGCAACTGTCGGAGACTTGATGGTCGCAGACTCGCAGACTCGCCGGCGACTCCGAGGCGGGGTGCTTACGTAAGAGAACCGAGTGAGCGCCTGCAGACACTGAGACAGGCGAGCAAATCGCGCTGTCGGTGTCGCCGCTTGCAGAGTGTTCCACCACTCTGCTCTCCATGATACGCAGTGCCTCGTCCTCCGTGCATGCTACCTCCAGCAGCCTCAGAGCGTCTCTACCCTCCTCCGCAGCAGGCTCGCGCTTGCTCTCCACCAGCATCCAAACAGGCCGTCCGAAACCTGACCGCCCGCGGGGGTTACAACCACCGCAATCTTCACCTCGTAGGCAGTACGCTCACAGAAAGGACACAGAAACCCACGAAGATGGACCAACCCGTATCTTGCGCCCCCTAGTCCCCAAAGCTGCGAAAAGTCGCGGTTTCCCATCCTCAGAGCGACCATTACTGCGTCCCTATGCATTGTCGTCTCGCTTACAGCAGCTGTGCCGTGAAGGAAAGCTGGATGACGCTATAACGCACCTACAAAGCATGCCTCTCGATGCCCAGAATGAAGCGGTCTGGAATACCATGATACAAGCCGCGTTGCGCAAGGAGCGGTACCAGTTGTCATACCGGCTTTACATCGATGTATGTTTCTCGTCTTCGCATATCAGCTTCCATCCTCAGACGTTCCCAGATGAAAAGACGTGGCTTCGTGCCAAACATCAAGACGTACGCCACGATGTTTGCAGCCTTTATCGCCGTAAAGGACTGGACGTTGCACGCAAAGCTGCTGCAGCAAGTCGGCAAGCTTCACGATGATTACCTGAAGTATGCTGCCCATTTCAAGGTGGTTGATCCAGCAAGCGACGAGCTCAGCACAGCACCTACGAGAGCGTACCTCCGTATCTTAGGCACTGCTGGGCAGCACCAGCTTATGTTCGACGTCTTCAACGCTATGGACGAGGAAGGGCCAATGGCACCTGACCTCCTAGTTCACAGCGCTATGCTGCAGGCGGTCTGTATGCGACATCCTATCGGACTTTCTCCCGACGCCCAGTCTGCTGTGAGAAAGGAGAACGCAGCCCAGGCGAAACTCCTTTGGCGGCGGCTTCTCAAGTTCATCGAGAAGAACCCACCTGCGCAGGTGGACAGTTACCACGTCAGGGAGATGCTTTACGCTCTTTCACATAGCAGCCCCTCCGATCACCTCCTCGCCTTTGACATCATACGCGACTATCTGGGCCTTGCCAAACCTGGCGAGTCACCAAAGCCACCCGTCGTCGCGCTGGAGGGACATAGTTTCGCGCAAGTGTTGCACCTCTGTAATTCCTCGCAGAAGTATCGCCTCACGGTCCACTTCTTCCACGAAGTGTTGCAGCGACCCGTTTCATCTACCCAAGGATCTATCATTACCGAGGCCCACGTTGAATCCGTTCTCCGAGCTCATGCGTCGCTTGCCATGATGAACAACGATGACTACGAAGCCAGACAAGCTCTGGACACTCTGCTGTGGCTCCTCAAAGAGTGGGCCATCGTGGGTCGCTCCGACCAGCTTCAACCACGGCGGGAACACTTCGACGTTGTCCTGAGCTGCTGTTATCGAACGGGCAACTGGGCGCTCGCGTCGCACACTTTCGAGGTCCTTACGGGCTACCGCGTCGCTGACTTCGCGGACGGCGCTCCAGCGACGAACGACGATCAATTGCAGCCTCACCTGGACATCCCCGAGGGGCGGACCAGACTTCCCGACACGGTCTTCCTCTCCCATCTCGTGCGCACGGCCCTCACCTCGGGCGATGTCGCCAACATGCGCCAATGCCTGCGGATGGTCGAAATTGTGGACCCGAGCTGGTTCTACCCGCACCCGGAGAACCGAAGATTCGATCCCACGGCGAACACACGGCAGAATGTCGCCAACAACATGCGCTTCTACGCTTCGAGGCTGGCGGAGGACGTCGTTACGGTCATCGACAAGGTTGTCCCAAAGGATGCCGAGCGTGAGAGCCACACGCCGGAGGAGGGGCGGTGGTTGAGGATGAGAGCCAGAGCGAAGGGTCTGCTGCGCGTAGCTCGCGAGTCCGATCATCCGGTGTCAACACCTTTCCTCGCGGAGAACCCGTTGGGTGGGGAACGTAGTCTCGCTGCAACGAACAGCTTCGTAGACTACGACATGACTGTACGGCGGACAGCGGGATCACGCTCGACGAAACGATAGTCGGGCGTCCTTTATGAGACACTGTTGTCTGCATCTCGATGTATTCGCTGTATTCTATGCGTAGGAGGGCAACATCTTTGAGAAGGATTGAATTCTGAAGATTAAAGCCAGGTACTAAATCACAGTGATACCCAAAAGCAAGGAAACTGACAGCTACCTACGACTGTCCATACCAACCGTCCTAGATGCGTATCATGCAGGGAATACCCACAAAGCAGTCCGTGTACCCCGCAGGGTAGAAATACAGAAACATAGCAACCCCCAGCGAGCCCGCAACCTATGCAACCGACTTCGGTCGCTCAATGGGGCTCGCGCTCGAACTCGCCGTGGACACGCGTAAGCGGCTTCCCCCGCCCTCGAAGCCTGGTTGTGTGAAAGCCGGTGTCGGCGGCGTGAATGGCATGTCGTCCGTGAGGGCCATCGACACAGGCTGGTATGAGTGCGATTCTCGACTGTTCATCAGGCCCACCGTCGACATGGTGTTCATGGGCATCGGTTCCGCGCGACCCGGGTTCCGACGCGCGCGGGAGCGGCCGCGTTTCCGCAGGATCCACCAAATTGCTCCACCGATGAGACCGAGTAGTAGGAGCGTGTTCAGGGCCATGAGTGCCAGAATGGCGGGGAGGAAGTTGCCGACCGTGTTCAGCGTGTTGACGAGCTTGTCGGAGAGGTCTACGCTCGTGCTGCCCCCGGAAGTGGCCCCGGTGACGTTGGCGGAGTTGTAAGTGATGTTTTGCGCAGAGCCACCGCGCGTCTTGTGGAAGTCGATTGAGGCTTGGTCGGCGTCAACGAGGGAGAGGAGCTGGATATATGGGTTGCCCAGTTTGCCGGCTGAATCGTAATCACCAAAATCGTAGACGGCGTAAACGGAACGCAAGATGTTGTCCCCAATGAGCCAGTCACTGTGTAGGAGATGAGAGTCAACTACCATGACTGTCGCGACCGATAAGATACTTTACAATTCTGTCCCACCAATACCGTCGGCGGGCATGATGGTACCGGCGCAGCGCGATGAGTTGGAGGAGTCCTTGGGCGTGATATCCAAGGGACTGATAGGGTAGACATGATTGCTGTGAGGTATCAGAGTGATCAGACATCATCAGCGTGAGCATGCACGGAAGAGCTTACCCGAATTGAAGAGCAATATCGACTTCGGCATCGCATGGAACGATCCATTGGCCCAAATCTTCGTCAAATGAAGCATCCGAGACTTGTCCATAAATCGCTTGGGCTATGTCAGTTGGAACGTATCTGTTCAAACTACCAGTGAGCTTCTTCAACAGCATATGTACATGTTAGACATACGAATACGACGTCCCGCTGTCCAGAACAATCACCGCCTTGCCAGACGGTACGCCAGAAATGACGCTCGTCGGCATAAGGGCGCTATCCTTCAGCAGTAGGTAGTCCAGCAGGATGCTCCACCGGGTCGGAGCGGTCTCGGGCCACGTCGAGATCTTGCTGCTGTTTGCGACAGCGGTGTATGACGGGTTGTACTCGCCGATCGAGAAGTAGCCTTGCACGCTGTCGTAGGAGTCCTCCGTGTCCTCGAGCGTGAAGGAGATGAAGTTCGGCTCGGACTTGTCTTTCGCGAACGCGTTGTAGAGGAACGTCCGGCCCGTGCTGGCATCGGTCATGTTGACGAGGGCGTCGACGGTGGAGAGCGAGTCAAAGCCGAGACCGAGGATACCGTCGGCGCCGTAGGAGAGGGCGGGATTATTAGCAACCTTGATGTCCATGAAGGCTTGATTTTGCACTTCGACACTGCGCGGATGAGCACTCGTTGTGGATGCGCGAGCGCGACTACATACCCAGCAAACTCTACTGTAGCGTACGAAACGTTGCCATATGCCCAGCCAATCCCATACTGTCTCACAACTGTGAATTTTGGACGCAGTGCTGAGGGACCGTGCTTACCGTCACGTTATATGCTTGCGACTGTGTGGGGGTTGTCAATCGTACCCCATGCAACAAACAAAAAGTGATGACTTACTGTGAGAGTCGTGTTTGATAGAGGGAATGAAGCGCCTTTTACCCAGAGGTCTGATGAGCCGGTATCAATTTGAAGGGGGTATACTGCATAGCGAGGTCAACAAACATGCTCGCTCGTGTCAAAACAGTGCTCCGCATCATATAAATCATCTTCTATAAACTCGGACGACGTTGGGAACTCGATGTCATCTTCACAGGAACGCGTCGGCAGTATGCGGACATGTATGATGCCCTATCGTGATGTTTTGTTGCAAGTTGTAGAGGAGTGATACGACGATTCGGATCGCTTTCGCGCATGACAAGCCGGAGTATAATCTGGAGCACCGTGACAGAGTCTCAGCTCACCTGTGCCGGCAATGGTAGCCTGCAGACTGTTAGTGACATGATCGTGTGCATGTAGCCAGTGAGGTACTCACATTTGCGATGTATAACAAGTCACGAACGGTACTTCACGGAAACGGTTCAGCCCTCCAATCGTGCGATAGCAAGCTTGACACTCACCTCAGACTCGACTCATTACTGCCGTCAGAGTCCGTCGCAGCGTCCACGACCGGACGCGAATAGGATGCCCTCCCACTCCTTCGTCTCAGTTGTGCACTCGCGTCAGGATATCGGTGTCTCGTAAACGGGACGGTAGCAGCATAAGAGAGAGGAACCGAGAGCACGAGCCAGAGAGGCAGAGCATAGAATCGCATGATGGCCGAGGCGAGCAAGCAAGCAAGCGGGCGAAATGAATGACTGGAAGCGAAGGGGGCCCGGCGGGGAGGGGGACAAAGGAGGGGACGTCGAGCACTGGCTGGCTGGGCCGAGCACCGCACGAGGGGAAGAGGGCGCGCAGGCGGTGGATAGACGACCTACAGCCGTGGGAACGCGAACCCCTTGCGATGGCACAACTCTTCTAGCGTTCGCCAGTCCTGACAACCGCGATGCTACTGCAGTCCACAGAGAGTGCTGCAGCACGTTGAGCACAGCGCTGCACAGGGCGGTCGTCGAGGGGGAAGCTTGCGCTGAAAGACCGTCCAAGGATCGCTGTTGCCTTGTTTCAGCCTTCGCAAACGCGGCTATCCGAAGCCTGATCCCGGTGCGTCCCACCACACCTCATATGCTGCCGTGATGTTGACCATGCGGGCTGCGGGTGTAGGCGTGCACCATGCGCGGCCGCTGATGTCCTCGACATTGTCCAGGTAGTCGGGAGCGCAGTTGCAGCTCCTCTGAGCCACCGACAACCCGAGTCCCGACTCTGCTTTGTCGGCGCGATGGGCCCCATGACCCTCACGTGGGCGCGTGCATTGCCGTCCGGGCTTCCTCCCTCGGACACTCCCACCGTCGTATAAGTAGTGGGGTAAGTCGTCTTCGTTGCCCCTGTTCTCTTTGCCAGCAACTCAGCGATCATGGCGCACCGTCCTGCCTCTAGGAATGTCATCAACAGACTCATCTATGCCGCACAGCACAGCGCGTGCCCGTGCCATGGCTGCCGCTCTGCGGGCGCGCACAGTCCGATGCAGGCTTTGAGCCAGATGAGAAAGTTCGCGACGCCAGTAGATGCTCCACCAATTGAGAAAGAGTACGCCTTCGAGGCGAGTAAACAGCACGGACGGACTGCGCACATACCGGAGGCTAACGTGCTCTAGGTCGCGGCATCCAACCTGCGGTTCGGCGAGGGGGTGACGCGGGAGGTTGGAATGGACTTGAAGAACATGAAGGCGAGAAAGGTATTTACGTCGTCCATGTCGGCCATCCCACTCCGCTCACTTGGTAACGCCGTAGGTTGCCGTTTTTACCGACCCCATCGTATCGAAGCTGCCGCCCATGAAGATGGTAGGCGCTAGCGCGGTTTGATCGCCCCTTCGTCTTGTTTGACAGTGCATTTCTTCAGGCACTTGCGTCACTGGAGCAGCAAGATGACTTGCCCTTCGTCGTCTACGATCGCGTCGTAGCAGAACCGACCGAGACTAGTTGGCGGGATGCCATTGCTTGGTCGCGAGAACAGGATTGCAGTCATTTCCTCGCGTAAGTGACTCAGTGTCATATTTCATATCTCAAGCCGAGTTCTCATGTCACTGTCTGCAGAGTGGGAGGTGGAAGTGTCATGGACACGGCGAAGGCCGCCAATTGTACGTTTTCGCCCATCAGTTCGCTGACCATGCTGTCTGATTTGATTGATATCTTCAAGGTTCACCGTGTACAAGGACGCCGACCTATTTGACTTCATCAATGCTCCTGTCGGGAAAGGATTGCCAATTACGCAAACGCTTCGTCCACTCATCGCAGGTATGCTTGGCTCGAAACCACAGGTTGCCTACAGGCCGTGAACTTTTGCTAACTCTCCGTCATACAGTGCCAACGACGGCGGGAACTGGTTCGGAGACAACAGGGACGGCCATCCTGGATATCCCATCCATGTCATTCAAGACTGGTATTGCTAACCGGGCGATGAAGCCCACGCTCGGTATCGTCGACACTATCAACACACGTTCGTGTTCAAGGGAGCTGCACATCAGTTCTGGTCTGGACGTCCTCTTCCACAGTCTGGAGAGCTACACGGCAATTCCGTATGTGCATGTTCGGCGCGCATTGGCGCCAGCATTGACGTATCTCCCGCAGTTACACTGAACGCATGCCCCGGCCAAGTAACCCCAATCTCCGCCCCGCATACCAGGGCAGCAACCCCGTCGCGGACATCTTCTCGATGTGGGCGCTGCATACAACTGTGAAGAATCTGCCGAGGATCTCCAAAGACCTGGGCGACTTTGAGGCCATGCGTCAGATGGCGCTGGCAGCTTCGTTCGCGGGCATTGGGTTCGGTAACGCAGGTGTCCATCTGTGTCATGGCATCAGCTATCCGGTAAGCTTGGACATGTCTTATACTGAGACTGCGATGCTTACAGTACCATAATGCAGATATCCGGATTGAACAAGGCGGGCCCGAAGTACAAGCATGCAGGATATGATGTCGACCACCCCATCATCCCACATGGCGTCAGTGTCGCACTGTCCGCACCCGCCGTCTTCCAATTTACCGCACCCTCCTCCCCGTCGCGGCACCGCGAGGTCCTCTCCGTCTTCCAAAACACCACGCCCGCGGATCCCAGCATCTCCGCGATCCCCGACTCGGAGGTCGGCGCGCACCTGTACGAGGCGATCGCACGGTTCTTGGATGGTCTTGGCGTGCCGCGGGGCTTGAAGGCTGTGGGGTACAAGAAGGAAGACGTGCCGAGTTTGGTGGAGGGGACGATCCCCCAGAGGAGGGTGCTGGATCTGGCGCCGGGCATTGGCAACGTCGCGGGTGCGGATGGCAGAGAACACTTGACCGACATCATTGAGAGGTCGCTTGAGTACTGAGCGCATGTGCTGTATACTAGGATTCGCGACCATTTGACAACTGTATATTAGATGTCTTGCGCACGCCTGTTATGGAGCTCAGGAATATGCAAGCAAGTAAATTGCTGGCTTAAGTATGAACTATGCGAATCGTTAATGTAACGTACTTCCTTGAGGGAACAAGGTCGGTCGCAGCCACAGACGCGTATTGACGCGGTCACGGACACATAAGCGCCCGTTGCGCTCAGAGCGCTCATTATTGTGCGATCGCATTGGTCTCCGGAACCGATCTGCTTGAGAAATTGGTTATCGCGCCAGTCACTTGTGTGAGAGGCATAATTGGCATCGACCCATCCTCAGTTACATGCGCTTTCTCTCCCGCATATCTTTCTCTCGTCCACGATCTGCGCCCGCCCATATTTATACGTACTATCTATCCGCGCGCGGGAGGAAGATGAGCACACGAACGTATAGCGACGCAGTCGACCACCTCAACTCGCTCCAGTCCAATGCCGCCACACTCGAGGCGCTGCGGACGGGCAAGAGCCGCATGGACTCGCTCGCGATACCGGAGATGGTGGAGTATCTTGGGAGGATTGGTTATACTGCGAGTACCTTCTTTCAACGTTTGAGCGTGCTTCGCCTGAGCAAGTGCACACCAGCCAGAAGATCTGAACAGACTGAACGTTATACATATCACTGGGACGAAGGGGAAAGGATCCACGTCTGCGTTCACAGATTCCATCCTGCGCCATGTGAAGCCTGAGTGGAAAGTCGGTGAGAGCCGCTCATTGGATCTGGGTGATTTGGTGTCGAACCGTGAGCAGGTCTGTACACATCTCCGCACCTGGTCGCCGTGCGGGAACGGATACGCATCAATGGTGCGCCACTCTCCGAGGACCAATTTTCCCAGTTCTTTTTCGATGTGTGGGATAGGCTGGAGAAGATTGATAAGGTACGTTGTATCAAGCGAGCAATCCGATGATCTATTCATGTTCGGTGCAGAGGGAACACGCAGAGACGTCGAAGATGCCCGCCTACTTCCGCTTCGTAACGCTGGTAGCATATCATGCTTTCCTCAGTCTCGGTGTAGATGCGACCATCCTCGAAGTCGGAGTCGGGGGATGTACGATAGCACAAACATAGTGCCCAAGCCTGTTGTAACAGGTGTTTCTGCGCTCGGACTTGATCACACCGCTGTGCTCGGAAAGACCATCGGTGAGATAGCGTGGCAAAAGGGAGGCATTTACAAGGTACGCCTCGTGCTTCGGTGGCGATTGCAACGCTGAACTGGGGATTTACAGGAAGGGGTCCCTGCTCTGACTGTAAATCAGCCTGAAGAAGGCTTCGAGGTGCTCAAACAGCAGGCCCAGAACAGAAAGGTGAGCCAAATTGCCCTGCTGAATAACCAGTTATGAACGGGAGTCAAGCAAGGCATCCGAGCTCATCCTCGTACCGCTCACGGCAGGACTATCAAAGATCGAACTAGGCGCGTATATCCTTATTCGTGTATATCCTCTGCCGCTTACGGATGAATAGGCCTCGCGGGCACGCATCAATACCAAAACGCTGGTCTCGCTGTGCATCTCACGAAGCACTTCCTGCACGTCAAGGCAGGCTGGTCACTCGACGATACACTTCCCTCGTCCTTCGTGGAAGGACTGAAACAGACAAGGTGGCCTGGGCGATGCCAGACTGTCGTTGACCCAAAGCTTGCACGCCTTACCTGGTTCCTGGACGGCGCACACACGAAAGAGAGCCTCGAATGCTGTATGCAGTGGTTCGCGAGCCCCGCCGCGGCGTTGCGTCAAATAGTACCCTCGTATCGCCATTGGCTCAATTGCCCGAGTGCACCTCTGGTAGCCACCATGAACTTTGTAATTAGGACGAGGGTGCTAATCTTCAACTGCACGAACGGCCGGTCCGCACACGCGTTGCTGGAGACCGCCGTTGCGAAGATCGCCGCACAGCTGCAGCTGCACGGAGAGGCAAAAGACGCCAACTCATTCTTCGACTACGTCATCTTCTGCACAAATGTCACTTACACCGACGGAGGATTCAAAGGCGGTACGTTTATTCGCCACTGTTGGTATCCATCAGTCTCATGGAAAGCGTGATCCGTAGACCTGACCTCCAAGTCGATCCCGGAGAAGGACCTCGCGCAACTGACGACGCAGCACGAACTTGCTGCGGCATGGTCGTCCCTCATCCCGACGTTCCCCTCCGATCATATCCACGTCGTCCCCTCCATCCAGCACGCCGTTAACCTTGTGCACGAGATTCTCACCGAGAACGAGCTATCACAAGTGGTTGACGTGCTCGTCTCCGGCAGCTTGCACCTTGTCGGCGGCGTCATCGAAGTTGCGGACTTGTCAGAGGTTGCGCTGTGATGGAGAACGTGTATAGTGATTTATAGAGGTCCGCATGCTATGTCTTATGTTTATTATTCTGCACATTTTACTGCTCCGCCTTCAACAGGCACAATAATCTAGATGTATAGTCTAGAGGCATGTACACGGGTGGCAGTCAGGGGTGCCGTTTGCGTGTTCGATCGCCACCGGGTCCGTCGGCTCCGTGGAAGTGGATGGCCTTTGCAATAGAGGGTAAGCAAACGGAGTTGTGCGATGTGATCAAGGAAGGTAGGTACCATCTTGTCTAGGAACGTGCGGATCCTGGTCTTCATCAAACCGAGTTTCCTCGTCTGGATTAGTCCCGCGTCCATCGCGAGCTGCACGAAGACGTCAAAATGGACAGGCTATAGGCATGGAGTGTATCATCAGTATCCACGCCAGGGATTACAGAAAGTGCAAAGCCCGCAACGTGGACTGACCTCATAACGAATGATACGCAGGTGCAGGTTCTTGTCTTGCATAATAGCGTCATGTAGTCTGGACTCGAACTCAGCTTCTGTGATGTCTGGCGGACTCTCTTTGACGGGAGATGAAGACGTTGCTGGTTGCTTGCCCTTCCTTGACCTGGGTTTCTTTGCGGGCCGCTCACGTACGGGCATAGATGACCCCCCTGCTACCGCAACGGTCCCGGTGCTCGCTCCTTGAACAGCCGCCCTGCTCGGTCCAACGTCTGATGTCCTCTGCAAACGCGAAGGTCCTGCCACAGGAGACAAGGATCGATCCTTCTCTATAGCTGGCGAGACGTATCCTTGACCTCTGTCTTCTGGGTTGAAATGAAGGTATGCATCATCGAATCCCCAATCCTCTGGACGATGATCATATTCAACATGTTCTATATCCGCTACATCGTCCATCTCAATCGAAGTCCGTGGTGAACTGAGGCTAAAAGTGGTATACCTACCATGACGGATAGAGTCCGAGCTAACGTCCGTCGGGGAATTTGTGATTAAGCGTGAGTGATGTTCAGTACGCGAAAGGCCCGTCCGCAGATATCTTGGAGAAGCTGCGCTTCCGCTTGGTGACAGAGGACGGGCAATCTAGTTGTTATGAGTCTTACTCAATCAGTGGTAGCAAGGTTAACTCACGGTCGGCGGCGGCGATTTGTTCGCTGTATCAAGGGCTCGCGTACTGCCGAGGCCCGTTGCCAGTCGACTGGGAGCAAATACCTGCATTGAGGGAGAGAACTCGTCTTCGTCCCCAGGGGCTTCTGCTGTGGTCGTGGCACTGATGATCGTAGCGAGCCTACTAGGAGCGAAGAGCTGGGTGGGAGCGAACGCAATTGGCTGTATGGGCTCTTCATGAATCCGTGGGTTCCTTGCCAACGCGCTTTCGCCGAATGCTTGAGTGGGCGGTGGCATCTCTGTGCCTTGCTCTTTATCCCGTGTCCGCAGGGTGTCGACTGATTCGCCCCCGGCACCCCGTCCACGTTGTGGCTCTTCGAGTAGTGCGCGGGCTCTATCGAGGATGTAGCCACGCGTATCTGCCAGATTGCGCACCGTCTCTGGCACCGCACGCCGCCGGGTCCTCTTCTTGTTCGTGCCGTCTGTCCAAGTCTCCAGGAGGGTCCCTGACTCCTTGGCTTTCTCCGCTGCATCCATGTTCTTCTCGGGTAATGGTGGTGCTACTGCCAGTTCGCTCCGGAGGAGAAACGCCACCGTTGAATCCGTCAATGATTTCTTCTTCGCACAAGCTTGAATGTGCTTCAGTTTTTGAGCGACACCTTTGCGCGCGGTCCAAGCCATCTCGCAACTGACACATTTGAGTAGCCTAGCGAAGTCGGCCTCGGCGAACTCCTCCATGAATGTGGCTTAGCCTTGCTCGTGGCCCTTCTTGTCGGTTGCGCGGCACTGCAGCACTGACTGAGGATCCTGAACGTGATGCAGTGCTCGTAGACGAGGGGTTGCGTGATCGCCCCTTGAGTGGTGCGTTATACGCGAAGCTCTTGAGTTTGAGGTTCATGCCTGCAGACCCCTCGTCATCGGAGTCGTTAGGCTCTGTCGACGGACGAGATGACTCTGAGCGGTCGGATATAGGCTGTGGTATGTCGATAGGCGGTTCATGATATTCCGGAGACGGCACACGTTTGACAAGGAGGGCATGGACTGAAGGCATTGAGGGATATCGCTTGCGCCGTCTATGAAAGAGATCCAATGATGCGAAACGTTGACTAATGCATTTTGCTTACCACTGATGTCAACAGCAGGTACTTCATATATGCCATATGCCCTCGACTTGCCCGGCTGCTCATCAAGGACACTGACATTGGACGCGCGTTCTGATTCAGAGCTGTCATCTACAGACCGAAGCATATAAGAAAAGTACTACAAAAGTCAAATAATGCGCTTGCCATGTATGCTGATAACACTTTGCGTAGCCGGAGGAACTTGGGATGATTGAGATACAGGCTGGGTGAGGAGAGGTTCTTGACTGTCTGTCAATTCTATGACATCGCTTTGGTAAGGAACGGGTTGGTGAAGCTGTTTCCGACGTTTGCGATGCTCTTTCTCTCCCTGTCTGCGTTCCTCTCTCTCTGGTTCAGAGTCAGACACCTCGCACACGTCTGTAGGGCCGGCAGAGACCCAAGTCGCAATAGGGGTTAACTTGGAGCGGGCCGTTGGCTGACTTGCCGCGAGTCTACTGAGAGTGCGATGCATTGCGGACGGAGCTGTGCTGGATGGTCTGCGGAAGAAACGGGATGAAGAGGATAAGACGCGTTTCATGAGAATGTGGAAGTGACATGTAACCACTCGACGCGTTCAACCTGAACGCGACGCGACACCGCAAACGCGCTTGTCACAGAATGTCACGGTCGCGTCTGACGCGTGTGACAACACGCGGCGCGTCTCAGAGTGCCACTGCCCAACACGGAGTTGCAAGTTTCGAGCAGCAGGCTTGGGCGAGGCTCGTCGGACTCTGTCCTCCTCGTTCCTTCTTACCATCATCTGTGCTCGTGGCGAAAACCGGTCTGATTCAAGACGAATGCCTCCACCAACTGCCTCGACTGAGACCTTCTCGCCCGAAGAACTCTACAACGTTGTCTGTAGCGCGGCATCTCAGGACCCTGCGCAACTGCAGGCATCTGCCACTCGACTGAAGGAGATCCTGCAACTGTTTGGTGCCTATGATACTTTGTATGAGATTGCGTCACAAAGAACAGTTCCTCTGCCCGTACGT
This sequence comes from Fomitopsis serialis, assembly GCF_022376445.1. Classification (NCBI taxonomy): domain Eukaryota; kingdom Fungi; phylum Basidiomycota; class Agaricomycetes; order Polyporales; family Fomitopsidaceae; genus Fomitopsis; species Fomitopsis serialis. The sequence continues at coordinate 1,497,303 of NW_025954961.1, forward strand.
CAACAGAGTATCATCCAGTTCAAGAACAGTGCCATAAGCCATTGGCGATCAAGAAAGTGAGTGGAGAAAGAGACTCAATGGGATGGCTCTAACTCCTAGCACATAGACTCTTCTCAGACCAGCATCGAGAACGCGTACGCGTGCGATGCTTGTCACTTTTAGACGAGACCGATGACGTTGTAAGTTTCCTAGAGAGTAGCTCTCCCCGGCATCGCTCAAAGCAGGGTAGATCGCTGAATGCAACGAAGTCATCATCGCCAAAATTGCACGCTATGACCTCCCTCAAAACTGGTATGTGCCTGACTTCCGATTGCCTATAGAAATGCATTGACTTTCGCCAGGCCTGCTCTGATTCCGCACCTACTTGGGACCATTGGTACAAACGTTGATGCACGTTACGGAGGTGGTCAGGGTGGATCAGCCATTCATCTCCGGCGCAGCTTGGAAGTCCTCAATGCGATACTAAAGGAGTTTATGAGTGTCAAGTTGCCTAGTGGATTGAAGGTCATGGGGGCTGTGAGTAGTCTTGTGCATGCGATCCTTTGTGTCTGACGCTTGCAACCCTAGCTTGTGCAAGAGCTCCACCAACCCTTACAGGGTCATTACTCTCGAGTGGCATCGTCATTCCCTACGACCACTACTCCAGCTTCAATCTCTCAATCTCGTCATGCGGAGGACTTATTGTTCGCCCATCTTATATTCAAGTGCGTCGTTAAGTCTGCAGAATGGACTTGGAACCGCATCGTGCACAACAGCTACGAGCATCTGGAGCCTTGGGTACGGTGCTATGCTGCTCAATCTGCAAGTCTATGACAAACGCTTCATTCCAGATTCAACAGCTGTTCCAAGCGTCTGCCATGCAATTACAGTCCCTCTCGGAACTACGCATTAACCTCATGCTTGCCCTACAAACCACGCAGACAGACGAGATCGGTACACGTTCCGTCGACATCTTAACCCGTCATGTCAGGCTCTTCGGCAAACTCTTCCGGCGCATGCAGCAGTTGGCTTCGTCGCGTTTCATTGCGCTCCCTCTCTGCAGCGACCTCGTCATGTACTACTGGAGCAAAGTTGTGCAGGCATCAAATGCCCCTGCAGAGGCAATCTCTGGTATGGCGCTCACTTCGCATGACTGTGCTGCTGTGGCTCATCTATGGGCGCGTTACCTTGTAGATACTTGGAGCGCAGTGTTTCCTGTCCGTTTCCTAGTCCAAGCGATGGTGCTCTTCAAAGACAGTCTGGCCCAGTGGGCACCCGTCCGCAAGGATGGCTCTCAGAATGCAAATGGTGTGCTCAATGTTTTCTTCCCTTGCCCATTGACTAAATCACTGCAAGCACTATCCAAGGAGTTTGTCGAGAATGCCGTGCAACTGCTGGTTACGAGGTTCATCCCGCTGAACCCGTCTGACCTTGAGGAATGGGTGTCTGATCCGGAGGGTTGGGTCAACCTTGAAGAGCAAGACAACGAGCAGTGGGTTTTCGAGATACGCGTGCGTCCACTCCTTGTTTCGATGAGAGATTTCGCCTGAAAGTTCAGTATAGCCGTGTGCAGAACGTGTCCTCATGACGCTTGCCAACAATTACCAGCAATATGTCACTCCGCTGCTGGACACTACGTTCAAGCAAGCTGTTGGTACGCACGTTAAACCCTTATGCGAAAGTGGTTGTATCTCACGCCGTCGTGGTCGCAAAGGGCAAAGGCCTGTTGATCTTCCGGGCGTCGTACAGAAGGAAGCATTATACTGTGCTGTCGGCCGATGCGCAACGCGTTTGAAAGAATCGATCCCTTTCGGCCAATGGCTTGAGCACACGCTGATTGCTGAAGCCCAAGATTCTAATGCGAGGTCAGCGGTTGCGTTTCTGTGTGTCTATCCGCCTCTCAACTGTACACACAGCTATCCAATTCTGAAGCGTCGCATAGCCTGGCTAGTGGGGAAGTGGATCTCGGACGATTGTTACCCAGCGAACGATCCAAAGATATGGCAAGTCCTGCTCTACCTATTGCAAGATCGAGGACAGGGTTCCGACGAGGTCGTGCGGCTAACTGCCGCCATGGCGCTCAGAGAATGTGTGGATGTAAGTACACAGCTATCATTACTGCAATCACTGCTGACCTATACGGGTGTGGTTGCGACAGACGTTGTCTTTCGATGTCGACGTCTTCACTCCCTTCTTGTCAACATCTGTCAATGAGCTCGTACGACTCATGGCCGAATCGGAGACGTTGGAGGCGAAGCGCCGCATTGCGAACAGTTTGAACACGGTCATAGAACGAGCAGGAACAAGGGTACGTCTCGCTATCGATCAGATTTTGAAGACACCTGCGTGACTGAGATGTATTTAGATCGTCCCTCTCATTGGGAACATCGCTCAGCCGCTTCCACAGCTCTGTAAGTCGACGCAGACGCGCTACTGCTTGACTGAGTGTTCATTGCACACTATGATAGGGAACACTGCCGGAGAAGATTGGCTGTTCAAAGTGAGTCTGTTGGGGACCCTCACGAACCTTGTGCAGGTATGTTCGTAGGCATGGTGGCGTATACCGCGCGTTCCTCATGCTCGATCTCCGTAGTCATCCATGGAACATTCCGTCACCCTCACAAGCCTTGTTGTTCACCTGATCCAACAAAGCTTTACCCCAGGTGTACGTAGTAATATTTGCCCGTCGTTCGCTTTCTCACCTGTCATAGGCACAATTACACCTTGACCAAGATGCTCTTGCGCTGTGGTTGATTGCCATCCGCAACTCCACAACGCTTGAGGGTGTTGATGGCGGTCCGGGCTACATCAGCCTCTTCCCGCTGGTCATCTCGCTTCTATCCGAGAACCTTGACCTCCTCGGTAGCATCAGCGAGATTGTCGAATCTTACCTCCTCGTCGATGCCACGCGTATACTGCAGGTATGTGCAAGAGTTTCTGAATTTTGAGTTTGAACATTAAATTCGTCGCAGCTTTACGCCGTTGAGCTGTTCCAAGCTTTTGCGAAGGCGATGACACAGGCGGTCGAAACAAACGTCGGTGATATGGCAAGAATTCTGACTACGCTCTTCCAAATTGGGCCACCTCAGCTTTGGGGAGAACCATTGCATAGATCCGGTCTCTTTGCGCTTGTGGTGAAAACACTCACAGACGACAAAGTGTGCCACTTCTCATATGAGATTTGCCATGACTGACCCACTATGCACAGGCGAAAACATCCATCCTAACGGAGGAAATCTACGTCCTCGCCCGAGTCGCTGTGGCCAACAAACAGCTCTTCCTGCAGCTCATGCAAGCTACAGCCCAGGCGCACAATGTTTCTGAAGCCCATATCTGGGAAGGGGTCCTCGACCAGTGGTGGACGAGGGTGCGTTCAATGTCGCATCTCCCATCTTCCCGGAACTCAGGCTTTTCGTCTCATTATTACTCCCGCTGCAGTTCGATAATATGTCAGAACCGCGGCATCGGAAGCTGACAGCCATGGGGATCGCGAGCCTCATCTCTACGGGCCGTCAGGAGGTCCTGGGTCGGCTGTCATCCGAGGTTTGTAACCTGTGGTTGGACGTTTTCGGGGAGATAAAGGAGACTGAGAGCCAGGCCGCCGAGCCCGAGTAGGTGCAGGCTGTATATCCGGCGCAGTTCGAAACTTACAGTATTTCACAGAAGCCCTACTTTGACACGGTATTGGGACAGGCCCACCGATCAGTTTTTCCAAGGTTCAGAGGACACCCTCGAATACGAACGCCGCAAAGCGGTGCGTATATTGTTCAATCATGAATCTGTGCTGGTTGACACAAGTACGCAGCTGTACGAGAACGATCCTGTGCGCACCACAAAGCTGACCACATACATCGCGACATGTCTGGCGGAAGCAGAGATGGCATGCGGGGGACCAGCCAATCTACAGGCGATGTACCTCGCTAAAGCTGACCCCACCGTGTTGGGTCAGCTACAAGCAGAGCTCGCACGTCCATGACGGACAAGTTCCTGATGCACAATGTAGCGGTCAGCAGAGTAGACTGTCTATATTGAGGGCTGACGAGGTGGATGCTAGCTATCTCCCCGCTTTCGAATAGCTATCGAGCAGTTTCCCATATCCTCAAGATTGTATACGTACCAGTCCTGTCCTTGGGCTTCTTTGGCTAATTTGTCTCGTAGATCTTAACGACGTATATTGCACGACATGACCAGACGCTTGGATAGCTCGTAATGAAACGGAACTACTTCGCTTTGCCACTACTTAAAAAAATTCGTCAGAGTGCCCTGCCCAGCCTTCCCAGCAGACTTGCGATCCTTCGGGGGTTTTCGAGCAGTTTTGCCAGGTTTCTTGTCCTCTTGACTTGCTTCCTTCGCGTCTCCCGCGTCCTTGCCATCCTCGCCCGCATTCTTCTTACCCTTGGTTGAGACTGAGGCACCTTTCTTCCCTTTACCTTTACCCTTCGCAGGCTCTTCAGCTTCCTCTTCGTCAACGGACTCATATGATGAGTAGTCTTCGGTGACTATAATTTCGGCGTTCAGCCTTGACCCTAAGTGGATTCTGCGCGAGTAACAAATCTCACCCATATAGCCCTTCTCATCTGTCTTCGTGCGAGTCCGCATGACACGCCGCTTCTTCAAGCCATTCCGCCCGACAGGGACGGGTTTCTTCGCCTGTTTCTTCTTCTTCTGCGGTCGTTGTTTCATTCGCTCCGGCTCCGAATCATCGATGACGTCCTCGGTCTGTGTATCCGGAGGTGCCTCTTCTTCAGTCTCCACCTCACTCTCGGGCACTGAGGCGGGCCGGGATGCTTTATCGACCTCATCTACGGTAAGGAATCGTGAGTATGCATGCCTTTCTGTATACATATACGATCTGGGCAGACGGAAGAACGCCGCGTGGATGCACGTGAAACTTACCGTCATCGATGTCCATCATAGCTTTGAGACTTTTGTCTATAACGGACGACCGCACCTTGGTCTTGGTCTTTCTCCGACTGTCCTCATCCTCTGTATCCACGTCCGTATCAGATAGTATCGCTTTCTTCGCCTGACGCCGACTTTGCTTTTAGCCTTCGCGACTTCTTTAGTCGGAGGAGCTGGAGTAGGAGAGTGCGATTCATCGTCGTCCGAATCCAACATGACAGCACGAGTGGACTTCCGGCGGATTGCCGATGCCTGGCGACGATATCAGGGCAGAGTGATTACAGAAGTTATACAGACAGACCTTCGCCGAGCTGCTACTTGATGTCGACGGCTTTTCGTCCTTCACTGTTTCCTTTCCCTTGGGCTTTGAAGTGACAGGGCTCTTCTTGCGTGGTGCACCGTCTTGGACACCCTCCTCTTCGTCTGACGCGGGCAGGGCAGACTTGCGCTTTACACCTCTCTGGTGTGATAGATATGCATGAGTAAGTGGTCCCATTGACAAGTACGCTCAACAATCATGGACAATACTTGCCTGCTCCTCTACCTTGCCGTTCTTCTTACTCGCCTCCTCCACTGGAGTCGCCTTCTTTTCCTTACTCAGAGGCGGATGCGGAGATCTTCTTGGTGCCCTCTGGCTTGACCTTGATTTGCCCTTTCTCCCGTGTCTCGTCCGCCTCTTGTGCCTTCTCCTTCTCCTTCGCTCCCTCATCCTTCTGTTTTGCCTTCGCTTTACCCCAATCGAGAATGCCAGACGCTCGGGGCTTCAGTGCAGACTTAGCTTCCTTAGGCTTGAACTTTGGCTTATCCTCCGGCTGTCCGGACTTCGTGTCTGTGGCTTGCCTCTGCACAACTTGTTTCTGTGAAGTTTCTGTGGCAGGCGCGACTGACGCTTTCACGGGCAAAGGAGTCAGAACAACGGGCTTGCCGACCTACACAAGTACAGCTTTAACAATAGGCGGCCAGTAGTGAATGAACAGTAAGACGCACATGGACGTGCAGGCCGACCAGCCGACCAAGTAGTACTGAGGCGTCCACCTTGAGCTTTGATCGGCTTCGTAGACCTTGTCGGACGCTGTACATATGAGCGAAGCATCCTATACGGGTCACGTTCAGAGCTTTCCTAGAGATGGAGTTCACAACTCAAGGGCTAGCAACGTACATGAGACGCGCCGGTGATAGGCTGTAGACAACCTGAGACAAGACGCGTATGTACTGCGCTTTTGCCCCTGTACAACAATGGTCGCATGAGTGAGACTCGAGTCACAAAGAGTAATCACGCACTCTCTACGTCGTTCTCTCCTACCAGAAGCACCCTCGTGAGCGGCACCACCTCGCTGTCCGGTTCTTGCTCCTGATCTTGCAGTTCTCTTGATGTTGTCGGTTCCTCATTGTCGACTTCCATATCATCTTGCTGCAATTGTGATACCCGTGTGGCGGGAGGAGTGACCTCACCGGTCAACATGTAGGTGGCATACACCGGCTCAGATGAGCTGTGCGAGGCAGCATGGAACGCGGCGAGGGTACTGGGAAGGTCAAACGTTTGTAAGCCACGCGATCGCAGTACCTCGGTCAACCATATAGCTCACTTCTTAGCGGCATTGACATGTATGTTGAAGTGTCGACTGAGAGACCTGAAGGTGACCTATGCGCACACGCGTCGAGCCACGGTAAATGGTCGTGTGAAGACTCGGAAAGTGCCAGTGTCACGTACTACGTTGCGGCCAATCTGTATTTGCTTCGTGAGATAATCAACGACTGGTTGCTCCATTGGTGAAGACGAGTGCAGGAGAAGAGGGAAGGGTGCAGAGAGAGTTGGCAGCAACTGTGAAGTTCACGCCACCACCAGACACAGCTCCGACACCACCGATCTCGTCAGATCGCGGTGGGCGTGACACGGGCGTACGGCCAGCCCGCCTCCGAGCGTCGTCCGTGAGCGAATTGCCATGAATAGTAGGATGTCACGGCCGCACTCGGCGCACATCTCGACCAGCCCACGGAGCCCACCACACCAACCTCAGCTCCACTCCACGTTCAATTCACTTCAACAGTTGTTCCAAAACTTCTAGTCACAACCGCGCGTGGACCGTGACAGACGCGACACGCCGACAGCCACATTCCGTCGAAGGCTGAGACGCGATCACCTGACCGAGACGTACACCGACCAATGAACGTCTCGCCTGAATTTCGTAGCTTGCGCTACTTAGCAGGAATGCCAACTAACTGGTCGTCTATCGAACACCATACTACCAAATTAATCTCGAGATTTCTCTACAGCAATCGGGACGTTAGATACGTGTGAGTGTCGGCACATCCTTACTAACAGCGTTTGCAGTCGTTTCATCATCTCCGGTAGTGGCACTGACGAACATTTGTGCACAACGGACGGCTTGTCCTGCCGCTCTGATACCTATACAGCGCAAGGGATCTATATACACCAACTGTATTCAATAAATGCCGCAATATGCCTTCAATCCAGCCCATCAATTTCCATGCGACGCTGGGGGTGGAGCTGTCCGCCGAAATGACCGCTGTGCCAACGAGCGACTGACCCATCCCCAATACTGCGTGATTCCACCTCGCCGCGGTGAAGTCCCGCGTGGTGCATCCCATCGAGTCCCTGGCGGGCGCTGAGCTCTTCGTCGACATCACGAGCGGCGACCTGTCCGCGGTGGAAGCCCCCACGGTGCATTCCGCCGATGCGGCCTCCGAATCGCTGACGAGCGAGCAGTTCATCCCCGAGCTCGCGCGGGTGGAAACCAGGCCCGCCGTGATGCATGTGCATGCCACCCAAGTGGCCGCCGAATCCCTGACGAGCGACCAGGTCCTCGTCGATTTCGCGCAAAGCGACTTCCCCGCCTGTCTTCATGCCGCCGCCATGGCCATGGCGCATTCCGCCGTGTTGCATGCCGCCGTGGTGCTTGCCACCGTGGTGCATACCTCCACGATGACCTCTGTGGCCTTCGCCGCGACGAGCAAACAGCAGCCCCTCATCGGTGTCCCGGGCAGCCATAGGTCCCCTGTGACCGCCGGAGTGCATACCGCCATGGCCGTGACGCCCCCCTCCGAGCTGACGTATCAGCAGCTCGTCGTCGCGTCCAACGTGGTGCATGCCATTTGCAGGACTATGCATGTGCATGCCGCCGGGGAGGCCGTGCATACCGCCGTGGGGCATACCACCATGGGGAAACTGGCGCGTGATCAAGTCTTCGGACTCGAGGCTTCGGCCTATGGCAAAGTGGCTATGCACCGTCGGGGCATCATATCTGCGTGGATGTCAAGCTCTTTCAGAGTACCGCGTGTGCCAGATACAAGCGAGGCAACATACACGAGGCGGATGGGTTGCGCGATGGCGGGCGCAGCGGTGGCAGCAACGGCAATAAAGACAGCGGTAGCGCGCATGATGGTCGAATATTTCACGAGAGGTAAGTTCGGCAAACTGACGGTATCGTGGATAGGGTGTATTAGAAGTCAGAGGTCGTCAGATGATCCAGTCGTAAGTCGTCGAAGAAAAATAAGCAAGGCTGTCGCAACGACTGTGAGCTTTCGATAGTACCATTTGTTAGACGTGCACTCACCGACCAGCACCTCTGCCTGTAAGTTGGGCTCTGAAGGGAAAGCAGTGAGCTGAGAGGACTTGTCGTAGGGTACTGGCTTTTATACTCATTTGCGTAGGAACAGTCATGAATATTATTCCCTTGGGGGTAGGTGGACCGTGGTAGATGCATTTGCATAGCGTGGGGTGGTGGCACATCAATCTGTCATGTCCATGTTAGCATAAGACCGAACCACCGTGTAATTCTGTAGCATTCCCTTTGAATGCAGCTGAACAGTACTCGGTGCTGCATGCGTACGCAAGACCACATAACGTGAAGCAGTGCCGTCCAACGGCCACACTTGGGTGTAAACCGTTCATGTTCTAGCGTTTGTACGCTGTGAATGCAGGTAACACTTGCAGCACTCAGATAGAAAGGTTCTGTTGGATGGGTTTGTTCTCTAGGGCGAATATCTCCATGGCCCTCCGGGCGACTGTCATTTTGCGGTCCCAAAATGCGACGCAACTGGGGTACTCTTGACACGCCGTTTTCCGTAGTGGTAACGGGAGCAACGATAGCTTCGCAAGTGGGTATCATTGATTGGAGCATTGCTGTGAGCGAACTATGTAGAGGGTAGTGCATTGCTACTAATGGAGAGGCGCACAAGGCAAGAGCTCAGTTTGTTGTTCTGAGAGGACGAATGGAAATACTCACATCATATAACGTGCCGTGCCACTGCTGAAGCACTGCTACGATGTATTGGGCAGTAGGGAATCACAGATAATGCAGTTGAAATTGCGCCCTGCCCCGCCTGGCGCCAGTCAAGCAAACATACACGAAGAGCGACCGTGCATCTAGTCAGACAACCCACTCTCGCTGTACGACCCCACACTCCCACTCATTTCGCTGTAGTCGACGTCCTCACTCCCAAACTCTGGGCTGCTGTCCAAATCCTCCGCCCCGCTCTCGTAGTCCGGGCCCTCCGCCCGCGCCTGCAGCCTGTCCGCACCCGCCACACCCTCCGCACACCGCAGGCACTCCCACTGCTTCCCACCCGCGCCGACGCCCGTCCGCTCGTCCGCAGCACGCATCATCCGCTCGGAGATGCAGTAGTAGCAGTAGACGTGCCCGCATGAGGTGATGTACGGATTGTGGATCGGGTAGGCAGGCGGCGCGTCCTCTGATCCTGATACCTCCGCGACGAAAAGGGTGCTCGAGCCCGCGTCTGCCGACGATGTGGCAGCGGTGCTGTACGTTGGTATCGATACCCTTGATTCGAGGGCACTGGCAGGATCGGACAGGTCTGTGGATGTGTTCTCTGCGCAGATGGCGCATTGGTCAAGCGGGAGTGCCCAGTATTTGCCTTTCCGTGACTGCTTCTCAGTCTGATCAGTTGGAGCGGAAAGACCCGCTAGAGAGCGTATAGGACTGGGCAGAATGGCGGACAGAGATGGCAGACTGGACAGGATGTTTGACAACCGTCTGCGCAGTGCGCGGGTGTTGATGAGCGGTAGCAAGAAGAGTAAAAATTCCTGATGGAGACAAGGTAAACATCAGATTATCAGATTATTTAACATCGTAAAAAGGTACGCACGGTGAAAGCATGCCAAACCATTTGGCGATTCATAAACTCGTACGAGACTTCGCGTCTGGCCAGCCTGCGGGCGGGCACCAAACTTAACCTCAATAATCTGTCGATCGTAGTACGGTAACTGTGGACAGTTAAGGAATATATCAATAGAACATTTGAGGCACAGAGACAGCGACATACCGGCCGTTCCATAGGAACGCAACGAAGTTCAGGAACCCTAGCAGACCGTGTATGGACTCGAGGCGGTTGAGGAACTCCCATGCCTTCCGCCGCTTGTCAGAGGATGGAGCATCTGGCCATGCTTGAGATAATGCATGCGCGCGTATTCGAGAATGAACATATGGCGCGAGCACCGTCAGACCGGCATGAGCTAACAGCACACGATACGGCAGCCCGGACGCTGCGAGAAGATTAGCCTCGCATAGGTCCACACCGAGGTTGGCGCACCAGTTGTCCTAGAGCTTGATGGTCCGGAGTACGCGTACTTGAGGCCCTGCAGTCGAGCTCCATAACTCGTCCCAAGGTTCCAGAAGGATAGCTTGTACAGTATCGCTTGTATGAGCAAAACAAGTTCTGGCTCAAACCGAGCCCTCCAAGCGGTCTAAGTTGTTGTTCACTCAGAGCGTCATGAAAAAGAGTGTGTCAAGTACGAACGTTGGCTAGACTTAATGCCTTCACTAAAGGGTCCTTGAGTAGTTGGACTAGTTCCTGATCAAGCAGTTCGGCATCAAGTTGGCCGACGCGGATAGTACGTGGTGAGGGTTCAGAAGAGGAGGCAAGCGACCCTCTTATTCGTGTGAGCTGGGGTTGCGCGTTCTCCCATGTCTGCTGCCAGGAAGGAGGGATGGCTGACGCGGTGGGAGGCGACATGGCCTGGAGGAGCTCATCGTCGCGGACTCAGCCTCGGGGCGGAGATATTTCACGTGCGGAGGATGCGGACTCGGAGGTATCCACAACGCGCGTCTATTGTACATGGGCGTCTCCCGAGTCAGATTCACTTTCGATCGACAATTGGTCGTCTGTCCTAGTCCTCTGTCCTCGACCTACGTGACTTGTCTCTCGTTTTCCAAGCTCGCTGAACAGCACTCCCCCAGTTGAACTCCATATTTTCCCTGCCATTGCGATGGCGGAAGCGATCCAGCAACTTGTCTTGGACACCCTCGACAAGTTCGGCACAATCCAAGATACACGAACATTGATCCTGCCAGGATACAGCGACCCTGCCGCCAACCATGATTCGCAAATCATCATCCTCGGCGCACTGAACTCGCTATCGAGTCGCGATGTACGCATTGCATGCTTTTGCTTTGCATTGAACGCAACGAATCGATGAGAAGCACAGATGATCTCGTACACAACCCATGAAACTGTCTCTCACGTCCTCACACCAGAGGGTGCCCAAATAGCCGTCCAAGGCTCGCACGAGGCTCGCGTCTGGCAAGCCCTACCCCACAGAGGCGAGGGAGCGCCCATGGTGCCGAAGCAGCTCGAAGAGCGAGTAGGGTCGGAGACCGCGAAGATAGGCCAGGGGCGCGCGTTCAAGAATAAATGGATAAGCAAAGAGGGAGATGGTCTTGTTAAGCTTGTAGGCATGAGTTACAACCGCGTGACGATCCTTCAATAACCTCTGTCATCTTAAAGGCACCTTCAATCGAAGACAACACTCAGGTAGAATTGCGCGAGGTTGACTCCACCGGCACTTTGAAAACTGGAGAGAAAGCATTGGCTGAATTGCGCAAGCGTAAACTCATTGTGCAGAGGTGAGGAAGTAGGACATGTCCTCGAAGCCACTGCTCAAAAGTCTACAGGAAGGGACAATGGTTCACTGTGAAGAAGGGGTCTGCTTTCAGCACATCAATAACGAAACCCGAGACCGATCTCACGATCGACATGCTTGCGACGTACGTGTCTCAGCGGTAGTGTGAATGTGAATGTGCACACCTGACTTTCATCTAGCGGCTCGTGGAAGAGCTCCACATACAAAAAGTACAATTTCGAAGCTGAGGGCCTTCCTACAAATGGCGGTGCTTTGCACCCACTACTCAAGGTCCGCGAGGAATTCCGTAATATCTTCTTGGAGATGGGGTCCGTTGCATAACACGCGCTCTGCTGATTGCAATCTGACTTACCTTGGCTCTAGCTTCGCAGAGATGCCAACGTCATCTTTCGTTGAATCCGGCTTTTGGTGCTTCGACGCACTGTTTGTGCCCCAGCAACACCCCGCTCGCGAAGTCCAAGATACGTTTTACCTTTCCGACCCCGCCGAATCGCTCCCACCGCCCGCGGACTACTACGAGCGCGTCTCCAAGGTGCACGAACATGGAGGTTACGGCTCCACCGGCTATCGCGCGCCTTGGTCCGACGCCGAGTCGCGCAAACTGCTCCTCCGCACGCACACGACCGCTTCGTCCGCTTCGATGCTCTACAAGCTCGCGGCGAAGTGCCGCGGCGAGGGTGAGGACAAGTCAACGGACTCCGCCGCGGCGCATGGGAGCTCGGCGCAAGCGAAGAAGGAGGGTGACGATGGCTTCCGGCCGGCGAAGCTGTTCAGCATCGATCGCGTGTTCAGGAATGAGACGATGGATGCGACCCACTTGGCGGAGTTCCACCAGGTGGAGGGTGTGGTTGCGGACCGCGGGCTCACACTCGCTGACCTCATCGGTAAGCTTGTAAGTAGTAATTGCTCTGTACCCCGTTTAACACGCGCTCTGTCCGCAGGCTTCATGAGAGTCTTCTTCACGAAGATGGGTATCGAGAATCTCAGGTTCAAGCCTGCGTACAACCCGTACACCGAGGTTCGCCTGCCATCCAGATCCGTCTCTTGCATGATATTGACACCATCCCCTTGCTAAGCCTTCACTAGAGATCTTCGCCTTCCACCCGCAGCTCCGAAAATGGGTCGAGGTTGGGAACAGCGGCATGTTCCGTCCGGAGATGCTTGAGCCCATGGGCTTCCCCAAAGATGTCCACGTCCATGGCTGGGGTATCTCGCTTGAGCGACCCACCATGATTAGGTATGTAACATCACGCCTCTCACGTCACCGTGAAGCTCATGGGTATGTTTGCAAGGTACGGTATAAGCAATATCAGGACCCTGGTCGGCCACAAGGTATCGCTCGAGTCCGTGGAGACTTCGCCGGCTGTCAGGTTCTGAGCGAGTGTGTCGTTGTGTAGAGGATAGAGCAGAAGCAAAATCTCATGTAGCGATTGCTGTACGTATGTGACGAATTATTAAGTCACACGATCTCGAGGTTAGCCACTCCTAGAGCGAAGCTGGGTCAACCTGAAGTGCTCCATACATACCCACGTCAATCGCACAATGCGTTGTACGTCAATGTGCGCAGCCGGTCGGTCTGTAAGTCGCCGTGATTATGACCTATCTTGCATCGAACCAGAGCCGGTATCGATCTCCACAGTTCAGACAATGACAAGATGCAACATGCATTCTAGAAAGAGAATACAGCAGCATTCTTACGCGACCCGAACATGTAAACTAATGCCTGGCTCATGAACAGCCCAACGGTGATACCAATGGTGACTGATATCATTGCTGCTCCAATGTCAATGCCACTCCCTTGAGCAGTGATACCACCAGCTGCGGATAGACCGGACTGCAGAGTGTTAAGCTTTAGCAGTCCAAACACCATTATAACAGTTTACTCACCGGCACGAGGAACAAGACACCAGTTACCATCGACGTGAACGCCGTTCCTTTGAGCTTCCTTGAATACAGGTTGCCCAGCAGCCCGACCACAAACGCGCCGATGGCAGACACGATATCTGACCGGTCGAAGATGAAGTGATCCGCCGCCTTGTTCGCTGCATACGCCGCAGACGATATGATCACCATGACCAACATCTCACGCGTCCAGAACGGCTGCAGGTTTGCCATCGAGGATAAGATCGAGAACAGAGGCACGAGGATGAACTGCGTCCACCACGGGAACGGCTGGAGCCACCATGGGAAGTAGATGTTGCGGTAGCAGCCTCCATCGATCGACTCGATTGGGTTCTTGGTGTAGTTCGTGAACGTGAAGGTCCCCGAGATCGGTCGGCCCTGGTTGAGGTCGTACGCGATGCTGGTCGCGTTGTCCGTTACGAATGTACCGGTGACGACGGCGACGGTGCTTAGGCGTTCTTGCAGGGCGACCAGTTGTGCCCGCGCTGTCTTGTCGCACACCAGGAATAGGTCGGATCCGATTTGAAGGGCAAAACCCTGCAGTAGGCACTAATGTCAGCTGGTTTTCGAGCACACGATACGACGGTACGTCACCAAGAACAAGGTGTAAATCAACGCGTACACCATCCTCACGCTACCGCAAACGATGTTCTTGGACGCAAGCTCCAGAGAACTGCTGACTGCGGCGACTCATCAGTCTGTGAACGTACCAAGCGGAGGAAGAGCACGGCTCACGGATCAGGAATCCTGGCAAAATACCGACGATGCCGGATGAAGAGATTGCGGTGTAGCAGAAGAAGTGACTGGAGCGGATAGCACTCAAGCCGCGCGAAGCGAAGGAGACAATCATGGAGACGGTGATTCTGTGAGATCAATTAATAGCGGTCATGGTCACGATGGCTCACATCTGGCTTACTCGTAGACAGCCGCATACATCGCAGATCTAGCAGCAACTTGCACTTGCATGACCGAGAGGAACACCCCAGTAACGCCCGCGACCCACATGTCGATAATCGAGCCACCGAATGCCAGCGGACAGATCATGGAAGACAAGAAGAATGCAAGGATGATTCGCACAGTGCGGCGGTAGGCAGGCTTTGCTGTGAGGAGGTGCTTTAGGAAGGCCGCAGCTTCTTGTGCGCTGACCTCGTCGTGCACCACCCGGCGATACATGACATGCACCGTGTGCAAGCTCCCGAGATCCAGACTCCCGGCACACTTGATGAAGCGCAGGTCGGACGCCCTCTTCATCTTGTCACCGAAGGAGCACATGATAAGTCCGGGGATGTGGACAAATTCGGCCTCAATCTCGAGGGCGCGAGCTGCAGAGACGAGCTGGGCTTCGATGCGATGAGACGGCGCGCCGAAAGTCATCAGGCATTCAGCGAGTCGAATGAGGAATTGTTCTCTCCAGTAAATGGCTCGATGGACGTCAGAAGAGAGCTAATGAGGGTAACACCTGCGGTGGACTCACGCGAAACATTCCACTCGATCCTGATGCGGCTCAAGTACTTCTTGCGCTCTATATATGTCATGTTTGCCATCATCTCCGCCTCTTCTGCGGTGCCGACAAAGTTTTCGGAACGTTTGTGTGGATGCGCGCCAGTCGCCTTCGGGTCGTGCGGATCCAGAACCTCTGGGTCCCCGTCGCTGTCGTCCGACCTGATTGACATGCCAGAGTTCGTGCGGGAAGCAGTAAACCTAGACAGTGGCGGATCGTTTTCTGAGCTTTCAGATGCCTTTTCCCTAGTCGTGGCCCAGGGTTCTCCCGTACTGTCTGTCGAGTCTGCTCGGCGCATGGGCCCGCGGCGTGAATCTCCCATAAAGTGGGAAAGTATGTTCTCGAAGTAGGATCGATGATGACCGTCTTCTTCGTCTTCCTCGTCAGCGTAAGGGGTCGAGGCACGCCGATCGTTGCTACTGATCATGTCTCCGTCGTCATCTCCGTACGAGGTCGGGTCGTTCATGTCCGTATCCTGGCGGTACCTTGCCCGACGTCGAGGGCGATGTTGAGCGTAGCTTTGCGACCCGGAGTGAACGTCTTCAGGGCGCTGCAGAAAGCCAGGCTGGCCACGCATATGAGAGGACCCCCTGCGATAACTTGTATCCTCCGAGCCAGAACCAGAGCCGTACAGAGTTTCGTCACTCTCGGTTGAGCCGTGACGCGCAGAGGACGTGCCGCCGCGTAGAAGATTTGACGTCCGTAGGTCGAGTGAGTCCATCCTACGATCGCCTGCAAAATAGTCATCCTCTGCACGCGCCGAGCGACGCCCCACAAAGTGACGCTGAGGAAGTGATGTGTACGGCATGAGCCCAGATCAGTGCTGTGAAGCCTCTACGGTGCGAGAAGGACCATCCGTTGTGGAGACAACTCCCATCTGGGAGTGTCAGCCTCTGCAATTCTAGTCCTGACCGTCTGTGTCATAACGATAGACAACGTGACACAACACGTACAACATTCGCAATCGAGCATTGAGTTAAGCCATACGCGCAGTGCTGAGCTGTATAGTATCCGGCACCTAGCTGATAGCTTGAAGCTTCTATGCCATAGTGTACTTGAGACTTCACTGTGCCCTGAGTGGCTGCTGCGACCACGTCATCGCGACGAGCAGTCCGCTATAGAGCAAAATCAGCATTCGACATGTTATAATGACTGAAAAAAGAGAATTTCGCTTGGTAGAAGGTCTGGCTGCTGGCAGGCTGAGACAGTGTGGAAAGACTGGAGACGATTGGACGAGGATTGGCCAGGCCGCCAATCAGGCTCGCCCGATCCAATAGCTTCAAATTCGGCTCTGAATTTGATTGGATCCCGAACAAACTCAGTCCTCGACTTGTGCACGGCAATGAGGGTCTATCACATACCACTGCTACGTCGGGCCTGAATCGACGATGAGGACCAAATGTTATCAATACAGAGGAGATCGTGTACAACGCAACCCTCCCTGGTACCTGCGCGGCAGCGCTTCCCTTTCCAGAGCATCTTGGATCTTGATAACGCAGCTCCGTCGGGACATCTCCTGGTAGGGCTTTCATACACCCAACAAGCATATCGAGGAGGTGAGATCGTTCGTATGCACACAGAAAAAGCGATTTGCTGAACATTGCATGCAGCACCAGCAACTTGAAGTCCAACAAATGACCGACACCGGAAGAGTCTACATCAGGGAAGCCAGGGTCGAGGACTCTCCGGCCCTCTCTCGCATATGCTTACTCACGGGTGATGCGGGACAATCCGCAGAGCACCTCTACGAGTTCGGAGAGCTCGTCGGCCTAATGTACGCCGAGCCCTACGTACACCTTCCCGCTGGGTTCGGCTTCGTCATGGTCGACCCCTCAAAGTCCGACGCGGTCGTCGGGTACGTCCTTGGTACGGCCGACACTCGTCTTTTCGAGCAGCAGGCCTCGGAGTCGTGGTTCCCTGAGGTCCAGAAACGCTACCCCCATCCTCCGCGACACCCGCAGGACCCGAACCGTCCGCTCAGACCGGCCGATGAGCGCTACATCCGCATCATCCACAACCCGCCTCGCGCGTCGGACTTGCAGATCGCGTTCTCCCCCGCGCACCTGCATATCGACATCCTGCCCGAGTATCAGCGGCAAGGCTGGGGACGCCGGTTGATGGCACGCGCGATCGACCACCTGAAGGAGAGGGGATTGGACCGTTTGTGGCTCGGGTTGGACCCGCGTAACGAAAGCGCGAAGAGATTCTACCAGAGGCTTGGCTTTGAGGGTCTCGAAGGGGCACCAGACGGCGTTATGGGATTGAACTTCTGATAGGCAGACACGGGCACATACGGCAATCGATGTTCCGAGGTTTGAAATCTGACCTTGCATTGCCTGCGCTGACCAAAACGCGTGGGTAGTGTGCACCAACTTTTGACTAGCCTCTTGAAGGTGCGCTGAACAACTGCGATCAGCATGTGGAAGTCAAGTGTGCCACAGGCGCGACGTCATGAAATGGTCGTGGGTTCCCGAGGCTCACTCCCATTCGCTCCTGCCAGCGGTACGCAGCTCTGGACGTCGGTAGCACGAGGCCAAGACTCATCTGCGCTAGTCATCTGCAGTCAGCACACAGCGGCGTGTGTATTGGACCAAGCTAGATCGTGTATGTCGCACGCTATCATTCGCTGATCCCTCGATAGCCTCGATAGGCGCGAGGATACGCGCGACAAGAAGCCACTAACCATGGCCAGGCTCAGCTGGGCTCAGCCTGAGTATGTGGCCTATCAGCACCGGGGGTAACCTTCGCACTCCGCCACAGCTTGCGACGGATTTCGATACCGAATAGAGGCGAATGGGAGGCATGGCCGTGCCGATCGAGCACAGACGAACTCGGGCTCTGAGAACTGCAGATAAGTCAGTATACGAGTGCGTCATACCAGTCCCCGTCCTCCTGGCAGGAGTCCCACAGCACGGCGCGCGCATGATCCCCGGATTCCGGAAGGCCCGTATCTGATATCCTGCATAATTGTCGAAGCACATGCATGCCCTCAAATTCGCTGAGAACGCGGGGATGCCGACGGCCCGAGGGCCAGCAGCCTGGCGGTGCGCAGGCGGCGAGGCCTTCTGATCCCTCCAGTCGATGTACCCCGCACTCGATCGCCCGATACGACGGCGCCAGGCGGACCGCTGCTGTGGCACAATTGGGCACCGACCAATCGGTGCGCGCTCGGGGGATCTGCGGTAGGTTCGCGAGGAGAGGTCGTACGGCATATGCAGGCCCCTTCGCGGTGCGCGACGCAGCCAGCCTCGTCCAGACCGGGCTGCTGACTGAAGAGATGGCGCGCGGGGGCACTTGCGTGCGTCCATGGGACATGAGATACGTAAGAATGCGCGCGTCGGATGAACCTGAGCTCGAAGAGTGATACAGTGCGATCGACCT
Organism: Fomitopsis serialis; assembly: GCF_022376445.1. Lineage (NCBI taxonomy): Eukaryota > Fungi > Basidiomycota > Agaricomycetes > Polyporales > Fomitopsidaceae > Fomitopsis > Fomitopsis serialis. The sequence goes on from NW_025954961.1 coordinate 1,515,869, forward strand.
CCGAGGAACGGGAGAGCGAGGTGTACACGGTGACTGGGCGACCTCTACCCGTGAACGTGGGCCGAAAGCTTACTGATGTCGGTCTTGGATCTGCGTGACTGGCGGGCAAGCCAATCAGTTCCTTCGTAGGAGTAACGTGCACACTTACGTGAAAGGGTTGCACGGCATAGGAAGACACTTCGCTGTGGATAGCACCGTGACGCACGACGGGCCACTGGCACAGGTGCTCGAGACCGGACCGCCGCGGCTGACGAAGACGAGCGTGGACGGACGTGATCGCGGATGTGCTGTGAAGTCAATTTGGCGTGGAAGGAGAGGCTCATAAGTATGAATGCACTGTCTGCAACCCGGAGAAAATGCGGAGAGAAGACAGGAACCATGATTGTCGCTCGTGTGTAGCCATGCTCACCACGATGACAGAAGCTTCAGTTCATGTCCGCGAACGCGAGGCACCGTGTACGTTGAGGCGCAAGTCCCAGAGGTGAGAAAACGCGGAGGTATGGGAACGCAGCGGCGGGGGACGCGTGCGTTTAGGTGCGAGGATGCTACCATCACGCAGAGCTTCTCGCCTTCTCAACAAAGTAAGTTCCGTAACTCGGTCGACGCTAGAATGAGCTCGAAGAAGGTAGCATGCGCTAGACATTGGCGAGCTGGAGATTGAGAGTGTAGCGCACAGGCGACGACAGAAAAATGAGGAAATTGACACGGCCTCGGGGCTTTGAGAGGAGATTCTCCACTGACTGGAACGGCGTCGATAATTGCAGCTGCGCCCGCGGCTCCACAATAATGTGTGCACCATCCACTCCGTCAGCAACGCCAGCTTCTCCATCGCCGCAGGAGCCTCCTCGGCCGCTCTGGATGACACGCCTTGTCCGATACGAAATTGACCGATAAATCGCGTATACCCGTCACATCAACTTGACGGCGAGGGAGCCATCTCGACCCAGAAGTGCTCACCATGCTGATTCTGGCAGCCTAGAGGCCCGCGCATCACGGCTAGGTTGTATCGCGGGAGGCGAGGGCCTACGCATTTGTATTTTCCACCGCAGCGCGCCGCCTCCCGCCCGCTCTGGGACCCGCTCCCATTCAAAATCAATGGGTCGGGCCACCGACTGCAAGCGCCACTGCAAAGCTAGAAACGGCTTCTCGATCACGATGGTGACCTGCGGGCGGTGGGTGCCGGCATGTCGTCCACCCGCACCGTGGAACTCCACCAACCTCCCGGGTCCCTAGCCAATCCCTAGCCCTGTCTCGTCGCAGGCTCGCCGTCGCTGGGGCGCTCTCGTCGCACACTGGATGGCCTATCTGTCGTTTCAAGAAGACCAGAAATAGGCTTGAGTGCGGCGTTGGAGGCTTCTGTCGAAGGGTGGGGTCGGTGTCAGTGTGCGAGGCGACGAGACAGGGACGCTTGATCGCGTAGTGGCGCGAACGCGACCGAGAGCGGACGAGACATGGCGCTTACCCCCACGCCATCCGCTCGTAGACAAATGCACGCCATTTTGGGAAAATTTGCCTGCGGGGCAATATAGAAATTACTAATGAATCAACGCCCTTTATTGTACAGCATGCTTGGTACGTCTACCTGGACACGTCGAGAAGCAACCTGACGCGTGCGGCCGATCAGAGGATGCAGTGCGGCGGTGGATAGCGATCTGCATATGGCTATTCCCCGCACAGATGCTGAGACCAGATGCTACCGAGACAACCTGGGAGCTGAACATGTGCCAGCCGCACACATCTAGTTCAACAGTTGCGGGGAACCATTCATCGCCTGCCACCACCGCCGCCACCCTCCTTCTCTTCTTCGCCTCCCGGGGCTATCACTGTTCGGAATGTCAGCGGTGAATATGCATTCTCCAGGATTCAGACTTACTGAGCGCGACTACGGCTACAGCAATATACATCCAGTATTTCTGCAGGAACGACTTCTCAGGAGGTGCCACAAACGGAGTGCCTTCAGGCGTTAACGGCGGTGGGACGCGCAGGCTCGGTCTGGAGTGGACGAGATTCAATCAGCACGTCGATTAATCAGGATAGCGACGACGGGAGCCATTTTCAAGGACCTCAAATGCTATATAGGAATAGATCTGGGGAACGATAGACGCAAGGGACGTACAGAGGTGGCAGCCTCGGTGACTTAAGCAAGATGGTCGTGTTCTGCGTATGGAACAGCTCGGGAGCGCTCTCGCTCTCGGGCGACGCCTCGCCTGGTGGTATTTTTGTATTGCTCTTTCTGTGGCTGCGCTTGTGCTTGGGGCACGAGCCGTCATGTGGGACAGGGCCGACGAAGTAGTCGACCGCGAAGGGTGTGCCATCCGAGTCTAGGTGAACGGTGATCTCCTCGGACGTGCTGTGGGGCAGGTAGCACTGTAACAGCAGAGTGCGGTGCACGAGGCGGGCGTGAGACCTAGGTGACGGGAGCTCGGGCGCCGCGCAGCCTGGGTGCGTCGGCGGGCGCACCCAGGCAGCCCGGCCCCTGTGAGGACACTTACGGCCTTGACGGACGAAATGTCCCATGTCGAGGGGTCTGCGCCCTCGCGCTCTAGTGCGACCTGGTAGAGCGCGCCAGGGGTGTGCTGAAGGGCGGTGGCAAATTGGGAGAGGTCGGCCTCGAGGCTCTGGGCGGGCGCGAGGCTGGCGCGGGCGGCATGGCGAGACCCGGTGACCGAGAGGACGGCACGGGGAACGAAGGGCGCGTCGGGGCTGGCGGGGTCGAGGAGGCGGTGGAAGAGGCGGGGCGACGCGTCTGCGAGCGCGGGCGGGAGGGCAGCGAGGAGGAGCCAGTGGACGAGCATGGCAAGACGTGTCGCGCCCAGCGTCACACGCCCGCGTCCCCTCCAGCGAATCACAGCCCGCTCCCCGCGCCACGCCGGCACCGCGGCACACGCCCCATTGGCTGCGCTGCAGTGCGGGAGAAGCGCGACGAAACGTCCGCATTGGGACTGGCATGACGTCCGGACGGCTCCCACCCCACCTGCCGCTTTGGGCGAGCCACTGAGCCGCGCCCCCGCCCGCGTGCCCTGGGCTCAGATCACCGCCCGATGGCAGAGAGCATGTCTGTTCTCGGTCTCCGCAGGCTGCCCCGCCTCGACACCCTGTCGCGCACGCTGCGGGCTCACTCCCACCCGCGCAGCCTCGGGGTGACTCTGCGCGTCGCAACACAGGCGAGAAGGCGGCCAATCAAGGGTCTGGAGGACAGCTGATTGGCCGGGGCGGAGCGGCTGCTCCCATTGGCCAGCAGGGAGTGCGAGCGCGGTCTGGACTGCTATTGGCCTGGTCTCGTCTTGCCCGTGTGTCCTACGGTCGAGACTCGACCAACCACCATAAATGTCCGCCCGCCAGCCAACCGCCTCCAACCCTCCGCACCCCCCATCTGCCCTCTTGCATCCCCGTCCAATCCCAGAACGCGCTTCTCCGTCCCCTCCAAGCACCACCAACCCCTCCTAGCACAATGGCCACCATGACCGAGCATGCTCTCCCCACTCCCCCTCACTCGCCCCGCGCACTCGAGCCTGTCCGCGGCGCCGTCGTCCTCCTCGACTCCTTGACCGCCTTCTACCAGCAGGAGCGGTACTGGATCCACCATACCCGCGCCGCCCTCGAGGTCGCCATTGCCAAGGGCTCCGACGCCCGTGCCATTACCTTCCCTGTCTCTTCACCCTCGGAGAGCTCCAGCGGCGCATCGAGCCCCGCCGCGTCTACCACTTCCACCATGGATGAGCCTTGCGCCACAGTCGCACTCCCGGCCATAAAGACGGAGCCAGACATGCTCCCGGACGCGATGTCCGCTCCCGACCGCAGTGCCGCCGCATTCGCGAAGCGCATCACGCGGTGGAATCGTCGCAAGAACATGATGAAGCTCAAGCTCGACGGCATCTCCTCGACCTCCCTGCGCCGACGCCGGCCGCACCGCGCGCCGGTGTCTGAGCCGGGTGCACGGCTGCTCGAAATGTTCAGCGAGCTCGTCGATTCGCGCATGGAGAGCTGCCAACGGGTCTCGCGCCTCGTCCGCGAGACGCACCGCCCGCAGCCCGAGTTCCTCTCCCTCGCCATGTGTTGAGCCCCTAGGACGGCACGGTAAGCACCCATGATCTGCGCAATGAAGTCACCACCGCTGATCAGCTTCTGTTCGCCTCAGTTATTGCTTCCTATGCGCTTCGTTTTGTCACCCACCACATATACCGTCCATTCCCGCACGCAGGATACCCACCGCCGAGGGAGAGCATCCCGAGGCACCGCGCGGCGTGGGGAGGCGGCGCGAAATCGGCAACATGCTTCCTGAGTCATCGACACACCCGAAAGAATGCCTTGCGACGCGGCCGACAGCCATACGGAGCTCCTTGTCGCGGTGCGGTGGCGGTCGAGGTGCACCCAGACAGGTCGCTCCGAGCCTCGGTCACGGTCTTGCGGACGGACTGGCCAATCAGCGTCGCGCATCCGCCAGAATTGTTGCTACGGACCGCGTCCGTTCAGATACGCCTGTAATGTGCATGCGCTAGAAGTCTCGGAGATTCCGCTGTGATATGTATTGTGTCGCTATTTGCATGCTATGAAATGGTTCCCTTTGCAGTCACCCGTGTTCGGAGTGAACCAGATGTGAGAAGCGTTTACCGGCAGCTTGGTGTGTAAGCGGTCACAAGGGAGGGCTGTGCCGCACGCCCCATAACAGGGCATCATCGTAGTGCGGAAGATGGAGGCGGTGAGCCTAGAGATGGACGAGACCACTAGAGACGGTACGAGACCCTCTGTAGAACGAAGAAGGCGGTGAGAGAGATGATGCCAACGGCACGAACGCGAGCCCGCACTCTGAAGAAGCCGCGACTGAGATACGCGAGGTGGCGACCAATGGGGGGCATCGCTCCCCAGTCCCGCCACAAGGCAAGCACGTGCAAATATTCACATTCGGCAGGCGCACGGCGATTGGCCAGGCGGTCCAAGCGCGTCGATTGGACAACCGAGTCTGCGTCCGTCGCAGGCTTCCCAGTGCAAGTTCTTGCGCTCGAGGTGCCCTACCGTCGCTAGATAGCTCACATCCTAACCGGTTGGTAGCCTGCGGATTGCTTTACTGAATCATGCTGACTACTATTTTCCATCCCGGCTCGTAGAGAAGATGAACTGCATCATAGCCCGCCGGCAGTGCAGATCAGTGTCTCCGATGAAGATGAACTTAGCATATGCAACAGACACCGGAATGAGTATTGGTCAGTAAATCTTATGTTGACTCGGGCGGTGTATGTGCTCGGTACATTTAGGCAATTTGCCTATCTAGCGTTCTCAATTGGGTGGCCGTATTAGAGGTTCCATTGGTCAACGGGGCCCAGCCCAAATGCTCAGTATTCAGTATTCAGTCCGGAAGCAGTGAAGCAGGAAGCTTGCCTCCATGCATCTGGTGTCTCTGGAAAGCGTTCTGCCAATGACGGGAGCTATCAAACATTGTAGGTTCATTGTCACGGCTGGGAAGGAGTAGCAGGGCTACTGATACAGTTCCGGTTTAGTCCGTTCGCTGGAGGGCGAATTGTCCGTTTTCAGTCGCGCGCCTTCCCGGGTTTAGACCGCTTTCCCAAGCGATGTATTGACCTCCACGTCCATCATGATTTCCCTCTTCGAAACATCCAGGAGGTCCTGGTCGAACTGTATCCTGCCTTTCTCGAAGCAGACCACGATCGCGGAGCCTCCGAACTCAAACATGCCGACCTCGTCGCCTTTCTTCACCTGCAAATTCAATCCCTTGTGCGTCAATAGTCTATGCTGAGGCGGAAGAACACGGGGAACTCACCTGTGACCCGGATGTCATGAACGACTCGTTGAACTTGACCGTACCGACCTCCTGGGCGCCGATCGCGACGAAGAGGACGGCGCCAAATTCGGGCGAGTCGACGCACACGGCGCAGCGCGCGTTCAGGCAGAGCACGTTGACGGCGCTCCTCAGGGCGACGGGGTCGACGCCGTAGTAGTCGCCGTCGATCTGCTTCCACCACCGGACGGTGCCGCTGACGGGACAATGGTAGCGGTGGTAGTCTGCGGCAGCGTTCAGTCGTGGCTCAATTGTCGAGTACCGGGAACTGACCTTGGGGGCTGAGCCGGTAGCTCGCGACGGCGCCGTCGTCCCATATCCGCGCCGCGACATTGTCGGTGATGAGGTTGCCGATGGTGAAGTCCTTCCCCTTGATCCACAGCCTCGTCGTCTCCGATACGGACTCGAAGCACACCACCCTCGCGTCCGCCGCGTTGACCGCCACGGTGTCGGCGCCCTCCGCCGCGATCGGCCTTGACCCGGGCTTGTGGCGCCGGATGAAGAAGTCCTGGAACGAGCGGTACGCGTGGATGTCGGAGGGCTCGAAGTCGTCCATGTTGATCCCGTACGTCTCGACGAACTGGCGGATCTGCGCCCTGGACTTGGGCGAGGACTCGGTGTCGCCCTCGTGCACGGCCTGCTCGTGCAGGTGCCACCGCATGAGGTGCGTGCGGTCGAGCCAGTCCGTGAGCGGGTTGAAAAGCGCGAGGAGCCTGAGCTTCTTGGTGAGCGGCTGCTGTTCGCGAATATGCTCTCCCGTCTACGATGGTAAGAGCTGTGAGCGGACGCTGCGGTTCTATGTGCGTGGTACGTGCTTTGCGGTTCACGGTCATCCACCCGACCTGCCCCTCCTGTAGGAGTTGAGCTGTTTGCAGCCCATAGTCGACGAGTGCATGTAGATAGCTTGTCATTTTCGTGGTGGCAGAAAATAGCAAGGTTCGTTTGTGCAGCTGCGTCAGCGAGGAATGTATGGAGGCCTACTCCGCATGCGGCTACGTCATCTTGGAGGCGGGCACACGAGGCGTACACTGTATGGGCCCGTGGAAGGAGAAGTGTTTGTGCACATACCCAACCTACTGAGAGAAGGGACCTGACGAGGCTGTGCTAATACGGATGCCATGCCATGTTGTATTTGTAGATCAGTGACTGAAAGAAGCCGGAGACCCGGGCGTTTGAGAGAGGCGTGGCGAGAGCCAATCAAGGGAGCGGCTGGGGGATGAGGCTGCTTACGCAAAGAGGCTGCGATTGGCCACGGAGAGGCGCCGGCGTTATCTCAGCGCGCGCCATCACCCGCACCTCTGCAGTAACAACATCCTACTGACCAGTCCAGCTTACCCCCTCCCTCTCCGCTAGTTCCCACTCTCTCTACTCCTCTCCGGCGAGGTACATGCCTGCCCACTATGCGCCCCTCCCCAACCCCCACGCAGACCCGGACGCAGACCATGAGCTAGAGGCTGCCTTCGACGACTCCGACGACGAGGAAGAACAAGGCGCCCCTGGACGCATACGCAACGGCTACCTCGAGCTCGCCCACGAGGAGCCCGCCGCCTCGTTGTCCGAGACAGTCGCCCCCGAGCCAGCCTCAGGGACGTACAACTTCGAGAGCACCGATTTCGACTGGGTCCGCCCGCCCCCAGGTTCCCCGCCAAGCCCCACGCGCGCAATATCTAACGACTACGGCAACTCGAATGGCGTCGTGCCGGTGCTGACAGATGTGGAAAGGACGAGGAGAGGGTGGTTCAGGCAAACCGCCGCCGCAGTGTTGCCCAATCACTATGTCCAGCGGTTCGGTCTCTCTCAAGAGGTCCCCAGAACACCTGTGGGCGGCGGGACGGGCAATGACGGCGTCTTCGCCAATGTGGTCGCTAAACCGTCTCGTTCGGTGGTGATCCAGGAAGGTATGTGGCATAACATCTATCTGCCATTGCGTTGTGGTGCGGTATGTTCCGAGTGTCCCTTCTATCATCAACCTGTCGGTGTAGGTTTGCGTACCGCTTTTGGCTCCCATACACTGCACATTCCACCTCGCTGCTGTCTGGGATGAGCCGCAGCATCATGGCTTGACAAGGTTACGAAGGCTACCTATTCACCCCGTGTCGCTGGTCTCTGTTGAGGTCCCATATGCACTATGAAGCTGGGCCTCGTACATAGGTCCGCTCTGCAGTGCGTGGGAGCGAACACCACGGCCATGCCACACCAAAATGCAGGCTGAAAGATATCATTGTGAAGGTACTGATCTATATGCGTAGGTGACGAGACGTATCTGGTGCCTGAGGACGCGCAAAAGGACGCACCGCCATCCTACGCCGTCGCCCAGCAAGACGTCGTACCACCATACTGGGAAACGACCATTCACGCCCCCTCCGCCTCGAACGAGCCCGGTGAGGTCGTCATCGACGGCCTGCCCACAGGCTCGCTCTTCTCCTTCCTCTGGAACATGCTCGTCAGCGTGTCCTTCCAGTTCGTCGGCTTCATGCTCACGTACCTCCTGCACACGACCCATGCCGCGAAGCTCGGCTCGCGTGCAGGCTTCGGAATCACGCTCATTCAGTACGGCTTCGCCATGCGCCGGGACAGCCAGGAGGCTGGCTATGGGCAGACCACGCAGGAGGCGTGGAATAGACCACACTTTTCCACCCCGGAGGAGGCTGACGATTATTACAAGAGCTTGAACGCCACAGCGCCGACGACGACGGAGCCGCCGAACGCTGATGGAAGCAACCCCTTCTTCCTCGGGGACGCTGCCGCGGAGTGGATCTCGTTCCTGCTCATGACCATCGGTATGTCATGGCTAGAATCACCCATTGCAGCTGCTTACCAGTCTGTAGGCTGGTTCGTCCTCCTTACCTCTCTACTCGGCTTCTGGCGCGTCAAACGCTGGGAGCGTGGTATCCTCAGTTCGCAGCAGGAGAGCCCCTCTCAGAGGCACGTCAACGGGCCCGCCAACGGCACGCTCATCCACTCGCTCGAGCGCGCCCTGGGCATCAACGGGCTCGCAGATGGCTCGCTCATCCGCACAGGATTCGGGCTCGAGCGGCCGGGTGCGCGAGAGGGCGATCTCGAGGCGGAGATCGCCATTGAGCGCATCGTGGGCCCGTTGGGGGACCCGGAGGAGCGGCGCGCGCACCTTGCGGAGCGCAACGAGTACCAGCTCCCGCTGACGGACGATCCGGAGCAGAACGCGCGCGTCGCACAGGCGATGGCGGAGCAGGCACGGCTGCATCATAACCTGCGCCAGGCGGGGCTTATTTAGGCGTAACGGACGCTGCGTATTCCTATCCTTATCTGTCACGGTTCTGCGGGCACTTGTACGAGGCGGCGTTGTTGCGTTCTATTCTACTATACCTACAGTCCAGGTCAGGCGGCGTGCGGTGCGGTGGGCACACGCAGCGTTCATCTTTTGTCGGACCCACACAGGTTTTGTTGCTGCATGTAATAGTAACTACATATACTGTACATACTGTTCGCTTCTCTTCAAATTCGTCCTTGCTGCTGTCCTTCCAGTGACTGCAGTGGGCGTTCGCCGAGCAACTGCGTGCTCCATTCATTCCTTAGTCTTCGCTTCACTTTGTAACCATACGTGGAATGTGATAGTATAATCGTCGAGCACGTTGGGTTGTACATCTGTTGAGTACACTGCGACTTTCTTCGAAGCGTTCTACACTACCGGCAGCTTCTGAGCCCCCTTTCATCAGCCCTGTTCAGTCCGAGTTCGTCCAGATGGCCTGCATCTCCCGCTTGAACGGCTCGAGCGTGAACTCGACGGCCGAGCACGGGAAGGGGATCTCGAAGTTCTCGAGCACGGTCGGGTGCAGGATGCCGAGGACGCCGATCTCCTGGTCGTCCGGCGAGCCGACCACAGACTTGATGCTGCTCTTCAGGGCTGACAGCGCACTGGTGTGTCTTTCCTTCGGAGGAGCGCGGTAATAGATCGTGGCAGCACGTCCAGGGAAGAACGTCGGGTCTGCTCGGGCAACGGTCAGCGGAGGCTCCGGAGCATGAGATGCCGAGGGCCGTACCTTGCCTCTCCTTGATGTAGTACCCCGTCTCTGCCTTCGTGTCCGTGCTCGCGATCCGTGGGACCTCGAGCATCTGCATGGCCCTATCGAGCAGCCCGTGGATGACCTCGAACCCGGCGGTCTTGTTGCACCAGAGCGCCGCGGCGTGGCGGACGTTGCGCGCCTGGCGCTCGCGCGTCTTGTCCTTGAAGACGACGTCGGCGGTCTCGAAGACCTTGATCGGGAGTGGGTGCGAGCGGTTCTCGCGGATCGTCTTGAGGAGGCCCTGCAGGAGCGACGTGCGCACGACCTGGAACTCGAGCGTCTTCGGGTTCGCGATGCGCACGGCCTGCGTGCCGTCGTCTTTGCGGTTGAGCCAGTCGAAGTTCTCTTCGTGTGAGCACTGGCGCAGGCAGGTATGGTCAGCGAGGGATGGGAGAGACTCGATGCGTGAAGTGTCATACCAGGATGAGAGGTAGGGCCTCAGCCCAACCGGCGAGCGCCCACTCGATGCGGACGATGTCGCTGAGCTTGCTGATCGCCAGCGGCTGCGCCACCGTGCTCGTCGCAGGGAAAGTATCTGGCAGCTTGTTGAAGCCGTATGCGATGGCAGCGTCCTCCATGATGTCGCACTCATGCAGAATGTCCGGCCGTGTGGGCGGGATCTGCACGATGATCTCATCCGAGTTCGCCGTTGAGAGCGTCGCAGAGAGGGTCATGCGCTCGAGGAGCTCCGCTACCTCCTTCGCGTTTAGGTTGAGACCGGTACATGAGTTGATATATGAGGCGTGAGCAGTTGCTGGGCGGTAAGTGAGGTCAGGAGTAATGCGAGTGGTGCCATCAGGGTAGACGACTTTGCACGGTTCAATGCTGGAGAGGCGGTATTAGAGATATTCACTGCAGAGCACGTATTGCAGACGCACGCGAAAGGCACAGAGCAGTATTCTGAGAACATCGTCGTGATGATGTTCGCGACGATCGCCAGCTTCGTCTCGTCCGTCGCCGTGATGTCGATGAAGATGTTGCGCGTGTTCAGGGTGATCTTGCTATGCTCCGAGTTGATGATGGGAGGCATAGAGAGCACGGTGTCGGTTGTGTCGTAGATGATTGGGTAGACAGGTGAGTCCCGTATGATAGGCAAGTATCGTGATAGGTGCTTTTCTGACTAGAGACAACAGAGCCTCAGCGCATGCACCAGATTCACATGCGTTGCACACACCTCATAGACAGTCATTAGCTCTTCTGCGGTGAAGGCTTGTTCCTTATTCAGAGGCACGAACTTGATATCCTTCGGTGACCGTGCCTCATATCTGAACGGTGGCTTCAGCGTGTCCAGGTCGTGCGTACCGATCGCAACGAATTGACGTCTCCTGCACAGGTTCTGGTGCAGTTTGTCCTGCAAGTCATGAAGGAGTCGTAGGATAGTTGAGTGAAGTTGACGTTGCGCAGGACTGCACAGGCAAAGTATGGTCGGATTTGCTTCGTCTGCAGGGCCTTAGACTAGCGCAAGGCATGTAAAACTGTATAACGCACCTCAGGAGCGACAGTGACCGTCAACAGATCTGACTCCCCTCCTGGAGGGTAAGTCAGCTTGTATTGTGGTGCCTTGTCCAGCGCAAGGAATATCCGCAAGGCGCGGGCGATTCCTTCGATGCATAGGAGATCGTATCTTGTCCGGACGAGTCTCATTCTCCGTGAACATTGAAGGCTGTGAACGAACTCACCTGTTTGCTGGGATCTCAATTTTGAGTTGCTATCAACGATGTAAGCTCCAACTTCAATAGACCTATTCATCATTCCCACTTACGGGACGCTCTGCGGGCAGTCCTTTCTTCCTCGCCGCCTCTACTTCTTCAGTCGTCTGCAATTGCTTCTGTTAGTTCACAATTACCAAATCGTATCGGCCAGCTCACATCCTCATCCAACTCAAGACCAAACTCGAACAGGAGTTGTCGAAATCATCGGCAGCTGTGCGGAAGATTGAAGTCTGGAAGAGATCGTACGAGACTTGCACTCACAGTACTCCCTTCCCAGCCTCTTCCATAGATCTTCCTTATCGACAGCGACGGTAGGCATGACGTCTCGCAGTCAGACTTCCAAGGAGGTGCTCGCTGTTGTACAATGCCGAATCTACCAGGCGTGTTCAGCACCGAAATCAGCCAGAGTCGTCGAGTCCTGGTCGAGTCAATGCAAGCTTGCTTGAAGCTTTCTCGGAGATGGATGCTAAGATCTAGATCGCGATCACCCCGATCTACGTACACCGGCACATGCCGCGCTAAACATCCTCGACTCGGAGTCGCAGGGCACAAGTGCTTTCCAAGCACCTGGTCGCCAAATTTCACAGCCTCAGACACAACATGTAGATACCATACAGGGGAGTGATTCGTATAGTGTACAGCAAGTTCCGTGACGAGTCTGGTGAGGGTGACACGGTACACCGCATGAAGACGGCCCTGTGAGCCTGGAGTAGCACAGTATGTCGCTGTCTGTATGCAGCCTCCCAATAGTATATTATTTGCGGTAGAACTGTGGGCAGAGTCACGTTAGTCAAACCAACGAAGATCAACGTAGAATGCAGACGTACGTTGCGCCGGAAGTTGAACCAAAGTGATAGACACCCTCTGTCAAAGCTACTACGGAAGCCACTGCGACGAAGTCTCAGCGATCTTTTCAGACAGTTCAGACGGGGATGCTCACCGTTTATGCGAGAACTCCCATTCACGGTTGACTATTCGGAACGCAATGTCTTCGTACGGCGGGCCAGCGCTGAAGTGCAGTAGCACCGTCTCGTCGTTGCCTGGCTCCTTGACAATCTTGTATGTCGGGGCTTTCGATTTGTCAATGAGATCGGGATAGAAGATGTTGAACTACAGGTAGACAATGAGTTTGTGACACAATGCTTGCAGAACCCGGAACATACCTTGTATCCCTGCACAACCTTGGGAGGAGGGTTGTCCGTGCTGCAAACGAGGTAAGGATCATATTAACACATATGGGAGGATGCACTTACTCGTAGTGTGTCTGATTGTACTTGTTCCACTCGTACCCAGTGTGGACACGATTGAAGTAGCGAGGTTTCCGGGGTCGGTACTTGTCCTCCCAGTTATAGGATGTCGGATGAGTGATGTTTTCCTCGACGTTGAAAAGCTCCTCCTCCTCATCTAACTCCCTTTCAGCCTCCGCGCGATATAGCGCTTCAGAAGCCAAGTCAGCTCCGCTGCTTGTGGGCTCAACGGTTTCCACCTCTACAGGCGCCTGAGCAGTCTTTGGGACGAATCTTGATCCAGCGACTGAACGTCTTTGTTCCATCTATGCCAGCCTTGAGTGTGATGTACGCACGGTGCGATGTTATTTACTCACCAATGCGCGCAGATCCTCTTTCGCAGTCACGATGTCGATTTGACGCTCCTCATAAGACAACTTCCGGATGTCGACAGGCGGGGGGCTCATGGACCTGTCATAATCCTCGACGTCTTCGGTTGCCTCAGCCTCCTGTTGCGCGGTAGTGACAACAGGGACCACGTTGCGGCCGTCGCCCCTCGAAGCAGACTTTGCGACGCCGGCAAGAAGCTCTTCCTGGGCTTGTAATGCTTCGTCCCTCTGCCGCTTACGGAGTTGTTCGAGCCTATTGCGGACCACTACCTCATGAAGAGCCTTCAACTTGGCCTACACAGACGTCGAGTGAATAACAAATATAGCCATTTCTTGTGAGCCTTACCTTGGCCTTCCAGACTAGTAGTTTCTTCAACAAGCTTTCCCAGTAGTCGGTATCGATGGGCTCCCCGCTTGCCAATTTCGCCTGCACCTGTTTCTGGAGAACTACGAGGTGCTCATAGGACTTGCCCTTTAGAAGCGCTGTGATGTCTACTTCGACTGCGGCTGCGGCTTCCACTCCAAGACGTCTAGATGCCTTGATACGGTCCAGTTGATCCTTGCACACAACCATCATGTTCTGTAAGAGTCGTCAGTAAGGAGACTCATAGCTATTACAATGCATGCACATACCGTCCAGAATTCGAGGTTGACCTCAGACTGTTCGAGCCTTAGGTATTTCTCAATATCCTCATGCAACTCTTCCACTTGCTCCGGCGTAAGGCTCTAATGGGTGTGTGAGCAAAGAAGCACTGCATATCACGAACTAAGAACGACTCACATCGAAGATGTTGTAAGGCTCATCTAAGTCAATTTCCAAACCATCATCTTCCTCTTCCCTCCCCCTTCCCCATCTTCATCGTCTTCCTGCGGAGGGTTGACGTAACGAAGATTGAGCGCGAGGAAGTCGATAGCCTTTGCCCTCTTCTCTTTGATGCGGATGGCAGCCCTCCTGCGCTCTTGCTCGAGCTGGAAATCCTCCTCTTTGGACAGCCAGTCTGCCATCTGCACTGTCTCCGCCAACCTATGCATCCTCACCTCTTCCTCTTCTCGCAGCTGTTGCTCTGCCTCACGTTCCGCTCGCCTGCGGTTCAGCCTCTCCAGTTCCTCCTTCGCCTCTTGTCGCCGAAGCGCATCTCTCCTCTGCGATTCTTCGAGGTGAGACCCTGCTTCCGCTCTTTCTCGTTCTTCTTGTGCCAACGGAACTGCTGCCCGAGGTTGACATCGTGGAACGGATTGTCTGTAGCGCTGTATACGCTCAGCTCGGCAACCTGTCGCGCCTCTTCCTCCTCCCGGGCACGCTTCTTCTCCGCTTTCCGTGCCTTCCTATCTGCGGATTTGTCGCGCTTGCGCCTGAACAACAAATGATCAATGGCCATGTAACAGATTGCGTGACGGTAGACATACTTCTTCTTGTCCCGTTCTTCGCTGCGACTCCTGTCTCTCCCCGCTTAGAGCGATCATGGTCGGTGTCAGGAGTGCGACTTCTCGTCCGACGAGACCTCCGCCTGTCTTCCGCGTCTTCCTCGTGGTGCGGACGTTTGCGATCCCGTCTGTCCAAGTCTTTGTCTCGAGATCTGTCGCCGTAACGGTCCCGTTCACGGTCTCGGTCTCGCTCCCGAGGAGATACTGAGCGTGAATTGCGTCTCGGCATGTTACTGTTTGAGCAGCAAGAGCGCAAGAGCGTGCCTACTCACACTCAAGTGTCGAAGCAGATGGTGGTGGTGATGGTGGTGGCGGCGAAGAGGCTCGGCCAGGTCGCGGGCGACGTGCTATGCGGAATATGGGCGCCTAGTACGAGGCGACTGAGACTCGACCGACGGCTGAGCCAAGGCTCAGCTCATCGTCTGCTCTGTCGGGCGAGGGCGAGCCACGGCAACCACGGTGCTGTACAAACCCCTACTGAAGGATCCCTCCTGCTCTGTAATTTAGGCTGTACGATATCGACGATCCTTGGTCCTCTCTGGCAGCAACAACATCATGTGGCGTACAGATATATCACGGTGTTGTCACTCGTTCGCTCGCCTCACACGAAGTCTCCGGACGCAAGCACGCTACGATTACGCCCCTCCCGAGGATGAAGGGGGAGCACCGTATTGGGCCAAGCCTGCTGGTCTTGCCACCCCGCGCGAGGTGCTTGTCCAAGCATGCATTGCACTGGCATGCTGTCTAATGAAGGTTCTATCATAGCTAGCGCACTACCTTGACGAGTTCGTCGTTGGCCAAGAAAGGGCAAAAAAGGTGCTATCCGTTGCGTACGTGATGCTTGACCGTCTGGATCAGCGGGCTTGCTGTTCTGACCAAAGCCAGCGTGTTCAATCACTACAACCGAGTGCACGCGAATATGTCTATGCAAGACCCGACTCAGAGTTCAAGCTGGGTAGATCAACGTGAGGACGATCGTAAGTCCTAATGTAGATGTCAAAATCCTGAGTAGGCTGAGCACTACGTTCAGCTGTAACACCAGCCAATGTGCAACCGCATCCAAATCGACTCCGGCTACAATCTATGATGCCGTTTCAACCCGGTCACCCTCAGCCATTGTTTGAGAAGAGCAATGTACTTGTTATGTGCGTCCGCGAAATATTTGTGATCAGTCAATACTAATGTCTGTCATAAGTGGACCCACTGGATCGGGTTTGTCTTTTCCGCTCCATCCTCATGCGACGTCAGTCTAACGGTCTCACAGGCAAGACCTTGCTGGCCCGGACACTAGCCACCGTGCTCGATGTTCCGTTTTCAGTAAGCGACGCGACATCATTCACGCAGGTGAACATACATACTGCCCACGTCAATCTTCTTTGCACTGACACCGCATCCGTAGGCCGGATGTGGGTCATGTTTGGCACAATTGTTTGGCGCCACTAAGTGCCTGTTGACCAGATGTGGGAGACGACGTTGACATGTGTATACAACGACTCGTAAGTGCACATCCTCGACAAAGCGCAACGAAACTCATTCGTGCTGCTAGTTGCAAGCCGCAAATTGGGATCCATTTCGTGCCAGGTAAGGAACGAAGTCATAAAGTCATCGCAGATAGCTCACGGGCTCTCGTTACGTTAGCATGGGTATTGTGTACATTGATGAGATTGACAAGGTGGCGAGGAAGGTAGGCAGCGGAGGCCTCGAAGGCAGCCGTGACGTTGGAGGAGAGGGTGTACAACAAGCCCTGCTCCGTATGATGGAGGGTTCTACGGTCACAGTCCAAGCGAAGGGTTCCCCGGCTGCGCTGCCACCGACGAGTGGCGATAGTCGGTCGAGAGCTGGTCAGCGAAATCCTAATCTAGCTAGCCGTAGGTTTGCTTTGTCTCCACTTGAAGCTGGCGGCGCTCAACCCGTTCGACACATTAGCTCGACCTGAGGCATACTCCATCGAGACCAGCAACATACTCTTCATTCTGAGTGGCGCATTTGTCGGCTTGGACAACATCATCAAACGGCGCGTGGCCAAAGGAGTAGGCTGAATTGGCCTGTCATCATAACGTCTCCCGCTCACTTCAGTCGCAATGTTAGTCTATAGGCTTTACTGCCCCTCTTTCCTCTTCATCGGAAACGCGAGGCAATGGCCAGATGCCTTTCTTCACGCCGAATACCGAGGCTGTACCAAACATGCTGGACCACATTGAGCCTGAAGGTGAGTCAAAGTGTATCACATCTTGGCGCTCCCCGTTGCTCATTCGCTTCGAAGATCTCGTCCAATATGGGTATTGCATCTCGCAATGATTCGTGAGGCAAATTGAACTCATAGATGCCGGCAGATTCATCCCAGAGTTCATATCTCGAATGCCCTCTATGACAACACTATCACCGCTGAGCATTTCAGATTTACGGAGAATCCTCACGGAAGTCAGAGGATCGCTTGTATCGCAGTATACAGCGCTGTTCGGCTACTCAGGCATCGAGATCAGGTTTACCAGTCAAGCACTGGACGAGATATGCCAGAAGGCCTTCCAACGAGGTGGTGGCGCAAGAGGCCTGCGTGGTATTATGGTATGACCTAGTGCAATATCGATCAAGACATCGGTGTCTAACGCTCTTGAAAAGGAATCATTATTGCTGGAACCGATGTATGAAGCACCGTACGTGAATTTCCCCTGGTTGTGTGGTCAATGATTCTGAATGAATTTCACAGAGGATCTGTGCGTCGACTCATGGAACTCATGCCGGTGTTCAGTGACTGACGGTCTTCGATTTACAGTCGATTCGTCACGTCCTCATTGGTGGCGCTGTGGCGCGTGGTGAGCAGCCACCACAGTATTGGAGTAAAGGCGAGGCGACTGCTTTCTGGGCGGCTTGGGCAACAGAGGAAGAACAGTATCCAAGTGGGTCGCGATAGTTAAGGATGTCTCGATGGCATCGGACAGACTACTGTAACGTCTCTTGTACTGTGTGGCGCCTCCATTGAATTGTCCGTCACTGATTCGGGCCTCCTCACACGAGCGCATAGAACATGGGCGTAAGCATTACACGTTATCCATCTAAACTGCCAGTTATACCGCGGATCACAGGGTGAAGTCAGACTTGGGATGTGTTGACGGGAATATGTGTGATGTCGGGGCACGAGATTTACTCTTCCTTCTTCTCCTCAGCGGCCTCTTCTTTCTCCTCAGCCGTTTCATCTGCGAGCCCCTCTGCTGGGACCTCCTCCTCCTCCGCTTCCTCTGCGGGCTTCTCCTCAGAAGCAGCAGGAGCACCACCGACAAGGCCCGCATTTGCCTTCTGTGCTTCCTCGAAAGCCACCTTGTACTCGGCCGCATCTAAGGATGGTCAGCATCAGTCTCAGCCGCTACATGAGTGATACTCACTCTCCGCGTTTGCGAAGCGAATCGCGAGCGTTTCCGACGTAGGGGGAGACTCAGAGTAGTCCGCCGCCACTTTCCAGACCCAGCTCCTGTCAGAGCCGATGTTGGGCTGCAGCTTCATGTCGGACGTGACTACGGTACGTCAAGACGTCAGACTGATCATAGATCGACCTAAGAGCTCACTCACTGGCGTGGTTCGCGCAAACCTTGAGTGTCTTATCGCGCCGCATCACTAGCCGCACTTTCTTCGTCTCCTTGTGCTGGAGCAGCCTAACGTCGCCGGTACCACGTTCTTTCCACTCAGAGGAGTCCGATGCAAATCGGAACAATTTGGCACGCCTGAACGCGTCGTGTGGAGGTCGATCAAGATTATTCGTGACAATACTCTTAGAGATCAAAGGCGTACATTTTGAAGAGCACATCTTCGTCCTCCTCATTCGTCTTCGTTGTTACCTGCTCCGTGAGCTTGATAACGGGCTCGAAATGAGGGTCGTGCTCCTCTTCCTGCGTCAATGTAAAAGAAAATTAGCCGTCGCGTCGGGCAGAGCACAGATCGCAAACATCGATCGACGCGTCTGCGCATGCCGACAATTCAGGAAACACATACCCTGGGGGCGAGAGCGTCAGGTGTGTCGGTCATGGTGAGATGGTGGTAGGTCGTAAAGAGTCGAAAAGGATGGAACGCAGAAAGTGGCAAGCACAAGCACGTCGCGTGTGATGGCTTTCGCCCTTTGACCCAGAATTACTGACCCGGAACAGACCCCGGGGACTCTTCGCAGCGGGGTTCCCTGGGTCTCTGCGCCCGCCACGACTACCGAGGCGTTCAGTACGGTTACCTGTCCCGACACCTCGTCTACGGACGACCCTCCACGAGCACAATGTCAACACAATGTGCCCGAACTGTCTTCCTGCTATGTCTCTCCTTGCTGAGCTCCCTCGTAACGGCACATATGATTGAAGTCCCAGCGGGCAAGAAGGAATGTTTCTTCGAGGATCTCCATGTCAATGACAAAGTGCGTGTGCACCTTCACTTCTCCGAGTGAGGTACTTACGCTCAAGCTCTACAGATGACAGTGACATATCAGGTCGGAGGTGGTGGCCACCTCGATATTGATTTCTGGGTAAGTTACATACGATCGTGTGGCATGGTCAGTACTCACTGGGTCGCATGCAGCTACAAGATCCAGACCATAACGCACTGGCAAACCATGAAAGACACAGTACTGGAACAGTCTCAATAACGGCAAGAAAGGATGGGAGGCACGAATACTGTTTCTCAAATCTGATGAGCACCGTGGTGGATAAGCTCGTGAGGTGCGCCCATCCGCGATTCGTGTCCAGCATTTTCGTTATCTGAACATCCGTCAGCTTCAACGTCCATGGAGTCATCTATGTAGATGACGATGGTGAGTCTACTTCATGTCCTCGGCGGTCAATATCTGACATGCGTAGACACCGTCGCCCCAATCGAGCGCGAAATCCGACAACTAGCCCACGGCCTGACCGCGGTGAAGGACGAGCAAGAATACATTGTCATTCGAGAGCGGAGACACCGCAACACCGCTGAATCCACGAACTCGCGTGTGAAGTGGTGGTCCATATTCCAGGCGATTGTGCTCTTCGCTGTCGTAGCATGGCAGGTGTATTATCTGAAGGTGCGTCCCCTGCCAATTCATGTCCTTCATGGCCTCACCGATATGGCTATAGTCATTCTTTGAGGTCAAGCGTGCATTCTAGTGTACTGGGAATCCATTCCGGCATTGGACTATTGAGACTGTAGGTCTTGTAACAATCTATTCGCCCAAACAGTCGCTGGAGAGGCGCTCATCAAGCCAGTCACTACACAGCTTACTCTGCGAAGGCAGCCAAGCTAATACAAAGTGCGGTCAGCTCTCACTCACTGGGATCACTTCCGGATGACGTGGCACAGGCTAACTTGAGGCTCATCATGGCTCATCGCTTCGGACACCGGGCCTACGGAGGGATCCAAATAATGTTTCTCATGTTTCACATGAGATGGTCCATGTTCCTTTCATGGCTTGGCTTGGCATTGCGAATGACGCTGTGTTTTCGTTTTGCGTGGCCGTGCGTATACTGTGCTTGCACCCTTCGTATGTCGATATACACTGGCGACAGCCGCGTGCGTGCCGCGCCGCGTTGCGCAGAGTCGACTGTCGCAGGCTGTTCAATCACATGATCGTGACAGTGCGCCCACCAATTCAGTACCACAGTACTTCGCTTATTCTACTTAGGTCTCCCCATCTGCAGTGGGTAGTAAGCTCAGACATGTCCTCGCCCTCCTCTGCCCGCGTTGAACTCGACGCATTCTATGCGCCCATATCCGAGAGGCAGTTGGTGCGCTGTTCGGAGGGGACAGCTGTGTATCTTCTACTGTTACACCGTGCTCCAAGGAGTGTCCTTCAACTTACATCGTCGTGGCAGCAGAATAGGCACACCGCACATCGGTAACATTTGCTTCGTAGGCTCTCCAATGGTTTGCAAGACGAAACTGGTCGCCCGGAAAGCAGCTATCGATTTGGCAATAAGGTTGCGTAGCGGCCTTTCGTTCGTCCACAGTCACTACGGCGCCATGTTCTGGGACCGTCGAGATGGTCACCTCAGGTGCACGTACTGAAGTACTCAGCGAGTGAAGCTAGCAAGCCGGAAGAAACACATGGGCGTGCATAGGCATGTTCGGGCGAAAACAAAGTTTGGTGAGACGCCGGCTCGTCCAGTGCGACAACGTTCGCGGAAGTGGTAAATGAAACTTTACAGTGCACTGCATTGCTTCTCTCGCGCGGTGTCTCCATATCTGTGGATCGATCTAAAGGCACCTTACCCCTGCGCTTTGTGGCGCGTGCAACTTTGCTTTTGTCTCCCCTATCTTGAGTAGGGGCAGGTGCGTCCGATCCATCTCGTTGTTCGTGTGTCAACCTTATGGACCAACGTGATATAATTGGCACATTCAGGCGCTGTTGACCGCTTACGCCGCACGACTATTGCAGTGCGCACGCCCTCACCCTCCCAGCCCGACGTCGATGTCCGCTCATACAATGTCCGCCCCAGACAGCCCGATGCCCGAACGAGTGAGCCCAGAGGCACTTCCCTACGTCCAGGATGAAGACTTCTGGTATCCAGATGGCACAATCATCCTAGTGGCTCGCACAGAAGTGGCGTTTCGCGTGCACAGAGGAGTACTCGCGGATCATTCCGCTGTGTTTCGCGACCTCTTCGCGGTGCCCCAGCCTCCAGAAGAAGAATGTCACGCAGGATGTCCGATGGTGAATCTTTCCGACGCACCGAACCAGATGAGAAGTCTGTTGAGAGCTCTCTATCACCCACGCAGGTACGTTACTTTAGCTTTAAGCTCATGCGGAAGGAGGTCCATTGGCAATGTCTCAAATAGATACTACATGCCCGACCAACGTGTATCGTTTGCCATGGTCGCAGCACTCATTCACCTCGGCCACAAGTACGCCATAGACGATCTCGCCACATCTGCCCTATCACGCCTTAGGACTTGTTTCTCCACTTCCTTCGACACGTACTACTCAGCTATCACTGCCGGCGGCAGCCAAGCGATGTCCTGCACATCGGAAGACGCAATCGCTGCGGTGAATCTCGCGCGCCTCATAGGCGAAGATGCGACCACCATCCTGCCGAGTGCGCTGTACACATGCTGCCAACTCGGCGCTGACGTGCTCACCCGCGGAATCCTCGACGACGGCGGAGACGTGCAGAAACTCGGCGACGCAGACCTGGAACGGTGCATCGACGCCCGGGCGCGACTTGCTGCGCTCGCGATGTCGTCCGCTGTCCGGAGGTGCCAACTGAACTCAGACGACCAGGAGACTCCGAAGGAAGGTCGTTCACGTTGCACGCAGGCGTTCTGCACGCCCTATCTCGCTTCGGCCGCATCTCGAGTGCTTTGCGGGTCATTGGGCCTCCCGAAGTTGTCCGGAGCCTTGGACTCCATCGATTGGTTCGTCGCCGACTCCGTGAGGGGTGGGCTGTTGTGTCACGTCTGTGCCGCCAAAGTCAAGGACAAGGACAAGCAGGAACGACTCCGAATATGGAAGATGCTGCCGGCGGTCCTCGGCTTCAAGTTGGAAGGATGGAACGAGACGGGTCAGCATAAATCGTAGTGCGGCATCGAGGTTTGTGAGCTTGTTTGGTTTGTATTGAATTAACATCGCTGATGAAGTCGGTAGTAGTCACTAGCTGTGCTTGAATTCGTGCTTCGGACTGACTGACACATAAAGTCGGTCGATGCTGTGTTCTCATTTTGGCATGACCTCGACTAAACGGCTGCGATAGCGAAGGACAGAATGCATGTAGCGATTTATATCTACGAATCAAACTAAGTATCACTCTGGTCTCAGGTCGGATACTGGACAGACTTTTGTGCAGATCGTGGTACCAGACGGGACATCTAGATCAACAGGCATGGATCAGCAGAAACTTGCCGGAGAGGGGCTCTCGCCGAATGTCATGTCTGAAAAGGACACGTGCCTTTCATACTTGAGGCTTGGGATGGAGGAGCGCACTCACCACATAGTCTTCTGGCAGCTTACAGAGAGGCACAGCGACGTCAGCCCGATGGTCGAACGCGGAAGGTGAGTGACTACGGAAAGCTGTTGCACATTGATGTCGCTTATGCTACAAGGATACATCTGTGCCCGTTCATTCAATCTCTAGCTTCAGGTACCCTCCTATAATCTCCATGAACTTCGCTCGCTCCTCCCACTGGGCCATATGCGAACTGTTGGGGAAGGTATACCACTTGACTCGCGGCAACACGTTCCAGACAGGTGCTATCACACTATCCGCGGCCTCGTCGTACGCGCCATTCGTAATGAGGATTGGGACGTTGATTTTCGGCAACTGAGGTATAATATTCCATGTCTTTAGGCTCCCGGTGATAGTGAACTCAGAAGGGCCCTCCCTATCGTCCTGGTGAACAACGTCGATCCGAGTAAAGCGAAGGACATACATGGTTCCGTAAACTGTTGGGTCTTCTAGTGCCTTAAACGTCGCCACTACTTCCGGTGGGTATGGGTCAAGTCGGCAGACAAACTGCTTGTTGTACACGTTCATCGCGTCAGCGTATTCTGGGGAGTCGAATGTCCCCGCCTTCTCATGTTTGCGAATTGTCTCCTGCGCGCATATGGTCAACATTGCATACACAGCCCTTAATGTCTCTACTCACCACTATGTCTGTTGGCAGAGTTTCAAGGAGCTTGCGCGTCGCATCTTCCCATAGTTTCATGGAAACCAATCCAGACGACAGGATGAGTTTCCTGAGACCAGCTGGTTGTCTCACAGCAATCTCTAGTCCCAACATCGAACCCCACGAGTGTCCCAACACATCATAGGTCTCGACTCCGATATGCGTCAGAAGATTATGGAATTCGTCAACAAAAAGTTGGACGGTCCAAAACTCCACATCTCCGGCCTTCTCGGGTAGCAGCGTCGACTTTCCACAGCCCACCTGGTCGTAGAGCACGACCGGCATCCCGTATGCGGCCTCGGCCAAGTCGGCCAGTGAGAGTAAGTAATTCATCGTTGCTCCTGGGCCACCATGCAAGCAATGAGCGGGGTGACGCCGGACTTCAGCTCCCCAAAGATCTTGTAGTATGTCTGGCAGGCTTTGCCTGCGCTAGGCACGCTGAGTGGGGCAAACCCCTCTGTGACGGTCACCGACATTTTTGGCGGCTCAATGACGGAGCTGTATGTTGCCGGAAGTGCCAGTGGAAGCGGCGGACTTGGGTGGTGAGTACGGTGGACGCGTGGAAGACTCAAACCGTGCCCCTTGCTTTTATAGTTGATTCAGCTTCCTTATCGTGTTACGGCCTGAATATGCGGACAGTTTGCCACGTAGATAACACTCTCGGCCCGCCCATCCCACCAGTAGTAAGTGATTGTGACCATGTGTTGGTCCTTCGCGTGTCGTCGACTTCGTTCTCCCAGGATTCGTGCGCACGGGCCCGAACACGCACTTTCAAGCGGGCCTCTCGGTGTTCCAATTCGGTGTGTGATATGTAATTATAACCTGATTGAACGAGAATGCCCCAAAGCAAACTTCAAACTCGAGTGCCTGACCGAGTTGAGCGCACTTGCCTTGTGGAAGCTGGGATCGCCATCAGGACGACAACGCGGTTCAAGATGTTCCTAGGGACACTCTCGACGCTGTGGTAGCTGGGCTCCCGCAAGCTCTTCACCATTCGATCATGGATGTCGCGGCACCCCTGTAGTCCAAGTCGAGAGCAATCAGTCATAAGGACCCAACGCGGAACGTCTGGTTCTGATTCAGAAATCGCGTAACATGGAACTGCATCCTAGGTAAATGACTACGGCGCCTGCAAGAAGTCGCCGACAATCTGCATGTACCTCTCCCGTTCTTCCAAGTGCGGTATGTGCGCACTCTGCGCGAACGTGACCCACTTCGCCTGTGCTACTGCCAGGAAGACGGGAGCAATTGCGGCATCCGACGCCGCTTCGAACGCACCGTTCGTCAGCAGGACAGGACGGAGATCTTGTGAAGCTCTGGACGGATGTCCCACGTCTTGATCGAGCCCGTCACAGTGAAAACCAAAGGCCCTAGCCTATAGAGATAATATCAGGAGCAGTATCTTGGTTGCAAGGTCAAGACCCCTACATTGTGGAGTATACTGTAGGATCTTCGACCATCTCGGCGAAACTCCTCTGTACCTCTTCAGGCCAGGGATCGAGTCTAAGCATGAACTGCTTGTTGTAATGTCCTATTGCCGCCTGATACTCGGGGGAATCGAAGGTGCCATCGTTTTCGTGCTTGGCGACCGTATCCTAGAGAGGCAGAGATCAGATAAAGATCTACACCTCTCGACATTGAGGCTTACCTGCACCTCCTGTGGAAGCATTTTCAGTAGGTTTCGGCCGGATTCCACCCAGAGTGAGAAAGCCGCGGGCCCCGATGACAGCACCAGCCTCCTCAGTTCTTTCGGTTGCTTGACCGCGATCTCCATGCCTAGCATGGCGCCCCAAGAGTGTCCCACAATATCGTAGGTCTCCAGACCGAGGTGCTTCATCAGGTTATGGAATTCGTCCACAAACATCCGCACGGTCCAGAATGCGGCGTCGCCGATCTTCTCGGGTAGATGCGTCGAACGGCCACTGCCAACCTTGTCGTAGAATACGACAGGCGCACCGCCATGCGATGGCAAAGTGAGATCGACGAGGGAAAACATGTACCCGTGCGATGAACCAGGCCCGCCATTAATTACGACGACGGGGCACTTGTCGGAGGTGAGATCGCCCAATACTTTGTAGTATGTCTGACAGGGCTTCCCCGCGCCAGGTGCGTTGAAGGGTGCAAAGCCTTCGGTGGTGGTTGGCGTTGACATGTTAAGATCAGGATGATCGCGTTGTAGATGATGGGCCATCCTCCAGCAATGCCAGGTCATTAAGTAGTCTCGAGGTCAACGCCACTGCGAGTGCGTGTGGCCAGACGACTCAGACCAGACGTGCGCAGTACGCGGCGGTGCCACCGCAGATGATGATGATGCCCATCATTGCGAGTTGTGACACTTACCATTGAGATTTCCGTTCATTCCGACAGGGCATCTGTCATTGGGATTCTAGGCTTGACACGAAACCCTCACGTGGAGGGTCTTGCGGCGAGACTAATCCGGATTCAGAGTGATTGATGATTTGAGGTCAAGATTCCTGTTCAAAAGACCGTACCAAGGAACCAAAGTATGACGCACCCAAGACACTTTACTACTCCTGGACGTCTGAAATCGTTACCAGTCAATCTGAACAGCGCCAGCTAGTCGCACAGAAACCATCGTCTCGCACCTAGCATGAGATGTGACGTATGTACACCCTCATCCGACGGAGGGGACGGCCGCGAATTAGGCACACTTGACGATGTAATTGGCCCCTCATACACATGGCGTCGTATTGATAAACGAATGCTGTGATCTTCCGTTAATTCTGTACGCCTCACGACTCGACAATTTCCCATCCGATCGGTTTCCCTGCCCAGAAGGGCACGACGCTCTGCTCGCCTTGTACTAGCTGCTCTTCAACCAACCTACCGAACACGCGCCTAATGACCACCTTGCCCTCACTCTGGGAGACGGGCACGCGGTAGAAAGCCCGCCCATAGGTGCTCACAAATCCCTCGAGGCGGCCGAGCGCGCCAAACGAGTCGAGAAGATGGGCAACAAGGGGGAGAAGGATAGCTGAGGTGTATACGCCCGCTGCACACGCGTGCAGAGGTGAGGCCGTGGATTTTGTGTGCGGGGGATGTGGTGCCGAATCTGAACCTAGGAAGAAACGGGGATGCCCTGGAACGAGATGTACTGTGAGTAGGTAGGATTCATTTCAAACGACGCACCTTCTTTGATAACGTCCTGGAGCGCCTGCCTATCGTCGGGGTATTTCGCAACGGGCTTGCAGAAGTGCCACGACTGACCGGCCCAATCATCGACAGTCAGCGCGAGGTGGTGTGCGGTGACGGTGCAAGCAACAGTGTCGCCCAGGCCCTTGACACACTCGACAGCAGCGCGTGTTGTCGCGTGCTCGAGAACGATGCGCAGGCGGGGAAACGTGCGTGCAACTTCCGAAGGTGAGGCAAGAAGGCAGGCTCGGCATTCAGGACGCAGATGTTGGTGGACGCGTCCGACGGGACCTCGCCATGGAGGTTGAGGACCATGTCCTCCTGCTCCATTGCCTCAAACACGGGGTAGTAGGCCTCATATGACTCAATACCACCATCGGAATTGGTTGTCACGCCACGAGGGTAGGACTTGACACCTGAGCACACGTTTCGACCTGTGAGCGCGAGGGCGAAACGCGGAACTACGGACCAACTACGCCTGCGCGTTTTGCTTTCCGTATCTCGTCGGGCGTGAGCTCCGGAGATAGGTACAGAGTCATCAAGTAGTCAATAGTAGGGTCTGCGGCCTGCAGCTGCGCCCTGTAGAGGAGAGCCTCCTCGGTGTTGGAGATGGGTGGTCTGAGGTTAGGCTGGAGCGATGGTCAGATACCGATGTTGTGGAAGAGAGGCAGCCAGTACCATGACATAAGCGAGCCTGAAGCCTCCTTTGCGGACATGGGGGGCAAGGAAGGCAGCAAACTCGCCCTGGCGCAGGTGGACATGGAAGTCGGCGGGCGCGGCGATGGCGAGCGAGTCGGACATGGTGGCTGGAGGACTTGGACACAAACAGACGCCTGCGCGACGGCGCCGGGTGTGCGCGGTCACATGCTCGACGCGTGCCCACGGTTCGGTTGCTGGCAGCGGCGGTTCAACTTCATCTTAGCTCTCCCTTCCATCTGGGCGCCCCCTTCTTTCACGGCCCTGACGCTTACGACTGCAAACCACAGAGGTGGTATCTTCGACATGGTTGCCGCAGGGTCCATCACCGTTGCTGGTATGTGTACTCTTTGTCTTGCAGTGGCCGAAGCGTTCACCGGGATGCAGTCCGCGTCCGCCCGCCAACATCATGGGAGGCTACACGACTTCCACAAACAACATATGACAACTTTATACGTACGGATGGAGCGCTCTCCATGTCCCCAGCAAAGGCTGCGACGAACAACGCGCCTCTTCGCGATGTCATCCAAGTCATTGACGATCGCGTGCTCACGTTCGACCCCGATGAGAAGGACCCATCTAGGGCCTTCGTCGAGCGGGGCTTCCTTCCTCCGGGGACGAAACGATACAAGGATCGCCGCTTCATATTCGACAAAGTGTTCGACCACCAGGCGCGGCAGGAAGGCGTCTACTGCGGCACCGCAAAGCCGTTGCTCACCAACCTACTAGAAGGATACAACGCAACTATCTTTGCCTACGGCGTATGTCTTGCAACGTACCCACATTTCGTCGCTAACGCACCATCTGTAGGCTACCGGCTGTGGCAAAACACATACTATCAGCGGTACTGATACCGACCCGGGTATTATCTATCTGACGATGGCCGACCTGTTCCAGAGAATCGAGGATCGACGGGAAGAGTACATCATTGACGTTTCAGTCACATTCCTGGAGATCTACAACGAGAGATTCGCGATCTTCTTGCAGAACCTGGTACGCCGACGCCGCGTGGAGGCCTGCAGATCCGAGAGGACAAGACAGTGAAAGTGATAGGGCTGCAGGAGCTCCGACCGACAAGTGCGGACGAGGTCAAGTCTATCGTCTTGCTTGGGAACTCGCGGCGGACACAGTCCCCTACGCATGCGAACGAGACATCGTCGCGCTCGCACGCGGTGCTCCAAGTGCATGTTGCGCAGGCGCCACGAACGGCGAACATCACGGAGCAGCGGACGATGGGCACGCTGTCGATCATTGACCTCGCGGGTAGCGAGCGTGCTGCGGCAACAACGAACATGGGCCAGCGGATGGTCGAGGGCGCTAACATTAACAAGTCGCTGCTCGCCCTCGGAAACTGCATAAACGCTCTGTGCGAGAGTGGAGGCGCGATTCGCCATGTGCCATATCGGAACAGCAAGCTTACGCGCCTGCTCAAATTCTCTCTCGGAGGCAACTGTAAGACTGTCATGATCGTCTGCATTGCGCCCACATCGCTGCACTTCGATGACACGCAGAACACGCTCGTTTACGCGGAGCGCGCGACGCGGATCAAGACGAAGGTCATCACGCGCAACGTCGTAAACGTCGACCGCCACGTCGGACAGTATGTTGAGGCGATCAACCGCCTCAACTTGGAGGTCGCGGAGCTCAAGCAGAAGGTCGCGGGCAAGCGTGACACCGAGGCAGAGAGGGAGAAACGTCGCCGTCAGGAGGCAGCAGCCGAGGTTGCACGTTCGAAGAACGACATGCAGCAGAAAGCAGAGCAGATGCAGCCTTCCATCGTGGACGGTGCCAGCTGTGCAGGCAAGATTGCTGTCGCAGAAGCGAAGCTCAAAGTCATCCGTACGCGCCTCGCGCAGCTCGATACAGAGGCATCGTCTTCATCCACGTTCCCTGCCGACCTGGAGACGGAGCGGCAGTTGCTCAAAGCACTTGCGGGACCGGAAGAGGATGTCGTCAAGGCGCAGTCCGTGTTGAATGCCCGAGTGCAGCGCTCCAGCAACTCTGACGCCATGTTTGATGCGACGCTACGTGCCGTCAGCGAGCGTCGTTCGGACAAACTCGATGAGTACGCTGTCGATAACGTGAAGCTCGACGCGCGCTGGCGCAAGGCCGAGATGGAGCGTGCGAAGGCGGAGGCTGGAAAAGAGGTCCTGAAGGAGGCAGTCACTAGCCAAGCGGAGGCTTTGGTCAACCTCGTCGGCCTAGTGAGCCGCTGTACAGTGATGTTGGGCGACGCGAGCCGCATTCTGGCGACTGCAGCAGGGGAGGGCAGAGATGGCATGGAGGCCACCGTCAAAGCCCTGTCTTCGTCTCTCGGCAATGTCGCTGAAAGCAATGACGAAGCATTCAAGGCACTCCTCGGACACTCGATTGCTTCCTACGCTGCTGGCGCTGCCCCGTCCTCACTCAACACCTTCAAGGGTTATCCTTCCGCTCTCGGCATGGGCAGGTCGGCATCAGGGCCCACCGTGTCACAGCCAGGAAAGCCACGGCTTTCGAGACGTTCCTCGTCTTACGGCTCAGCCGCACCGAGCTCTCCTCTGCGCAAGTCTCACAAGAGTCCTCGCAAGTCGCTGCGCTCCAGCCTTGCTCCGTCTTCCGCGCCATATAGGCGTGTCTCTGACAAGGACAAAGGCAAGAAGAAGGGGGTGCAGTGGCGAGACGAGGCAGGCCAGGGCAACATCGACGACGGCGGGCTCGGTGCAGTGGCGCCAGTCATCACCGTGTCGACACCCGACCTGGCAGAGACGTCTTCTGCTCCTGCGTTGGAACCGAGCTTTGCTTACAAGCGACCTACCTCAGCAGCTGGGTCTGAGAGCGAGTGGGAGGACGAGAAGACAGAAGACAGCTTCAACGTCAGCTTCTCGCAGAATGCCTCACACGACGTATCTGTCTCCGCCGCAGCCGCAGGCGCCGTTCGCAAGCGGCCGAGGGCGAGCCGGCTCGATCCCTCCTTCCTCAAGTCGAAATCCCGGAGCTCGAACCTCGAGAGCCTGGCAGAGAACGACGAGGACATCGCGACGGTGCAGGGCACGCCTACGAAGCGGCCCTTGGGTGACCGCAACATGAACCGTATCCCCTCCCCGGACGGCTCTAGCAGCAGCTCCAGCACCATGGACGCGCTTCACATCCCCAAGGGACGCGAGAGGCAGCACGGAAGCCCTGCGAAGCGGGCGCCGATGACACCGAAGGTCGTCGGTATGAGCAAGGGCGCGCGCAGGCGGTCGGCCATCGGGCCCATGCGCAGCGACCGGACGCGGAGGCGGTCGAGCATGATCCCACAGCTGTCGCCTGTAGACCGCGATGCGAACGATTCTGGCAACACGTCGCAGTTCCTCAACAAGAGTATGTCGGGCGCGCGGAGGGTCGCTGTCAACGGAGGGGAGCGGTCGCCGGCGAAGCGGGTGAAGAGGATATCGCTGCTGAGCGCGTCGTCGAATAAGTTGACGGCGTCTGCCCGCTTGAAGCTGCCTGACGCGAACACCAGCGCCGAGATGAGCTTCAGCGGCATTGGCAAGGGCGTAGGGAGACCGACCTGGAAGTGAAGGACTGCAGCTATCTTGTATGACCATAGAGTACAACCATGACCATGACGACCTGCCTGTACCACCTCTATTATGACCATCGTTGGTTTACTTTCGATTTCGTAGTACGTGTCTTATATATATTGCTATGCATTCCGCACGTTGTTGTCTTAGCACGCCCCTTGTTCCTGTTCCTATACCCTGTCTCTCCTTCATGCGAAACTTGTGTACTGTTCCGCAGATATCTCAGAAATGGACTGCTCAAACGCTATTGAGAGGATCACCGGGCATTGTAAACATTATATCAAGGTGGGCGAATATCGTGGTCATGCCAGCTGCCCATGGCTACAATACTGCCACCTCTCATTAACGTCCCTGGACCGTATCACCGTCTATAGCGTTGTACAGCAGCTAAGTGCTAGAACTCACCGTTGGATATCTGGATATCCGGTATGGCCACACCCCTCCGCCGGGTCCGGGACTAAGTACCGCCTTCAGTGACGGATTTCGAGCCTACTACTTACGCCGTTCATGCGTCAAGCCCTGCTGCGTACTACCATCTCATCATAGGCTAGTAAAACACCTCCCATTAGTACAGTAGACAACGCCGATATCTAGCAACACCGCGTTCTCGCCAACGCAGCACACACAAGTAGATTACAACGACCATATTAGTCTGCGCCAAGTCCCCACACACCCCTACAAATGCTACTAGATCCGACCCCCAAATACACTCGATGATAGACGTGCCGGCCACGGAGCATGCGTGTATAAGCAAAAAGAAATGCGTGTATGTAAAGGCCCAACGCGTGTGCGCCCACTCCCGAACCTCGACCCCCTCATGCCCCGTCCCCTCACGCACCGTCCAAACCCTCCCCGCGCGGACCGGCCCCGCGGACCAACACCGCCACGCTCTGCGCGACGAACACGACGAGCAGCGCGCCGACGAAGGCCGTCGCGCCCGCGGGGACGAGCGCGCCGAGCACCGCGCGCATCAGCAGACGACGCAGCCACCAGAGAACCACCTGCAGGCGGGACGCGGCGGCGTAAGAACGCGCCCTTCAGAAGGAGGAAAAGCGGGCGGGCGTGAGCGGGAGCGGGCACGGGGCGGGGGAGGAGAGGGAAGGGGGGGGAGATAGGATGGAGATGGAGGGTGGGTGGGGGAGGGCTGGAACGCAGGACGCACCAATGACTCTGCAGCTTCTCGATCCAGTGCACGACGAGGCGCAGGCGCAGGCGGGCCGAGCGGATCGGGAGGAGCTTCGCCTTCTCGTGTTCGTCGATCGGGAGGAGCTGCAAACCGCCGGCGCCGCACACACACCGCCCAACCGCGCACAGTCGCACCAGCCGCGCCACGGAGAACGGAGCACGATTTCCGCCGGACGGAACCCAAGCGCACCGCGATCGAAATTGAACCGCGGACGGACGACACACAACCAAGAAAGCCAAGAAAGCCCGTCAGCGCAAACGCCCAAACACCACAAAAGCGGCAGCCCCGGAGAGGAGCGGGGGATGGAACTGGAGACACTCACCGCACCCATCCAGAAGCTGAAGCTCGCCGGGTCCCTAGGCATCTCGACGTAGTGCGTGTTCAGCCGCTGCACGACCCACGGCGTGCCCTCCCTCAGCTCGCGCAGGAACGCGTGGCACACCTCCATCAGCTGCGCTATCGTCCGCGTTTGCCCTACCGCCCGCCCCCCGGAAACTGCCTCCTCCTCCTCCTCTTCCTCCCAGTCATCCACCTTCTCCACCCTCGCGACGAGATAGCCATCCAGCGTCCCCCTCTCCAGAATCCTAAACCGCCACGCGCCCGACGTCTCGACCACCGCACGCCCGTCGGGCAGCATCTGCACGTTGCGGATCTCCAGCATCGTCCCGTACTCGTTCCCGTGTTCGTCTGCGCCGCCGTGCGTTGCGGTGCGGGTTGGGCGTTTGGCGGGTGGTTCGTGGACGCGTGCGGCTGGTGCGCGGGGGGAGGACGAGGAGGGTGCGGTGCGCGGGGGCGGGATCATCCCGAAACGCGGGTTGGGCGTCGCGAGGCAGCGCCGGAGCATCAGTCGATACCTAGCATGCACGCGATGGCGCGTCAGGACGCCTGCGAGTGAGAGGGAAGCGGACGGGGCTCACCGCGGCTCGAAGAAGTGGAGCATGGTGGGCATGCCCGGGTAGCTCAGCTGGGCGATCATGATCGGCGTGTCCAGGCGGGCGTCGCGCTCCTCCGCCTCGAGCGCGGCGCGGCGCTCAGCGTACGCCTCCGGGAAGGCGTGTAAGACTGCGACGCCCGGTCAGCTCACGCTCACGGACGCAGGTGTCTGGCGTCAGGCAAGACTCACTGATGGCCAACACGAGCTTATTGCAAGGCTGGTCCTGGAAGTACGCGTATTCGAGCGCGTCGCGGCATATAGGGCACGCCATGTTGTAGTCAAGCGAGCGGTGCAGACATCCCGCGCAGAACGTCTGCGAAATCGCGTCAGCACTCTTCCGCGGGAGACCGCAGCTGCGTTCGACGCGCCAGAAGCAGACGGCGAATCACACACAAGGCAGACTCACATGCTGACAGGGCGCCGTGACAGGCTGCACAAACAACTGGCTACAAATGTCGCACGTCAGCTCGCCCATCAGCTCCTTCTCAAACCGCGCCGCGGGGTCGCGCTCGGCCGCGTCGGGCACCGGGCGGCGGGCGGGCGGAGGGGCCAGGCGGCGGCGGCGTTTCCTCGGGCGTGGGGCACGTCGGGTGATGGCGAGCGCGCACGTCGGGCCGTCCGGGGAACACGAGCAGGCGAAGACGCACGGCCGGACGGAGATGTGTCGGCACTAACAGATAGTGATGCTCTGGAGGGCCCGCAGCGGGTTCAATTGCACGGGGTCGGGGTCAAGGTACATGTCGCTGATGTCGTGCTCGGGGTCCACGCGCGGGGCCGCGTCGTCGTCGTCGTCCTCCGTCTCCTCGTCGGTGTGCTCGTCGGGCGGGTATGCAGGGGCGCTCTCGACGCGGTCGCCGAGCTCAGCGTCGTCAAACCATCTTTGCGCACGGTCCACGAGCTCGATGATCTTGCTCACGGTGACATCCGCCCTACCCTCGCGCACCCTGTCCTCGGCAGACTGGACGCCCGGGACGGTGAAGTAGCCGACGTGGGATTGCGGGTGGGGCGCGAGCGCGGGGGCGGGCGGGGCGGTTGTGCAGGTTGGAAGGGGACACCGTCCACGGGCATCTGCGCGGGCGTGTGTGGCGCAGAGAGTGTGCCCGCATCGGAGGGTGACTGGTGAATGGAGGAGTGCGGGGAGCGGGCAGAGCGGGCAGCATAGGAGGGGACGGAGACGCGCGGGCGTCAGGGTCATTGGATCCGCTGTGCTGGGGCTGGGCGAGGCAGAGGATGGCGGAGGCAGGGGAGATGCACTGCTCGATGGGAGACGAGAGGACGAGGCGGTGGTGGTTGGAGGGAGAGCAGGAGGGCGAGAGCGGGGCGTAGGCCGTTGTGGAGAAGGCGGCGAGCCGAGAACGCATGCGGGGCAGATGAGGCGGAGGATGGGGACGGGGATGTCGGGGATGTCGGGGACGCCGCGGACGATGGTGGGCCGTGGATGGCGGGCGAGGGAGGAGCGGGAGGGGGAGAGTGCATCGCGCGGGGGACGAGGGCGATCGATGGCGGGCAGGCTGCGAGGGATATCGAGCCGGGCTGGCGTGTGCAGGCAGGTCTCTGACCGCATCTGGCTCGCGCTGGCGATGCTTTCCCTTGTCCGACAAGGAGGCGGACGGGGACGCGCGCGCTGCACCCTCGCACCGCGCGTCTTGCCCTGGCGTGTCGCGGTGGGTGTCCTCGCCGTCGCGCAGGGCTGGAGTGTGGCCTGGAGGGGGTCGGGCGGAGAGGGGCATGCAGCGGGGGCAGTGCGGCTGCTGGTAAGAGGGGAAGGCGGAGGGACCACGGAGGCATGCTGACGACTGGATCGGAGTCGAGGAGGATGCGACGAACCCTGCGGATCGCCAAATTACGTTCTCTCCGATAGGCGCCTCCGATCACCGGCCCATCGCGCGACCGATCTCGGCACGCACCTGCTTCGGGGCGGGAATTGCCCCTTCCGTGCCGCTGTGCGGGCAGCGTCCCCCTTTGGATGTCTGCTTCCGTTGTCGCGTCTCGTCCACCCACGGCTGTCGGCCACCTCACTGCCCCGTGCCCACTCAGCTCCCGAGGAGCACCCCTCTGGCAAGGCCTGTGTCATTCTGCATACGAGATCCGCTCTGCCCCATCTACAACCCAAACGCCACCGGGCTCTAATCGCCCTCTCCCCCTGCCGCCACCTCTTGGCGAATCCCACTGACACTGACCGGCCCAGACCTATGGCTGCACTGGTAGAGCCGCAGACCATAGCGGCATTGGATCCACATCGCTCACAGCGCGCGCTAGATCTGTGGCAGCGCGCTCGATCCCTTGCGCCATCCTGTCGCTCTGCAGCGGGGCGCGGGCCACGGGCTTTCCGCAAGCTCTTCGTCGAGCGCCCACCATCTCCGCAGCTATCCCTGATCGCACCTCGTTGCCTGCCCACCCCCAACTGGACTACCCTGCGGGGGCGCTGGAGCCTGGTCTTCTCCCGTGGGGCGCGCGATCATCCCACGCACACACGTCAGTGTAGCTGGGGTATTAAGCCGCATGTCGATCCTGATCCCAGTAAGTTAGTTGCTCAGTGAAACGGTGGTACCTCTCGATACCGTTCGGCGCCCTTGCGCGTTCGCATTGCAAATGCGGCGGCACCTCCCGCGCAATAACACGCACGGCTGCAGATGACATACGTACAGAACATCTGGCATGCAGGTGCGGATGCGAAATTAACGTACCTACCGCTAGAACCGCAGGGAAGACGCAGCCCGCTATCAGTCGACGGCGGGCTGTCGCGTCGATACCGCTAGCCAAGGGGCGGTGCTCTACTGACCACGGCGTCCGCAGCGCTGCCCACGGCTGTCGCGGCGGCTTTCAACTTGACACCGTGGCGATCGGGTCTACGCTTTTCCGCTAGCTATACAGCATCTGCCTGTTAGCAGCACGCAGGAGCGTACTGAACTTCTATAGGTGGGTTGCGAGCGGTGCCCGTGTGGGCCCATGGGCCCTCGTCTGTGACACCAATGCTACACTAGGAAGAGTGCCGCCGCATCGCAAACTATGCACTCCCCGTCTTCGTCGTGTTCTGCAGCCCCCAGCGCATCTTCGTGTCAAACGGCAGTACGTATGAATCGCTCTCGTCATCCCTAGTCTTCTCCATCTCACGTCAAGGCCCAGATTCCCTTCTTATGCTTGACAGGCCAGAATAATTGCACCGTAGACTCACCCCCCGTTGGGCGGCGTCCTCGCCGTCCTCCCACGACGTGCGACAGTCCGGGCCCGCTGATTTGCGCACCTCGGAGGGCTGCGGCGCTATCAGACCCATCATTTGCCCTCCAGCGAGCATCGTCCTTCCGGCTTCGTGTATTACAGCGGTACAGCAGCAAACGCGTAACTGGAGGAAGACACCTGCCGGTGAGTCCGGGTCGCACATCAGCGCGGTACGCACCGCTCAGGCAGCGGCATTCGTGCAGTACTGATAGTGGGGTACAGCGACTGTGCCTCCCTGCGTCACCGCACAGGCCTCCCTGCCCAGTCGCTCTCGTCAGGATTTTGATTTGATGCTTACTGGCCCAACGCGCTGCGCAGCTCGTGCGCTCCTCCTCCCAGGGACGGCACCTCTTTCCTGCAGCCGTCTTGCCCACTCACGGACCGCACGTGCGGCAGCTCGCACACCAAGTTACGTACGTCCCCGCAATCTCCCGGTGCGCACCTGCTTAACGTACGCACTAAGCTGGCAGTGCCGCGCTCTTGCCACCCGAGGGTGGCATCACCCAGGGTTTGATGAGGTGAGCACTTCTTCTTCCAAATCGTTATTATTGCCTCCACAACATCAGCCTCTGTCAGAAAATCATTCGTTGGAGCGCGTCAAGACAGTCAACGCAGAGAATGGTAAGCCGTAATGTCCCTGGCTACTACGTCGCTCCCCACAGCCCGTCTTGAGCTTGAAGCTTGAAATCTTGCCCCAAGGACAGGGCGGAGCACGGCGAACACGCGTGCACATCAGGCCTTCAGGGCCCGCAGGCCAATAACACTGCCCCATTGTAAACACAATGACCCCGCCGCCCTTGGATATGTCGGGCAGGACGGCACACGAGTCGCCCGCGTCAGGTCCTGTCAAATTTCAAATAGCAAGACCGGAGAGTGGATTTACGACGACAGGCCGGAGCCGAACAACGTCGACACTCCGCGCAGAAACCATTCGACGTTCGACATCTCGCTCCGAACTCGCGGGAATCAAATGCGGAGACACACGTCGTTGCCATGGTATCCAGGGAGGATTGGCGTGGCCCACTTATTCCATCGGCCATAGACTACATACCAATCCCCTTCGACGGCGGCCGGAGACGGCCGGAATCCGAGGGGCAGCCGTACTCAGCCTTTGACAATGTCTACTCTGTTCACAGGGAACGAGCCTCTGTAATGTAGACTATTATGTAGTCCGGGTGTAGACGGACATAACGCGGCGGTGTTTTTACGACTATAACCATCTTTTCCGAGCCGCTCATTCGAGCTCCAGAGTATGAAGTAAGAGGTTCGCTGGGAGGGAATCCGAATTCGAAGTAGCTAGCCTTGTCATTCAGTCGAGGCATAGGATGTTGTGCACTGTACAACTTGAAGGCATATCTACATGGACGATATGGGGATTGTTTTCGACGATTGATAAACACTCATGATGTCCGTTGTTCCGGCGTCATGGTGACAGTGAGGACGTCTCTTCTTCGAACGTGCGTTCTGTACTACCGACTGAGGAAAAGGGAAGAAATGACAAAATCATTCGGATACGGGGAATCGAACCCCCGGTGAGAGGCGATAATGTTAGCCACTACACCATGTCCGATGGTAAAGGTATGGTCATAAGGGCTATCTAACCCCACAGGGAGCTGCCCGGACACATTAAAGAGACAACGATAACCTTCATTCAATCTGCTAGGTATTGAGCCATGTTGTGGGCCCTTCCATCAACGTTTGCTGGGTTGCAGTAGCTGAGTGTTGTTGAAGGAAGGTTGAATAACCCGATGCCAATAAGCGCTAGATGGATGGTAGATTCCGAATCTCGATGTAGATTCCCACTGCTCAAGCGCTCAATTGGGGACTGCACAGCGACGGCGGCGCCGGAGATGCTCGTTGTTCACTTTGTTATGGGCGTGTGTTTTAAGCTAGCCCTCGCTCCACGCTTTGTTCAAGATTCTCACACACCTCCGAGGCATTCATGTTCATTACACAGCACGCAACAACACTCTAGAAAATTTGCATCACAGTTCGCTTTCCATCCTACACCACGCGTCACACACAACAGGGCACATTTGCACATGTAATACAAATCCTTGACTTCGTCTTGACAGTTTGCCGTTCACCGTTCGCTCTACACATCGCCCTCACACGACGACGCAACACACGCGTCGCCTGAGTTTATAATGACGCGAGGTTCGTGATCGGCCACTCGCTGTGGACGATTAAGAGAAGTAACAAGAAGGGTGACCGGGAGGTTAGGCCGCGCACTGGACGTGCAGAGAAGGGAGGCGAGACTCACTATTCCGAGACGGTGCGCTTGTAGCCGTACTTGCCGATGAACGGGTCGAGTTCCTTCGGGCCCCGCGAGCCGTAGGGATAGCCGACAGGCTTGGGCGGGGCGCCGCTCCGCCCGTCAATCCAGTGCAGGATGGGTGTGAAGATCTGGTACAAGGCCCGTGAGTGAGCTTCAGAGGTTACAACGTCATTAATGTGTCTGACTGACCTTCCAAGCAACGTCCAACTCGTCATCACGAACGAAGTTCGAGTGGTCGCCCTTGAGCGCATCGAGGATGAGCGACTCGTAAGCCTCTGGGATCTTCGCTTCGAGGAAGCGCCGCTTGTACGTGAGGTCCATCTCCGTCGGGATCGCACGCGTGTGCAGGCCGGGCGTCTTCGTGTTGAGCTTGAGGTACACCGCCTCGGAAGGCTGGATGCGAAGGACAAGCTCATTGCGCGAAATGTCCTTGAAGATGCCCTGCGTGACATCCCTGAACTGTATCCGAACCTCGACCTTCGCCTCGTTGAGGGCTGCGGGTGCGAGTAAATGTCTGGTACCCTGGTCCAGAGCCCCGAAGTAATCCACTCACCCTTTCCGGCCTTCAAGATGAACGGAACGCCCTCCCAGCGGGGGTTGTGGATCCAAAGGGTCGTCGCGGCGTACGTCGGGCAGACCGAGTTGTGCGGGACCGTGTCATCATCGAGGTAGCCTGGCTTTCCGTTGGCCGCAACGTATTGGCCAAGCAGCGTGTCGCTGCGCTCGATAGGTGGGATGCAGCGAAGGACCTTGACCTGTGCCGGCGAGTGAGCAGCGTGAGAGAAGAGCAAGACATGCTCCGCACCTTCTCATCACGGATGTCCTCGGCGGCGAAAGACACAGGGCGCTCCATCGTGAGGACGCTCAACACCTGCAGCAGATCTATTGCGAAAAGCAATTAGAAAGCAGCGCCCGTAGACAGTCATTGGATATATGACACATACGGTTCTGGAGAATGTCACGAATGATACCGAACTCGTCGAAGTAACCGCCACGGCCTTCAGTACCGAAGGGCTCCTTGAAGGTGATCTGGACGTTGCTGATCGAGTTCTTGTCCCAGAACGAACTGAACGCGATGTTCGCGAAACGGAGCACCAGCAAGTTCTTGACCATCTCCTTGCCGAGGTAATGGTCGATCCGGAACGTCTCGTCCTCAGTCCAGTGCTGCTTGAGGGAGCCCAGGAGCACTCGGGAAGATTCGAGGTCCTTTCCGAACGGCTTCTCGACGATGATACGGCACTTGCCCACATCGGGCGTCACGTAGCACTGTTCCTTGAGGTGCTGTGCGACCGGAATGAAGACACTGGGCGGGAGGGCGAGGTAAAACAACCGATGGCGCTCCTTGCCCTGGTAGCCCGACTCGATCTTCTCAATAGTTTTGTTGAGGTTCGAGAATGCCGACGAATCCTCATAGCCTCCGGAAATGTACGAGGACAGCTGCTTGAACTCTTCGAGCTTCGCAGCCGCTTCCGCGTCGCCTTCGGAGACCTTGATGTACGAAGTGATACGCTTGTGGTACTCAGCATCGTCCATCTTCGTCCGCGCATAGCCGACGATGTGGACGCCCCGGGGCAGGAAGTTATTCTTGTAAAGCCCGAACAAGGCAGGATATGTCTGGACGATGCATACCGAATTAGCATGAGATCATTGACACGGTGGGCCCCACCGGAAGTCCGTATGACGGTAGATGAGAGAATGCAGATGGATAAGGAGAGAGAATATCTCATCGGCGAGGGCTGGCGAAACCTCGGGCGCCTTTGAGATGTCAAAGTATTCCCGCCGTGTCTTGGTGTATCATGATGACCATCCACACCTGAGGAGCTAGGAAACCACGGCACATCGAGGTCGACATACGGGGGCTCTTATGGCCCTCTAAACAGCGGGCTGAGATGATCTCGCGCTCAGCTGACGTACACGGCCGACGTAAGACGCGTCGGGCGGGCCGACGTCTCGCTGGGCTGCTACGCAGGTCGATCGCCATCCCAGAGCGCACGAACACGAAGGCAGGCCAAGGCGAGCGAGGACGATCACTCACTTTCTTCTTTGCAAGATCTCCAGATGCACCCAAGACTGCGGAAGAATATTGCGGTCAGTCGAAGCCAGACGCGCGCGATCAGGCAGCATCGCACCGATGATAGTGGTGTTATCCTTGAGTTCCTCGTGGGAGCCCTCCATGGAGGGGATGGTCCCCGACATTGCGCGCGGGCGGGTGGTCATGTTGGGTTGGGTGCGGTGGGGATGAGGATGGTGGTGAGGAGAAAGAGAAAGAGCGGGCGGTGAGAGTCGTTCGGAGACTGGCGCCTGCTGAACGAGCAGCCTCTATCGGCCTCTGCGTAATCGTGACGGTGCTCTCTCCGCGCGAGAACAGATCCCGTGCCCGGCCCGGCCCCCCTGCCTCTCCCCCTCACTCCCCGCCATGGCCGCCAGCGACAACCAGCACCGTCCGCCCGTCCCCGACCCCGTCGTCGACTCCCTCAGCGCCCTCGTCGACCCCGCACAGCTCGCTCGCGACCCCGCCGCCGTCCACATCCGCGCTGGCGCCCTCTTCGCCCGCCTCAAGGCCCTTAACCGCGCTGCAAATGGCGCGACCCGTGTCCAAAAGCAGGCTACCGCCGACGCCCGCCAGCAGATGGACCACACCTATCTCAGTCTGCAGAATCTCCTGTACGAAAAGCGTCACCTAGAGCGAGAGATTGAGAAGTGCCGACAGTTTGCGTGAGTCTTAATATGTGCTCGCCTCTCGTGCGATCTAACCCCGGTGCGCGCGGCAGCTCGGTTTACCAGGACGTACCTGTGCATTCCCTCGAAGAGTTTGTCGAACTCGCTCCCGGAGAGGCGAAGTCGCAGATCGTGTTGTCGGACGACCACCAGCTGATGCTCAACCGGCTAAGCTTCGAACTTGCTGAACGCCAGAGGTGTGGCTGTCGCCTGCTTCATCCGTACCCAGTCTAAATGTCACATCTTCCAGACTAGACCAGAAGTACAAAGAGCTTGCAAAGCAGAAGGAGGAGCTGCTCAAGCAGAGCAAGGCCAAGCTCGCCACAATGGACAGCGTGAAGGCGCAGATCGACTCTCTTATCAAGGTCCGTGGCCTTATGGCTTGCTTCAGCTCCAATACAAATTCTAACTCTGGGTATCCAGACTGCAACCGAAGTGCAGAAGAAAGTTGGCGAGCTAGCTGAGCCTCTTGGGACAGCCGAATCTCCTATGGTGGTGTCATGAACGAACGTGCCCACCGAGAAAGGCGATATGACCATGAGTGCACCACAAACCTCCCACTCCTGCCAGCGTATCTCAAGCCTAGCCACTGTCGCCACAGAAGAGCACACATCTCCAGGCTAGATGTTCAGCGTTAAGTCCAGGATATCACAACGTATTATGGGGCAGGTCCGGCGAATGAGGAGTACGTACAGGAGGTTTACATGCATACAGGCTATGTGATAGAGGAGAGCAGAGGATATAGTGGTCGTAGGAGTACAAGCAGGAGTGAGACGGAGCGTGAATGCAATATACAATGCAGAACAATCCAAGGCCAGGGAGACGGATGAGGTGTGAGGATGAATGGACAACGGAACGGCTCATGCGTCATCGTCGCTGATGCTGCCGATGTCGCTCATCTCCTCGTCCTCGTCTTCGTCTTCGTCCTTGCCCGCGGCGGCATCTGCTGCCTCCTTGGTGGCGAAACGGGACACATACTCTGATAGCATGATGGGTATGAATCAACATCGTTAAGCATCTGAGACGCCCTGACACACCTTTCACCTTCGCGTCGTACTCCTTCGGATGGCGCATGAGCAGTGCGGCGGCCTCGCCGTTCAAAGGGTCGTTCGGGTTCGGGTATCGGAGGAGCTGGGGAAGAAACACCTCGAAGATGTTGATCATATCTGTCAGACGATAGAATCGAGATGTCAGCATGCTTCCCAGACGGGCATGCATGCAATGAGGTCACGATGGGGCGCTCACCGAACATAGGAGACCACGTCTGGTTGATCACGTCCAGACACACGGAACCACTCCTGGGCCAAGCTATTCAGCGAACCCAACGCTTTGTGAGAAACAGTGTGCACGTACAGTTCATCAATATTAGGATGGAAGATCTTGTTCATGAACCCAATACTGGGCGACTTGAAAGGATACTGGTCGGGCAGCTCGACATGGATCTTCCAGACACCCCCGCGAACGGGGCTATCACAATCGAAACGCGATGACTAACTGTCAGAGCATGGAAAGCAAGGACAGCGCTCACTCTCTGCGGGGCCGTAGAAACGGACGTAGAACTCCTGCATGGAGTCATTCACGAGGTTCACCTCATAGTCGGACATCAGCCTGCGGGTGGCGACCGCCTCAGCATCCATTATCCTGCACTCAAACGACGAGCTTGTACGTACAGTCTCATGACATCGGTCTCGATGCGACGCTTGCTTGGGGCACTGTGGAGAAATGACGATCCAGATTAGTACGCGCTCACAGCACAGGTCTACGCGGGTACTCATCATAGCAGGCTAAGACCTCAGATAACAGAAGGGGGAATGATAACCGGAAAGCAACGTGTAGAGGCGGAAAGCGAGCGAAACCGGTATGCAGGAGGATCTGAGAAGGACGCGAGAGGAGAGTCAGCGAGCACGGTTACTCGGGGGAGGGATAAGGATGAGCAGGAGGCGGCGGTCGATCGCTTTCGGTGTGTCGCTGCGCGCGCGCTCCGGCCCGCCCTGGTCTCCGGTCGTCCCCGGACGGTCTCTGTGGTCCCGCATCTGGAGATCTCGTTCTGTGCAACCCTGTTTCACTCCCCTGCTGCAGTCAAGCGCCTCGACCGCTTGCATGGTTGCTCCCTCCCTCCATCTGTGGTCTCGACCGCAACCGCTGGGGTTGCCATCGATCTGCTACGCTGGTGACGTCGCATGCCATTTCACGCTGGGCGAGGATCTTCTAGGGCTTCTCAGCGAGTCGGTGTAACTGCGTTTGTTACTTTCACTGGGTTCCTTTTATGCGCCTGGGGCGATCCCTGCGTGTGATCCATTTCGAAGCCAATATGCTATAAGCCATGGGATCCGCGCCATGCTAAACACAACCCATAAGAAAAGTGAGTCGGAGACTATTACAAATAGAGCAATGTCTTCCAACGACGATCCTTGCATGGGCTCTTCATCACAAGCGGGTTTCCAAGTCACGGAGTATTCCTACATACGTGCGTACGTGTACAGAGACTGGACCAACAGTCATAAATACACCAAGATGGCAAGCTTCAAGCCCCACACTAGTCGGCGATAGAGATGCCTCGTCCTCAGTACCACGAATACTCTTCGACCACGCAATACCACGAATCGTCCCTGCATCCGTATCTCCGCGTACTCGTGAAACCTTGCTCCCTTCTTCCGGCACGGCGCTCGCTCTCCTTGCCTGAGACGTACTCGGAATCGGCGCAAGTTCCCCATGACCTGGTTGTGCGGTGAAGGCTCTCCACGCGACCAAGACAGCTAATCGCAGCACTCTCATTAGCTTCCGTTCGTCGACTTTTCGGGTCCGCTCACTGACCTAGCCAGAAGAACCCGAAGGCGGCGATGAGGATGATCTCCTCTTGCGTCTGCGTGAGGAACTGCCCGTTCCGGCGGTGGTGCATGACGACACTGGCCAGCCAACCAATCGCAGTTTCCCGGTGAGCGCGATCCCGCAGAGGAGCATGGACTTTGAGCGGGCGGACTTACAGGATGGACAGCGACGCCAGCGCGAGCATGGCCACCGAGCTCTGCATGAGATTGTAGGTGTCTACAAGGAGCACGCCGCATCCAAGGACGTCACTTTAGCTGAGTACGTCACGGCGTAGCCGGAGGACGGTGCTCTTACGCATAGTGGGCGGGATCATTCGGGTCAGGAAGTGCGCGGCGAAGGCAGCCAGTGCGGCTGGAAGACGGGGATTTAGCGATGTACCCCCTTGTCCGGCTGTGGATCGATAGGATGGACGTACCTGAGGTAACTGCCCGCACAGTCCGATCCCTGAACAGAGGTGTCGCCGACATTGTTACTGAGGAATTGGTATGTTACCCGGTTCACGAGGTACACAGTGCTGTGGTCGAAGGACGATAGCACTGGAGATACACGTCCCCCCTCCTCTTCACCTACCATCCTTTGGACACTCCAGCATGCCTCTTCCGCCCGCTACACTCGCGTCCGAGCTAGAGCGTATTTCACGCCTCGTGCGTACCATGCGTCCCGGGCGACATTGCTCTCAGATTCCGATACATGTGCATTCCGGGCGCATTAGTCGTAA
The DNA here is from genome assembly GCF_022376445.1 of Fomitopsis serialis. NCBI lineage: Eukaryota > Fungi > Basidiomycota > Agaricomycetes > Polyporales > Fomitopsidaceae > Fomitopsis > Fomitopsis serialis. The sequence goes on from NW_025954961.1 coordinate 1,560,344, forward strand.
ATACACTCAGCAATCGCATGTTACACAGGCTTATGCATCCGCAGCTCTCGCTTCCGCCCCTCCTTTGTATGATCCACGTTTTTCTTCCGTTTCCAGTCCATCATATGGATACATCGAGTGTCCAATCAGTGCGTTTCCCGTCTTGGTTCGAGGCCTCCATCAAGGCGACGGACACACAGGCCCGCACCCATTGTCTGTTTGACTTTCCATTCTTGGTCCAGTCGACCGTTTTCCTGCGGGTCCTCCGCCCTTCGCTTCAATCTCGATACCGCTTCTTCCCACAAACGCACGTGGCTGCAGCTTGCTCGCAAATAATTACTGTATTACAACCCCACGAAGGAATTCGGGTGGGACGTCCCGTCAGTTCAACTGTAGCTCTATCAAATCAAAGGAGAGGGCACGCCGCTTCAGCTCTACGCAGGCTGTGCAGCGTGGAGGGCGAGTTCAGGGGACAGAGCTCACCGAGCCAGGGACCTGCGTGATTGTGGGTGCACCGCCCATCGTGCCTGGCTGGATGACGACCGAGTGTCCGGGTGCCTGCTGGATCACGTAGCCGCCGCCGTTTATACCTGGCTGGTACGGCACGCCCGCGGTAGGGTACATGCCCATCGGGTACTGTCCGTTCATCTGTCCGTTCATCATCTGTCCGCCGCCGCCGCCATAGGGCCATCCAGGGAGTTCCCCGAACCAGGGCAGCTCGAAGATGGGTGCGGCCCAGGCATATTGGTAGCCGAAAGCACGAGCGCGGCTCGTAAGCGAGATGAGGACCCAGAGGAAGATGGCAACTGAGGTGGCCCATGAGTTGAGACCATACAAGAACCTAGACGAGTCACGTACGGAGGCAAAAGATCAGCCATGAGAAGGCCTCAATGACCTTCATCAAATAGCACCATGATCTTGTGGAGACTGGTGGCCTTGGTGAATGGAAACTCGGTAGCGCACCGACTGTGCTACCCACCATGTCCGTTCTTGGTCGCAGTGAGAGCACTGCTGCTGATAGCATCGCATTGCGTGTTTCCGATGATATCTCTGCAAAAGAAGTCAGACTCGGTCGTCGTCCGGGAGATACTCCGGACGCGTACACAGACCACGCTGCCATAGCTGCAATTCCCTTGGTCAATGAAGGCGAAATCAACACGTCAGCGGAAACGCGTACCAAGCCACATCACTCCCAATACAAAGAGGACGATGGCCTCAGTCCGCGGTGCGGACCATGATATCCTACAACATATAAGTCAGGATTTCTCTACGATCATAGGTAAGATCACTCACGTTATTAGAAATACAAGAAGCGTGAGTGACGGCGTGATCACCGAGTAGATCCCAAAGTCATCTAGAGAGGCAGACAGTACATCTTAGTCTTGCTCGCTCTGGGGACAGTCTAGAATGGCGCGCACGTTGGATGCTAGGCAAAAATATGCTTCCCAGATAGGCTGTGATTCCGAGCACGGTCGCAGAGAGCAATAGGATCGTGACTTTGCGGTGGTATGGTCAAGACTGCAGTCTCTAAGGGAAGAAAGGAAGATAGTCACTGAAGCCGTAAAGGCGCATCTCCTTGAAGAGTTGCGTCATCTGTGAATACACGCGAGTTAGCCGTCGTCTGTCGGCAAGACGGCTCCCGGGCGAAGAGAAAGGCGACGCACGATGTATAGGATGTGTTAGCGCGCAGATGAGAGCAATGTATGAAAGTATCGCGTGTCCGGAGGAGAGGAGGACAAGAAGGCGTGCGGGTCGTGCAGTCGTAGAAATAGGCGTGGGGGAAAGAGCTCTCAGAAGAAGAGACCCAACTCGAACATCGAGCAGAGGCATGCCCAGGCGTCATTGCCCTGTCGCGTGTCACGTGATCTCGCAGCGCGGTACACGCCCCGGACGCGTGCCTCGACCAACGTAACCTTGCATGCGTGTGGAGCCACCGACCGTCTGTCCGACAAACTCTCGAGGTTCCGACCGAACCGAGGCCGCGTTCTGTGGCACATCGGCTGACGTTCATTTGCCCGCGTAGAAGTTCCTATAACCAAATAAACTCTTGTATATCCTATTGGTGTTGTACAATCAATCGTACTGCTGCTACACGTAACCCATAATACACCCGTAAATACATCAGGCATGACTCCCATGCCTCTCTAAGGTCGTCAAGTAGTCATGTCATCGCATATCACCGCCGGGGCGATGCGTCTCTCCGATAGTTGTCTCGCGGCCGTGTTTCCCGCACATGCGCCTGGTCAGGCGCCTTGTGCGGCAGCCAGTATACATACGTGGGTGCTTCGTTACGTGTCGGCTCGTTGACTGCCGTCTGCGGTAGCCGGCGGCTTTGCGAGTCCTGCCGCCGTGGTTGCGACCGCGTCGAGTCCTGCCGGTATGGATGGTTCCGCTCGCGCTGCGAATCCTGTCGGTTGACATGCGTCCGCTGCGAGTCCTGCCGGTTGACGTGGGCGCGCTGTGAGTCCTGGCGATTGACCTGCGTCCGCTGCGAGTCCGAGCGGATCGGACGCCCGCGCTCGCGCTGGGAATCGTGCCGGGTGACCTGGGTGCGCGCGGAGTCTTGACGGTTGACCGTCGAGCGTCCGGTATCTTGCGTGCGCGTCGTGTCGTGACGGTATGCAAGCGGGCGAACGAAGTCGACGATGCGCCAAGACTCGGGACGCTCAGACTTGGACGCCTTCGAGCGCTGCGAATCCTTGCGCTGTTTCTCATCGAAGACAGGTCTTGACCGTGAGCGCGAGCGCTGCGTGACAGGCGCCGGGAGTTTGCCGCCGTTCTGCTTGCCTCCCTGGCCGAACCAGGGAAAGGCAGTCACAGGAACTATCCATACATAGCGCTCGCCGCGACGATGGTGCCGCAGAGCAAGGACCAATAAGAATATAGAGAAGCCCAAAACTGAACAGCTGTCAGTGGCGGCTTCTCACCATCTCGCGGCAGAAGGTACGTACTAAGAATAAGGTTGAAGAATGAAAACGCTTCCAGTACGCGATATTGCGCTTGGTAGATCTCCGTGTTGACTGCGGGCCAGGTGAGCGAGGAACACATGCATCAAACGCGAAATACGCACAGCTAGAGAGGCTTACGACGTCGCTAGAATCAGCCGAAGAGTAACATTCGACATCGGCGTCATCCGCATCGGAGGAAGCAATGAATGCAGAGAGCGCTTTATTGACACCAGCGTTAGTCAATAACTTCGGACGCTACAGCGGGCCGGACTCACCTAGCCAAAGTACTCCTGCGAGCCCCAGACATCCTAGCTCTATCCTTGTCGAGATAGGATTCCGCTCCCTCCAGAGACCGAACCCGAGTAGTGCCAATAATATGAGCAGACTCGCGCAGCATACGAAGATAGCGAACGGAACGAAATGAGCTGAGCGAAAGTCAGGCTTATGCTTGGCAGACGGGAGGAGAGAGCACGTACTGAGGTCCGATGATACCAAAATACTCTCGAAATGCGCCGCAATTGCCAAGCAGACGATTGTCCACACCAGGACCGCGCCGTAGACGCAGAACCTGATTATGTTGAACACTGGAGGCATGCGGGGGAAGAAACGAGTGATAGCAAGGAGTGGCTGCCTAGCAGGGCGAGATTGTGACTGGGCTCTGCGGGCACCCTGCTCCTTGGTATTTGAGGACCTCATCATGTCAAAGGGATTGCGGAGTCAAAGCGATGGATGAATGCAACGAGGCCGCGTGGCGCAGCTTTGTCGTGCGGATGCGTCGCTTGGGCCGCGTTCCCGGATTTCCGTTGTGCGCCCTCGTCAAAGCAAGAGACCTGAGCTGGGGATCCAGCTGAGGCCTGAGTGGTCCGGGTGGTGGGAGGAGGAGGGACGGAAGATCGCCGGGCGGGCGGAGGAGTTTATACATGCCGCCCCGGAGTGAGAAATTTTCGGGGCGACCATTTCGTTTCCTGGCCACGGGCCCAGGAGGCTGGGATTCCTGCTGATGGAGGCACAAGCGAGGTCGAGATTGGAAACGCGCAGATGCCTCGAGGCTGAGACAGATTGCCTCCATTGCCTGTTTAGGAAGCCCTCCTGTTTGGCCACCCGTACGCGCCTTTGTTTGCACACCAGATGCCGTGCTGATTGGCCGCGGCAAAGGGACAACATTGATCCATCTCGATAGCCTTCTTTTAGTTCCGTGTGCACCTGGTGGGGACTCACGCATCGCCCGCCACCACTGCAGCGTACGCACACTCGCCGCGTCTTCCACCTCAGGACCTCAGCTGGGCGCCCTTGACGCGTACAGAACACCGAGCAGCGCCTTCCTTTGTCCGCCTGATGGCCTCAGCGCCTCCAAACACACGTTTCCCGCAATAGATGTCGAGGGAACTGCTCCACTCACCTGCCCTGGGGCCTCACACGCGGCCGGACAGCTTCGTTCGCATCGACTTGCGTGGCACAGCAGCCACGCTCCGTCAACGTTCCAGGGCCGCGCAGTCCGAAGTCCATCATCGACTGACCCGGACGGGCTGCCCGTACCGCTTCATCGTGCGCACTCCGGCGCCCTGCCTGCTTCTACTTGACCCCGCGTTAGCATGTGTGTATCGCGAAGCCTGGGGAAGGGATCACGCGCGCGACTGTTCCATCCTTCCATTGGCTATCTTCGTTCCGCCGAAGAGGCGGCCTGATTGTGGGCGAGGTGGCCGTGTGGACAGGACTTCGATCACGTCGGTGTCTTCAACTCACTTCCACCATGGCCGCAGGGCTATTGACGGCGTGTTCGTCAACCCAGATGACGGTGCGTCGTACAGGACTGTGGATGTCTTCATTGTTCGAACCCATCCACCTGCCCACCCGAGCCATCGTCATCGACTGCTCGTTCTCGCGTGTTGGACAACGGATTGGAGGGCCGTTCAGAGACTGCTGCGCCTCAGCAGTGTCTGCATCCGAAGAATTCGAGAAAGTCGGACATCGAATAGAGTTTCCACGTCCAATCTGCTGCGCCTCATTTCTGTCAGTCTGGCTCGCCCACTCTGAAAGCAAAAGCTCTCACACATGCGCCGTGGCAGGCGACCCCGTGAGTCTTCTTTCTTCGATGCTTCATAGAATGAAGATGCTGCAGATTGCAGTGGACAGATACTGTGAACATCACCATCCATTGTGCGATACGCTTCGCTTCAACAAGTGTTGGCCGTGTTCATGCAGCGGCTTGAAAGAATACGGAGTGGTGTTCTAGGTCACCAAGAAAGACACGGCGGCCAGATATGCATGTGCGTGGAGTCTGTGAAGAGCGGCACAAGAGTCGACGGTGAGCAGCACGGACACCGAGTTTACCTTCATTACTTACAGCGAACAAACGAATCAGGTTCGCTCATGACACAACAATGACGACGGAAAAGTCACTATACATTCCTGTGTTCAATGCTCTCCATCGCGAGTTCGAACCGCTTTCATCAAGCAACTTGCATGGCTGTACAAGCAATGCAAGTCACAAGGGGAGCTCTCTCGATACGCGTTGAATGGGGCCTCGGATACGCACGCATATGCATTCTGTGACTGGAAGGTGAGAGAAGGATCCTCAAATGAATTTATACAGCGTAGACAATGAACAACGCGATAGCCCGAGTCCGTGCCAGTGCGCTCTGCGGACGCCGAGTACTTACTCCCCCTGGGTCCAGGGCTTTGAGCCAAGCGGCCCGTATACGCTGAGGGCAGGAGATCCTCCCGGATCTGAGATGGCCTAAGAATCCTCTCGAACACGTACATATACATGACAATACCGAGGCCGAGACAACACTTCTTGGGCACCGGGCATCCAAGACAAGCTTTGAAGCATTTGACCCGGTATTTCATACCGTTCTCGATTCCTTATTTAATACCGCTATCAAGCAAATGAAGCAGGGTCCGAGCTCTCATGCGCAACGTAGGTTCAGAACCATAGCACAACTTCAGGGAGAAGACACCGGTGGCCGAGTGCGAAGACCGGTCCTGTCCATTCGCGAGATAGGAGGCATCCGGTCCAGCACTGGTCCAGCGACAGTCGCCAGCACGAGCGATGAGTACTTGAGTCCGGTGGCGAAGCGGCGCGGCGCGGCGGTAGCGTGGCTCTTCGAATTCGTTTCTGCTTGTGGCGCGCGGCGGGACCCAATGAAGAACGTTAAACGACGATGCCAAGGTCGCCGCGCCCTGCTACCTGCCATGGTGAACCGAGTGGAAGGAGGTGGAAGTCGACCGCTTGGACCATCGCCATCGAGGGGCGCGCTCGCCGCTCGGCCTGTTATCGTCGTTTGATTGGCAGTCGCTCGCTGAGTTGCCACCTCCAAGTGCGTAAGTGCGGCTGCGCACCAAGCCGTCGAGGCGAAATCTATCGGCTTGGGTGGCCAGGTCGATGTCAGCTTAGAAATCGGCGCTGCGCCCCTGCTCGGTGTATGTGTGAAGGTCCCGACTGATCGCGACTGCCAATGCCATTGTGCTTACTGTAACTTAAATTGTGTTTGAGAGAGACAGGTACCATATGAATGAGTGCTAGGCCGCCGGGGAGGTCAATAACGCGAGGTCCGAGGTCGGGCTGCAATGGATTCATGCTATACGGACTTGGAGGAGTATGACTGGAGAAGAGGGGCGGAGAAAACTTCGGCGGCTCCATAGATGCTGTAATGGTGGACGTATGATGATAGACTCGGGAATTCGGCGCTCCGTCAGGCGTCCATGCAATGCTACTGAACCGCTGAGCCGCAGGAGCGCGAGCAGTCGGCCAATGCAGTCGCGCAGGTGCTGTAGCCTGGAGAGGACTGGGGTCGGTGGGCTCTGGGCCACACACGCGCTGTTAGAGTGCTGTCGAGCGGGCTCTGTTAAGTATCGCCGCAGCTTACTACTCTATCTCCCACAGGAAGGGAGAGTTGCTGAGCGGATTACCTGACACAGGTCTCACACACCCGATATCTGACAGAGACGCACGTACCTCATGAGGATCATCTATGCGATGCTTCGGCGGCCATATTGAGCAATCCAAGACTATGTCTGGGCGCCGTAGCGATACGCAACCCCAGGGAGCTACCTCCCCAGCGGCTGGCTCAGTACTCTGGTTCGAAGGACGTGTCGGACGATGGGTCGACACGGGCGAATATTGCGGCCATGGCGCGAGGGAGGTGGGCTCGTGAGTAAGCGGCGCAGAGTCAATTGGCCTGATCGGGCAGGTCCGACGCGACCGCGCCAGTGATTGGCTGGACGCACGTGCGATCTTGCGCAGATCTGAGATCTGCCATGGCTTTATAACTGTGGCCGCGCAAAAGGCCACCGCCCGCCTCAAGAACGTTTGTTCATCTGCCCACCGCCACCGCTGCCTGCTCGCGGGTTAGGCTTGCTCCCTGTCCACGTAACTCGTCCTGTGTATCAATCACCTGCTCCGCCACCGCGCATATAAAAAGGAGCGTCCTCTACGTTTCTGAGCATCTTGATCTTGCCTCTGCGCTCTGCACCAACGCCCTGCTTGCTTCTGCCCAACCCGCTCCTCGTCAGCACCCAGTCCCTTGCGCCACAGCCAACATACTCATGGAGCGCTTTCTCGCGCCGCAGAGCCCCGAGGCTCTCGCACACAACCAGCTCAAGTGAGTGGTTGACTTTCGAAGGCATGACTCACTTTCTGATGTAACCCCCTCTTCCAGTGAAAACTGGTTTTCTTGGGACATCGAGCACCCCTCCTTGAATGAGACGCTGATCGCTGGGTGCGCCACATACGAGGCGTTCAAACGCTACCTCAGCGGTTCGGACCTGTATCTTCTCCCCAGAACAAGGACAGAGCTCGAGAACATACTGTGAGTGGCCCACGCGTCTCTCCCTATCTCCGACGCGTCCTCATCCGCACATGCAGTAAGAGATATGCGTACGACACTATCCACAATGCAATTGCGAAGGCACGTTCGCCGCTTGAGCGTGGCGGCTACAGCCGGGTATGCTGCGAGAGTTCTAGTGCTGTCCTGGCCATCATGGCTAACGTATGCCATGTCTGCAGATGTGTCACCTGGTGGAAGGATCCATCAGCAGGATCCTGGACGAGAACGACAATGCGTCATACCTTTTGGACTTGCACGACACGCAGAGGAACTCTATGGTCGACATGGGCACGTCACCGCCTACAAGGTCCGTCAAAATCAAGTGAACAGCCGCCTGGCTTGCCTTATCCGACCATCTCGCTATGTTCCGGGAGCATGGGTCTCCCTTCTCTGTTCGTCCACGCTATCGCATTGGTTCTCGTCGCATATGTAGCATCACCATCCGCACTCGCCTCGTCTCGCATGACCGTTATCGCACAGCTGCCGTGTATAATGCCTGTACCCAGAACCCTGCGCCTGTACCAGTATAACTTATTCGCCAGCAGAGAAATGAATGTGTTTATAGAGAAGAGGCGTCGAATTCTGTGTGCAGGAAGGAGCAAGCGTGTGCAGTGGCGCCCGACGAGCGACAGAAGCGTGTCATGTCGGCATCATCCGGGACTGTCCTCACACAGACAGTCTGCCACAGACTCGGACGTGCGCCCGGGCGACGAACGTGCGACTCTTTCCACGAATAACGATGCCTTCCTAGCAATTCCAAGGCGCTGCACCACTTTGTCTGGCTGCTGGCTGGAGGCGAGCACGCTTCCGCTCATACAGACCGCTCCACAGGGCGCGGACTCGCGCCTGTTCGCTCTTTTATCCGTTACCTGCACACACGACCGCCTCTGCACGACCGCGATGCTCGAACTCAAGCTGCTGCTCTTCCTGCTACTGACCTACGCCCCGGACGTGCTCGCGGCGCCGTCGCAGGTCCCCATCCAGGTCCCGGAGACGAGTGCGTGAACCATCTCGGGTTCGAGGGCGTAACGAGCTGACCGCCGTCGCACCCGATTGCTTGGGTCCTCACAGGCACGAAGCGGAGGCTGCAGGGCAGGTTTCTACACATAACGGATATGCACCCGGACCCGTACTACAAGGAGGACGCGTCGGAAAAGTCGGCGTGCCACAGGCGAAAACCAAAGAAGGCGCGACCACGCTCGGGGTACTATGGGATGCCGTACAGGTGAGCAGTAGCTCGCGTGCGGTGGTCCAGTCAATTGACTGATGGGGAGAATAGCAATTGCGACTCGCCTCCGACCTTGACGAACTTTACGCTGGACTACCTGGACAAGGAGTGGAGTAAGGAGATCGATTTCGTAGTGTGTGAGTGCGGTGAGCGCGCGCGGATGGATGGTCGGCTGACCCAGCGTGAATGCGGTTTGAAGGGACGGGGGACAGCGCAAGGTACGCACGTTGTCGTTTTGAGTTGGTTTTGAGCTCCGGAGGCACTCGCGGGTCCTTTCTGTTCATGGCTTCTGTACAAGGCCAAGCACTGCAGAAAGAGCAGGTGACCACATTGCGGGAATTGGGAGCCCATAGGACTTCCTTCTATTGCAGAAGGCCTAGCCGCCAGCGGCAGGCGGCCTGGGAGAGACAGTTTCCGTTCATCGTTGGCCCGTCTGTGCGGCTCCTTGATGCCCAGCCACACTATTGAACTTTCTTCTGTGCAAATGTGGTCGTGCACCACAGTACACAGCCAATAGAAGCCCATATACCGACAGGGTTGATATCACGCGGAACGGTGCACAGGTACCCGCAGACCAATTGAGGCGTGTCTCATAGAAACTTCCGGGCTGGGCTTGGGCTGGGCAATTCGTCAATGGAATCTGACTGACTGTCTATGAGGATGATCCCGACGCGATGTCGGGCGGAGTGCCTACCAGAGCATAGCCTGTTGATGATGATATTGAGCTAAGGAATTGCGCTTTGAACAGACACGATAGTGACCGGAAGAGACCTCGCACGACAAATGAGATATACATGCTCAATAGAGCTATGGCGAGGAGGATGGAGGAGGTCTTCCTCAGCAAGGGTATACCCGTGATCCCAAGTATTGGTACGTATACACCTATCTTTCTTACAAAGTCATGTCACCGACTTGCCCGTGCTTTCCCGCTGTGTAGGCAATAACGATGTGTGGCGTACGTGGTCCCCGTGCTTCTAGCCCATTCAACACGGACTGACGGCATGCGCCCCCTCCAAAATGCCTCCCCCACAGCACATGTAGGTCCATCTCGGCCCTGTGCATTACACACGTGAGAACTAATGAATACCGAACAGAATATTATGCTCCCAGGTAAAACCTCTCCGTATACGCGTGGCGTGCTGAGTGTACGATCCCGCGCACCTAGGTCCGAACAGCGTCACTTCCGAGTTCTCTTCGTACGTGATAGGCTCATGCCCTTACCTCACCGCCGCTGACCTTGGGATGCTCGCGCAGCATCTGGCGCAACTTCGTGCCTTTCGAGTCCTACCAGGTCTTCCAGCGCGGCGGCTACTTCGCCGTCGAAGTCGTCCCTGAGCAGCTCGCCGTCGTCAGCCTGAACACGATGTACTTCTACGACTCGAACAAGGGTGCGTCATCCGCGATCTCGATCTCGGCGACACCGCACTCATCTCATTCGACCACCGAACTTCATTCGTGCGCTCGATTGACCTTCTATGACATATCACCATGGCGACCGCTGCAGCTGTGGGAGGGTGCGAGGACGGTGATCCGGAGGACCCCGGGAACCTCCAATTTGACTGGCTCGAGGTGCAGCTCGACAGGTTCCGGCGGCGAGGCATGCAGGTCCGTGTCCGCTCCGCTGTCGCGGCGGTGGTGATCGCGGCGTCAGGCGCTGTCGCCCGCTCTGACAGCGTTGGTGTCCTCGGTGCTCGCTGACGTTTTCGCAGGTATGGCTCAGCGGACACGTACCACCGTCTGCAGCCAACTTCTTCCCCGACTGTGTGAGTGGTACGTTTCACGGAAGATCGTAGCATTGAATGTCGTGCTGTAGCATGTTCGGTACACCGAGCTGTCGTTGCAATACCAGGACACCATCCTCGGACATTTGTACGGAGTAAGTGTCACAGAAGATGACCCATCATCACTCGAACTCATTCCTGTGTATTTTGACAGCACATGAACGCAGACCACGTAGGCTGATGACCTATTCTTGTCTGATGGCTCTATCTAATGAGGCCACACCAGTTCTTCTTCCTGGATGCCGAGCACGTTCGAAGCAAGCCAGACAAGGAGGCTTTGACATCTGGCATGCACGACGAGCTGCGCCTCGGGAAGAAGAAGCACAGGCAGCTGTACAACACGCTTTTGAAGGACTTTGACGACCTGCCGAAGACGAAGCACAACGCGAGCTACGACGACTACGGGGTGGTGAACGTATCGCCGTCCCTCGTGCCCAATCCGTACCTGCCATCGTTCCGGATCTTCACGTATAATACAACCGGAGCGGCATACGAGCCCGCCCTGGAGTCGGGTGCGGCGTGCGATGATGCAAGTGGCCGAAACGCCTGGCGGTGCGACGTGGCAAAGCCGTGGCACGCCAGCCCAGACTCGCCGTCGCGGACGAACAGGCTATGGACGCCGCTGGGCTATGCGCAGGTGGGTGGGATCGCTCGTCTGTCAGATGTGGCCGGCCGGGCGGCTGACGCAGACGTGCGCAGTACTATCTGCCGGACCTGGAGAGCGCCAACAAGAAGCATGCGCCGAAGGTGAAGCTGGAGTACCTGACGTTCGCGCGGGGGGCGCTGCACCCGCCACCCGGAGGCGAGGGCGGGTTCCGGTACCCAATCCCGCTGCGCCATCTGCCGAGGACACTGAGGAACGCGACGGGCGAGGGGGCTGGAAGTACGCCCCTTACGGCTTGGCGGACCTGACGATAGGGTCGTGGGCGGGCCTGGGGCGGCGGCTCGCGGCGGGGACGGAGAAGGCGCTGAGGAAGCGGTTCCGGGGGTTTATGTACATGGGCGGGGACGAGGCGTGGGTGGTGTAGCTGTTGTGTAGTGTAGGGCGCGCATGTATGTACCATGGACAGGGCGGCGGGGGATAATGGAGGGCGGGCCGGGAGGCGCCGGGGGTGGCTGAAAAGGTTGCCTTGACCACGGACAGCAGTGTGCACGCATCTCCCGCTGAGCAGATCCGAACTGCAAGCCCTCTCTCGGTCGCTGCGACCGCTGCCACTCGCTCTCATTCATTCCGTTCGTGCCCCCGGGGTCTCCTGCCGGCCTTCTTCTACTTCCTCCGCGCATTTCCGCCGCTGGTCAAGGCGGGCGGCCTCATCAGCAGCATCACCATCTCCCCCTGCCCCCGCCCCGCTGGCCACGCGTGAATACTAATACGCATCCCCACTCTCCTTTGCTCACCACGGCTGGCCCGCCTTTCAATTTTCGTCCCCGCAAGCCCGCGACGCCGCCCCTCCTTTCCCCCAACTTTATCCAGCATTCCTTATCTTTATGGCCGCTGTCAATCTCCAGCTTATGGCCAACGTCCCCTTCGACCTCATACCCAACCCTGGCTACCACTCCCGCTCAAACTCGGTCTCCTCCAACTCCTCCGCCAACTCCCCCGGCTCCCGCCCCACGTCTTCTCAGGGGGCTCTATTGCGCACATCGGCAATGATGCCGCCGTCCTCCGAAGACCTCTACCGCGCTTCTTTCCATACCACCAACTCGTTCGCAGGTGATCACACCCGCAACACCTCAGACGCGTCCCACTCCTCTGCCTACTCCCTCGGCTCAGACATCATCACCCCGGGCGATTCCCCGCCGAACCACAACCTCTCCAACCCGTCCCTCAAGTCGCACCTGCGCCCCACGCACATCCGCGCCCGCGTCGCGGCCTCACCCTATCCCCGCGATACCGAGAGCGTGCACTCGTCCTCGAGCGAGACGGAAGACATCTCTCTTTACCTCGGTTCGACGGGTAACGACTACCTTCCGATGTTTGGAGGGCAGCATATGATGGGGCACGGCGAGGGCGTGCACTCCACCGGTGCGTTCGGTCGCATGACACTCAGCCCTGACCACGCCCTGGAGAAGCTCGCTGCCAACGTACGGGCAGCGACGACAACGAGTGCGTCGGACCGGGCGAAGCAGATATTCGTGCAGGCATGGTAAGTCCCCCTTTTCCATGCCCTTCCACGAGACTCGAACCCATCACCGCAGGTTAACCGCCAACTACGCCCCGTACCCGGACGGGAATGTCCCTCGCCAAGGGTTATACTTTTCGTACCGGCGAGTCTGCGACCAGTACGGTATTCCACATATCAACACCGCCACGCTTGGAAAGGCCATCAGGCTGTGTTTCCCCACTATCAAAACGAGACGGCTGGGCGTTCGAGGGAACAGTAAATATCATTGTACGTCTTTGGCCTGATCATGCTTCAGTCAACAAGGCCCAGACAGGGCCCCTGATTGCCGCTCCCCTTGTCAGATTGCGGCATCCGGCCAGCCACATCGGCGGAGGCTGAGTTTATGCAAGATTACATCCGCAAGTCGAACAACACCGCGGCGCAGGCGGCCGTCAATGCTGCTCGCGCGTCGACTGAGGGAGTAGAGGGTCTGAACAGAGGTGATTCAGATGGAGAAGATGATGAAGATTCAGAGCCCAGCTCGGGCCAGGTCTCCAAGCGGAACTCACTGCAGCTGGCGAACGGCGTGAAGAACCCGCAACTGTTCGCAGATGAGAAGACGCCCACGGCGAGCAGCCTGCTCGCGATGGCACAGGCCTCGCAGCGACCACCAACGAGCTCGTTCCCGCCACAAGCCTCGATCCGGCGGCACGCCGGCCAACCCGAGCCGGCGCTCGGCGTTCCGTCACAGTCGCCTGTGGGCGAAGTGAGCAACCCGCTCACCCTTGTGGCGTCGACGTCGATATCGGTTCGACAGTTACCTCAGTTCCCCTCCATCGAGGAGGCGGTCGGCGGGTCCTCGAACTCGCCGCACAGCATCGCCGCAAGGGAGGTGTGGCGCTGGTTCCAAGATCACCTCGACGCGCTGCTGGAGAGCGTTAGGGCGTATCGTTTCGACCAGTTCGAGTTGCATGTGCGGACGTTCTGGTCGAACCTGAATGGGAGCCACAGAGAGATTGTGCATGCCCCCGCCGTAGCGGGCTTGATGGCTAGGGCCGACGCGATCGTCTACGATGTAAGGCGTTCCGCGGGCTTCGTGGTGGGCGTGACGGAGCTGACGCGGGTTGTGTAGGAAATTCTGGAACAGCTGCGCTCCCAAATGCTCTCGCTGATCCCGGCGGCGTCCCTCGGTGGTCTGCGACAGCTTGCGAATAAGATGGAGAAGATCCTTTTGGTGGCGTTGGAGGGCTATGGGAACACGTTCGTCGAGCCCAAGGTTGAGCTTGGAGCGCGCTTCGGGCATCTAGTTTGTGCGTGTTTCAGCCCTCTCTCGTCGTTTCGATGTCCTGACGCACGGCTGTTCCCAGTGCGCTTCCTAGACATCTACCAAGTGACCCAAGCTTTGACCACCGTGCTCACGAACCCGAAGCAGGTAGCCGAGATGCGGCGGTCGTGGAGCAAGGTTGACTTTGAGTCCGTCCGTAATCAGTCCGCGCTAGTCTGCAACTGCCGGCATGAGGACCTCGTACATCTGCTGGAGGTTGAGTTCGTCTCACTCTTAGATGGGCTTCTCAAGAGCAACAACCCGGTGCCTGACGTAATGTCGTGGGCGGATAAGTGTTGCGAGCGCTTAATGGGTTCGAGAAGCGGCGAGCAGGAGCGGGGGACGATGAGCTCAAGAAGTGTGCTGATACGCTGGGGATACGTGACCAGTCAGGTTATGAGGGATTTGGTATGTTGTTACCGTCGCTCGGTGACCAGACATTGACGTTTAACCCCCGTCGTCCAGACGATTCGGAGTGACCCTGCGTTCGGCGCCTTCCAAATCCTCAAGCTGTTCCTTGAGTACGTGTTTCAGTGACTCCGTGTCGCAAGCTGCCGTTGTTGACATACCTTGTAGCGACTGGATTGCTCTCAATGTGCTTAGGAGCGTCGCCCTGTCGACGAACTCGGTGGCAGCCTCGGTCGAGCCCGTCATGCAGCAGAACTTCTTCACCATGTCCCCCGAGATGGCTGGACAGGAGAACTTCGGGCATCATCTCGAGGCCCACCACCCTGTCATGGCGCACACTCCGACGACGTCGAGCATGCTCGCCGCGCTGCAGCAAGACAGTTTCGCGTCAGGCTCGCTCGACCCGTCCTCGAACACGTTCGGCGCAGACGCCTTCTCATCACTGTCGTACATGGACACCTCGTCGTCGCATGACGACCCGATGCCCGTCCACCCATCCCTCTCGTTCCCCGACTATGTGTCAGGCTCTGGCAGTTTCGACCCCGCATACACTCCGGAGCACATCGGTCTCCACAGCGCCTCAGCAACGCCCCCCTCCAGCAGCGACCCAGAGAACTCCCCGGAACCTGTGAAAACAGAGAATCCCCTTTAATATTGCGCCCCCTCGCAGTGATATCAAGGACGCCTACCTTATCGCTCCCTAATAGCTTCAGTGCTCTGCTTTCATGCGGTTTGTTAATTATTGTTGACTACTTGGCTCCCGTGCTGTATTCCCCCTGTTGCTCCCTGCCCTGACACTGCTCTCACCTGTCGTACTCCAGCAATGTATCTCCATGGTCTACGGGTGAATGGAGTGTCTCTATAATAATACGATACCAGTACTCTGAATATCTCATCAAAGGCGGTGTATGGGTAGTAGATTGGGTGAATATACACGGAATCGACAAATGCAGTAAGTCCAAGCCGTGCTCAACGATCGCTATGATTCATCAGCCTCACCCCTCTGCTCCTCCACGGCCTCCAGCTTGTCGACGACCGCCTCGCTGGGTACAGCTAATGACGAGATCTCCACGGTGGCCGGTGTGTGAGCGGGCTCGGCAGGACGCTCGCCGCCGCCGTTGGGAGGCGTGATGTCGTCGGACGTGGGCACGTCGACCTTCTCCGACTTGCCGATGAGCTGCTTGATTCGCGCCTCCGCCTTCTGCTTGTTCTCGGCCGTGACACGCGCCTGGTTCTCCAGGAACCATGCCTTCTTCGCGTTTAGGTCCTCGATGACACGGGGCACGTCGGCGGACGATGTAGGTGGCGCAATTGAGAAGGAGAGGAGCGCCGAGAGCGTGGCGAGGGGGAGGTGCAGCTGGCCCTGGCTGCCAGACGCGTCGCTGGCGTTGGCGTTGTTGCTTTCCGCCGGCGCAGGCTTGGCTTTACTCCTCTGTGCCTTTTGGCCCTTCCGAGACGCGGCGACGAAGTAGTTATCCTCGTCGTCGCCCTTCTTTTTACGGGCTACCAAACCATCCCCTGGACCTGCATCGACCTGGCGCAGCTCGAGCTTCGGCACTCCAACGAGGTCAGCCTTGTCCTTCTCGGACGACAGAGTGGGCGCAGACGTCTTGCCAGAGAAGTAGTCCCCCAACGTCTGGCAGTCCTCGATCTGCGCCTGAAACGCAGGCGCCTCTGCCTCCTCCCGGATCTGCTCAGCCAGCTCCTTCTTCTTGGCCTCCTCCTCCGCGGCACGCTGTGCCCGAGCGCGTTCTGCTCGACGCGCCCGCTCCTCGGTGACCTTGGCGAAGTGCTTGTCGTTGGCTTCACGGAACCGCTGTGCGGACTCCCGCTTGCGGTTATACAGCACGTCGAGCTCCGCGGACAGCTTGTTGCGCTCGTCGAACAGCTTGTTCCGGTTCGCCGCGAGGTCGTCACCCTCCTTCTTCAGTTCGTCAAGCTCAGTTTTGAGGGCGTCGTAGCGCTCCGAGGCGGCCTTCGCCTCGGGGTCGTCTAGTTGCTTCCGGAGCTCGTCGGCTATGGCACGCTCGGCTTCAATCGACTCCTGCTCTGTCTGGAAGCCTTCGACGATACGGCGGGTGCGTTTGAGTTGGCTGATCTCAGCCAAGGCACGCTTTTCGTCACCAAGCTTGAGGTTTCCGGACTCCACTTGCCTGTCGAGCAGCCTACAGGTGCACGGTAAGCATCTGGCTTGGATAGAAGAGCGACAGTGACGTACTGAATTCGGTCGTCAACCTCATCCACGGTCCTGAATTGAGCCTTCGCCTTGGCAGCGTTCAGATCCTTGACCTAACACGCTGGAGTGAGCAATCTGAATGCAGAACACGTAGGGTATGACATACCTTCTTCTGCACGCCGTCCTGAATGGCCTTCAGCTGTTCAAAGATCTTGGTACGGGATGTCTTGCCCGTTGACTGCTGGTCACGGATGCCTTCCAACTCAGCACGAAGAGCGTTCCTCTTGTCATTGTTACCGCCCGGCTTGGTAGCGATGTTAATCTTCTCCCTCACAGCGGACTGTCCAATGTAAGCAGCTAAGTGAGACCTAGCATACGGACGCCCAGTAACGCGACATACCACTTTGACCTGGAGGGCGTCAATCTGAGCCTTGACTTGCTCCTGCTCCTTCTCATAGGTGGCCTTGTCTGGCTTGCCTGGTCCATACGTAGCGAATTCGAAGGGAATCTCCACCGGAGTCGCGGGCGCAGGACTGGTGCTGCCGTTCGCAGACTTCCCGTCAACGGTCAGTGTAGCAGACTTGGTCTTCTTGCTCGTGCCGTGAGCGGGGGCGTTCTTGGACTTTGCTGCGGCCATACTGACGCGAATGCGGATGTTGGCTTACCGTGGAAGTGCGGGGGCGGAAAGAGCGACGGGAGGAGACGTGGTGGCAGGTACTGGGAATTTGGAAAGCGCTGAGCAGTCGTCCTGCATCTCGATCTCCATGGCCCCCGTGACGTGGCTACAACCCGTAAACTCTGTCCAACGGATACCAGCCCGAGGCTCCGGCTCGCAGACACGGTCAGAGGTGAGGAAAAGGTAATGATACAACTCGTAGAAGCATGAATTACAGCGCAGAGCAGTACACAGGTCCGGACCAAATGGAAGCGACACAACCCAATCAAAAGACGACCTTCTGGTCAAGTTTTCCAACTTCTCGACAGCACTCCTCGTACAGCTCTCGGTACTCGTCGTCCTTTTCATCACTTTCTTCGCCCTCCTTCCGCTTGGCCTTTTTCTTCGAGTCGGGACACACCATTACGCAGCTCGTCGGTCGTTTTGTAGCACTGGCGTGACCGAGCTCTTCTTTTGATGTGATGAAGACATACGGAACATTCGCATCCTCGGCGAGAACAGGCAAATGTGAGATAATGTCGATGGGGTTGATGTCCGCGGCAAGGACCAGTAGCCTGTTTGAGTTGTCAGCTTGGACTCCTCAAGGGAAGCGGAACGCTACGCACCCCTTCTCTCCCTTACGAATCCCTTTCACAACCTCCTTAACACCCCGTTTGACTTGTCGTTGTTTTGAAGCTGGACGGAAGATGAATTCGGTATTCATGGAAGACGGGCAAGTAGCAAGAGCCTCGTACCCTTCTTGATAGTCTTGTGCAACTTCTTCAGCAGCTTCTTTTGCGCTAGAGGATGTGCTATTGGCGACAGGTCCTCCAAGGGAATGACAATCTCATCCTTCTCCTTCTTGACCTTTTTCTCGACCTAAAGCGTGTCAGTCAATTCCGAGCGGGCGTTGTGGGTTCAATCTGCTCACCTTTGCAACCTCTACATCGTCCATCTCGACATCCTCACCAACCACTACGGACTCTTCGACCGTCTCGGTTACCTCCTTGGTCTTTCGCTTCTTGTCCTTCTTCTCGCTCTTGTCCTTTGCCATTGTAACTGTGGCCGAACTCGGATGTCCTACCGACAGAGGAGTTTACAGTGCAAGTGGTTTTCACCGTACCGAGGAAGATGGTTATGATCACGTGTTGCGTGAGTGGGATCGAGATTCGTGTGAGTAGACGCTGGTGCAATGCAGTTCACTGGCACGATCGTCGACGTCAGGATGGGTACCGGTTCGCGTTTACTTACTTAGCTTGAAACGAGCTTGTGTCGCGACACGCGCTCGAGTGTGTCCGAGCAGGTCGTTGCACGGTATGGTAGCACCAAATCGAAATAGACAAGGCTGGAGGACACACCCGGACTCGGATGCAGTCGGTCTTTGTCGCTGCCCACTGGCACACACTCGCGGATTTCGATGACCACACGAGAAGTGCTCGCCGACCTCAGGTTACAGTACGCCGGATCGCCTATGATTGATATTGATTTGTGTTTCGCACCCACGAAGGTTTCGACTGCATCCATGAGTCATATCATGGGGCCTGCTGGATAGCCGGCGCTTCCGGGCGTAGAGCTTGAAGGACAGATCCCCGCATGGGACATTCAGCCCGGAGCCTAGCGAAGTACAACAGCATGGCTTCCTTGTAGTATCGCTTTTGGCTCAAGCTACATGGAGATGGTTGTTTCATGCCGAATGTGCTCAATGTGATCGTCATATCGCGGTAGGCAATAGTGGCGCGACGGAGTGGAAAACTTGAGCACTGCATCGCTCGGCCGTTATAAGACTGGTACGGTGTACAGAACAGCCCAGTCGAGTGGCCGCAGCGGGGTTATGTGTCCTGTCAGCACAGAGACAGGGCAATCGAGAATATTAATTCCTCTTGGTCAACGTCAGTGATACTATGTGCAGTTGCATCTAGATGATCCCTCTGTAACATGTGATGTCTGTTCTACGTAGCCATTTCCCGGAGGAGGGTCGCCCACTCCTCTGAGCAAATTGAGCCACACCCAAGATGCTCCACGACTTTCCATGTCATACCAATGGTTGACGGCAATAGTTACCTCCGACTGGCGGACGTAGTGCCACCAACCAGCCGGGAGGTACAGCGTCTCACCGGCACCAACAGTTATATGAATAGGATGCGCCTCTGGAGGAAGGGAAGTTGAGTCGGTCGGGTCGAGAACCGAGGACCAGCGGACCTCAGGTGTTGTTGGTGGTGACGGAATATGTTCCAACCGAGATGTAGCTTCTGACCGGACATAGCGAGCATGTGGGTAGCTACGTTCTGACAATAGCAAAATTAGCATGCGTGGTCTGTCGGCTGTATGATGTTGTGAAGCGACGGACCTTGTAAACACCAGCCTTCAGTGGGCGGGAACAATGTGAAGTGTTTCGCTCCGCGAACAACGGAGTAGATATTCTCGTATGGGTCTGGAATGAGTCATTGAGTACGCAAGTTCGAGTGCCGCCCGTCTAAGGACCTTACCGCTGTGCACACTTGTGACACTCGCACTATTTCCTATCCATAAGTTGACTGCGTCCGGACACCTATCTGTTCATCGATGCATCGGATGAAGGTCAAATATGGGCAAATTCTGTCCACGCACCGAGTGCTTCGCTGCACCATGTTATCTCGCTAGGAACATCCTCGCGCAGCGGTTCGAACTCTGACGAGTCTGGATCGCTTGTCGAATCGAAGTAGCGCCCAGTAAACATGTTGCCGTTCTGCGATTGGAGGTAGTACACTTCTCTGTCCGCTGAAGTTGCATCGGCTGGGTCTGGGTGTCGATACTGAGGTTATCAATCCTTCCTGTTCAGTCGTCGCCACTGTGTAGACCTACCTAAAGTGATTTTGTCCAAGAAGCTCCCTATTGTCATCTTGTCTACATGAGGCTCGGTGAAGTACAGCCGACCACCGCGATTACGGGTAATCGCGTCTGCGCGTCTAGTTGGCGAGCCAAAGATTGAGCGCAGTTATTTGTGACATTCTCGCTATTGTTCTCACCCAGTCGGGGTGACAGCGATGGATATCTCCCGGTCACCCATCCGCCGAGTGAGGTATTCGTCCGTCCAGAGAGAAATCACACCGGGCATCTCACTAGCTATGCCAAACTCATTACACAGTGAATTCAATCATTGGGGTACTTACACACCTTTTATAAGGACAGGTCTGGAGATGTGTACTAGCCTAGAGAACTCGAGAGGTGTGGGTAGTTCGTCCAAGATATCATAGTGGGTACCATTCAGTTCTACCAAAGCCTTGAGAACACGTTGTCAGATGTAGGATGTGCGGCATACCGTAATACTCATCTGCTACCCATCTCTGGGCCTCGCCTTGAGTCGCGTGTCCGAGGGGTTCACGGTGGTCTGTCATGAGGTACGGAGCCTGAGGTACTGCTAGTACAGTCACAGCAGGGCTCAGCCACAGTTGCGCCACACGCGCGATTCGCGGAGTGCCGAAACCGATCTGGATCTGATGGGACTGTTGAGACGCGTCCAATTCGCGCGACGCGTTCCGTGTTCGACTAGCCACGCCCACAGACAGCAGCTACCGCCCTCCCGGCCGTCCAAACGCGTCCAAAGTCATCAGCTAGTCGAACTGTACAGCAGGCCGGTGGAATGAGCCAACCCAAGAAGCAGACGGCCACACGACGAAATGGGAAGTCCAAAGCGGTCAGTCGACTCCGACCCCTACACGAGAAGCGCAGACGCCACAGCTCCGCTAACGTGTTTCCCCAGGCAGGACAGAGGACCCTCTTCGATCACTTTTCTGCTATATCATCTGCTACGGGGCCCGCGACATCGTCGTCAGGGGATGCGGGTTTCGTGGGGGGCGTTGAGGATACACAATCCAGTGACATCGAAATAGTGGAAACAGTGGAGCCTTCGTCCAGTGCCCTTCTCACGGATGTGGATGCTCTTAGTGACACGACAAACGAGGGTTCAGACGTCGCCGTAGGTATGTGGCCCCTGATACGGTTGCGTCGCCCATTGACGGTAGAAGATAGACAATGCTGCGAAAGCTTCAATTGGCAAGCGGAAACCTGCGACAGTCCGGGCGAAACACCGTTCCAAACCGATGTTGTCACAAGGGTCTGTACCCTCTCCTGGGAGCTCACAAACAACTTTGGAAGGGCAAAGCCGTGACGATCCCATCATTCTCGACTCCAGTCCAATCCGACCAGTGAATAGCAACCGCGTATCGAACAAACCGTTCTATTCCATATTTGCTTCAAAGAAGGCACCTCCGACCATCTCGGCCCCGTCCAATTCGTCCACAGGAGAGTCCTCGCTGTCCAGCCGCCTGAACAAGCGGGGTATAGCTGTCCCGTACCCCGCACGCGACACCCAGCACGTCCGGGCAGATCAGACAAACTTCTCCACTCCTCCATGCCCTTTCGAACGCCGCTTGAACGGCGCCCGCACAGCTTCCCAGGCCGGCGCCGCTCAACTCCCCCAACTAGCCTACGGATACAGCACGGGGAATTACAAACGCCAGCATAACGAGTCATTGCCCGGCGATATCGCGTTCACGAGTGGGACCGATCGTTACCCTCAACATGAGGGTGACAGCACACCTGTCAACGCCCCGCCCGCCGCCTGTGACCCGGGTGCCGCCTCTCGAATGCTCACTGACATCCCTGCCAGCCACAAGTCGTACCCCGCCATCGAGCGCCTTGTCAATCGCACACAGTCGGAAAGCAACAATGAAGCAAGCTCCCCACCGTTGTCACAAGAGCTCTGGACAGATAAATGGCGTCCTCGGCGCGCAGACGAGGTCCTCGGCAACGAAGACCGAGCATTGTACCTTCGTGCCTGGCTGCTTGCCCTAAAGCTTCATATCGAGACTACCTCAGCATCCTCGCACGACTTGCGTGGCGCCGAAGGCAAGGGTGGAGCTGGGAAGAAGAGACAACAGCTCCTTAAGCCACGGGGTACAAAGAGACCCCAAGTTGTCCGCCAAGTGGACAGGCGGAAGAAACGGAGACGGCTGGACTCGGAGGAGCCGGACGACTCGTGGATCGTGGACGACGAATCGGACGACGACCCTGGGGTCGATGAAGCCCGCAACGATGCCGGAAGTGAGGACGAGTTGGCATTTTGTCAGCAGACTTACTCGCGGCTACAGCGTGTCGTGGAAGAAGTCGAAGGACAACCTTGTCTTGATCCTGCCGCGACGACCGCGGAAGCAGAAGAGGACAAGTTCCCGAGTTCTCGCACCGCGCCACTCATTTTGGAAATCAGCTACACAACACCATTCTCCTGAGCGGGCCGTCGGGATGCGGTAAGACTTCTGCCGTCTACGCGTGTGCAGAGGAGCTGGGATGGGAAGTCTTCGAAGTCTATCCTGGTATTGGTGAGCGGAGCGGCGCGGCGCTGAATAAGCTCATCGGGGACGTTGGTAAGAATCATATCGTCAAACAGACCCAGCGTCAGCACAAGACATTCTTTTACGGCAACGGCGCTGCGCAAGATCCGAGCATATCGGTCGATGGCGAGGTGACCCAGAAGGCAGGGGGCCGTAAACGCGCCCTCAAGCGAGTCGACTCGGAGAGCGGTTTGGACGAGGAAGGGTCAAGCCAGACCGACCATACGGCCTCTGCCGGGTTGACCGCTCTGCCCTCCGAGCATCCGCCGGTCTCCCAGTCCATCGTGTTGATAGAGGAAGTGGACGTGCTGTACGACAGTGACGCCAACTTCTGGCCGTCCATGATCAATATTATAAAGGAATGTCGTCGACCCGTCGTTATGACATGCAACGGTTGGTACTTATTGTATTGTCGTACAGTCTTTCGATCATTTATCTTGGCTGTGTTGCAGATGCGTCCTTGGTTCCCATCGCAGACCTTCCTCTTCAAGAAATCCTCACCTTCACACCAACAGCACCGGCACTCGCCACGTCTTATTTACAGTGCGTGTCTATCCTTGAGCAGCGACCTCTAGAACGATCTGCTGTCTCGCGGCTGTACGAGCGTGTAGGAGAAGTGCCGTGTGGATACGCTGGAAGCTGCTCGACAGATTCTCCTACTCGCTGCCCAGATCTTAGGCAAGCACTGCTGCAGCTACAATTCGGCGACCTAGACATTCCGACAGATTCCCCTGCGACGTCTGCCAGGGCCATACCCCAGGCGTCTGGCTCTCACGACTCTCATTCTCTCGATATACCATTGGAGGCCGCACAGGAAGACTTGCGTGTCATCCGTGGCGTGGACAAACTATACAACACCCTATCCTTCGCAGACTGTCATTTGCCACCGGAAGCAGCTGGACGACCTCGTGGTGCGTTCGTTGTACTGAATCAGATTGCGAATGAGCCTGATCGTTGACTTTCAGGATACCATGACCGATTCGGGTGCAGCAAACGATGAACTGGGCTACATTGTGCTGCACAACGACGCCTCGACAGTGCGGCCCGCGCCCATAAACACGTCCTTCTATCACGAAGACGCAGTGATGATGGAAACCCTCCTATCTACTGGGAAAACTCTGTTCGTCCATGCGCGGCACCCCTACAGGGCTACGCGGCAGTATTATTCCGTGTCGAGAACCTGCCGAGCAATTGTTCTCCGTCCTGCAGGAGCTCCAGGTGCCATTCGACACGCTCGCAAATCCATTGGCCGCATTCCTTGATTACGGGCCATGGTTGAGGCGTATGGTTGCTCTCGATGACGCAGCCGAGGCAATCTACCTGGAGTCGCAGGCCAGCAAGGACGGGGTGCGCAAGACCAGGAACAGTCTCAAGGCCGTCCGGCCTGTCCGCTACGTACCCATCAGCGAGAGCGACCGGCGGATACTGGGCGCACCCCGCACTGCGGCCGTGATCGAAGGTCTATGGGCATATGTTTTGTATCATAATGGGGGACGTCGCGCTCGGTCAACACGTTTTGTTACGCAGATTTCCAAGCTCAGACGATGGCTTGCATAGCCTGCCGCGAAGTCCTTGTGCAGCTTCTATTCGCTCTATCTGCACCGTGAATGCTACTGTCTTGACATTCGCCCGTGGCACCTGCCTGGCTCGTCTCGCGTTGATCGAGCTTGATGCACGGCAACTTTAGATTATCGGCGGGCAGACATCTATGTTACCTGCGCGGGAACCATGACACGACCGGGCGTCCCTGGATGGAGTTGCCAGTAGGTGGGTACTGCTTGGTGGCTGAATCCACGATCCCTACGATCGAAGCTGAAGCGGGCATGTGGCCGACGGCTCACAGCTTACTCAAGCGTGGTGAAACAGGCTAGTGACTTTCAAGATGTAATGGCGATCAGCAAGATTCAGTGAGCGCGACTTCTCTCGTGGCAAGGCGATCGATACCATCGCGCGAGCCAGAACGACTCGGAGTGATAAAATTGGTGTGCGGAGCCTGCAGAGAGTTAAGGTAGGAGCCAAGTTTCGAGGACGGCCGCTCGGGCGAGTGTGTCTGAAGCGCGGAGACCGATGTGACTCGGAGAATAGTTAAGGGAAATGGCAAGTATCAAACAATGTACCCTATTCAGGAAGACTGGTACTATAGATAGCCACGTGGGCGGGGTGGCAGCCACGCGTCTGAGTTCTTTCCAACGATCCTTACCGTGGACGCGACCTCCGTTAAAGCTGCCTGTGCCCGGCCTCTCCCCACCGCCTCTCTGGCCCCTGCCCGTCCTCGTCCTCGCCGCATGGATCGTCCGGGACCCGCACACTCATCAGCATCGGAGTCCGCCAGTAGCACTATTTCCTCCGGCACCGCCTCCCAACCCCCTTCCGCACCTCCACCTGCTCTGGGCCCCCGACATTCGCCCGTCACTCCCCTCGCTCCCCTCGAATTCCTCCAAAATCAGCGCAGAGGATCCATCACCGACCCCTCGCTGCACGCCAGACCATCGCTTCCGGCGCATCTTGCCAACGGCACTCCCTTGAACAACCTCCGACCACCCTTCCGCCGCCCCAGCTTCCCCTCGAGTCCCAGCTTCGGCCCCTCTACGCTGTATCACGATGCGTCTCGACCGCCGCCAGGCCCTCACCGCGCATCTTCACCGTTTCGATTCGGCGATGCAAGCATGCCGCCGCCAGAGAGCAGTAAGACGCGGCCACGACGAGCACCGCGATCGTCCTCTGTCGATGCAGGCAGGAGGACAGTTCTAACCGATAGCATACCAGAGCTTGAGAGTGATGTTGGAAAGAGTACACGCGACAGCCGGGTAGAAAATAGATTTAGAGGTAATGCTGGCGCCCACGTGCAGTGCAGCTCAGCGAATTCACACTTCGGCTACAGACTCCAGCAGGGCGCAGGGGAGTGACGACATGGAGGTTGATCCGCAGGAGCATGGGCAGCCCCAGGAACGTGGTGGTGGGTTGCAACGCCTGCATGCCTTCCGTGAACCGGCCGAGGTGGGGTACAACGCGCGGCGACATTCCATTGCCGCTGGGTCGCCAAGTTTGAGCCTGGACAGACACTCACCGGGGTGGCCTCAAGGCACGAAACGCAAAATACCCTCCGAACAGGACACGCCGTCTCCTGGGAACCAGGAGATCGATCCGCTGTTCGCTGGGCCGGGGGCTGCGAGCGCGATCAGTGATGAAGGTGGCGGACCCGCGCCAAAGCGGCGTGGGTCGGCGTTCGACACGCAAAAAATCGCACAGCTGAGCCTGAATGACCGACGAAACTCTGTGGATGCGCGGCTGGGCGGGGGAACGGGGGATCGTGGTGGTCGGGCGAGAGACGGGACTCTGCCGCGAGCTCGTCGTTGAGCGCGTCTACGCCTCCGTCGGCATTTTCCGGCGAATCGCCACATGGCCGACCTCCTGGCGGCATCGCTACTTTCGCGTGGCCTGCCAACCCGCAGGATCAAGCTGCAATGCACAGCGAGGCCAACGTTAATATGGCGGGGCTCGCAGTGCATCCCTACGATCCCCTCACCATCATGCCTCCACTCGCATTCGCCCCAGATCGCCGTATGTCGGTCCCCAACCTCCCACCAGAAAATTTGCCCACCCCGCCGTCCACGGGCCCGACGCGGGTGCTCCGGTCACGCTCCCGCCCTCCGTCGCGTGTCCGCGGCGCGAGTCAATCAGACCCCAGTAATGTCGCCGGTCCTTCGTCTGGCGCAGGCCAGACAGACGAGGCAGCAGCCCAGGAACTCCATCGCCAATTGAAGGACGGATCCACGCCCTACTCGCGCTCCCCGGAGCTGCGGGTATCCCACAAGCTCGCCGAGAGGAAGAGGAGAAAGGAGATGAAGGAGCTGTTCGACGAGCTGCGCGAGCACCTCCCAGCAGACAGAGGCATGAAGGCGAGCAAGTGGGAGATATTAAGCAAAGGTGCGTTCATGCTGCACGCGCTACGCGACCATCGCTTACGCGCCCGCCGGTCTTTGTCGCCTTTGTCGTGCCTTTCTCCCGTAGCGATTGACTTTATCAACAATCTTAAGCACACCTGCAATGAAATGCAGCGCGAGATCGACATGTTGCGCCATGATGTAGAAACCATGCGCCATGGAATACCGCCACCCTACGGTGGAGGACCTCCACCACCGGGTGTGATGTATGGTCATGGCCCACCACCTGTTGGCGTCCCTCCGTATCCTCATCCTGGACCACCCCATTCCGGGCCACCACCCCCAGGACCGCCGTCTTCTTCCCACCAACCGCCTCCACCACACCATGTGCCACCTCCCGGTCAACCGCTTCCTCCTCACCAGCATCCAATGCACCAACCTGGCCCTCATCCTCATGCGCCTCCAGACGATCCCGCATCACGACCTGCATCCTCACAAAGTATATACCCGCCCGGCATCGGTCCTGCGTCAATGATGCCACCTCCAGGGCCGAGCATGCTCGCTCCGAAGCCAGATCCGTCGTCATAGGACTGGCGGCGCACCCATGATCGCATTCCCTCGATTATAGGCTCGAGTTGCTCGCTGGGCGCGGGCCCTCATGTGCCGTTCGGCGCGCATCGTTTGCAAACATGGATTGGAAGTGGGCTTCGTAGCCTCGCGTTGCACGCGGACTACACGTTTGTAGGGTAGGAGACGACTATATTTGACGACGCTCACGAACTTATTGACCCAGTAATTAATGTAAACTCTTGGACTTCGCATTTCCTGTAGAGGCCTTGCAAGTAAATCGTTGTCTTGTCCATTACATTAGCACTGTACAGCCGCAATGCATGTGTGTTCTCATTCGACGAGCTGCCAGTGGATGAGCGAATTAACTGCGTCCGCGAATCTGAGATTGAGTGTACGATCTCTGGTGCCCGATTTGGTCATTGCGCTCGGAGCCTTGGACAAGGACGCGCGGTAGTCATCCCCGCCACACCATGCTCTGACCCCGACCGCCACCATCCCTCCCACCACTCCCCGTCGATCCCTTCTGAATTGCCTCAGACTGACAGGGAACGACTAGACTGCCTCTGATACCCCCTTTCTACATCTATCCACCGACAAACTAGACGCGGTCGCAGCGATGGCCCCGAAACGCTCAGGCATGGACTTGCTCTTCCATCCGAAGAAAAAGACGACCCAGGCATCCCCTCGGAAAAAGGAAGGCACACCCTCTGGGGCTCCTCGGGCAGTCCTTCACCGACGAAATCCCCACGCGCGCCGCTGGCGAAGCCACGGCCACCGAAACCTCAAGATAACGATGACGACTTGCAGCCCCCACCGCCCGAGGGCCCTTACCAGGAGTTCAAGCTGGTCTCTTCCCAGCTGAACGGGTGGAAGTATGACGTGATGAAGTTCGACTCGCGGAAGCCGGTCGACTTCAAGGATTGGGAAAAGCCTATAAAGCTGAACAGGAAGGAGCCTCGCCGCGAGCCCGAAGATACCGCCAGCATCGAGGGACCGAAGCCCGTAGGGCCCATGCTTGGGCCGGATGGGAAGCCTGTTGTTGGGCCGGATGGACGTATTGTGATGGTGGATGCGGAGGGACGGCCAATACGGGCTGGCGAGGGTGGGAGCACGGGTGGCGACAGGGGGAAGGACAAGCCTGGGCAGAAGAAGCGGTTCCAGAAGAAGACGAGGCAGGTCTTCCTGGTGCCAGACGAGGTGCGGAAGCTCAGGAGGGAGGAGCGGTTCCCGTGGGTAATAGAGGACTCGGCTGGAGATGAGACTTGGGTGGGGAAGATGGAGGAGGTGGCGAAGTCGGAGACACATTGCATGTTCATGCCTGCCGACAATAGTACGTTCAAGCTCGTCCCAGCACATCGATGGTACAAGTTCCAAAAGAAACCAAAGTACCGTGTACCGACGCTGGAGGAAGCGGAAAAGATGGTAAGTACTCGACACCGCTGTGACGGCGTCATGCTACATTGTGCTCCGCCCTTAGATGAGCAACATCAAGAAGAACCAAGACCCTGAACGTTGGCTGCTGCGCAAGCGGAACGGTCAGGGCCCGTCGGTGGAGACTGCCGCTTTGTTCAAAGCTGAACGCGAAGGCAGTGGTGGCCCTGTGCCAAGCTCGAGTCTCGGCCCAGGGGGCCGCCGTCTCAAGGCGGTTGACGACGGAATGAGCGGTCTATTCGGAGATGACGAGGAGGAGGAGGGCGAGGGTGAGGGTGAGGGCCGTAGACGGAAAATGAAGCGCGAGCTTGGTGCGGAGGGTGACGTTGACGAGATGGACTTCGAGGAGACATTCGAGGATGATGAGCAGAACATGGAGCCCGATGATCGGGATGATGAGGAGGCGAAGGAGCTTGAGGTACGTTACTTCGCGAAGTGCGAGTTATATTCGTGTGCTGACTTAGTCATACAGGAGCGGCTCAAGAGAGAGTACAAGAACGCGAACAAGACTCGGGAGGGATACGTCGACGAGTCAGAGGACGAGGACGAACCGACGCTCACCCGGGCGGGCAAGGGTTTACGCAAGACCCTGCAGAAGCTTGAGAAGGACGGAGGTTACGAGGAGAGCGATGATGACGAGAATCCCTACGCGAGCGGGGTACGTTCATCTGTTCATGAATTGACATGTTGTCTCACACCAACTAGGAGGAGGAGGAAGAGGAAGAGCCGATCCCCGTCCATACTGGTCCTGCTATCATCGTTCCCGAGCCGAAGCCGGGGCGTCGAACCTCAGGGATCTTCTACAAATGGAACAAAGACGCCAGCTTCGAGTCAGCCGTCTTCACAGATCAAGGGCGAGCCGTCCGACTCACGGCCCACCTCCCCGGTCATCCCGAGCCACGGAGGGCATTCTGCTCTTGCGAAGCGGGCGATGAGTCCGAAGATGCCGAAACTCGAGTCGAACGGCATGGGTCGCGCTACGAGCCCGTTGGCAGTAGGGTCTGTCAAATCACCCAATGGCAGTCGTGCAGTCAGCCCTGCCCATGGAGGAAGTCGTGCCGGTAGTCCCACATCCCCTGTCAGCCCCGCTGTTGCGAACGGCGTTAACGGCTCCGCGAAGCCGAACGACAAAAAGCGCAAGGCGAGCGATGATCCAAACACGAAGCCCAAGAAACGGAAGGCCCTCCCGCCGCTCGATGACCGCACGGTGATCGAGTGGCTCAGGCAGACCCCGAATGCAGCAACGCGCGACTGTATCCATCACTTCCAGCCGTATCTCACAGACAGCGTGAAGAAGCACAGGTTTACGACGCTTGTGAAGGAGGTTGCGCAGTTGAAGGACGGAGTTCTTGTCCTGCGACCTGCCTACCAGTCGGTAGGTGCGCCGTCACCTCCACAGGCGACCGCCACTGCTACGGCGTGAGTACGGCACATGTGGCGCTGATCGATATGCACGGACGCTTTCTTCAATGTACTAGTATCCTGAGTGGGTGTATACGCGGTTATTCCAGCCATTTGCTCTGCCTCTAACTTACGAAGAGATGCCGTGTTGAGGCGTGCGCCTGTCTTGCGAGTTGTCTTGCGAGTCATTGGAAAATAGTGAGGGATCATCATCGTCTGTGACAACATGAAGCTTTCAGTAGATGTTCAGACCTGGTTATTTTTGTGCCCAGACTGCCTGACGTAACTAGTCAAAAGGCGACACTGCCGGCGGTTGGATGTCAGAGAACTTTGCTTGTGCACATGCAACATCAAGCCTTCGGAGTCCAGCCCTTGACAAGGTCGACAAACGGCCTAGCATTCAGAGTCACCGAGCTGTAATGTT
This sequence comes from Fomitopsis serialis, assembly GCF_022376445.1. Classification (NCBI taxonomy): domain Eukaryota; kingdom Fungi; phylum Basidiomycota; class Agaricomycetes; order Polyporales; family Fomitopsidaceae; genus Fomitopsis; species Fomitopsis serialis. The sequence goes on from NW_025954961.1 coordinate 1,590,856, forward strand.
GCACGGTACGCACACGCTACCCCCGGGTCACAGCGCGTGGTATGCCCTCAGGCTGCTGTAGCTTACCACGCCGTCGGACGCGTGAGTCTCCGGGCATGCTAGATAGGCGTGGATGACACGTTAGTCCACGACTTGTGTGCGTCCGCCACGAAGGACGCAGAACCTCACTGGCACGTTGCCATGGTTCACCAACGGTCTAGCCATCTTCAAGGTGCTTCGAACTCCATTCCCTTGAGTAAGCATAGCGAGCAGCCTGATTCACGGCAGCATGGTTCCTCATGTTTCTCGCGTGTGGATTGTCTAGCCTCCTCGTGCTTGCGTCCGCGATCGTTGCGTCGGTGGTAGAGATCCGCGTGTTTCTGGTACAGAGGCTGTGGAGATAATCATTCCTCACCTGCGCCACGCCTTGCACGGTCAGTAATATTGAAGCATTGGCTGTCCAAGGAGCTTCTTCACCGCATTCGTCAATTGGCGTTGGGACCCAAGGTTTCCCCATCGAGCACATAGGCTTCTCATAGCACCAACGCCCGTCGCTTCCTAGGGCGAGGCTGAGCTTGCGCTAACAGAGAGTGCGTGAGCAGCTTCTGGAGCCTGTAAACAGAGGTGATTTGCTCAGATAGGCTCGTGGACCATCTACAGCGGAGGGAACCATCAGCTTACAAGAAGCCCGGGTCCCTGCCAACCCTGCATGTTGAACATATCGTGGCAATAAACTCTGATCATCGATCTACGTGCCTGTCAAACGAAGTGAACGTGCCCAGATTGCCACTGTCCATGCAGATGAGGGTAATCACTAGCATGCCCGGTGGGTATTCAGTCTGAGAGATGGACGGACGCAATCCAGTCAGTGTGTAGATGCCGCACCATCCTATAGTGGCGGCGAGCTTTGTCGGGCCCGGGTCCCTGACACTAACGAGTTTGAGTCTCCTGGCAGCAGAACTCTCCTCATTGCGCGTGGCTAACTTGCGGCCTGCAACGGTGGCCAATCAATCACAGTTCCTTGCGCATTGCTGCTAAGAGGAACGCAATGACTTACCACAGCAGACAGACCCCAAGCACGAATCACAGCATACGACTCGTGTTTTTGTGTCCGCAGGGCCGTTGTATCAAACCCGTAAAACAGACGATGTTAAGCCGGTGAGATATTGCTGATGTTAGGCAAACAGCAAGCGAATGATGTTCTGCTCTGGAGTAAACGCGGAAACTTGTGAGTGCACAAAACGGAAGGATAGCATATTATGCAGGTAAGTGCCGATGCTACAGCCAAATGGTCACTGAATGTCCCGGTGATTGATCCAGAACCGCTCATAGACACCTCCCCCGGTGAATATCGAGGGATGGCGCATGGAACCATAGTCAAACCAGCGCCCACGACGTGATCGATCGAGATCAACATCAACGTTCAACCTTCTCTTCATATAGGTTCGGTGTGCCCAATCAGCTTCATTGGGCGTATGCGTTACCCCCGACCACCCAAGTGGCAACAAAGCTCCTTACACCGCAAAGCAATTCGTGACGGCGAATTGAGGTGCTCAGAGTGATTCATAGGCGAGTCCGGTGGCAAAGATCGTAAACTGCCAAATAGACTGTAATAGAAGCTACGTTAGCTTGCATGACACTCCCTAGGACACATGTACAATTGAAGATACACATACATAGACACCTCCTTATTCAAGCAACGCCCAACACATAACTCAAGGGTAGATCTCAGCGGCGAGCTGGTCAATCAACACCTTCAGCCTGTCCGCTTCGTACTTCACCAACGTCGCATTGTTCTCGAACGTGATCGCCTCCGTGAGACCGGGCAAAGTAGTAGCCCCGTATCCTATACAAGACAGTAAGTAACATGCTGACCGTCGATACCAGTAAAGGACTCACCGAGCCACTTCCCAGGTGCAACGCCGAGATGGCGGTACCACTCGCGGTCCTTAATACCGTCTGGGTGGATGAACCCTCGCTCGAACCCGACGAGCTTCTTGTTCACCGTATGGACGCGCTTCGCCGCTTGGATGAACTTCTCGCGCAAGTGTCTATCTACGCCGTCAAGGGACGTGTTGGCGTGGCAGCTATGGGCACCGTGTTCCAGGCCGCGCTTCCTCCGCTCGCGCTCCTCGCGCAGGCGTGCTGGTGCAGCCCGAGACGCGGCTTCGTCGTCCGGCTATTATCATCCCGCTTGACTGTCACAGGGCGGGGCAGTGGCTTATGTTCCGCGGTATCTTTCGCATACCTGGGTTTGTCTACCTTGTGCTTTGACACTTCGTGCAGGTCCTCCTCGCAAGGCTTGTGTAACAGCTCGCGGATCTTGCACCACGCATTACGCAGGCGGTCCCTAATCGCCTTGCGTAAAGCGATACGCCTCGCGAGGCGGATGAGCTCGCGCTCCGCCTCGGTCTTCTCCTCGTCAAGTGCCGCACTGGCTTCATGGAGCGAGTCGATCGAGGCTCGGAGGGAAGAGAAATCTACGTCAAGGGACGAGCGTTCCGCAAGCTGCTCAACACTGTCGCAGAACCAATGAGCTAGGCACGGGATACGACAAAAAGAGGCGTACCTGTCCAAATATTTGTCAAGCTGTACGGTATAATGAGTTGTGTTGATCGGGAGCACGACGGCATCGGCGAGACGGAGGGTCTGCAAACCCAAGAACTTGGCCACCGCAACCTGTGAAGAGATCCCCGTCTCAGCGACGGACGCAACCGTGAAACAGACTGTGCTTACGTGTCGCAAGAAGCCCGGATCAGCATACAGCTCCTGCCACCGCTCGGAGTCGAAGACGGAGTGATAATGATACACAGGGTCAGACCTCGTCGAGCTAAACCCATTGTTCGTGCTCGCAACCTACGCAACTCCTTGGTCAGCACCTCTTGAACCAGTAGTCAACGAAAACCCCACATACCCCGATCCGCTGCAAGAACACCGTATAGTCGCTCCCGGAGCCAAGCACACCTACACCCAGCTCGTCCACAGCCATCTGTGCCAACTCATCTTCAATATTTTCCATTGCCTCGGCGTCAAAGTGGTCGCCCGTCCGCCCGAACAGCGGCCCTTGGTCGTTGCGCGCGTCCCAGAGCGTCAGCCCGGGCTTGGTCGGGTGCGCGATCTCCTCCGCGGCAGAGCGGAGGAAATGCGCGAGCGAGGGCGAGCCGGAGGCAGAGAAGCGCGAACCGGAAACGGAAGAGTCTTTGTGGGCGATATGGTCAGTGCGCCGAGAGGGAGAGAAGGGAGGAAGGACGTACCGAGGTTGAGATAGCTGACGACATGGTCGTTGATCCAGTCCTCGAAGTCCTCGCCCCACTCGGTGCTCCCAATGAGACCGTACTGATGTGCGCGCATAGTCAGCAACAGGCTTCACTAATAGATGAACCGCACTTGCCTCTTCAGCATCCCAGCTCGCGATGACGATAGTCCTGATAGGCTTCCATCCTAATTTGAGCAGTGCGCCCAGCCCACGGATAACCTCGTGAGCGGACGCAGTTCCTGAAGACGGGTCGGTTGCACCCATGACCTAATCACAGCCCATTCAGCCGACCGAACGCGGATGTAGCCCAGGTCCAGACATACCCATGCTGAAGAATGATGAGTATACTTCACACCCTCAGTCCTGGGAACTTACCATCACGATGATTGCCAACAACGACTACCTCGTCCTTTATGTGGCCAGGGATAACGCCCATCGTGTTCCAAATCGGAATGACCCTATCGTCCACTACACAAATCATGATCCCAGTCAGTTCCTACCCTGCATCCCAAAACGATCTGCGACCCACCGTGGTTCACCAATTGATAGTCCGGTTCTGCCCACCTTCTTCAATCTCCTGCAGAAGTACTTGGGCATTTGACCAGGAGATGGGCAGACTCGGGATGGACGGGATGTTCGTCCCTTCCGTGCGCGTGCTGTTCTCGTAGGCTGGGTAGCCGGGAGTCGTCGGATCGCTGTATGCATACAATTGAGCACGGAACACATCGTAGCGAAAGGGGCAGTAATGCCGTACCCTGGGTAAATGGAGAGGAATTGGGTACTTCCTCGCTGGACTGAGGTAGGGTTGCGGGCAGGACCGTCAGGGTAACTGTCGCAAGTTCAGTTCGCAGTCAATGTCGGGAGAGAGGACATACGCTTCGTAGCCGTTCTCAACTGTAACAGTCCCATCATCGCGAGGATCCGAGTAGATGAGGCAAGCAACAGCACCGCGCTCCTGTGCGCCCTTGACCTGGACAATCCGAGGCGTTCAGATTCAGCGGCGACTCGGAACAGCGACAAGACGCTACTCACCTTCAGACCACGGAAGATGCCACCATACCTCGTGATCACGACTGCGCCGTTCAAATCGACACCCTTCGCCTCGAGCTCGTCGTAGTCCTGCTTCCTCCCGTAGTGCGCATACACCAGTCTACCCTCCGCTTCGCCTCCACGACTCAGTCCATGAAACGTAGGCACCGCATCCGCATACTTCCCCGCCTCGGGATCAGATTCGTCCGCGACCTCCTCTAGCTCCGCCGCCCACACTGCACCCCATCCTCACCCAAGATCTGCAGGCTGCGATCGAGAGGAGTGTTCATGACCGGGTAATACACATCGATCCATGCCGTCGGCGCATCTTGAGAAGCGATGCTGAGGGTCGCGTTGCGAGACTCGGCCGACCCTGCGGAGAAGACGGGCTCCGCGCCAGGAACGGGTATGTTGAGCTCGCGCTGGAGGAGGGCCAGAAAGTCTATGGAGGTCTTGTAGTCGCCTTCGGAGCCGGCGAGGTGGGGAGTGGTTGCGTACTGGCGGGAGGCGGCGAGGGCACTCGCGGGGTTCGGAACGGTCCTATGTGACAACACGGTATCAGGGGATATGCACGAAAGGCCCAAAGTTATGATAAGTGCTTACAGGAACTCTTGCTCTGCAAGCTTGCCGAATGGCACCTTGTTGTCATTGAGCCTGTACTGAGGACGCCCGACGCTGAATGCCTGCGTGAGCCAATATCCCTGCTGACTATCAAGTCCCTTGGCGACCTCGCGAGCCGAGCTGCAGATGTAGTACACGAAAGTGCAGAACAGCACCGTCGCAACGACGAGCCTCTGTCTCAGAGCCTTCCGGTCACGCAATGGAGGCGTCGGGTCAGCAAGCGGTGTCGGAATAGCATCGCTGGGAGGTTGTTTGTCAATAGCGCGTAATTCGGGAGGCTTTTCCGTGCTCATGGTGGTTTCACAAGGAGACCATGAGGAGCTGCGAATGAGAAGGTGTCTGCGGAAGTCGTCATTTCGTGGGACAGATGCCGCAGCGGCACCGTGACGCATTTACGAGGTTGGATGGTCTCAAACTCACCCCTAGGCCTCATAGACGGCGTATCACATCAAGGAAATGAGGCGCAATACGTTAAATGGTCTACCTGTGTCCTTGACATAGAACGTCTATAACATTGAGCACCACTGCAGGCAGTACTAGTAGACAGCGATTGCTTCGACCGCCATGCAACGCTTAGACGCCCTAGATGGGCCCGCGCGATCGAGATCGCGGACCGTCGCGCGGGCGTCTATGTTACCACTTCTGCAGCCGCCATGTCCGACTCACTCGCCATCGCCGCGCCCGCCGACTTCCATGTCCACCTGCGCCAGGGCGAGTTTGCTGCCTTCCTTGCCCCCCATGTCCGCAAAGGAGGCTTCAGGCTCGCTTATGTCATGGTACTGGCTGCCTCTCTTCCACAACATCGGTATCTGACCATCGCTCCAGCCTAACCTCAGACCACCCATCTCCAACACCGAGGAGGCTCTCCTCTACAGGGCGCAGCTGCAGGCCGCAGACCCTACTATTGACTACTTGATGACTCTGTACCTCTCTCCAGAGCTCACGCCTGATGAGATCCGGAAAGCAAAACGCGCAGCGTAGTTGGTCCGTAGTTCCGCTTTCCGCCCTCGCGCTCACAGGTCGGACCGTGTGCTCAGGTGTCAAGTCCTACCCTCGCGGCGTGACAACCAACTCTGATGGTGGCATTGAGTCGTATGAGGCTACTACCCCGTGTTTGAGGCGATGGAGCAGGAGGACATGGTCCTCAACCTCCATGGCGAGGTCCCGTCGGACGCGTCCACCAACATCTGCGTCCTGAATGCCGAGCCTGCCTTCTTGCCTCACCTTCGGAAGTTGCACGCACGCTTTCCCCGCCTGCGCATCGTTCTCGAGCACGCGACAACACGCGCTGCTGTCGAATGTGTCAAGAGCCTGGGCGACACTGTTGCTTGCACCGTCACCGCGCACCACCTCGCGCTGACTGTCGATGATTGGGCCGGTCAGTCGTGGCACTTCTGCAAGCCCGTTGCGAAATACCCCGACGATAGGCAGGCGCTCCAGGACGTTATCAAAGAAGGTGCGTCGTTTGGAAATGAATCCTACCTACTCACAGTACATCTCGTTCCAGGGCATCCCCGTTTCTTCCTAGGTTCTGATTCGGCACCACATCCCCCGCACACAAAATCCACGGCCTCACCTCTGCACGCGTGTGCAGCGGGCGTATACACCTCAGCCATCCTTCTCCCCCTTGTTGCCCATCTTCTCGACTCGTTTGGCGCGCTCGGCCGCCTCGAGGGATTTGTGAGCACCTATGGGCGGGCTTTCTACCGCGTGCCCGTCTCCCAGAGTGAGGGCAAGGTGGTCATTAGGCGCGTGTTCGGTAGGTTGGTTGAAGAGCAGCTAGTACAAGGCAAGCAGAGCGTCGTGCCCTTCTGGGCAGGGAAACCGATCGGATGGGAAATTGTCGAGTCGTGAAACGCACTGAACTAACGGAAGATCACGGCACCCGTGTATCACAGAGTACACCATCATGTGTACCAAGAGCAAATCACATCACCAAGTACCCGTGTCTCTCGGTCGTCTCTTCTGTCCGATGCGAATGAGGTGATGGTTTCAGTGTCAATCTGTGCAACTGGCGCTGTTGACGGGCTAGCGACGATACCAGGCGCCCAATTATAGGTGCGCTGAGCTCATTGGTACTAGTTGCTCAATGGATAACGCGTTGGCTTATGAATTGGGTCCGTGATGCCGTCCTTGTCAGAGTGCGCTGCGATTATGTTTCATGGCGTCGCCAACCCTCTGTAGTGATGAACCCAGTCCCAAGTCACCAAGCTACCGATGCCGAGCCTTAAGCTTACACCGTCACACAGGCGGTGACTCAGCGCGCGTTGTTGATCTCGGGGCTACTTTATCAATGGGCATCGCTGGAGTATCGACTATTCCCTTCCATCGCCATCGTCCCTAGTAGCCTAGCCCGCACATCCTCATTCCGTCATGTCAATCACCACAGAAGGTTTTGCGCCCCTCGACGTACTTGGCGCAGGCAAGCCCTGTCAGACGTACTACAAAGTATTGGGCCAACTCACCTCGGACAAGGCCCCTATCATCGTGCTGAACGGCGGGCCTGGCTCGTCGCATGGGTACTTGCTCTCCCTCGCCGACCTCGCTTTGCCGTTACATGGCGGCGCCCCCGTCGTGTTCTACGACCAAGTCGGAGGTGGCCGTTCGACGCACCTGCCCGAAAAGAACGGTGACACCGCATTCTGGACCGTGCAGCTGTTCGTGGACGAGTTCCATAATCTGCTGAAGCACCTCGGTGTGGAGACCTACGATATTGTGGGGCATTCTTGGGGTGCAATGCTGGGCATGGAGATCGCGGTCAGGCAGCCGAAAGGACTGAGGAAGCTGGTGCTGTCATCGGGGCCGACAGCTATCTCACTCTGGGCGGAAAACACCCGAAAGTTATTGAAAACCCTTCCACAGGATGTGCAGGTAAGCCTCGATTTAGAGCAATGTAGTTCTTGGTTCGATAGTACCCCTATCTCAGGACACGATCGTCAAGCACGAAAGCGATGGCACCTTCGATTCTCCCGAGTATCAAGCGGCGATTGGACATTACAACAAGCAGTTCACTCTGAGACTCGATCCCTGGCCTGAAGAGGTGCAGAAGTGTTTCGCTGAGATGGACGAAGATCCTAGCGTATACCTCACCATGTAGGTGTCTTTGGTGTTCAACTGCGATACCGTTCCTGATGGGGTTCCTGTAGGCAGGGGCCTTCGGAGTTCACTATCACGGGCTCGATCAAGACTTGGGACATCCGTCCAGAGCTACACAAAATCTCCGTGCCTGTCCTGCTGACGAACGGTGCATTTGATGGCGCCTCGGATGCCGCCATTGCGCCCGTCTTTCAGGCAGTAGCAAAGGCTAAATGGGTTACGTTTGCGCGGAGCTCGCACATGGCGCACTGGGAGGAACGGGAGAAGTACATGCAGCTTGTCGGCGACTTCTTGCAGGCGCTGTAATCGGTAGGAAGGGAGTGCCGTATTTTGCAACTTCTGAATAGAACCTGCGTTGGATGACTGATTGTCAAGCGCAAGGTGCACGGCGTCATGCGCGAGGTGAGCTGAGCTGACTTGATCGAGTATAGCCTGCACAGCGTGCGGCGAAACGGCGGTGCCCTATCCGACGAGCTGGCATCATCTGCGATGCACTCCTGGGTGATCGTGCATGCCTACGGCATAATGCCGCGCAGCCGGCTAAAGACTGAGTAGCTCCAAGACTGAGCAGCCTGGGCCTCGCAAACAGCTTCTGCGGCACATGATACCCAACGTAGTCGAGTCCTCTTTCACAAGCTCCCAACTTCTTCCCTACAGTCTCTACGAGAAAGGCGAGAGCTGGTGTAAGCACTCAGATGGTACAAGCGGCTTTCCCATGCTGAAATAGTGAGATAGCGTCTTGTACGTTACGTCTGTCAAAGGTGGAATCTCACCTTTCGCCTCCTCCAGAAATCTCTACGCCTGGCTCCAGGTTGTTATCGAACAATGCCAAGTACACAGTATCTCCTGGCACGCCCTCAGCGTAGGCATACAGCGGTGTCCCGCAGTCACCGCAAAAGATACGCTGCACTGGTTTCCCCGACATGCTTCGCCCTTCTGCACCTCGGTACGTCTTCGGTTGTCCCTTAACAATCTGCAGTTTCTCCATGAGCACTGGCGCCAGTAACCGTACACTGTTGCATCGAAGCTCGTGGAGTTAGAATGCTACCAGGCGAAGAGGTATAGAGGTACGCACGGCTTCCGGCAGCCTTCTGGCAGTCTGTACAATGACATATGGCCGCCTTTGCGTTCTCGCCGAACCCATCTACTACACGAAGCGTGATGAACCACAAGCGCAGCTACCTGAGTATACATCTCAGGATATCTCTCCATGCTTCTCTAGGGATGCATATGTGTGTTCTCACCTTCGACGTCTGGCATAACTTTTGACGGTAGGGCAACGAGTGATAGCAGAGTACAAGAGCGACAGCCACCAGGTACGTGAAATCAACGCAAGTCTGTCATATAAAGCTTCCTTGTGCGCCACTGTTTGGTTGCTCCTAGCTCCTACAGTGTCTGACGGCCATATCGGACGCCGCCCGGATAGTTTAGTAAAGAACCAGCCCAAGATCAATCACTGAGACCACAGAAGACCCAATGGTGGTCCGTGTTCGCCGAGCCTATGGTACGAGATTAATTCCAGCGGTCCCAGGCTGAGCAGAGAGGGTTTACAGAGACGCCGCAGTGTATGCGCATATGTATCGACTCCGAGGATCATCGTACAGATCAGACTACAGTGTACAGCGTGTCACTTGACGTGGTCACGGGGTCGGATCGCTGCCTATGCACAACGCGACATGGCGGTGTGGTAATGTATACTATGTGTTGGACCAAGGAGAGCGGCCGGACAGTGAGCGGGTTCCCCGTCATGTGGCGGACTTCGTTTTCTGTTCCACGACATGTCGTCGCCGACCTCATGCAGGGAAGCCCATCAGGCGCAGCTGAGCGCTGATGCCAGAACACTTCGACTCGGATTCCGTCGATTCGATTTGGACTTTCCCGTACGTACATAGCTCCCTTGAGGATCGTGTCGCCGTCCATGGACTCGGAGATGTGTAAGTACCACGCCTCGCGAGCCCGGGAAGCATGCTCCTACTTGACGAGGCCACAGATGGCGGCGTGTCTGCCCCGACAATGATGTCGAAAGCCCGGGCAGGGTCCAGTGGTCAAACATGCTAGGCGAGTGATACTTACTGATAGACCATCTTTCGCAGATCATGGAAGGGGGCACGACGCCGACTCCCAGCCTAGGAAGGTTGCTGCCAGTGAGTGGCCTTTTGGGTCAGCACACAGTACATCCGAGTAATAGGTTTTCGCAAACTCCTATTTGGTAGCATACAGTACAGTTGGACATGCACACGAGCGCACATACTACCGTGGCGGAGAATGGACTTCTGCTAGTATCACAAGAAATATAATTACACATTGACCTTCACCAGTGAGTAGCGAGTCCCAGACTGAGCCCAGCCTGGGCCTCGCAAACGGCTTCTGCGGATACATTGACACCTAATATAGCTTGCAGTCCTCTTCCAAAAGCTCCTAAATCACAACCCCCTACACACTCTATGCGTACGAGAAAGGCGAGCGCTGGTGTAAGCACTCAGATGGTACGAGCGGCTTCTCCCATGCTGGAAAGAGCGATCAAGCGTCTTGTACGGTATGTCTGTCAAATGGTGGAATCTCACCTTTCGCACTCCTCCAGAATATTTCTACGCCTAGCTCCAGGTTGTTATCGAACAACGCCAACAGCACACAGAATTTCCCTGACACGCTGCCCTCGGGGTAGGCATACAATGGCGTCCCACAGTCACCGCAAAAAATGCGCTGCACTGGTTTCCCCGACATACTTCGCCCTTCTGGACTTCGGTACGTCTTCGGTTGTCCCTTCACAATTTTCAGTTTCTCTATGAGCACCGGCGCCCAGTAGCTGCACACTGTCATCGTGGCTCGTGATATTATACTGGTGAAGAGGCGGAGAGGTACGCACGGCTTCCGGCAGCCTTCTGGCAGTCTGTACAATGGCATATGACAGCCTTTGCATTCTCGCCGAACCCATCTACTACACGAAGCGTGATGGCACCACACGCGCAGCTACCTGGATATATATCAGCGTAGGCTCTCCAAGCTTCTGCAGAGATGTATGCGTGTACTCTCACCTTCGACGTCTGACATAGCTTCAACGATAGGGCAACGAACGGTAGCAAATACAAGAGCTATGACAGCTACAAGGTACGTTACCTGAAGTCAGCGCAGGTCTGCTATATATACAGCCTCCATGTGCCAGTGCACTGTTATTTGGTTGTTAATACAGTGCCTGACAGCTATAAACAACACTGCAATCCTGAGGTCATTTTGCACAGTGTGACGTCGTCTGGAAAGCGATAGCTCAGGGTCAGTGACAGCGGCACTGGCAACCCGAATAGATTGGTACCTGAGTAATGAGTCAAGAACTACACAGCCCAAAATCGATCACTGAGACGACAAAAGACTCAATGGTGGTTCGTGTCCGCCGGCGCCGATGATACGCGGTTAGTTCCAGCTGAACAGATTGAGTTTACAGAGACGCAGTGCATAGGCATATATCAGACTCGACCATGGTACAGATACAGGCTAGCAGCTGTCAATGACAATGCGAGACGCGTTCCATCCCGAACGAAGCCGACGTCATCATCACACTATCAAGACGCTGAACGTAAGTAGCATCCATCAGACAACCTGATACGTACACTCGCAGTTGTAGATGAAGCTCACCTGTGGAGATACATTGCGGAGAGATGATGACGAGAGCGTTTACTTGCTCTTCGGGGGCTCGGCGCAGCCGCATGCGGGGTAGGTGCAGGAGCCGCCGTTGGCCTGAACGTTTGCGCAAGTAGCCTTGTCCTAATTTCCCAAGACCCGTCAGTCCTCGCTCTGCGTCGTACAACAACAGCTGCCATATCAGGTACTCACAGACATTGTGTACTTGATTTGCAGTGATTGCGATGTCGGTGTAGCGACTGAGGAGAGAGATGGCGCGACGACCGTCCTTATATACGCCCAGGACTACCGACCGCCCTCAGAACTTGTATCATATCGCTAGACATGCAGCATCCCGTAAAGTAGGAGAATAGATGGGCGATCGCCAATAGCCGCATGAGAGTTCGTCAAGCATCCAAATGCGCAGCCGGTAGTAGGCCCCACCATATGCAGCACGGGAGGAGAGCGGGCATACTGCGGCTTCTGGAGGGTAACATGCGTGCGTTGATTCGCTCGTCTTGTACGTACAGATCCAAGCTTCTCCATCCACTGTGACCTTGAGGCGTCGACGATCTCTTATACCTGCCATCACGCATCACCTCCACCAGAATAGAATGATTGCCAACCACGCACTGAACACCGTATACGGGTCTTCAGGTCCCCCGCGCATGCCCATCACATGGCCGGACCAACCCAACTCTCCGAACGCGTTCATGCAAACTCGTCATCAATATGTCTCCCAAAAGATATCTGGCAATACATTGCGCATGATTCGCCAATGGCCCAATGCGTCCTTCTCTTGCCATTTGCTTATCGTCCCTGCAATCTTCGCATCCATCAGGAGGTACTCCTCGCGCTTCTTCTCGTCAAGCGTGGCAATGGCGTCGCGCACATGTTGCAGGTCGACCTCCCGCCTAGATAGAGTGGAGAGGACGTTCGCGCGCTGCGGGGAGCCGAGGAAGTCGGCTGAGGTTGGGGCGCGGAAAGTTAGCGGGGTGTTAGGGGATTTGGAGCAGACCAAAAGCTAAATGGGGTGCACATTCAGTGTTCAGACGCGGAGGAAGAGATCGAGGAATGAGACATACCCAGTTGTGATATGGCTGAGGCTGTTCATAGGGATCCATCTCGTCGCAGAACGCACGGCAGTGTCCAAACATGGACTCAAGTGTGACAACGATCGCGCGAGACGACGGTGACTCGAGCTCGCCCGCAAAGTTCTGTTCCAGCAATCTCAGCATCACAGGCACCATGACGATGTCCATGTTCCACGTACCACCCCGATTACCCCGTCACGCTTCATCACCTTCCTCGTGCTGTTCCAGAACTCCCTCGTGAACAGCAACGCGGGCAAGCTCCCGCCAGAGAAGACGTCGTGGATCACGTAGTCATACAACTCCGTGTGTTCTCCCTGTCTTGTATCACCTGTGTCGGTCTCTTTCTCGACGTCGTGTGCTCGTTCCCGTAGCCATCTCCTCGCATCTTTCAGGACGAGCTTGCCGGGCTCGGGTTCAGGCAGGGCGAAGTATCTCCGTGCGCTTTCGTATACCGCTTCGTCAACCTCGACCAACGTCGTCGAGACGTTATGGCGCATCATAGCGGACGCCGACGTTCCCACACCCAAGCCACTGCGGTTGTGCAAAATGTCAGCCCGTGCCGTGAGACGCCCTCATGGAATGGCGCACATCACTAGCGCATTTTCCCGCTCGTTCACATCTCGTCCCGGCCGTTTGACGAGTCGGACCGCCTCCTGCAGGACGAATGCATTGTATACCGAGTCTCCCAACATCTCTCCCGTCTCGCGGTCTATGGCCAAGGGTCCTCTCTTGATCACATCCTCACCCATCCAGCTCCCTCCGAGCAACGAGTGCCCCGCACGAAGGTATCTCATCGGCGGGACACTACCTGCCATGCCTGATGGGCTGGAGGCTAAGGCTTCGCCGACCACGACAACACCTGAAAATTGCGAGCGCACGGACGAGAGTATCCGTAGGGGGTAGGTGGGGTGCGCGTATGGCGTGGCGTCCGGCTTGCCAACTAGTGTGGGTGGCTGGAGCATGCTTCCGGTGAGGAACGGGAGGAGTGGGAGCAAGAGTAGCCGCGAAAGGTTCTGGGGAGTCGTTTTCTTTGGCATGGGTGGGGGAGGGGGCGGGTTACTTGGCACTGCCGGTGACGACTTCGTAGCAGCACCCTTCTTTTTGTGCTGAGATTTGCCTTTGGGCGGTGACGGCGGCACTGGTTGTGATGCGTATGCTGGCGCTGCGTCGGAGGAGTCCGAGGCAAATGTAGGTAATAAAGGATAGACCGCCCATGCCACAAGTATAGCCGTGCCAAGTTGCAGCATCTACACTCAGTCAAATTACGAAGCATTTTTTTCTCGCCGTACTCACGATAGTTTCGTTTGATAGGTTTTTGATATAAGGCAGCATTGGCCATATCTCTTGAAGGCTCATGACAGCCGTCTGTATGACGGGGAGGGTGATCGTCTGCTGAGGTACAGCGCTTTCTTCGGCATCAGGATTGTGCTATGTTCCGATGTGAGCATAGGCTCTCGAAGGCAGACACGAGTGAAGATTGTGATGGCATAGATTATGTACGTATTCGGGCTCTTGTCTCTTGCAGTCAGGAACAACAGTTCGATCGTTCAATCAAGAAACCACCTCTTACAGACAGACAAATATCCAGACGGAACACTTTTGTGTGCGGCAATAAGTGACTGGGCCGAAACGACCGAACACCACCATAGAATCTTAATCAGAGGAAAAAGACTCACTTGTAAGATGCGCACAGTGCAGACACCAAGCGCCATCACTGGTGTAATGACTGCTAGGTGAGTAAGGATTACACCCCAAACCGCTTCATGCAACCGTCCGGTGTATACAGCGCCCCAGTACGATGTGTTGGGCATTGCACAAAGCAGGATCCCTAGCGTAAGCACCGCAGACTGCAGAGGCATGAGTGGCACAACGGTGCCAATGATACATGCTATCCAAGCAATCTTGCTCAGATGCTGCTCAACGGGAGCGGTGCCATACAGGGGCACGAGAGAACGACGGTAAGCAAAGACGGCGAGCGAGAGGCCAAGGACTACGACGACGGAGATAGCCTTGCCGATGACGTTGGCGAGCAATGCATTCTTCGCCTGGGGCTGTGTTCGAGGCTGAGGCTGAGGCCGCTGGGAAGACGGCATGGTGGTGGTTGCACAAGAGGAGGGACATGACGGGCGCGGGCGACAGCGAGGAGGCGCGCCGGTGGCTGAGAGATCAGCTGCCGCCGAAGATGTTCCAGGGCGCGTTGCGGTCATGTGACCGAGTGCCTTGCCCCACGGGGTTTGACGTCAAGAGACGCGTCCCCGATGAATTCTAGAGGGTCGACTCCAGAGTCCGCCAAAGTCCACTGGCACCACTGGCGCCTCCAGTCTCTCTCCATATATGCTCATAACGCGCTGATCGCTGTCCCCTTCTTCCCCCACCCACCTCGCCGCCCATCCAGATGCCCACCGCACAGCTCGACGCGAAGACTGTGCTCGATGTCGACCCGTGGCTCGAGCCCAATGTTCCTGCGATCATCCACAGGCACGACCTCTTCCGCAAGTGGAAGGACACTATCGAGCAGAGCGAGGGCGGATATGATTCGTTCACGAAGGGCTACCTCAAGTATGGTCTACTTGTGAACCCCGACGGGAGCGTCACGTACAGGGAGTGGGCACCGAATGTGAAGGAGGCTGTCTTCATCGGCGATTTCAGTGCGTATAGCTATAGCCATCGCGTCACGGAAAATGCTGATCCATTTGCACTACCATGCTAGATGACTGGAACAGAGACTCTCACCCGATGACGAGGGACCAGTATGGCGTTTGGGAGATCACCATTCCTGCAAAGGGGCCGGGGGTCTGCCCCATTCCTCACGACTCCAAAGTCAAGGTTCGCACAAAGAACACTGCACATATGCACCGCTATCTTGACATACATGCTTGCAGATATCATGATTACAGGCTCCGGCCAGCGCATTGAACGCCTCCCAGCATGGATCAAGCGCGTCACGCAAGACTTGTCAGTCTCACCGGTGTATGACGCACGGTTCTGGAATCCATCTGAGACAGACCGATACAAATTCAAGAACGTAAAACCCCCGAAACCTCGTAGCGTGCGGATCTATGAGGCGCATGTCGGCATTTCGACGACAGAGTATCGCGTCGGGACATATAAAGAGTTCACCGCAAAATGCTCCCAAGGATCAGGGACCTCGGCTACAACACGATTCAGCTCATGGCCGTCCTGGAGCACGCGTATTACGCCTGTGTGTCGCACATCCTCGTTCTTGGCGCATACATCTGACCGCTTCATAGCGTTTGGGTACCAGGTCACCAGCTTCTTCGCTGCTTCCTCGCGGTATGGCACTCCAGAAGAGCTGAAGGAGCTAATTGACACCGCGCATGGCATGGGCATCACGGTACTCCTCGACATGGTGCATTCGCACGCGTGCAAGAACGTCCTGGATGGACTAAACCAATTTGACGGTAGTGATCACCAGTACTTCCACGAGGGCGGTAAGGGCCGACACGAACTGTGGGATAGTCGGCTGTTCAACTATGGTCACCACGAGGTGCTCCGGTTCCTCATGAGCAACCTCCGCTTCTGGATAGAGGAGTACCAGTTCGATGGGTTCAGGTTCGATGGTGTCACTAGTATGATGTACGTCCACCATGGTATCGGGACCGGCTTCAGTGGTGGATACCATGAGTACTTTGGCGAATTTGCCGACCTGGAGGCGATCGTGTACTTGATGCTGGTAGGATTCTAGTTGCACCTAACGAACTCGTACTCACCATGTCCTGAAGGCGAACGATGCGATGCACACGCTCTACCCGAACAGTATCACTATCGCCGAAGACGTCTCTGGTATGCCGCTTCTCTGTGCCCCCGTCCCGAAAGGCGGCGTCGGATTCGACTACCGGCTGTCGATGGCGATCCCGGACATGTGGATCAAGCTCCTCAAGCACAAGAGCGACGACGAGTGGGAGATGGCCAACATCGTGCACACGCTCACGAACCGCCGCTACCGCGAGAATAGCATCGCGTACGCGGAGAGCCACGACCAGGCGCTCGTGGGCGACAAGACGCTAGCGTTTTGGCTGATGGACAAGGAGATGTATACGAATATGAGCGATATGTCGGAGTATACACCGGTCATTGCGAGGGGAATCGCATTGCACAAGATGATTAGGTGAGCTTGAGAGTATACGATCGAAGTATCGCTGACATAGGATCAGGCTACTCGTTCACTCGCTCGGTGGCGAGGGATACCTCAACTTCGAGGGCAATGAGTTCGGTCACCCTGAGGTACGTCCATGACCTCTCACGCATCCCACAATTCACAATTTTGACAGTGGCTGGACTTCCCGCGCGAGGGTAACGGCAACTCCTTCCACTACGCCCGCCGCCAATGGAATATAGTCGACGACCCCCTCCTGCGCTACAAATACCTCAACGAGTTCGACAAGGCGATGAACCAACCGAGGAGCGGTACGGGTGGCTCGCTGCGGAACCCGCGTACGTCTCCCTCAAGCACGAGGTGGACAAGGTGGTCGTTTGAGCGCGCGGGGCTCCTGTTCGTGTTCAACTTCCACCCGACGAACAGCTTCACGGACTACCGCGTGGTGTGAGGAGCCGGGAAGTATAGCGTGTTCTGAGCAGCGATGAGAAGCGGTTTGGAGGCTTTGCGAATGTGCTACTTGGGGGAGAGTATATCACGACTCCGATGGAGTGGAACGGACGCAAGAATTGGCTGCAGGTGTGTTCTCTGCCTTGTGGTGGTTTACTGTGTTGATCGCTTGGGGCCTCGGAGCAGGTATATATCCCGTCGCGTACGTGCATCGTGCTTGCGAAGTAGACTCACTGGAAGTAGGAAGGCAAAGGCTGAAACGTGGATACTTGGAGTGCTATGGCTGTGTGGAATATGGAATCGTAAATTTCTTGTAGCATATCAAACGAATGTACACAACGAAGTGTAGCAGTGTTAGAAGATCACCACCTGCCCTCCTGTCGAGAATACAGAGCATGACGACGCTAGGTGAGTTCAGAACCACGCATGCCTGCTGTTCGCATACTGTATATGTCGCAGGAGGAAGGCATGTCGTATTGCTCGTCGCTGGTGGTTAGCCACCTTCGATGACCATTACGGGTGTCGGCGACCCTCCGGTCTATCCGCTGCAGTGCTCCCCAGTGCTCCCCCGTGGAGGTGGGGTTTGTCAGGATGCCGTGATGAGCTGGGTGCAAGTTAGTTCCGTTGAACTAATCTGCTGTGTTTCCTCATGGATCGGGACTCTCTGATAGCTCTAGCTGACGCTGCATGGGAGTCTACTGGTATAAACGAGCTCAACTAGTACGCCCCATATATTCAATCACTGACGCCGCTCGTGGAAGGGGTCCATACTGAAGGTACCGATGGCTTCATTCGCATTTCAAGTGACTGACTCATTTTGTGCAGGAACTAAAGCTGGGAATGACCAAATTGACGGTCTGAGATTGTATATCACTTCGGTTCTATCAAACTCAGTGTTAACGATGACTTTAGCAAAGACTCGATCCGGAAGAGCATCTTATGCCATTGCAATGACAGAATGCCAGATCTTCGCTAGAAACCGTCAGTCTTGTGATGATACGTGTTGTTTGTTGCCTTCACAAAAGTAGTAATGCATACGTAGCCGTCGTTCCGCAGAGTGCTTACAGATCATCCAAGGCAGACGAAAGTGGCACAAGTCTGCCCTGGGGTCAGCAAGTCCGGTTGATCAAGTGCGTTTTCGGAGAAGTACGGGGCCAAACTAGCAATCTTTGACGATACTCTCGAGCTTGCCCTCGACGCGTTTTGGTAGAAGACGAGAGGTATGGTTCACGTCATATTAAGGTCAGCTAATAGTGCGGTAGCTTGGGATACACCTCTTGCGCCTCAGGCTGCAGAATCGGGCACGATACTGTACCTCAGATCGAACCTGACGATATTGAATAGCCCTTGAGCTCATCGCCATGTCGTCTTACGTACGATTCGGTCTTCAGTCCAGATCAATCGAATCCAGGGGTTGGCGAAGCTCGTGCAATATTACGCCTCATCGATGCATGCATCCGCCGCCCGGCTGAGAACTGCTGGCTGGCTAACCGAGGCTCAACGCTGAATTTCTGCCCTAAGGTCCCTCTGAGAGTCAGTGTATGGCCTCCTAGAAGTTCCACAGAGTCAGTTTGTAACAACATCTTGGAGCCTGAGCGTGTCGAGGTCAAGTACGCGACCCCGTGAACGACGCGCCTAAAGAGACGCGTCGCGTCACAGTGAGGTACTAGTCACGTGACACACGTCACGCGATTTGTCGACTGTGGCGCGGGCTCAAGGCTCTTGCTCGGCCATACGCACGGCTGGTGTTCATCTACCTTGCTCTCCACCTTCACCTCGAGAGCCCCCCTTACTGCTCTGATCGCCGGCCTAGTGCTCATACGAGCCCATCAGAGGCAATTCTTACGAGGTATCTCTTCATCGAGGTTGCTTACTTGATCTCTCCATCTCATCTCTGTACATGCCTCCGAGGCGATCGACCCGAGCGGCTTCAGCAAAACCTGCAGAGGAGCCCACTGCGAAGCCGGCGGCAAAGCCTGCTGCGAAACCCGCTTCGAAGCCGACGAAGCCTACGACCAAAACCGCCGCGAAACCTGCAAAGGCTGCTGAGAAAGCCGCGCCGAAGAGCACCACCCGTGGGCGGTCCGCAACCACCAAACGAGCCGTATCCCCCGAGAATTCTCCCCCTCCTCCGGCAAAGCGAAGTCGTGCTGCCCCCAGAATCGTTGAGAACGGAGTCAACGGCGTGGACCACGCCGCTGAGGACGAACCAGCTCCCCAATGAAGAAGGCACCTGCCACGAGGAAACCCTCTCAGAGGAGGACAACACCCGCACACACCCAAGAAACCCCGTATTGCAATGCTCTGCCAACTCCTTTGGAACATCTACGTCCAGCGCCGTTGCTGTTCGTATGGGGTACGGGCAACTTCGGCCAGTTCGGAATGGGCGCCGACTTTCTGGGCGAGTACGACAAGCCCACGCGGAATAAGTGGGTGGAAAGGAACATCGAAGAGGGCATATTTGGTGGCACGGGGCCAGCCTTGAGGCTGTAGCGGCAGGTGGCCTGCACTCGTTGTTTTGGACGAGAAGGGCACGGTGAGTTGTCGATTGTAAACGTCGCTCCCATGTTCGGTGCTGAGCGGCTATGTAGGTCTGGTCGTGTGGTGTTAACGATGACGCCGCCCTCGGCCGTATAACGGTCGATGTGCCTCACCGGAGAAGAAGGCGAGTTCCTGATGTCGACGAGCTCACAGCCGTGCCGTATCCATTGCAATCCCTGTCGACGAAAACTTCCGTGCTGTCCGCATAACGGCCGGTGACACCATCTCAGCAGCTATTAGCTCTGAGGGCGATTTGCGTGTTTGGGGATCATTCAGAGTACGTATATTGGCATTCATTGGTCCAATACTGGGTGCTTACGGGACGCTCAGGGCAACGAAGGTGTCCTCGGCTTCTCAAGCGGCCTCAGCATCAATTTTTGCCAGCGTCTATTCTGAGTCTGAAGTCGCGCCCCGGCAACATCGAGAAGTTCTCCTCTGTCGTTGCGGGGAACAATCACTTGATTGTACTCACGACTCACGGCAACGTCTATACCCTGGGCGCCGGCGAGCAGGGCCAGCTTGGGCGAAGAGTCCTCGAGCGCCGCAAGATACATGGAACCGTGCCGGAGAAGATCGTACTCGGTTCACGTAATAACAAGGCCGTCGTCGTCGGCGCCGGAAGCTATTCTTCATACGCCGTGGACGAACATGGAACTGTTTGGGCCTGGGGGCTCAACAGCATGGGCCAGACCGGGACAGGCTTCACGAGTGTTTCTGCCGACGGTGAAGTTCAGTCGCCGAAAGAAGTAATCGGACTGGACAAAAGAGAGCTCGGCGGCGAAGCAACTGTTGTGCAGATCGTTGGCGGAGAGCACCACACGCTGTTTCTCACGTCTGACGGCCGAGTGTACTCCTGCGGACGCTCGGAAGGCGGCCAGCTTGGGCTCGCCGATGAGGACGAGGCGTTCAAGGATCGTCCCTTCCCAGACATGCTCGCGGAACCCGCAAAGATCACTTTCTCGGATGCGAACGACCCAATCGTCCACATCTCTGTCGGGGTGCACAACAACCTGGCGGTCTCTCGGGGCGGTGCCCTGTATGCGTGGGGCAACGGCCCATCAGGCGAGCTCGGTGTCAGCGGGGAGGAGCAGGCGCGCACACCCACCGTGGTCGTGCGCAAGGAGGGCGGCGCGTGGGCTGCTGTGACGGCGTCGTGCGGAGGCCAGCACTCCCTGGCGTTGTTCAGAAAGAAGACCTAGAAAGCATACCCTCACCCGGGCGAATGGAACCTCGAGACAATCTATCACAGACTCACGCTGTCGTGCATTGTTGTCGATCTGTACTTCTTTAGCTATGGCTACCCTTGACCAGTCTCGTCGTCTTTATCGTAATGTAATCGAGCGGTAGGCTACATCCATCGCTTCTGCTTTGTCTCCTCAATACACAGTAGTACAGGCGGCCGCCTCGGCTGACTGGATGTTTCTGTCCAGTGTCATCTGGCTCGACGTTGTGATCGTGCATGATGCACCGCCCTGCATGCCCACGTACCCAGTCTGTCACTGCCTATCCGGCCGGCTGAAGGAATGGACTGCCTTGTGCGTCAGCCTTGCCATGAGTTCGTGCTCACGATCACTCTGGAGCGGTGCTGGCCTTCATTTCGGAACATGAGGCTGAATCGACTGTGTGTAGCCTGAACTCCTAGCACCTTGTCCGAGAGCATGGCATTCAATGAATGGCACCTATGTAGACCGTCGTGTTCCACCTTCATTGCCACCGCTGAGTACGCCAGTTGACCACATGTTGACACTTGTGAATGGGACCAAGGCACTTGGCACCCTTCACGCCTCCTTTCGCGAGCCCACGAAGGGAAGAGGTTTCATGTCCACGAAGACGCGGTCTCTTGCCGACGTCCCCGACGAGGGCGGCTCACCCCGATTCACGTCCCTCGGCAGGATGGCGAGATATTTGGATATCTGCAGCGAGTCTCACTTTCGCTTCGAGGAGCGCATCACAACCTTCAACAGCAGAGTGGCTTGCCATCGCAGACCTCTCTAGTCCCTGTGGTTCGACCTTCGGAGTGACCTCGCTGAATAAGTTGCCATCGGCGTCACATTCGCAAACCCACAATGATCTCCTAAGAAAGAACAACCCGTACAGATACAGCATTCCCACTGGCATACACAAGCAAGCATCACTACACCTCGGCCCCGCCCTCAACTCAAGTATACGTCTCCGACAACCTGCGCACGATGTACTGCTCCGTCGTCACGGGCGAGTACTTCGCCTTGCCGGCCGCTGTGCACGTCGGCAGGCACTCGATGCGCGCGCCCTGGTTCGGGTTGCAGAAGAAGGCGATGGACTGCCGGGCGGGCGTGATGGACTCGGTCTCGCTGATCTTTTTGGCAGGCGGCGCGACGACGCGGTGGAGCGTCGAGCGGAGGACGTCGTTGCTCCAGCGCGCGAGAAGGTCACCGGCGTTGATGACGATGGTGCCGGGCTGTGTGCGTGGGTGAGCTGTGCAGATTTGGTATGTGCATCGGCGTTGGGACGTACGATAGGTGTCGCGGGCTGGTATTGCTTGGTATGCGGATTCTGTACCTCCAAGCCGCCAACCTGAGCAAAAGACGTGACAAATGAGAGGCGTTCATGCGTATTCGCGAAAAACATACCGAGTCTTGGAAGAGAAGTGTCAGGGTGCCATAGTCTAGTCACTGCAGTTAGTCCTGTCCAAAAGTACACATATTTCTGGCGACGTGCCAGAATGGGCACCAGCGCGTGCCTGCCCGTCCTGCTCAAGTAGATGCCTCCTGATAGGCGGGTAGCTCAGCAGTCGGAGATTATGATACTGCTCGTGGATCTTGTCATCGAAGAACGTCTCTTCCAAGTCGAGACCGATCGCAATCGCGCGCATGACGAGGGAGTGCAAGTCGTGGCAAGTCTGGAAGAAATGCAGCATGGTCTCGCGGAAGTCGGGAGCGGCGCGTTCCTCCGGCCAGCGATTCTTCCATGTCTTATCCCAGTCGCGGCCAATTTCCATCGTCTCCTTGAAGTCGGGGGCTTTGGCGCGGAGCTCGGCGATCTCATTTGCGTCAGCGGACTGTGTGACGCGCTCGCGGCCGATCTTGACGTATCCACGGTTGGCGCGTGGGTCCTCCCAAGCAAGCTTGTCCTAAAGTGGCTCTGAGGATTGCTGCAGAGGGAAAAGAAGCGGATAAGCACTCACTTTCATTTCTGCAGGGAGTTTGAAAAACTCAGCGCTCTAGAGCGATACATACTCGGAGTAAGTACAGCGCAGCGAAACAACGAGCGGTAACACACCTTCTGGAACGTATGCTTGACTGTGCTGTCCGGGATTCCATGCTTGTCCAGGTAAATGAAGCCGACCTCCTTGAAGCCGCTCACAATCTCATCCGCGGTGCGCCTCTTCTCTGACAGCGAAGTCGCTGCGCGGAACTTGCTGAAGTCGATGAGAGGGATCCGAAAGGTAGTGTCGGACTTGACGTCCTGTTATACGTGTAGGTTTCCCTTCATATCCAGAGTGTTGGTGGGTGCAAGGAACTGACCTCCGCGAGAGTAGCAAGCGCCCGAGACTGCCAGCATCGGGACGCCGGGGCGAATGCACGGAGACCACTGCCTAGCTTGCTGAACGACATCCTGAGCGACTCTGAAAGTGATAGCTGCAGTCGGGACGCACAGTCTGAGTCTACTGTCAGTATATATCGCGCGGATGTTCCTTCGTGCTATCGGAGGGCAGGTCTCGCGTGAACCTATCTACACCGCTCGACTTGCCAGATCAAGATTATGGTTCGCGGTTCGCACTCAGCGGCGGTGGCTGCTATATATTCGGAACCTACCTTGAACCTTAGTTCGTATCTCCTTACCGCCATCCAGGCCACTGCGAGCCCGTCAATCGCAGTCTTCAACGGTGCAGTACGTCCAGCGATGTAGTCTCTACACGTGGTGACACCGATACTAACCCATCGTACGCGGCGGACTCAGGCTGTAAGTACTACTACTTGCATAGGACAATATGCCACGATCTCTGGGTAGCCCGCCGCTTCCTCCATATACCTCACGCGACGTATCCCCCGTGTGAGTCCTGACTACTTCGATGACTCGAAAGGTCCCCTCATTCACTACCAATGAACTAGCCGGCGGGGCTATCAGCCATTTACAGCTGGTCATAGCAATCCGAATTATCCGGGACATGATATGTGCGTCTCTGAGATCTCTAGTTCAGTGTATACATATCGGAGCCTCAGAGCTCACACCACTTACTTCATAGCGGTCATCAGGAGACATCACCATTGATATTGAACTCTGATTTTCCTGCATATGGTTCTCAACCTGGATCGCCACCTCCGAAGCCCCAGCCGCTCTTGCATAAGATCAAGACCATCCCGATCTGGGTCTGGATTGTGATTGCAGCGACTTGCAGCGCGGGGATTGTGGCCAGCATCCAGACTTATCGCGTGGTGGCATTGAACCATCGCCTTGCAGAGTATCCTCCCACGCGTGCCGAGTTGGACGAGTTGAAGCAAGAGTGGGGCCTCGAGCTCACCGCGCATAAGCAAATGCAGGATTATGACAAGTGGGCAGAGGATCGCCTCGCGTTTGAACGCGAGAGGGATGAATGGTTGGTGGCTCGAAGGGATTATCGTGTCGATCAGGAGAGCTGGGACCGACAGAGGCAGCTGTATGAAGAAGCTACCGAGGATTGGCGCGGGGCAAAGCAGGACTACGAACGCGTCAAGAAGTTCTGGGCACATGAGAAGGAGGGATGGGAGCCGAGCAGAAAACTTGGGAGCTGGAGCGCGAGCATTGGGCACAAGAACAAGAGAGACGCAACAATACATGGAAGAAGACGCACACCGCTTCCGTCTGAGTGAAGGCAACGCGTTGGGCTTGTCCTGGACTCATGTCGAGAGCCATGAATGCGTCGCCCACGGTACGCGCGAATACACAGCACGCATCACATTTGATGCGGAGAAGGCTTGTGAACTGCCAATCGCCGTCAATGGCGCCGTTTTCGGTACACCCCAAGAATGCAAAATGGTGAGTCGCTTCGATCTCACGCAGATGACTGCTGATGACTATGATCCATCGACAGGATGGGGATTCTCTTGTAAGCCGTTGGTCCATTGATCGAGGTCAAGCATCGTGTAAAACGTACTGGGGCGATCTCGTCGATAAGGTGCGTCCTTCAGCAGAATCAGTTCGAGTAGCCATAGTACTAAACAGCGGTCTTGTAGGGTTGTACTGGCCAGGGCTCTGGAAAGCATGTGAGTGATTCCTGTCACAGCTCTAGGTAGTCATGGAACTCACAGATGTCCCTTCTATGCTGCTACAGCGCTTCGAAGCACGTCTATGGGGTCTTCCACTGGAATTCGATCTACGGGGATGGCCATGTGCACAACCACCCCTATCGATATCCGCAGTCAGCACTTCAACAGCCCAGTGCATTGCGAGGATAGAGTACGTACTGTCCCTAATGCATTACTGCCACGAGACTTATTCGGATACAGGGTTTATTCTCTGGGATGGTCGGCATGTGGGATGTCGATGACAAATCTTGCTCGTGAACCATCCGGAATGTTGCACTCTACGTCGGCATTCCCTTCCCTTCATGTGAGTTACCTCTGGGTCTATCATAGCGAGCCGAAGCGACACCTCTTTCAAACACCTGTAACTGACCCTTGACAGGTATATGCGGCTCACCTGCCTCCAGGTTGTACAAATACTGTCTTCGCTGTTATCTGATCCTCGCTCGTTATGCTGTCGTACGCCCTGAATCGCTTTGTGTTTGTTTTCTTGCCTGCTTGCTCGTCGATTCGTCCATCGCTGTAACACCTGTATGACTTGTGCAATTCATAAGCAATATTGCCTGGCAGCACGCTGCCATGAATCTATTGAGAAGTGGGGCGGTAGGCCGGCAGGGGTGACCCACGCATGGGAAGTTCCAATTCAGTGGTAGGGTGACGCGCGTAACATTCGAGGCGCACAATTGGGGAGTCGGACGCTGGTTCAGGTTCGCACCGATTATCACTGCCAGCTTCGTACCCAGGAACGGAAGCTCCTCCGCCTGTCGTTGGGTTGTCGAAGTGAACTTGGGTCACCTGGCAGTGCGTTGCTTATTCGGATGCGCGCATACATGGCGGTCGACGTGAACGGGGTAATATCAGATAGACCCTAATAGACCTCATGTAGTATGACATGGGCACGGTGAGTGCTTCTCCTTAGCGAAGTTACGCTTCCTCACTGGCAGACACGAATTGAAGTCACTGGACCATTAGTAATCGCAGGGAGTGAGATTGACTGGCATGCTACTGCAGAATTGTTTCCACTGTCGTTTCAGTTGAATCGTCCCTGCTAGACCTTATTTCTTCACGATTGTACACACCGATGTCTCGTTCTCAAAGCGTTGACCTTAGAATATATGTACACAGAATCATCAAAATATGAGAAATCCACGGTATCAATGCAGGAGGGATGCGAGCGAGGTACAATAGTGGTACAGTGATTCATCGGACAAAAGGACTAATGCGACATGTTCAAGCTGTTACATTGACAACCGGAGAGCGTAGCCGCCGGAAAAGGGCCATAAGAGTCTTGCCGCCTTCCGGGCCCCATCTGCGCACCAGGTTAGCGTACGCGGCATTGACGAAGGATGTAGCACATACTCTCCACCCGCCACTTCCTCACAGCAACGCTCAAACTCCTCGGAGACTGAGACTTCTTCCCACTTATCGACGACATAATCCTGTGAACGGCGAGTCACCTTCTCACTATGACAAAAATCCAGACGATGAAGTACCTCCACAAAGGAATGCAGCTCGTCCCAAGCTGACGTCGCGAGCAGTACAGGGAAGCTCGACTGAGGTGTGACCGTGGACATGATATGCTCCATCGCCAGCGAGGCAAGCCCCGGCATCCCATACCTGTGAGCAACCTGGTACATCGACAACGCAGATGCGGGCGGTGGAGAGGGCGTCGGGTGCGGGTGAGGATCAGGCGTGGATGCGGCGGGCGGGTGAGACCTTTGGCGTTGCTGGCGCGGAGAGATCGGGTAGTGGGGAGGCGTCACGAAGGTACCGCCGGATGGCGAGATCGGAACGGGCACGGCCTTTGCGCCGCGTGAGGAGGGAGCGGCTGGAGCCGACGGAGATACGGTCAGCGTATTCGGGCCACCAGGTGTGGAGGATGTGCCCGAGCGTCGCGGCTGGGTCGCCGGAGAACGAGACGAGGTAGCGGAAGTTTTGGTCGCCGCCGTGCTCCTCGAGGGTGTTGTTGGCACAGGGCCTGAGCTCTGCCTCGAGTCGAATAACCGTTTATCCTTTGACTGTGGGCTGACACTCTTCCCGCCGTTTGAACGTGCGCTCTCCGCGCTGGTAACACTCCGTGCGTCGCTCACGCCGGCGAACTCGGGAGGCGAACCCTTTGAGAAAGTCTTCCATTCCCACTCGTCCGGAGAGCCAGGCGTGCTGACGCCTCGTGCACTCCAGCCTGCACCAATGCCGTCCACCGCCTCTCTGGGATCGTCTTCCTTCCGGAAGAGGAGCCAATTGGCATACACGAACTTGAGCAGCCAGTATATCGTCACGAAATCGGCTTCCTCGACGACGACGCTGTAGATCTTGCGCTCGCCGGGGTGCAAGACCGCGGAACTGTTCTCAAGGAACGATGAACCAAGCATTGTCGCGAAATACTCAGACCGCCTGATCAGGATGTCTGCATGCGCCCAAATGATACGTTTCCTCGCTATGGTCTGCGGTCCTGCCGTATGCGAGGCTGATGACGTGTGGCTCGAGGAGCCTGCTGTGCTTGGTGTAGGTGGCTCTTGCTCAGCTATCGCTTCTTGCGCATCGCGACGCTCGAGACAAACAAACTGAACGTCACCAGTGTCTATGCAAGCTGATGAGCATTGGATGCCATGTGATCGAAGTAGCGACTCACTCGGATTATCCAATGACGCCTCAAGGCCCTCCAGCAGGTCACGCGGCACATAATACGCAGATGGCTGCTGTGGGAAGAAAGGCCCGGCAGGTGTGTGCATCTGTACGCATATAACAAACGAGTCCGTCTCTCTGATTCGCGGGTTCTCGAGCAGAGACGACAAGGGAGGCAACGGACATTCTGTACGACACGAGATGCATGTCAGACACGGTGAACGCAATTCCAGAAGGCATATAGATACTCACCCCAAACCTCGCTCTCCTGTCGGAAGACCCAGCCATTGTGCCAGTATTCCCAAGCCCAGTCGGCGCGTGCACCGCGTTCGCCTGCTCGGTCATCCTGACATTTGATGGCCGCGAACATTGACGTCGACATCTCGTAGTCTGTGTTGTCGACCATGAGTGAAGTAACATACAGCGACAATACCGGCAGGTGGCTTCGCAAGCCCGACGATGTTGCGAGATCAGTAGTGTCAGGAGCGGGGATTTTAGCTGTGGACGTCAGGTTAACTTAGCAGACTCTGTTCAATGGTAGGACGTGCCAATTTCCAGCTTGAATTTCCCGTCTCCAATGATGGGGGCTTCTTTCAAGACCTCAAAGTCATCTGCATCAGGTGATGTTCCTTCCCCTTCCTCTGCTTCGCCCGCAACATCATCGGAGGCGTCTGGACTTTCCACGAAGTCCCTCAATCGGTGTACGTCCCGCACCACCCATTCGAACGCCTGCACCGAGAAGTCAAGTGTCAATCGATAGGAACGACATCTAGGTGCATGTGCTTACAGTGAATGACCACTGTCTAGTGCTCAGCTCCTCCGGCATCTGGGCTTGGTACGACAAGCCTGAAAGGGTCGAGTTGCGCCTGCCACCCGCAGGTGTGGACACGAGAACGGTAGGCGTGGACACGGACGAGCTGGACTCCCAGCCTTGCCCACCCGAGTTGGAGCCACTTGAAGAGAACACAGAGGTAGAAGACGAAGCCGAGCGGTGCGTGTAGGTCGACCAAGGCCAGTGTGGCCGCGAGAGGGGAGAAGGACGTCCTGGAGAGCCTGGCAGTCCTCGTACTGAAGATTGCCTCAGATGATCAGACATATGGCGTGTACGTAGGGGCAAACAGTTGCTTTGCCGTACTGAAAGACGGTCGTACGAAGACAAAGCGGCAGGACAAGCCACAACACCCATCACTGCGACCGCGCGGATCTCGATCTACGTGCGTCAGTCACGGGACCGCGCCTAATCCTCCGTATACTTGGTCCTTCAATGAAGCCTAAGAAGAACCGTGCAAACCTGCCTCAACGGTATTCCAGTCATGCAGTGCAACACGGCAGCAATGCGATTATGAGCGTTTTGCATCTTAAGCGAAAAACATGATAGCAATGCAAGTACAGATCAGGCCCCCATCCGAAACATCCCTATAGTCCGACGCAAGGCTCTACAACTTCTGGATGACGACCGCAGACGCGGCACCACCGCCGTTGCAAACACCCGCCGCGCCGTACTCACCCGACTTCAGCGCATGGATGAGGGACACAATGATACGCGAGCCAGAATTGCCAATGGCGTGACCCAGCGCGACCGCACCACTGTAACGCGTCGTCAGCCCATATCCATCGAAGTCAAGGACAAGACGTACCCGTTAACGTTAATCTTTGCAGGGTCGATGCCGAGCACCTTCTCGGCTATCCGGACGACCGCGGAGAACGCCTCGTTGATCTCGAAGAGGGAGATGTCCTCGAGCTTGAGGTTTGCCCGTTCGAGCGCCTTGGGGAGCGCGACGGTAGGGGCGATGGGGAAGTCAATGGGGTCAAGGCCAGCATCCGCGTAGGCTGTGCACCCAAGTCAAGATCGAAATACATGAAAGAATGTTGGTACGTACAGATGATCTTCGCAATAGGCTGTACACCAAGCTCCTTCGCCTTCTCTGCAGACATGAGGATCAGAGCAGATGCGCCGTCGTTCAGTGGTGATGAGTTTGCGGGTGTGATCGTTCCACCCTTCTTGAATGCAGCGTTGAGGGTGGGGATCTTCTCGTAGATGACGCGCTTGTACTGCTCGTCCTCCGCAACAATGGTGTCGCCCTTCTTGCCCTTGATCGTCACGGGCGCAATCTCCGCGTCAAACGCGCCCGCCTTCCATGCGCGCTCGGCACGGCGGAAGGACTCGATAGCGTGTGCATCCTGCGACTCGCGAGTGATCTGGTGTTTCTCCGCTGCCGCCTCGCCGCAGTTGCCCATTGCGAAATCGTTGTAGACATCCCAGAGCCCGTCCGTCTGCAGGGAGTCCTTAGTCTCGAACTTGCCAAATGCGGGGTTCTGGCGGGGAAGGAGGAATCTAGAAGGCGTTTGAGCGACCGTGTCAGCCTTGGCAATTATGACGAGCTGGATAGTACGCACGGTGCATTGCTCATGCTCTCCATACCACCGGCAGCAACCACACTCTTGTACCCGTCTGGATGCTCTGCGCTGCAGCATGACCGCCTTCATACCGCTCGCGCAGACCTTGTTACAGTCGTCGCGTCTGACTTCGAGCTCATGCCGCGTTGAGCGCAACTTGGCGTGCAGGCGACTGGCCAACGCCGGCCTGGACGACATTGCCGTAGTAGAGCTCCTCAATGAGGTCCGGGTTAACCTTCGACTTCTCAATCGCATGCTTGAGGGCGATGGCACCGAGCTGAGGGGCGGTCAGGGCCTTCAGCGTGCCATTGAAGGAGCCGACAGGGGTGCGCGAAGCAGAGACAATAACAACTTCGTGAGAAGACTAAAACGGCGGAGTCAGCCAGGGTCATCAGAGGAGCATTCTCTCTACGCACCATATGGCGAACAAAGGAGGCGAGACGGCGTGAAGCAGAGATGGAGGAAGAGGGGGAGGACGCGAGGCGTACAGCTAGCATGTTTGAAACAATTTGTAGTGTTTATATGCCACTCGCTAGTGGAATGAGCCGACCAATCGCCCTATCTGATCACTTGCCAATCGTACCACTCGTAAATGCGCGAGGCTTGCCGGTCGCGTCTGTAGGATGTGAGACCACTTCCTCGAACAGCCTCAGGCTTCTTATAAACAGTGTCGGCGAGCCAATTTGTCCCATGACCGAGGCTGCTTTCGCCGGATCGCGGTTGCGGGGATCATGTGCTTTCGAGGCAACACAAAATGCGGGGGAGGCCCCGGTAAGACGCCGGATGCACAACTCTGGCACAAATGAACCGGCCGGACAATCCGACGGCGACTTCGCGCGAGCTATACAGACGGATGCCTGTTAGACAACATGGTGGATTGAAGGCAGACGCTCCCAGATAACGGCAAGGCACAGCAGAGCGTACTAAAGTACCAGAAGACACGACTCAAGCTCAGAGCATGTACCACACACAACAGGAGTCCTCAATGGAGATCAACGATCTGACCAACAACCATGAACCATATTTCCAACCAACGTACAAGCACCTGTTCTTCAGTCCATCCTTCTTGTGCACTTCAGACATAACCTCACCCACCGCCTCTGGGGTATGGCATGGATGGAAGTACCAAGCGGGTGTTCCAAGGACGGGGTGGTCGCCTTGGGAGAGAAGCGGGAAGGAGGCGCCCTGCTCAGAGAGCGCAAATGTCGTTGCGTCGGGTTTGGGAACAGCGTGCGATCGCAATAAAGATGAAGCCATCATCTCAGTCAGACTGAGAGGTACGCCATCTGTTGAGAGGTTGAAGGCATATAAGAAGATCAGCTGGAGGAGGAAGACCTACTGCTGTGATGAACAGTGAAGTAGAACGCAGGTACCCGGTATGTTGGGGAGTACACCACGGATTGTGTGCACGTTAGAGCCTTCCTGGACACCGGGGCTGTTGCTTCATCCTCACATTCATCCGGCACATGTCCACAATCGTCTTCCTTGTCGAACGGTAGCACCTCAGAAGCCTTGAATGATAACGGCACGGAGCGAGACATATAGCCTAGCGCGGGAACAAACTGAGACGACTCAGAGAGACAGCTACGCAACAGGTGAGCGTTGCGCACTTGGTGTTCACTCCACGTCCAGTCCGACGGATAGACAGAGGAGGTACAGACATTTTTAGAAGATCGCGTCCCATGTTCGGCGATATAGGCTTTGCACGCCGTCTCGAACTGATCGCGCGAGAGGGAGGAGGACTCGGACATGGGAGGAGGTCGTGAGGTGTGGCGTGGGAAGGAACGTTACAGTTGCACAGTAAGGTTCGCAGCCACCGGGGATTCCCACAGCCATACTCGGTCGTACGCGTCAAGCGCTCACCGCTGCTGCACCACGCCCAAAACTCAGCCCGTCCAAGTGCCGGTGCTCTCCTCCCCTGCGGTCGCTACCACCTGAACCGACCCCTCCTCCACCATGGCCGTAGGAAAAGTCAGTGTTCAATCTACCTGAACGTTGCTGCTGCTCAGTCCTGACATCTGTCTCTGTAGAACAAGCGTTTGTCAAAGGGCAAGAAGGGTATCAAGAAGAAAGTCGTCGACCCCTTCACCAGGAAGGGTACGTCGCTGCAGATCTCATGCTCTCTCATGCTGGTGTACTCAACCCGCACCAGACTGGTACGACATCAAGGCGCCCTCGATCTTCGAGAAGCGTAACGTCGGCAAGACGCTTGTGAACAGGTCGCAGGGTCTCAGTACGTCGCGCTCAGTCCTTGTGTCGTGCGCTTCCTCATTTCTGTTCAGAAAACGCAAACGACTCGCTCAAGGGCCGTATCGTCGAGGTGTCCCTCGCCGACCTCAACAACGACGAGGAGCAAGCATTCCGTAAGATCAAGCTCCGGATCGACGAGGTCCAGGGCAAGAACTGCTTGACAAACTTCCACGGCATGTCCTTCTCCTCGGACAAGCTCCGGTCACTTGTCCGCAAGTGGCAGACCCTCATCGAGGCACACGTCGACGTGAAGACGACCGACGGCTACCTCCTCCGCCTCTTCGCGATTGGTTTCACGAAGCGCCGGCCCTCGCAGGTGCGCAAGACGACGTACGCGCAGTCCAGCCAGATCCGGGAGATTCGGAGAAAGATGTTCGAGATCATGACGCGGGAGGCGACGTCGTGCGACCTCAAAGAGCTCGTGCAGAAGTTCGTCCCGGAGGCCATCGGTCGTGAGATCGAGAAGGCGGCGCGGAGTATCTACCCCCTTCAGAACGTGTATGTCCACAAGGCGAAGATCCTGAAGGCACCTAAGTTCGACATGTCGAAACTGCTTGAGCTCCATGGCGAGTCAACAGACGTACGTGTTGCATAATCTGTGTGCTCGACTTATTTGATTGACTCGTGCTTTTGCAGGAGACTGGCACGCGTGTCGTGAAGGACTTCAAGGAGCCGGAGATTCTGGAGTCGGTCTGAGCTGTCGCATATTCGGTCTACCTTGTATCCATTCATGCTTTCTCATTATCAATGTGGGTATGACGACATCTATGTGCATGACATGCAATGCTATGTATCCTGTTCATGAACACATGCCGGAAGCAGAATCGTCGCTAGGGACAGTCAAATGGCTAGCACCGAGATATGATGGCTCATTATTGCTCGGATGAGAGACGGCGTGGGCTGTTCGCTGCTACTCCGTTCAGGCACCATGATGAGTAGCCTCGTTCAGGACTGTGGCTCTCGCGGCTCGTTCTCCTGGACCTGGAATGGGGACCGTATTTCACATTTGTGATGCTGTGACGTGAGTCCCGCGGATGATGCATGCAAATAAGAATGTGTGATTATGCAAGAATATAATGCCCATTAGATGAAGATAAATAAATAGAGAAGATTGCAGAAGAAGAAGCGGCATCGAGAGAATCACAACGGACGAGGTCGAAATGAGTCTAGGACCTAGAACCTGCTGAAGTCAGCAACAGCAACGAACATACACAGGTAGGCAATACCTACCTATCGTCGAGTCACTGGCTGGCACAAAGGTGGAAGGTTTCCATCGTCGTAGTGTCCGCGTTCCGTCAACTAGCCCGGCACGAATGAACTTGCTGATTTTTCCGCTCCGCATATGGGAGCTCCGGTAATCATGCTGTGACCGCGCTGTAAACGACACCATCAGAGCCCTTCCCTTTGGTGTAGAGGCGGGCGGACGTACCAACGCTGATGTACACACTGAACCACTACGCTTGTGACGACAGTCGTCCTCGGGGGGAGCCGCGTCGTAGGAATGTCGCACGCCGTGCGTCCGTCGAAGCTGAACCGTATCGACTAGGGCCACAGAGGTCAGCACAGACCGCACCGAGGCAAAATGGGCCGCTCACCTTCCGCTGCGTGCAGTAATGGGAAACCAACGACACCTGGATCCATGCCGTAGACGCACAGTGGGCTACGTCAAGACTACCGCGGCGAACATCGCGGTGTCCGAACACTACCCACTGTGCGACCGGATCCTAGAGTGCTCGTCCTATGTCGATCCGCCGTATGCCGTAATGCCATAATCAAAGATCCTACTAGGAAGTTAGGACCTCAATTCCGACAGATGAAGTGTGAAAATCGCACCTGATGCGCAGTAAGAAAAATGAAACCGTGTCCCAATCTCCAAAAACCCGAATAGAAAATGATGTTGCCCTTGCATTCCTTCCCTGTCTTCCACCTCCCTCCCCCAATCTCTCTGCGGCGCAGGGCCTCAGAGAATGGTAGCGAAGCGATCGCAGAGCTCGTCGACCGGGTCAGGCAGGTCGACGTCCATGAGGTCCTCCGCGTCGTACATGTCCACGTCCATGGGCTCGTACACGCGCTTAACGGCCTTGTTCGCGAAACCAGAGTGCGGAGAGGGCTGCGACGCTTGCGCTCGGGAGAAGCCTCGTCCTTCTTGGTGCGGCGGACGGTAGCATCAAGAAGAGACATCGTCTTGGCCTGGCGCTCGAGGACTGCGTGCGTCCGCTTCTTGAGGAGCTTGACCTTCTCGACGCGGACCTTGACCTTCGGCGCTCTGGAGGGCTGCTTGGCGGGCTCAGGAACAACGGGAGCAACAGGGACAGAGGCGACAGGGACGACAGAGGTGACAGTAGTAGGACGCTTGTTGTCCTCCTCAGGCTTCGGTGCCGCTTCGACGACCTGAACTTCCTTGACAGGACGTTGGGCAACTGCGCTCGCGTTCTTGGCCAGGCGTTCAGCGTAGAGCTTCTTCTGGGCGTCCCAAAGACGATCTCCTTTGGTATAGTACGGGTCCGGGGCATACGTCGGGAGGTGCAAGTTAAATGGACGGTATCCGGGAGTCGATGCGATGCGATACTTGTGTGGTGGACGGGGAGCGGTACGAGGCTTCGGAGCGTCAGACTGAGGGCGGGTGAGGCTTCCTGGTGCTCAGGCTTGCAAGAGGCTTCATCCGATTTAGGCTGAGTAAAGACGTCGTCGAGGGTGGGCTTCACAGAGACACCATCGACCGCAGGAGTGACAGGGACGGTGGCAGACTGGGAGCCGTTGCGCTTGTCAGTCAGGACACCGTAAGAAATGGGGACCGTAGGCTTGAGCGACTGGAAGTAGTCATGCAGAGGCTTGAGCGAGGCCTCGCGGGCAGCACGCAGACGGCGCGCCTGCTCTCCTTTGCTCGGGCCGGTCTTGAATAGGCGCAAACCTGGCTTGTTCCACGGAACAGTGATGACAGGCTGGGTAGCAGGGCGTCTCCCTTCCTTAGCAGAGTGTCTCCCTTCCGTAGCAGGGTGTTTCCCTTCCGTAGCAGTTCCGATGTTGCTCACAGGATGTCTGCGAGGGCTTGGACCCTTCTGTAAGGGCGACGCCGACGTGCGTTCCGTCGGGAAGTACGATAGCCCAGTAGCTCGAGACGTCCGAGAACGACGCGGCAGCCAAGGAAGACAGACAAGTAAAGCGAGCATCCATAAGCCAAGTAAAGAACCGGAAGAGGAGCACCAGCCGTCAAGAGACCCAGGAAGTCGAGATAACCATGCCCAAGCAGCTCGGGTAGACCGATATGCAGAAGCACAGACATGACGAGAGAGAGTATGAGTTGATCCATCGTGCGCGTTGTCCGGCTTGCGAAGAAGTGCTGGATGATGGTGGAACGAAAGATAGAGAGCCAACAGGAGACGGTTGGTATTTAAAGAGAGCTGGCTGACAGGACAGTCCTGCTAGCCATTCGTTCCAGACGGCTGGTCGTCAGCCATTTCACACCAGCCCCGGCAGTCAGTTTTGAGATGTTGCCGATTCAACGGCAACATTCGACTCTGACTGCTGGAGGTTGATTGGGTCGCTGAGAGCAGCTCAGTCGGCTGTCTGAGCTCCGCAATTTGGTAGCAGTGCGCGCTGATTCCGCAAGCAAGTGTTTGTGGACAGTGGTCGTGGATGCTGAATGCTTCAAGTTGCAGTAGATGATCGGTGATCGCGTCGCGTTTGTGGCGCGGCGCGACTACTTTACGTATCTAACTGAATATGTCTGAACCCATGTCAGTACCGTCGTCAGTTCTGCTTGAGTGAATTTTGCGCACCGAGCATTCGTTACCATCTGGTTTTGTACCACAATCACGATCATCGCTGCACCCTCTACACTGAGAGTCCGAGCTGTACGGTATGTCAGTGCCAGAACCTTATTGAGCATGAGTGCGCACGAGAAAAATGTCGGCGGCTGCGTGCATTTCGCATCTTGTCCTGGCCATCTGTCCTGGTCTGTAGCCGGCCAACCTCCCACCACAAGGCAAGATGGCAGACGTCGAACACCTGAAGAGCCTCTTAACCGTACATCCTGACTTCCCCAAGAAGGTTAGCTTCATGTACCAGCGGGATAACGACCTGGTCTCACAACATGATATCTTCCGTACTAGGGCGTCAACTTCCTCGACATATTCCCCATCCTCCGAGATCCCGTCGCTTTCGAGTCCCTCATAACACACCTCGTGCACCATCTGACTTCGCAGACGATCCCGCGGTCGTCGTCGAAGAAGATCGATGTCGTCGTCGGCCTGGATGCGCGGGGGTTCCTCCTAGGCCCTATTATTGCGATGAGACTAGGGCGGCGTTTGTGCCGGTGCGAAAGAAGGGCAAGCTGCCTGGGTCATGTGTGACAGCGACGTACGAAAAGGAGTACGGTGCAGTGAGTGCGAAACATGGCGCATTCGTTCTCTACTAAATGATATCGGCTAAGGACTCCTTCGAAATGCAAGAAGAGGCGATCAAGGCAGGCCAGAACGTGGTAGTTGTGGATGATCTCATCGCGACTGGTTCGTGTAGTTCTCTGCTGCTTTATTCTGTATAGCTCACGAGCAGCCAGGCGGATCTGCCAAAGCGGCGGGACAGCTCGTCAACAAGGTTGGGGGCAAAGTGCTCGAATACCTCTTCATCATTGAGCTGCCTTTCCTCAAGGGTGCCCAGCAACTCGACGCACCCGTCTACTCCATGATCCAAGCGGACGACTGATGCGCATTTTTCTCATGTTAATTAGGAGGGTAGAATCCAGATGTCTCAGGCAGTGTACTCAATGCAGCAGTCTCGTATTGATCAGTGGATGGCCGTTGATATACAGCATGCGGTTGGCGTCTCTAGGTATGCTTCTGTCCGCGTCCGCTTCCTGCGTCCTGGCAGGGTCCTCCAAGTACTGGTCCACCAAAGGCTGATAGTCCTGTATTTCCGACTCGACAGCCACCAGCACTTCCCCGATCCCCGCTCCTCCGCGGCCGCCAACATTGTGGACACTGCGTCGCCGCTGTCCGCTTGAGCACGACCATGACAGCGTCACTGATGAGCTCCTCCACGCCGTCCAGGTCGCCGCGTCCGCAGAAGGGTTGATTTCACGTCCTCGTTGCTGATGACGATGACCCAGGCACCCGCTTTCCGCGCATTCACGAGTTCTCCAGGAAGGTGCATTCACCGCGATGCACGAGCACCGCCTCGTCTGTAAACGTCCGTGTGTATGGCGCGCACCCGAGAGAGTTGGACGGCTCGAGCACGACACGGACACCTTCGCCGTGTCCGAAGCGCAAGAGCGAGTCGTCCCGAATGACGGAGTGCATTGGATCGCCACCGAAGAGTGCTGTGGAGGCAGTGGCGAACAGTCCATAGGGCCTTCTTCGTTGAGGCCGGTCTGCAGGTGAAGAGCGGGTCCACGTACGGAGGTGGAACCGCAGTTCAACCTCCGGTATTCGTCGTGTGTTGACGCGGTCGAGAGCGCCATGCACGTCCAAGGGTGCCAGTCGAGTCCCGGGTCGTTTACGTACACTACCTGGCCCGTCTTGACGGCGAAGGGGCCCACTGCATACCGAGAACTCCGAGTGGCTCAAGTTAGACAGGAACGCAAGCCGGTAGGGAGAACTCACGCCTAGTGATATCGTAACCCTTGCCGTCGAGTCTGCTCACGATATGTGCACGGATGCCCGTAACGTTGTACAGCACATAGCCGTCTGAGACGAACGTGATCTTTTCGACGGTCGGATGAGGGTCCTCCGGCACGAGCTGTCCTCCGGGGGACAAAATGAAGTCGAACGACTAACACCCGTATCTCAGTCGTTGCCAATAGGAACACGGACCAGTGCTTACAAACAGATGCGGCTTCGGAATCTCACACCACCCGCCCTCAGACCACCACTTCATATCATGTTCATTCGCCTGCACCCCGATGAGTTCCCGGATGTATTCGGCATCCGCGCGCCCGCGTAAGCCGCGGTCAGCCCGCGATTCATAACTGTATCGTCGAACGCGACGAGCGGGGGCTCATACGCGGGGCAGTGGTGGTGCTCCGAGCCGCGGAGCTTCCGGCGGACAGCAGACATGGGGTGGATGTGCGCGGAGTCAAGCCAGAGGATGTGGCCCTCCGTGGTGAAGACGTAGTTAGAGTCGTCGCTGTGGACGGGGTTGTCTTCGTCGAAGAGCAAGTACAGGTACTGTAACACGATCAGCCGGACAGCTCTTTCTGTGACACTGAGACAGTACCTTCAACGTCTCCGACAAGACGAAGGACTCCATGCGATCCTCGTGGGTTTTACTCCGCAGGTCTTTGATACTGGCGAGGCCGCAGCCGACCTTGCTGCGTGTGATTAGATCATACAAGATGCGTCCCCCGACGTCTAGATAAAATGGGTCGCGAGTGGCCTATCCATGGATCAGCCGAATGGCACACGTCATGAAATCTGTTACTTACGCGATACAAATACCAGGTCGACTCTACAAACTCTGGTTCGGGTCCGTTTCAGTACGTTGAGACCTTTTATACACGGGGTTAAGCTCACCTGGTCTGAGGGGATATTGTAACGAGGTAGCTTGTCGGTAGCTCATATCCCACACCTCGGGTAGTCCTGAATGCATTCTCCATAGATTCCAATCTACTCAGTAATCAGCGCCTCATCACAGATCCGCTCATCTTCACTCAGCACTTACAAGTTAGATGCGATTTGATAGCGTTCTCGATGTCGCCTGCAAGCACTTGCAGGCCAGGCCAAAAAGCAGATAATGAGTCGAATGTGTTGTAAGACGTATCTCCCTTTTGGAGGTGTTAGTATCATGAGCCACAGGATGGTCGCACATGGCAGCTTACTGTATGAATGTTCACACTGCGATACTTCGTGCGAGCGTCAGCATTTCGCAAGAAAGATAATGATCAACCACCACCCAGAATCCATCTGGTGCACGAGAGTAGCGCATGATGGACGCATACGCCTCTTGCCAGACATCCAAGAATTCGACCTCACCTATGAACGGACGGGTTGGGATTCGAGATAAACGAGAGAGTACACAAGAAAATTGTTCAATACGTACCACTCATGATATACCATTTCAAGGCGTATTCAAAGAAGGAATCAATTCCCGCTCCTATGCCGGACACTTCGGGTCGCAGCCATGACTGAAAACTAGGTGAGACATGGCGCAGAGTATGCCGGACATGCATCACTTACTCCTGTCAATGTATTAATGGTGTTCCCAACAAGCCCCAGGTCTGACTTGCGGTTCCACAGGGCAAAAAACGCTTTGTACGCTGCTTTCTCAAAGCGCGCGTCCCCAGTCAGCCGACTGAGTAACCCAAACTCGAGAATGAGTGATCCTGCGCCGGCAGTACCTGGTATGATTATCACAGCAGGGTCGAGGCAGGGAGACAGAGAAACATACAAGTGTCTACCGTCTCGGTGCTCAGCAGCCCGTGTCGCAGGTTGACCTACATGACTGTCAGCAACATACCGGTAAATGAGAAACACAATGTATACGCACTCTTGCGATAGGCAATCCTGTAGGTGTCATGAATGCAGGCAACAACCTCTGCCCCAAGTCGTGCGCCAAGTCGAGGAGTTCACCACGATACCAGGGGAGATGGAAAGGCTGACCGGTCTGATTGGCAAACAAATGTCCAGAGAGGAGGCCCCCGAGAACGCGAATAGTGGTCTCGAATACTTGCGGCTTGGTGTTTACGTCGAACTGCACGAAGTCGATCGTATTCCGCACGGCGCGCTCGAAGCCCGCGGTGTCATTAAGCACCACGAAGGTGTCGAGGGTATCGACGAGGGTGACGGAGAAGTTGCCGTCCACGTCGTTTGTTGCAATGTCTGCAGCGTGCAGCGGATCGGGACCTCGCCCCTTACAGGACAGAGGTCTCAGCTCATCGAGTGGAAATGCTAATTATTCGGTTAGATACTTGGCAGTTGTACCACGCGCGATATACGAAGACATACCATGCTTCATGTAGTTATCAAATCCATGATACCACAAAGAGCGAACCTGCTCTCTAATGATGTATGAGGTTGCGCTGTTCTACGTACCGAGGCCAAGCCCGTACCTTGCGTCTAGCTTCCTCTCCTTTGTCCACCCTGCGCCCTCCGCGAAACCTGAAGACGGACTACGCGTCCAGGCATGAAAGTTCAAGCCAACAAGCAGCAAGGATAGGATGAATCTCGGCCAGGACGATGGCCACTTCATGAAGAGCCGTACAATACAAGTCAAAATCGTGGCCGCAAGAGGTCCGTCAAGCGGTCATACGATATAGCAAACGAGAAGTGTTGACTGACACCGGCACGTCGAGCCCCTTTGAGGAACCTGAGCACAGTGGCGAGGCGGTTAAGACCGTGCTGGGTAGGTTCCACGGTCGGGCTGCCGGCAGGTGGACTCGGGAGGAAGGTGCAGTGCGGTGGCTGAGGTGGCTGCAGCGATCGGTGACGTGGAACAGATCTCGCTCGCGCGCTCGTGCGATCTCGATTCTGTTCCTCCTCCCAGCCCTCGCCTCCCACTCGGACTGTACTGTCTACTCCTACAGCTCTCACACAATCTGGCCCTGCGTCGAACAAAGCATGAGCACCGTGATTGATGTCTCAGGAAAACTCGGCGAGTACATGCTCAAAGGCTGGGTAAGTGCACACACACATGTCTCCTACAAAGATTGCTCACTTGCAACGGCGCAGGTATTGACCGACAGGATATGTTCAAAGTGCTCCAGGGTTCCCCTCATGCGCTCGCCTTCCGGTCCTACAGTGCATTTCTGCGCAAACTGTGACGCAACGCCATCCCCTCCCGCTGCATCCTCCAGCCGTTCCGGTCTCGAACTATCTGGGCGTACACCTCCGACTCGCGCATACTCCGGACAGCTCGACGAGAAATCATCTGTCAGCAGCTTCTCGAGCATGATTCCTTCGCGCACCTCAACACCGCCGACGGAAATCTCGCAAGCACCAAGCTCGCCGACGTTTGCTCCCCCGGCAGACATGGGAGAGATTTTGCGAAGGAGACAGCAATCGGACACTGCATCTGCAGAAATCGGAAGACGTATGCTGAAAGGCTGGGCGATGTTGGCAGATGAGTGTCCCAACTCTGACTGCTAC
This sequence comes from Fomitopsis serialis, assembly GCF_022376445.1. Lineage (NCBI taxonomy): Eukaryota > Fungi > Basidiomycota > Agaricomycetes > Polyporales > Fomitopsidaceae > Fomitopsis > Fomitopsis serialis. The sequence goes on from NW_025954961.1 coordinate 1,632,267, forward strand.
GGCATTCCGCTTGTGCGTCCACCCAAGGCCGGTGGTGAGAAAGACCCCCGAAAGGTGCGTGTAGATCTTGCATTGTCAAACCAGTGATGTTAAGGGCGGGTCATAGGAATGTGTGATTTGCGGTTCGGTGTACGTTGACGAAGACGGAGTTTTTGGGTCCCGTCTAGTACCTTTGCAACCTTTCCCATCATCCAGCGTCGGTGCGGAACGTTCTACGGGGTTGCCCCAGCCCCCACTGCTACCAGCACAACCCGACTCTGCTCCCCAGATGGAGATGCACCCATCGACATCGACAATTCACTTTGACAAGGGGAAGGCGGTACGGAGACATGCCACTCTGCCGGTTCGTGGAACTGCATATCGTCTAATTCACAAGCATTAATCACTACTGTGTGGTGGCATACAGCCGCTTTCGTCCAATCCGGCAATTCTGAATCAGCCACCGCCTTCCGTTCTGGTAAGCCGAATGAGATACACGTGTCGGCCTCCGTCTGACCAGCCTCGTGCAGCCAACCACAAGCTCTTCTCTGGCTGTGCAGGAGTCTGTTCAGTCACTCGAATTTGCATTGCATGCCCTGTCTGAACGCATGAAACAACTCTCCGGCGGCCCAACCCTCGATCCGAACCTCATTGCGCAAGCTGCAGACGCGATGACCCGAGTTGCGCAGGCACTTGCCCAAGTCAGGCAGCTGCAGTAGGGCCTTGTATGTATGGAACATGATGTGCCGACGAGTATCAGTCGCAAAGTAAGTGCATCTGGCCGCCGTTGTCAATGTGCGATCTGACTAGTGCAGTGCAAGTGTATTGTATGCCGGCCTGACTATGGCCCCGTACGACCAGAATTTAAGGTACACTACTTCGACCGATCCATCGACCTTAATGAAAGTCAGAGAAGTTGAAAGAGGTCCATTGCAATTGGCACATTGCAGGCATCGGCCACTCGAGAGCTTCAACATGTGTGTCCGTCTCCTGCGTCCACGCTAGTATCAACAAGATCATCCTTCTATCAACTTGATCCGTGCCCTCGAGATGCAGGACCTGGGTTCTTCAACTTCAACCACTCGTGGCAGCACGCTCGCTATCAGCGTTACCTATGTCCGCTGCCTGCTGCACAAAGCAGCCATTCAGATTGTGCACCTCCGTCATGGACAATGCCGCTGCGGAGGCACGGCTACCGCATGTCTACAGCACCTTCGGCTATATGAAACGTTCACCCCACGCTCCGATGCTTTCAAGGGCTAGCACCGCACCGCGGCTAACCTGTACCACTCACGCCCGCGCACTGGCAGTTCCTGTCCAGCTACAGTCGTTCGCTGTCGACTGCTGATGGGTGCTTCCTCCGCAGACTGATCTACACACTTCCAGTCTTCGTTGACGTCCTTGACTTCTTGCTTGCTTGGTTTGTCCATTTCGTTGATATGCCTCGTCTGTTTCCCCACCTCGGACGCTCCTCGAAGGAGCATGTCGCTGGCTACGACGCCTACGATCCTTATTACGGCCACCCGGAGCACGGGTATGGTTATGATGGTTATGAATATGTACCTGAGCAGCGGGAGAGATCCACCTGGCGCAAGATGCTCTCCAGAGGCTCGGGTTCGAGCTCGAACACCAAGAGCTCTGGCACGAGAACGGGAGGAAGGGTGCGTATCACTTTCACGATCACTTTCGCGTGCGTACTGACTTGGAGCGCAGGCGTACTACGGTGAAGGCGAGGTGCCAGTACGTAAACATCGTTGCTTGTTGATGGAGTCCGCCTCACCTACAAGCTCCTCATCTTCCTATATAGGGCTTCCAACGCACCGTCTCGCGGACCCACCACGCACACTCTCCTCCACAGAACGCATGTATCCCCACCCCGTCCAAGTCCCGCATTACGCAAACTCGGACGAGACTGAGTCCTACGTGAACATCCCCTCCCGGCCGCACAGCCCGGTGCCGATAGTGCAGCGGGAGAGCTCCTTTACCGATATGAACGGTCTAGGGCGACTGCAAGAAGCCTTCGCAGATCACGGCACCTATAGCGCGGCGGCGCCGACGGTGATGATGGACCCCACCACGCCAGTACACGGTTCGCCGAGGATGCCCCCTAGACCAATGCACGCGGCCGGACCGGTGCGGATGGGGACGATGCATGAGGCGCGACACGAGCCCGTGATCATCGACGACTCGAATGGGAGTGTGGAAGGCATTCGGCCCGATGTCGACGTTATGAGGCCGTCGAGCTCGAAGCACAGACATCAGCGCTCCCATCGCGAACACGAGAGGCGCCTCGAGAGGGAAAAGGTCGAAGAATGGAGGTGGTGAGCACGCATGTTCTTCCATTTCATTTCGTTTTCGACATTAACGATCGACCCACGGCGAAGGTCACTGGCGGCCCGACGTATTGGGAGCATCATCCTGGAGTGCATGAGTATCCACCGGTCGTCGTAGTCGTCCAGCGGGGCGCTTATGGGGAGAAGGATACCTACTACATCATTCCCGGAGGCCAACCGGTCATATTCGAGGACGACTATGGCATCGAATCACCCGGTATGTCTGTTGCTCCAACATGACGTTCGATGGTTGCTGATCTATTCATCTCTAGTGTGGGAGATTTCAGTGGATTTTACAGACCTCAGCCTCTCCACCCCGTCATTGTTGAGGACGAATACGGACGCGAGATTTGTCGGTCAGTACATGCTATGCATGAAACGCTGCATTTCACTTATGTTTCCATCACAGAGCTGGCTACTCCGATGGTCGCATAACCCCAGGGCCATATTTCGGAAGAGTCAACGTCCAGTATCTTGGCAACAACACGCATGGCTACCAGCGAAGCCGTACTTCGCGCCGCGAGCGTTACGACAGAATGTACGATGGAGAGTACGACAGGGGATACAACAGGGAATATGCCCCGTCGTACGTCTCGTATCCGTCGCCCGCCTTCGATGAGTATGCCGATGGCAGATCGCCCTACAAGTAAGCCCTCACTCTACGCGGGATTGCTTGTGACCAACAACCTTTGCCAGCCGACACGGTTCCTATGATCACCGTGACATGGGTTCGTCTCGCAACGTCGTCTTCGCTGATCCTGAGGAATCGATGAGCGGGTGAGTAATTACACTCGTCCTAGACTCTTTCTGGGGTATTTGCTGACCCATCTGTGTAGTCGCCGTCCGGTACCCTCACACAGGTCCCACTCGAACTACAGCGGTAGTCGTCGCAGCGACGAGAGATATTATGACTCGCCTCCGCGCATGGACGGCTACGGCGCATATGGGTCTTCCTACGTTGATGTAGACCCGTACGTTGACCCCTACACCGGACGCAGTAGGTCAAGGTGGGTAGGCGTCATGTCCCACGCACAGTAGTATGCTGACTGATTCGGTGTCTGCCTTAGGTCCGGTTCTGGCAGTTCCTCTTCCCGCCGTTACCGCGACGTTCACTATGACTCGCGATACTGAACATGATGCGTAGTCTATCCGAACGAGTCCTAGTGATACGTAGGCCCGTCAAGTGTGAGCTGGACTTTCTTGCTTTGTAATATTTATCGTCGCTCCTTTCCTGTATGTTGTCTCAGTACTGCACAGTGGTGAATAGGATTGTATATTAGTGTAGATGGCGTGCAGACCACTGACAGCCCCGACTACCGCTTGCCACCTCTCTTCCTCGGCCCGCGTCCACCTCGAGAACCACCGCCAACACTGAGTCGATCTCATTTTTGCTCAGCTTGAGAACGCCGCCCTTGAACGAACCCACGCCCATCTTGAGGCCCTTCTCCCTCTTCCTTTTCTGTCCCTGCGCAGATGCTTCATAGAGTTTCTTCAGTGCAGGGTGATAATTTCCGAGCTGCTTCGCCTGTCACATAAAATGAAGGTGAGAAGCCGTCGGGGAAATGGAGGGTGATCGTCGCCGAAGGAACTGACCTCTTCGAGCTGCTTCTCATTCCGTTCTTGCTGCTTCGTCGCCATTCCTTCCCGGACGCGCTCGCTGCCTTGTTCGCTCTGTGAGCCGGACTGCACGCTCGCCTTTGCCTAGCTTTGCTTGACCAGCGGCTTCCAGGACGCGGCCAGCTAGCGCCTTCTTCCGCTGCGCGGGCGTCAGGTTGAGCTCTGCATCTAGCGATCCGGAGAGGATACGGGTGTGCACGAGACGATGCAAGAGAGCGTCGTTTTGCGCATTCGTGCTATACATGCCGCATACATCAGCTCACGCTCATGCTGCGCATTCCATGGGCTTACAGTTCGTCATCTCCGTCATCTGGCTCTTCCTCTTCGGGGTTTCTTGGACATCTTGAGTGAGCTTTGTGACTTTAGATGACTAGATGCCTGGTTAGACGAGGGATATACACATGTCACACAAGAAGGCTTACCCACCATGAAGGCTTTCATCTGCGCCTTGCTAGGTTTTGAGGTCGATGGACCAGCTATTGACTGGGTCTCCGAGAACACAACCACGTTTGCTTGAGACGCAAAGGCATCCTGTGATGACGGCTCAACTTCTGGATGAGTATCTTCAGGCTTTGTGACTACATAACCAGCTGCGAAACACACCTTCGTCCGAGTCCACCTCTCCGCTCTCGTCTACGTTCTTATCCTCCTCGCTTCCGCTCGACGAGCCAATACCAGACCATTCCTCCTCGGATTCGACTTCTTCCACTCTTTTTTTCTTCGTACGCCTCTTCTCTGTGCTCGAGGTGTCTTTCCGTTTGCCCATCACGATTGGTGAGGCGAACGAGCCTAGGAATTGCTGCCCGTGAGCTTCGAGGGCCCGAAGCAACTTGTCTTTGTCTGGATTGGCCATGTCGTTCTCTGTGATGATTTGCAGTACAGATTTTGAAGCTTCCGGGTGCAATGCGTATGTATGTAGCTGATGGGAGCGTCAACGAACAGCTGTGCAGTAAGTAGTGGCAGGAGAGGACAACTTGAATCCACTCGCGCTGAGATCAGATCGGGCACACTCGATTTGCCTGGGCGCTTGCTGTCCGCCTGCCCGCACACAGTCCGCGTTCGTGTCTTCTCGCAATCGTCCCCTCGAACAACATGTCTGCCTCTGCCGGCTGGACGAAGCAGCAGGTGGCCCGCGCCTGGACGGGCTCGCCGCTCTGCAAGGACTTCCGCACTTGCTGCGCATACCGCCCCAGTGGCAGCGGCGCACGTCCCGGCTCGACCCCATGATCAAGTTTGTGAAGCCCAAGGACCGCATCAAGTACTGGAACATCATCCCCGGCGACCAGGTCCGCCTGCGCAATGACAGGAGCGGGCGGATATACCAGGTCAATATGATCAACCGCCTGTCGAATAGGGTCATGTGAAGAAGGAGTCGGACAACGTGAGTGTGTGTTTGCTGGACTCGTGTCTTCGGAGGGGCGAGGGTCAGTGCATTGTTGACATGCTGAGCGCATGATAGGACGAGCAAACGACAAACCCTCCAGCGGGAAGTCAGTGCCGTACTCGAACTGCCAGCTGTTCATCGGGCGGTATGAGTTCCCGGCAGAGGGGACTCAGCGCAGGCGCAGACGAAACCGTGAGTCTGTATCTTGCTGCTCAGTGACTTGGCTTACTGTTTTTACTGCCCATAGTGTGTTTGCAATGCGCGTGGGGACAGATAATCATCGCTGGGCAGGCTATTACTACGCCTGGGACCGGTACGCCTCTGCAACTGCGCCCCGACTACCTCACCATTTGCCCGGTGAGAGGGTCAGGGAACACGTCCCATGGCCGAAGTCAACCAGCCCACACGACCAGATCGTGCGTTGTTCTTGCTCACCGCCTGCCTCTCATATTGACACGGTGCTATAGCGGGTCCTTATGACACACTGAAGATGTCGTGATGCAAGTCACATACACACCGCCGACCTTCCCTGTCTTCACCGGCTTGGACAACCCTCAACCGAAGGCGCCTTCCGAAGACGAGTACATCCGCGCCGCGCGCAAGCCCACGGCGGCCGAGTACGACGCGTCACAAGCCTTCGAGATCTTCCTCACCAGGGAGCTCGCGAACCCGCACTCCCGCGCCAAGAAGCAAGCGCGCTGGCAGGCTTACCAGCTTTACAGGCGCTCGCTTCTGCAAAAGGTCGTCAAGGAGGAGCTGCAGAGCCTCGACGGGCGGACGCGCCGCGAGGCACGCGCGGAGGCGACGTGGAAGTGGCGGCGCGCATTGTCGGACGAGCGTAGGGCGGACCTCAAGCGCAGGTGGAAGAACCGCGGTGCGGAGGCGCGCATGGTCCGCAGGAAGACGAGGAAGGGGCGCAAGGAGGAGAAGCGCAAGGAGCGCCTGCGCAACCTCGTCCTGGAGGATGGCCCGAACCAGGTTATCCCCAATCCTGGCTCCGAAGGTGCGAAGAGCCGCGCATGATGGCGGGCTCGTCGCGTATCATCCAAAAATACCGCTCTGTGTCCTCTACTTACACTACGCTAATCTACTGCTTCCTGTTTGAGCAAGTGGGCCGCACCGTCGTGTCCGTCGCTGGCGACCACACCGGTGAGAAAACTCATATCTTGACATGATCGGTTGGCTCGTAGGTTTTGAAGCCTTCTATGCTTCTCATCAGACATTGGTCATTCGACTGTACAGTTTGCGAGGGTGGCTTCCTACATAGTACCTCACAGGCTCATAAGACGACATCGCCAGCGTTTCGAGTTGATACTGGCAACCCCGTTGACGTTGTCGGGACATGGCCTACAGAGCTGGCAGACTGACCTGAATCACGGACTTGTCGAGATGGTATGTACAATGAAGCCGCTGCACACCGGCTGCACATGCGCAGGCCTCGCTGATACCGCAACTCGGCACCAGCATTTTTCCATGGGGTTTGCCATGCCGCAAATGCGCGAGACGATGAGAGACCATTGTAAGCAACACCGCTTGTCCCGAACCCTTGGTCGACCTGCTTACGAGTATGATGCAACTGCAGACCACCGCTGCGGAAGATCGACACGGTGATGCAAACGCATGTCCGGCGGTAGTAGTGGCGGGTGTGTGCGACTTGCATTTCAACCGGAGCGCTGCATTCTGAAAACCAACTTGACATCGGAATGCAAGTCTTCTGTGCGTGAGTGCTCGCAGAGTCCGACAACCACGGAGGAGGCGCTGGGTGGCTTCGACACAACATTCGACGGTCCGGCTCGAGACAGCCCGGGCGGAAGGGGTCGGCGAGATCGAGATCGTACCCCTCGGCCTGCCAAATGGGGAAAGCCACGGGCGTCTGCTGCTATTTACTGAGTTGTGGCGGCGGCCGTCCTCCGTCGGAGGACCTCCCTATGGCGCCTGGCTCGAATGACAATCACCATGCCAGTCGCCTTCTTCAGTCCGCAAGCTCATGTCTGCCTCCCGCTAACTTCCCCGGTTGATATACCCTCCCGCCATTCAAAATAAAATGTCCTCCCGCTCATCTGACACCGTCTTCGCAGACCAAGAAAAGCAGCAAGCCCGGGGCGGTGTGAACGCCTGGGAGAAGGACCCAGAGCGGCAGAAGGCCGACGCACCAGAGCCTAGCAGCAATACAGACGGCACAGGAACCTCCGCTTCTGAACCACCGGATGACGATGAGTACGCGGTCACTCTGGGTCCCGAGGACGACCCCAAGAGGATCGGCACTGGCAGGAAGTGGTTGATCACCCTCGTCATCTGCAACGCCGCTCTGTGTGCGACGTTCGCATCTTCTATTGTAGGTCGCTTTTGCTATTGAATCGAGGTTGTAGTATGCTCACATGTACACGCGAACGTAGGCCTCGTTCACAGAGACTGGCCTGCAGCGCGATCTACATACAGTGCGCGAAGTAACGGTCCTGAGTATCAGTCTGTATGTCCAGGGTCTAGGTAAGTGATATCCTCATACCACCCGAAGCTGTTCGTTGAATAGCCTCGCCTAGCGTTGGGTCCGTTACTCTTCGCCCCATTGTCCGAGGTGTACGGTCGTAACAATGTCTATCGCATCTCGTATTTCTTGTTCTGGGTCTTCACATGGCCTATAGCCTTCCCGCCAGACATTGGTACGTCCTCTTCCTCGTCTCAAGTTACAATAGCCTGTCTCAATGGCACGTCCGTATTGCAGAGACATTCCTCGTCTTCCGCTTTCTCACCGGATTCTCAAGCTCCGCGTTCTTGAGTGTCGCAGGCGGCAGCGTCAGTGACCTGTTCGACAACAGGAACGTTGCGACGTAAGTCTACCCTTCTCATTGGCTCGTTAACACGACCTTACGATACATACAGGCCGATGGGCGTATACACCTTATCCCCCTTCTTCGGTCCCGTTCTAGGGCCCTTGATTTCTGGCTTTATCTGTCAGGCAAGTCTGTTTTAGGTCTAGGAGTGTTACCAGATATTCATGCACCTCACTTCCGCCACAGAACACGAACTGGCACTGGGCGTATCGTGTCTGTCTCATATACGAGTTCGTGACTTTGGTATCGCTGCTCCTGGTACGTGCGATGGATCACACTGCATATGAAACCGTCCTCACTTGCATACGTAGTTTGTGCCGGAGACGTATGTCCCCGTTCTGTTGAAGAGAAAGGCCGCAAGATTGCGGAAGGAGACGGGCAATGGGAAGTATTGGGCTCCGCTCGATCGCCGGGAGGGTTCGATTACGCATTCAATCATGCTGAGCATCTACACTCCATTCAGTGAGTTTCCCAGAGTTCTGAGTGTGAACCTCAACTAAGAGATGCTTCAGAACTAATGTTCTTTGACAAGATGGCGTTATCTCTGAACACTTGGTGCGCCCGATTACCTCTTACGCGTCTCGTCGTCTCATCGTGTACGCGGTTAGGAACTCGCTTACTCTCGGCATTCTCTATTTGACCTTCGAAGCGTTCCCTGTCATTTTTGGCGACGTGCATGGGTTCACATACCAGGAGACAGGTCTGGCCTTCCTTGGCATGGGTATCGGTATGTTCGGTGCCCTGTCAACCCAAGGCCTCTGGAACCGGTGCGTACCAAGTCCTCATCACAGCTGATCAGACCACTGACTGCCTCCCCAGATACCACCACAACGTCGCCGCACGGCACGGCGGGAAGCTCCCGCCCGAGACCCGCCTCGTCATGGGCATGGTCGGCGGGGTGCTCGCGCCCATCGGGCTCTTCTGGCTGGCGTTCACGACGTACCGCGCGGTGCCGTGGATCATCCCCATCATCGCCTCGTCGCTCTTCGGCGCGGCGGTCTACTTCATCTTCACGTCGACGTTCACGTACCTCGTCACCGCGTACCGGCCCATCGCGGCGAGCGCGATGGCGAGCAACACCGCGCTGCGGTGCACGTTCGCCGCGGCGTTCCCGCTGTTTGCGGTCCAGATGTATGATCGCCTGACGACGGTCGGCGCGACTGCCCTCCTGGCGGGTTGATGACCCTCATGGCCCCGTTGCCGTAAGTTCTCTTGGGTTCCTTCTGGGACTGGCGGGAAGCTGACTTGTGTCTTAGGTTCCTCTATTACAGATGGGGTGAGAGGCTGAGGGCACAGTCCAAGTTCGCCGCCGTAGACCTCTGACAAAGGGTTCCTGCCCCGAAGCATTTATTTATCCTTGTTTCATTGTTTGACTGGGACGCATTCTGTAGACAACTGTACTACCATCTCGGGAATTACGACTCGCAATGCTCGGTTCACGCTGTCATTTGTATGTAGTAGCTGTCGCCTCACTTTTAGATTAGTACCCTGGCATAATGACATTTCTTGACGCATGGGACCCCTTCAATCGTCCTGGTCACCTAGATCACTGACTATTACGTACTCAGACTCAGTACTCAGAACTCAGAGGCAACCGTCCAGTCAAGACTGGTTGAAGCTGGTTGAAGTGTTTTGCGGGTGTCCCGGAGACTGTCGGGAACGTCCGGAGACTGGCGCGCCCATTGCCCGACGCGAGTCCTCCGAGTCCGACTGGTCCTGCTCGTTGTCAGAGAGTTCTCACGCATCTCGTACTCATACACCATGACACTGCTTGCTCGTGCCAGCCCCGTCGTCCGCCAGTCCCTCGCCCGCTCGTCCGCCAGGACCCCCGTGCGTTTCTCGCATGGGCACGCCTACACCCCCGCCGACGTGCGTCTCTCTGTTTTCTCATCCATGCAGCGGAGCTGACCCCGAGCTTTACTTTTGCATGATCTGCGGACTGCGTGCTGGCGGGATCATCGTGGTGGATGCAGGCCGTCCCCTTCAACTTCCAGTCGAAGACGACCTTCGGCTCGAAGGTCGCGGTGTACCTCCTCAGCGGCTTCTCTGTCCCCTTCTTCGCGACGTGGTACCAGCTGTACGTCTTCTTCTCTCACTCCGCTCCCCTCGATCGTCTTCGGAGGGCATCATGCTGACGTCGTGCCCATTGAATTGTATAGGAAGAAGTCCGGCGCCGGTGGTGCATGATGTCTTCCGGGTCGCACGCGCTGGTCACGAGTCGGAGGATGGGTGTCCGCAGGAAATAGACGTTTGCATAGAGGAATCTATATCTGCAATGCATATAATCGTTCCGCACTCTATCCGCATCGCGACGCGTTACACATAACCAATCCAGGAAGTGAGATTACAGCATATTACTCGGACATGATAGAAAAATCTAGGATATGCACAATCCAGCACTGAGTGCGTCTTCAGCATCGCGCCGATCCCTTCACTCGTAGCCAAGCTGAGCTTTCTGCGTCTTCTTGATTTTCTTGCTCTGCTGTGCCGCACGACAGTCGCACGTCCGCGTCATGAAGTCGGGATCTCCGTCCAGGGCGTCGATTGCATACGCTGCCGCCAGGCGAGACGCAGACGCGATGCTGTGGTCTTCAGCGCTCGCCAGGACGACGTCGTGTACCATCACTGTGAATCAATGTCAGCATCTGCAATACTACGAAATGGAGATTCGTTGCATACCGTCACAGCGTCGCGGTCTGGCATCCTCGTCCTTGATGATCTGGTGTTGCTGACATCCATATGAATACAGCAGATCGAACAGCGTCGATGTCGGGTGTAAAGACAGCGTCTGCATCCGGATGTGGCGATCGTAGAACGGCTTCAGCGCGCTTTCGAAGAACTTGACCACCCCAGCTTCCGTGAAGTCGTCTGAGACGTACAGCCCGCCTACGATGGACTCAACGATGTCCGAGAGCACCTATGGCAACTTAGTTGGGTAATTCCTCCTCGCTATGACACACGGTGAACATACTTTCGGCGGATTGGTGCTTAGCCAGTACTGGCCGGGCAGCCTGCCGTCCTGCTCCGCGGACGCGTACTCGTCCCGCTTCGCCTTCTCGACCTTGTCCACGTACGCGCTGATGGCCGCGCCCACGTCAGGCGACGCATGTCTGAAAGAGTGATACAGGCCGACGTCGACACAGAACGCAGCCAGCGTTTCATTCGAGATCATAGCGCTCTAGTCTCTAGTCAACCTCTAAGGATGGGATACATGGGTCTCGAGACCCACCTTGAGCAAGGTCAGGCCCGCCGGCGCCAGCGTAGGATAACTGTCGTAGACGAATCGAGCGACAACTTAACGGTGCAGAGACTGTCAGCTCTCGTTACGCCTCGCCAACAGTTGGCCGGCCACTTACGGAAGTCAAGGATAGCATCACCCACAAATTCCAACCGTTCGTAACCCGTATATCCAGGCCCATGAACAGACGAATGCGTCTACATACGCGTCAGCAACAATATTCACGCACAGGCCACTCAGCGTGCTCACCAAAGCCTGCGCGAAGAGGTCTCGGTTCTTGATCTCGCACCCGACGATCGCCTCAAGCGCCTTCACATCCACGAGCGGTACGAAGTTCCGTGCGGGCGCCGGCGACCGGCCCATGATGCGCGCGAAGTCGGTCCACTGCTCGATGGACGGGATCGCGATGTTCATGGTCTTCATGGCCTTGAGGGCGACGGGCTGCCCGCCACTCAGGTAGGCGGCACCGATGATGGCCTCCACAACATCGGCCACCGTCTGTGGTGTTGTTTCAGTGATTGAGTTGGGGCGACAGGTGTGCGAGAGAGTCACCTTGTCGCCTATCCATTGGAAGTCCTGCTCGTCTTTCTGCTTCTGCTTCTTGCTGCGTTTTGCGGGCTATCAAGGTTTGTAAAAACTCCAATCAATCCCCCTGATCTCTAATGATTGCAAAACACCCTTACCGGCCCTTCCCCGTTGTTGCCGGTAGCTGTATTACTCGGTGTTCCGATAGGTGTCGGCGGTTCGCTAGCCGACTGCTGAACGACGGGCTCCCACACCTTCGCGACGAATGGCTTGCTGTGTATATACGGAGGCAAGCCGAGCTCGCTCGCGCAGTTGAGCAAGGCTTTGTTGGAGACGATGTCCTGCCGGATCATGTGCAGGTCACCCTCGCCCGCGGAGGGCATGGTGACGAAGAGGTAGACCGAGGCGACGTATTTCAGCAAGGCATCACCTAAGATGCGAAACAACGGGTCAGCGGGTGACATACACATGAAAGGCTGGGGGACCTACCGAGCAGTTCGAGACGTTCGTAGTCGCGCTCTGCGATAGCCGCTGGTGAGGTGAGAGCTGCGAGGAGATCGTGTTCACGGATCGAGTTGTCGAAGAGCTTCGAGTTGAGTTCCTTGACGACCAGCAGGTCGTCGATCCTGCGTATGATAGATGGTAGTAGGAGCATCGTCCGGAGAACGCTGTACGAAACGTCAGATAAAGAGCAAATGGAGATGGTAGTATACACCACCTAGCGGGTATCGTGAGCTTCTGGCAGAGCTCTGGGATGAGGTCTTTGCAGATGTCAGCGAAAACAGGTGGGGCATGTGGACCACTTACATTTGGCAGGGAACTTGGACCCTGTTGTTACTGTCCTCGAGGTAGGATTGAGGTTGTTGATCATCGTGGGTACCACCTCCACTTCCACCATAGGCTGCCGAATGTTCTGCAGACCCGGGAAGTCCTTGATCCTGTCCATGCAATACGCCACGAAGTTTGCATAGTCCGCTTCTCGCTATTCGACATGTCAGCTCGTGTGCTCGATCACTGGTGAGGCGATACTCACCGGGCTATCCTCCACTTTGCTGAGGGGCGTCATGTCTCGTCTGATCTTCGTAATGAAGTATCGGTTCGTGAACTCAACCTTCCGGTCCTGAACGACGGCATCCGCAGCGAAGTCGCTTTGAGACGTGTTGCTATTCGGTACAAGGGGGACGATGAACTCGTCTGCAGCCAGTTGCACTGCATCCCAGGGGATATACGCGTCCACCTGCAAGTCGGCCGAGGTGCGGTGCTGTGCGGCGTACAGGTTGAAGCCACTGCTCAGGGGAGCAAGGAGATACGGAAGACTGTCGACAGGGCAGCTGAAGGGTTTGTGTATGAGGACACGGCATACGCGGATCGTATAGCCATGCAACGCGCTCAGCTGCTCTTCGTTGTATTCAAGCGGTGCTGCCTTCTTCAGTTGTACCGGCGTAGAGAATCCAGCAGAGAAAACCGGGAAGCTCGGCAACTCCGGATGGGCTCCCGAGTCAGAATGAGAACAGGGGCATGATGGACCCATTCAGGTCACCGACCGAGACGACCGTGGGGTAAAGCCGTCCAGCGCGAGACGGAAGGGATGCGATGTTGTCCAAAACTCGGCTTTCTTCCGGGGGTAGCGGAAGACGCTCGACGACGCCACTGCAGCTTTCTTCTCGGTTTCCTTACTCTCGGAAGGAGGGGGTGTAGGGGGCCGTGGTAGCTCCGCGTGCGTTACCTGCAGGAGCTTCGCGCCGAGGTAGAGCTCAACACGTGAATATGTCTTCGGAAGCTTCTCCCCGGGACGGGGGCCTACAACGACCGCTGAGATCCGTGGTCTTGAGTGGGTATCAGCCGCACGGGTGAAGCGACCGAGCTCGGCGATCGCATCGGAGAACGTCAGGGGGTCACCAACGACAATTGAATGTATTTGGCTCATGGTGAGGGTTCTGCAGCGCAGGGAATCCAAGAGGCACTGGTATGCAAGTCAAAATTTGTTCTTGTCAGCGTCGAAATGATGACGCTTTACCTCAATCGAAATGACCGCTACATCATCTTGGGCGAGCCGGTACCATTGTGAATGGGGGGTGCCATCGGCTTGGGCCATAGATGCAGCGTACGTCCCGATGCTGGCGAAGTCACCAGAACGCACGTATTCTGCAACACTCCGCCCAACTGCATCGTCATCCCTATTGTTGCAACAAATGGAGTTAACCGAGTAACGTGAACTAAATTTGGACGAACGATAGGACAAGGAGGCACAAACTTGCGCGAATGGAGTCTTTGGGCACCCGGCGCTTTTTTCCTTCGCTATTTTGATTGAGCAAGCTCTTCATAATGTTGTCCTGAAGGGCTTCATCCTCCGCCACGGCAAATACTGCGGCGTAGTGAGTCAGCATCACGTCTACGGATGGCGACGTCAGACAAAGGCTCACCATTGCGAACGCCGGCTTGCTCTAGGACCATACGGAGGTCGGCAACATTGGATGGCTTTGGCACATCCTCGACAGGCTTGCTCTGCGGTTGACTGACCGAGTTGTTTGTCTTTCGTTTCTTCTTCGGTGGTTCAGCCACGTCGCTTTGTGATGGGTACAAGGTATCAACAGAGCCTGTGTGACGATCCGCAGTGCTTCCGGATGCGCCACCGGAGCTCATGCCGTAACGTTGGGCAGGTAGACAGTGCCTATCAGATTCGCTCGGTCCGACAGCTGCTCTCCCAGACAGAAAGGCTTTATGTTTCAATAGCCTTGGCCACCGCCGGTCAGAGGGTAACCAGGAAACCAGCACGGTGCCCGCTATATATACAGATTTAAGACGGCCAAGCACCTCGGAGAAGACAACGGCAAATAGGAAGCAGAGATTGAGACAAAGAGAGCACGGCTTGTATTGTGGAAACACGCGCAGATGGGAGACGAGGAGGGCCTGCGAACTTCAAACAACACACGCAGCTTCCAAGAAAGGAATGGACAGATCTCGATCGCCGAAACAGCGCCCACGCCACAATAGCTGCTGTTGGAGGGCAAGCGGCGACGCCCATCCTCTCGCACAACAAGGTCCTGCCTGGTGGGGACCGAGCGCTGCCAATGGACTCGCATAAAAGGGATACGCAACCATGCTCAACAACGCGCACATCGTTCGGCAGCTTGCCCGCCAACTGCAGGACGCAGAGCCCGACCCGTCATCGTCCATGTCCGCACTGATGAGGGGACGCCTGCATCCCGAGCCATGCATGCTCGCTCGTCTTCCCACTACTGGTCAGTCTCCTTCTGCGGGCTATCTGACACCTTTTATAGACTCGTTGAAAGCTTTCATCGAGCGTGAGGCAGAGTATCTTGCCCCGAAAGCAGTCATCAAGCAACTGAGACGGTCGCCCAGTCCTTCACCACCGAACTCGGACCAGGAGGATCACGATGTGACGCCACAACCTTCACCGGAACCCAGGAGCCGGAGGAGGAACCTGTCAAGCCCAGAAGCAGAGCTAAGAGCCTCACGTCTATGATCTCCTCGCTATCCCTCCCTTCCCGCAAGCTTTCCGTCAACTTGAAACGCTTTTCTGCGCCGCAAACAAGTATTGAGAAGCCGATTGAGGTATGTCTCTTCTTCAAGTCCCTCTTTTCGCGAGCTCATCCCGTAATCTGCCCTGTAGCCGCACGAGGTCTTTTCTGCGATCGAGAGGAAAGACATCGCCTTCCTCATGGAAGTCCGGGACAAGGCGTTCCACCTCCTGTCCAGAGGCACGGCGACACCACTCCCCTCGTGCACGCCATGCGCTGCGGAAAGTCGCACCAAGAAGTCGCCATCATCATCCTCGGCGCCCTCTCGCGCTTCATCAACCACCTCTCCGACGAGGACTTCAACCGCCCGGGACGCGGAAGCTCCTGCGCACGCTCCGCCTGAACCTCCGCGCCGCAATCGACATGGGCCTGCAGACGCAGCAGAGCGATCTGATCGCGAGCTTCTTGCAGACGCTGGTCATGAGCGAGGGCGAGCGGTGGGTGTCCCAGCAGGCCGCGAGCGTCGCGGCGGCACTGCGCATAGAAACGGAGGACAAGCCGGTGAAGTCCGCGGAGGACGCGGTGAGGGGGTTCGCGACCAAGCAGCTGGGCAAGGCGAGTATGATCGTGACCTACGAGGACTACGTGGCGAATGCTACGGGAGATCTGCTCTTGATGGGCGCGTGGCACGGCGTGGTAGAAGCGGGGGTGGAAGGCGAGCTCATACCCGTGCGTGTGCATACCCTTCCAGCCTACCAAACACTAACCATTGTCTGGCCCTCATGTAGACGTGGTACTTTGCCCGCGATGAACGCGTGTACAGGGCATTCGTTGAGCGCTTGGACCAACATCAGCAAGAGATCAAGAAGCATTGTGGCAAGCGGCTCAGATGGCAGCTCAGAGTGCTCCGGCAAGTCATGGAGGGGAGGGCGACGTCCTGGCATGTGAGTGCTGCCTACGTTCCGTCAGGCGAAGTGACTGATGTCTGCTTTAGCAAAAGGTGGTGATATTGGCGGAAGAATTTGATAATGGAGAAGGTGTACTATAACACGGACATCTGCTCGGACGCTGTGATATGCCTTGATCTCTCCTCATCTTTTTCACTGCGTTTGTCTGTATCTGCTCTGATGTCGCGTTATATTCCTAGAATTGTCACGGACACTACAGTGTACACCAGTGTAATCTATCTGCATTGCTGCCAGCCCGGCATGTAGCATCAGCACGAAGCCGTGTCAGAAGGTACGCTGTATCACCTCCATCCTCTCATTCTATTGTCTGCCGCGCCTGCGCACATCGTCTCCGCTCATACAAGGTGCTATCCGGGTCCGAACTCACACCCCGTTTGATAGCGTATTCTTGAGCGCACAATAATGTTTATGCCAGGGGCACGCGTGCCCTCGCTCGGCAAGTGGTACACGGACCACAAGTGCTCGTATAAGGTGCCCTCCGGGCATGAGGTCGCGCCCGGAGAGGCGTATCATCGAGTACACATCATATTCACGTTGTATGCTATAGTACAGGTTGGTTCACATGCCCTTGGTGTCATTGTACGTCTTCTCGAACACTGCAATCAAGTCATCCTCGTCTTCACTCCAGGGTATTTCCGTCATGCTCAGCATACAAGGTAGGCAGCAGATCTTGCACATTGCGCCAAGTCCCCGTTGACTCCTTGCCATTCTGGAGGATCGTCGAGAGGCTGGTGAACGACCCGACCAAGACAGCGGCAACCGCCGCTACGTCGGCCTCGTGCACCGGCGACATATGGACGTCCAGCGTCGTGACCTTCGAATTCGGACGTGTACCCCGCAGCGGTGCATCGAGCGGCCACTGAGCCTCCTTCATCGCTTCCGGAGACGTGTCAAAATCCAGTTTAAGCGTGCGCAGGTGGTCGCACACTTCCGCGATGTAGGCCATCCCGAGGAGCGTCGCACCGAACATGGTGTGGGGGCCTCTGGTCGTCAGGACAGATCCTTGAGCGCAGGCCAAGCAGTCGCGCTGTTGAAGAGGATGTCGTCGTTCAGGCACGGTCCGGCTCGAGTGCGCAGAGAATGGCGTTTAGATATCGAATCTCGGGGCAGTCCGAGGCGATGATCTGTCGGACAGGGGACTTTTGCGAGTCATTCCAATGCGCAGCTCGGAGAGAGTGGGAGGGCATCGCTTCCGTACCGCCTCAAGCAGATGTCCTGCAACCGTTGGCTGTAGGTCAGTTGATAAGTCACGTCTAGGACGGTGAGTTTCGGTAGGTCAAATCGGTTGAGCAGCTCCGTGATGTCTGATATGCGGAGATGGATGAGCCTGAGATGATTGACTTGGGGGAGTTCTATTCTGCGTCTGTCCGGCCCCTTCGTGTGCGCCACTAGTGAAATGGTGTCTTCGAGGTTATCTGTGCACTGCTCGATACTCAGTGAGGCGAGCAACGGGAGTTCGGCTATAGTTTCTAAGCTTCTTCGGGAGGTGCGTACGACAGCAGGATGTCCAGCCTTTTGAGCCTGCGCAGAGTGCTGAGTGCGGGAACCAGCAGTCCTGAGGGGCTGGGCATGTGCACGCAGTCAAGATCAAGCCGATCCAGAGACGGTGTCGGAGATGCTGTCCGCACCAATGCCTCCAACAAAACGCGGTGTCGCTCTGGGCAGGAGCGGCGGCGAGATGCTTGACAGACGGACCCAGGAATGACATGTAGACTCGGACAGCACCAAAAATGAACCGTGGATTTGAAGGTGAGCGATCGGAGTTGGGGAAGGTATGGACGGGGATGACCGCTGTAGTGAGCCAGCTCCGCGTAGACCGTGGCCGTGACCCGACCCAGGTAAAAGTGGTGGGGGAAGACGAGCACCCTTACGTGCGCGGCGTAGTAGTCGAATCGTTCCCAGTCGCTGGGCTGTAATCCTCGCCCGAAACGCTGTCAGGGGATGCCGCCAATAAGCTTCTGCGTCCGTCGATATCGAGTCACTCACTATCAAGACGTCGGGACGGAGACTAGGTCGGCGGGCATGCACATGATGAGGTTTTGGATACCGAACTGTGTCTCCCAAAGCTGCCGATCGCGGGGCCATGGAATGTCTTCGACGTCCTGGCGAGACGCGCGAGTGTGGTCATAGTGGGCCGGTCTTTGATCAGCGCGGCACCCTTCCCCGGCTCGCCCCCGCCGGAGAAGGCTGTCGACTACATTTTCGACGAGTTCCGGGACCTGGAGGCAGCGATTCTGGATGTGGGCCATCGAGTTGACAATGAGGCGGTGTGCTTCGAGTTGCGGCTGGTGTCGGTTGCGGCTTTGGGGCAATCGACGTCTTCGCCTCCGCTCTCGCCGTATATATGCATGGCTGCGAGCTCTGTGAAGGGACGTTTGGCGTGCAATGCTGGGACGTGGCCCGTCGGAGACTGAGGAAGCTTCTGCATCGACCGATCACCTCTGCATGGACGTGTGATGCATTTGCGATGGCACATCACATCGGACTCTACGTCGCTGGTGGAAAGACGTCTGACGTCCCCTCGCCCGGTGAGTGGTCGCTTGTATGGTAACAGAGGGTATTGCTCACTGAGATCCGGATGGAGGTCCTGAGCGCTCGGAGAGGTGGACCATCGACTACGTACGGCAATTTATCCTCCTGTTGTATGCTACAGTATGATCGTCCATTTCGAACGTCCGCAATTTCTATCATAGTCCGCTTCGACTCGGGACACTAGTGCCACAGCTTCGCGTCTCGGCTAACCATCTCGTCACGCTTTCCTCTCCGCATACAAGGTCGGCAGCACATCCTGCACCATGCGCCAAACCCCCGTCGACGCCTTGCCCATCTGCAATATCGTCACAAGACCGTGAACGATCCGACCAAGGCCTCAGCGACCGCCGCCACCTCCTCCTCGTACAGCGGCGCCGCACGGACGTCTAGCGCTGTCACCCTCGTATTCGGGCGCGCGCCCCGCTGCGGCGCACAGGCGGCCACCGCGACTCCTGCATCGCTTCCGGGGACACGTCGACGTCGAGGGCGAGCGCGCGGAGGTGCTGGCACGTTTCCGCGACGTAGGTCAGCCCGCGGAGCGTCGCGCCGGACCCGGGGTGGGTCGTGAGGACGAGCTCCTCGAGCGCAGGCCAGGCAGCGGCGCCCTCGAAGAGGATGCCGTCGTTCAGGTCGCGGACGTGCGAGACGTGGAGTCGCTGTAGATCATGGAAGATGTGCAGCGGCCGGAGGGACCTGGTGGGATCCCGAGGACAGCGGACAGCCTGCCGGACGGTTCGATCCGCAACTCGTGAGAGCGGGAGGACACCGGTCGACCACGGCTCGAGCAGCTGTTCCCGCCGGCATAGCTGTCGCGGGTGGATAGCTCACGCTCAAAGCGGCGAGCCTCGGGAGGTCGATCGGTTCAGCAGGTCCGCGCAGTCTGACATGCGGAAATTGGTGAGACTGAGATGGCTCACTTGGAGAGCTCGAGTCTGCGGCGCCTGTCCGGTTCCTTCGCAGGCGCCAGCAAGGACCCGGTACATCCAGACTCGTCCGTGCGCCGCCCGACATTCAGCACGGCGAGCAAGGGGAGCCCGGCTATGATCTCCCAAACCACCTCAGAAGGCCCGGTCGGCACATGATGCTCAGTCTCCTCAGTTCGCGGAGATTCCTGAGCGCGCCCGCAAGCAGGCGCGAGGGGTCGGGCGACGACCGGAAGTCGATGTCGAGCCGCGCTAGGGACGCTGATAAATACGAGGCGTGCGCCAACGCCACCACCGCGGACGCGCTGTCGTTCGGGCCGGGCATGACGGTGAGTTCTTCCACCGACGGGCCCAGCAGCGCCATGCACATGTCGGACAGCGCCGGCGGCTCCGTTCTCGACGTGAATGCGAGCGATCGCAGGCGGGTGAGGTACGGGCGGGGATGGTCGTTGTAGCGAGCCAGCGCCGTGTAGACCGCTTCCGAGACTTGGACCAGGACGGGCTCGTGCCCGGGGAAGACGAGCTCCCTGATGTGTGCAGCGTAGTAGTCGAACCGCTCCCAGTCGCTGGGCTGCAGCGCTCGCCTGAAGTTCTATCGCGGGAAGGACAGCGGTAAGCTTCCGAGTCTGTCTAGCGATAGGGGGCCACTCACGATGTACTTCAGCGGCACCAGCATGCGGCTCACGGAGACGAGAGTGTCGAGCTTGAAAAATAGGTCGACGGGCATGCACAGGATGAGGTTGTGGATGCCGGACTGCGTCCCCCAGAGCCTGCCGATTGCGGGGCTGTGGAATATCTTCGACGTCCTGGCGAGACGCGCGAGGGCGGACATGGCGGGCTGGTCGTTGAGCAGCGCAGCGCCCTTGCCCTGCTCGCCCTCCGCCGGGAGAAGGCTGTCGACGATGTGCTGGACGAGTCTGGTACATCGAGGCAACGATGCATGTGGGCCATGGCGGTACGGCTGGCTATATGCGTCCTGGCCCGGGTGCACTGCGTCGAGAGCGAGCTCGGGGTGGTTGTCGTCTCTTCCACCGCCGGTGCTCTACATATATCACTGCCGCGGCCGCGTCACTTGTCTACGACGTCGGTCATCGTCTACGCCCTGTCAACAAAGTCGCTCAGCCGAGAACGCTGGGCCACTGAGGCGCGTTGGGCTTGTTCGACGCACCTCTTGACATGTGATGTGTCTGTGAAGTGCTCAATATTGCATGTCCCGTCTCTCTGCGTCTGAGACAGAGAAGTGCGATCCAAGTACATTGGAGAGCCGCTGCTCACCGCATGACGCGCGCCGCGACAGTGATCCGAGTCGGGAAACCAGACTGTCACAACTGGCATGTGAAAGAAGAGGTTGGAATTTAGAGACAGATGTGTGCGACCACGCCGGCCTCAGGAGTAAGCACGGGTGGGTACCCGGGCCTCAGATGTGCGAGCAGGGCTCCCGGAGGGTTCCCCGGGCCAGCGCGAGCATGCGAACGTTTCGAGCATTCAAACCGAGCTGTTTCTGCGTGGCGGTCTCGAGCCTCTCTACATCCATGAATGGGCAGTGCCTGAGCCTGAGGGCCAGTTGGGCCTGCTATGGCCACCTGGGGGCAACTGGCGGTGCCGGGACAGGCGCATCAGGGCGCATCCGACGGCGCCGAATGCGGCAAAGGATACGCCATTTCGGGAGAAATGAGGACTTGCCCGAATGAGCGAGCGTAGTGCTAAGCGAGTGATTGCCAGTGGAGCGCAGCACCCTACTCAACGCCCGACTCAGATCTGCTCTGCCCACGACTTGCACCCCTTCACTGTGCCACCCCAAGCAGACAACTTTGCAGCCCGCGCCCGCACAGTCTCCGCGGAAAACCACGGCACAACCCAAGCTCTCACCGGCAGCCTCATGGTCGTCGGCAGCTCGCTATGGCCTCAAAATAGCACGGTACCGACTATCAGACGGCCTCAGAGCCGACTCGGAGGCCTGAGCATGCGGATTTTGCTTTGGAGACGACAGGGCAAAAGGTGCGCCGTTGCTATGGGTCACCGGGGAATACAAGGCTGCTGACCGCTGCGCGTGACAGCTGTCAGTCCACTGGCGGTGCAGGAGAGGGCTGGCATCGTCTCTGAAGGGGAGGCCAGGATTATATCCAGGAGGGAGTCTTTGACTGCTCGCCATGTTGTCGCGCTGCAGACATGCGTTCCGTGACCGTCTTAAAGTACGTGATGTGCCTTTATCTGGCTGCCGTTTCACGCATCAGGGCAAATTACGCCGCCGCTTTATGTAGGCATGCTGCATCGCTTCGGAAGGCCGGATCTGATTGACACTGGGTCCGAAGAGTGGGATGGCGTGGAGAGAGGATGCCGTGGCTCGTGCAGGGTGCAGCTGGGCCTTTGCGCGGGGGGTGGCTGGCGTCACAGCGGGGCTGGGCGCACCACATGAAGAGCTGGCTGGTGTGCAGGCCTGCAGGCAGCGGGCGGTGGATGGGATGCGGACAGAGGCGAGGGCTATTAATATGCACGGCCAGTTGCGGCTGCGGACGCCGTGCTCACGGCCCTCGGCCCAATCTGGCTCCTCGCCCCCCAATAAGATCCCCACGTTCGACAGCCGCTCTGTTCCGTCCTTTTTGCCCTGCCCTCCTTCGAGGCGCCTCATTCTCTCTCCCCCCATCTGCCAGGTCCCTAGTCTCTCCCCCTCTAGCCAGCATGTCCACCATAGTCGCTCTTTCTGCTCTCCTCGCCGCTGCCGCCTCCGGCGTGCACGCTCAAACTACCACGACGCCCGCTCCCCTCGCGGACCAGACATATGCCTACTCGGCGCTGGTTCGTTTTCCTCAACCACAGCCTCAATCACGCTCCTGACACTTGTATCCAGCCGTACCAGGTCGAGCCCATCGGTGACATCCGTGGCAACCAGGTTGGCTACAACAGGTGCAACTCCTCCACCGAGAACCAGGATTCCTACTGCCAGACCCTCATCGTCAACACCATTGATGGTTGTTGCCCTTTCTCTATATTGGTGCGCTTTGACATGAACCGGTGCTCCTGCTTTTGTAGACTTCTGCTTGTGGTCCTCGCCCAAGGAGAACGACACCATCGGTGTATCCGAGGCTTACGAGGTTGCCTGGTGTGCCAAGAGTGGCCACGGCACTCGTATCATGCCTGAGGGCACGCTCCAGGGTCTTCAGCACATCACGACCCCTGACTACATCATGATCGTTGGTTTCCTCGACCAGACGAAGGTCAACTTGGCTGCTTCCGACTATGGAGGCGAGCTCGACCCGCACGGCGCCGATGAGGTGGGTCTAGTGTTGTCTCCCACGCGCGCCGCGTGCGAACAAAGACTGACTAGACGATGCGCAGCTTGGTAACCCCATGGGTGGTATGGTCTACTCCAACCAGTACCCCTCCGGCAACACCGACAACAGCTCCCTGACCCAGGTTATTGAGTGGAATCAGTGCGTATCACCCATCTCCTGCCCTGCTGCACCACTGACATCCAGCCCCCAGGTTCATTGGCAACGACCAGTTCTGCATCAAGATCTGCAACCCGTCCGAGACCACGCCCACGAACGTCGGCCTGTGCAACAACGTCTACGACGAGGTCGGCATCTCGTACAACTGCCCGAACGCCGCGCAGAAGGGTGTGTTCGAGGTCTGCGACGGCGAGTCGATGACGCCCATCGGCCAGTACGTCTCCAACGGCGTCACGACGACCTGGACGCAGCCCTGGTCCGGCACGTGGACCGTCCCCTACACGCCGACTGTCCCCGCGTCGAGCAACTGCCGCACGTTCGCGTCCACTGATCTTTACTCGGCTAACTCGTTCGCGACCTCGTCCGCGTCGGGCAGCGGTTCGGCGTCCGGCGCGAGTGCGACTGGCACGGGCGCGAAGCCGTCTGGCTCTAGTGCGTCGCGCTCTGGGTCGTCGGCGGGTGCGTCCGCAACTGGCGCGTCTGGCAACACGAGCGGCGCGAACCACGTCATCGTGTCTGGCCTCGCGACCGTCCTCGGTCTCGGCGCGGCCCTCGCGTTCCTCGCATGAGTAACGAACATTCACGTCCCGTCTTACGAACTCTGGTGAAGGACTCTGTGCGCGCTGCCTACTTGCTTACCGTACGAGCTCGCTGAACCGTTCCGTAAAACGCGTACCCCTTCTACTTGGGCCCCTGTGTGTTTCGAATCTGTCTTTACTGGGTTCTGGATTTGTCGGTGTCAATTACGGTATGAACTTTTTATGTTTCTTGGGACGTGCGTGGTTCGTCGCGGCGACATGCGTCGGTGGACTGTAAGCTAGCTAGTTCACGCGTATGGATAATCTTGCATGCCCAGTGGGGTCGCTTGCATTCAAGTTGACTGCATACTGCTTGGACCTATAAGTGATTTGTAATGTCAGGATCCCGCGAAGGTCGACAAACATGGACTCGGAGCGTCGATCACTCCACCACAAGTACTGACTGATCCGGGCGATCGAGTCGAAGTCCTTCGGTCATCGCATGCTCGCTAAATCAGAACTCGAAAGCTTGTTGAAGCTTGAAGACCGAACAAGCGTCTATTTCTGTGCGCACACAGTGATGCGTTGGGTCTGATAGGGCCGCGCTCATAGGCATGACGCGCGACGTGAGACACTCGAGATCGGTGAGGCGCATGCATGTCCTGACGGCGCGACAGCTTTGCCAACGAGTACCGCCGGAGTACTCGCTGCTACTATGGCTAAGCTGGAAGCTGTGATGCTTGTCGATTATGAGTGTCGCGCCTGGGAGTCCGCATGAGACCGGGACCGTATGTCTCGGTGTGTCGTAGCGCGTCTGGGCTGTGGTGCATGTATAGTCTAGACGCGGGACTGACCGGTCCTAGCTTGCGGCGGGTACGGTCGACGATCGGGGCCCTGAACGGGCGGCATCGAATATATTGGCAGCGGTGAGATATAACGAACATCTGGAGCGAAGATTTCATAGTCCGGAGAGTTATGCATGAAGAAGAACGCGCCACGCTGTATCGTGCGCGTGGGCCAGCGGGCACTAGTCCACGGCTTAGAGGATGATCTTCATGCCGGAGTACCACAGCCAGCTGCCAATGATGACCAAGCTGGCAAAGCGGGCCCCAGATCTAGCTGGAGCACCGTGTAGACCCAGATTGTCGCTAGAGGTGGACACTGCGGAGGCGTAGCATGAGCAGGGGCAGCGGCCCTGTATGGGGAGAGACTGACCTGCTGCATGACGACCCGCCAGGAGGCCATGTTGATGAGCCAGATGAGGCGCGGGCCTACCGCGAGCGAGAGGATGAAGAGCAGGAACTGCATCCAGCGGAAGCGCTTGTATCGGGCCGCTATGGTGGGTTCCAAGTATCAGACGCAAGAGTTCACCATCCGTGAGGATTGCATATATACTCACTGTAGAAGATGAATATCGACAGGACTTGCAGCAGAACTGCTCAGCACGCGACCCATCGCAGAGTCGACTGGAGATGGCTTACTAGGCACTCCCGGAAGCATCCTATCCGCCAACGCCTGATACGTGGGCCGCTTCCCGTACTGCCAATGCACCAGACTGCCACGGAGGCAAACTTCGTCAGCAAGCCCCCATCCCACCCGCGCTCTACTCACGCTCACATTTCCATCAGCAATAACAGGAAGGACATGGGTATGATGAAGAGCGTCGCGTTGAAGATCTCTTCAGCCAGGGGCAAGCCCTCCTCGTCCTCTTCCGGAGGTTTCTGTGTGAGGACGGCGGGGCGAACTGCTTCAGGATGCCTGTCTCGTTGACGATCCGCCATTGCTCTTCTTCCGTGAACGCTAGGGTCTCTGATTCGGAACTGCTTTCTTCGGCTTCTGCGGCCTTTTCTTGGCTTTTCGCTCTGCGAATGCGAGCCATAGTGGAAAGAGTGATGTACTGTAGTGTATGAAGTCCTCGCGCAGCACTGAACCGCTTGAGCGTGGCAGACTGATGGCATGCGCTCGGTGTTAGGCGCCTGACGATCGAGACGCGTCCTGTTACACGACCACGTGCCATTCATTGCACTGGGGCGCATCGCGAATCCGAGGACGAGGATGAGATTCATAAAGAGTGCATAACTAAGTAAGACAGGCTGCGACGGATAGCAACATTACGAGTATTATTACAAGCAGAACAAACAAATAGATACGACAGCCCGATCATAGCGAGAAGACATGTCCTTCGTTGTACACACACTAGCTGGGTGCGGGTGGTCGCCCAGAGCCACTCCACGCTGCTGACGAGGAGCTTGGCTCTTCTGCTTCAAGCGTCTGCAGAGGAGATTGTCAGCAAGTCGCATCCAGCAAGCAAACATAGACATACCTCCAGAAGCATGCCCAGTACATTATCCACCTCTGCTGGCGGGACGCCCCCGCAGCCCGCTCCAATAAGCCTGCGGTACTCCGCATATGCCCACTCGTGCCCGCCTCCGCCTGGAATTTTACCAGCTCCTCAAACTTGTCTTTCCTCCTCCTCTTGTGTATCGCGAGCTCTCCTCGTAGCCGCTCACACTCTGCACGGACTACCTCCGGGTCCGTAGGCACGCCCGCATGCAGCGCGAGCAAGTCTGCGACGTCCTCGTCCGCAGGCAGTCCCCCGCCATGCACGCCCCGAATGCCATCTCGCGCTCCTCCTCGTCTTTCGACCACTTCTCCCACCCGAGCCGGTACCGCTTCCCCATCTTGTTATGCAGCTCCTCTTCCAGCGCCGTCAGCTGTTGCTTCGCCTGGGGAGCGCTTGCGATTGCACTTTCAAGTGGCTCACGGCGCGTTGGCTCTCGAGGATCTCCGCCTGAATTTGTTCAGCATGCATTTGCTTGTGTCAGGTCACGCTCCTTCTCCCGGAGCTCCGTGTCAAATGCTGCTGCCAGGCTTTCGAGCATCATCGCCACATCGTTCACACACCGCGTAGCCGCCTTCTGCCCCGTTGTAGAATGGTGTAGCGGTGCGCGATCGTGGTGTCCGAGTCCGAGGAGTAGTATGGCGGCCGCCGCCTGGGAGAATGACGCTTGCGAATTGCGGAACGACATGCCCAGGGTCTTGACGGCACGATGGGTGATTGGCGGAACTTCTCGTCCTCAGGATATAGTCCTCGGCGTTCTTTCCGTCGCGATTCGCGACCTTCGGGTCCGCGTGATGGTCGATAAGTGTCTTGACTAGCCGTTTACTTCGACACCGCGCGGCCATCGTCAGTGCGGTCTCGCCCTCCTCGTCTTGGAAGTTGATGATGTCCGTAAGCTCCTTGGGATACCCGCTTAAGCGCGAGAGCACGGCCTCCATGTAGTATCGCGCTGCGTGCGCCTTGCCCTTCGTCATCGCGAGATCGACAATGTGATGGAATATTGTCCGGTTGGAGTTGTCAATGTTGAGTGTGGAGCGATGTAGGAGTTCGTATAGCTCCGGGAATTTGCGTACGTCGTAATTATTTGCGAACATAACGCTGCGCATGAGCGCCGTTGACCAGCTCCGTTCACCTTGAATATGTCCGCCCCTGCACTAATGAGCAGCTTCACGATTCGGATGCGGCCCATGGCTGCTGCCCAGTGTAGGGCGGTGTGGCCATCGTCGTCGATCGCCATGTCTGGGTCGAAGTCTTCCGGAGGGCTGACAAGGATCTCAGGGATCTGATTTGTGTCCGAGATGAAGTATTCAAGGATCTGGTCGCCGTAGACGGACGGGTCATGCTCCCCGTTCTCCTGCATCTCTTCATCGAAGTCGTCGTTCTGCGCACGATGCTTGCGCTTGCGCGGGTTATCAGGACGCGGTGATTGGAATTCGTCGTCAGCGCCGCCATTGGAATGAAGTGCGGACGGCCCGGGACTGCCCAGTGGCGAGGGTGTGCGCGAAGTACTGGAACGGGAAGGAGAGGGTGTCATAGTGCCGTCCTCGGAGGCCCGCACGGACAACGTTTCAAGTTCCGATCCCTCCACTCCCTGCTCCCGTCTTCGAGACGAGCGGGTGCTGATTGTTGAGCCTCCGGCATCTCCTCTGCGCGAGTTGGGCTTGGAGCCGCGGAGGTAACGAGATGCTTGGGTGCTAGGGGCGGACTCTTTGCCTCTGGCTGGAATTCAACGATTGGGCGAATGTTATGTTCGCAGTTGTATGTTTTCGCAAGGTCGAGGCCTCGTTCGATCGGGATCCAGGTTCCTGTGTGCTCTCATATGACGAGTGCGTAGAGCGAGTCGGAGAAGAGAGCGCACCCTGGTATTTCCCGTAACCTCCCTGAACTTTCTCATGCTCTCCCTTCTGCACCTCGCGTTCCAGGATTCGGGTGCGTTGAGGCTTATCGAACCCGGCAACTTGAGGATCTGAGTCGCGTTCAGCCACGAGTCGGCGCGCCTCCGCATCACGGCGACTCCTTTGGTCATCCTAGGGAAGGAGAGTGAGCCAAGGCGCGTAAAACGCGTCTTGATTGCTTACATCTCATATACAGGGATGCCGCTGTACGTAGCCTACGATTTGCGCCGTCAGGAGTCGTCTAGTGGAGCTGCCTCACAGGACAGGAGAGCGCACCTTGAATATCTGATGTTCTGGCATATTGGGTATCCTGGCGGGCGTTCTGTGGCGTGATGGAGGTAGTAAGAGAGTAGCTCAGCGACGTCCGGCGCACTAGGGCGGAGAGGGGGCTGCGACGGCGGGAAAGGTGTATCCGTTGACGCGTAAACCGCAAATGACAAACGCGCCGCGTCTCCGACGCCCGCCACCGTCCACGTGCTGAGCGTGTCTCTGACCGTCCGTCCGAACTGAAAACAGCGGATCGGGGCTCGCTGGCGATGCTGGAGGATGCTGGCTGCAGCGGAGGATCAGGCGGGGTGTAGTGTGGATATGCGCGGGCGTGCAGATGGAAACCGCCACGCTCAGAGCGAGACGTCAGGCGCTCCTTCCATAAGGCGATCCGCCTGAGCGCGTCTCGGCGCGTCTTCTCTCGACCCCGCGTCCGGTCGAGTCGTAGGACACCCTGCAATAATTCATCCCCTGTATTCTGCAAATGCACTCGCTGTAGAATTGCTAAGATTTCCCTCCTCTGACCCCGCCTCGACGAGGGGAACGCTGGGCGCGTCCAAAGCGCGGTGCTACATTTGGGAATTGGCGCTGCCACGATCACGGGGTGGTCGCGCGCCAACGGGTCGGACGCCGCGTGTCGGTCACGTGGCCGAGGTCCGCTACTCGCGGGCCTCTGGGGCGAACTGCTCTTGAGCCACGACATCCACCACACCTGTCCCCCCTCCGTCGATCTCGCCAGTTCTGCTCGTTTTACTCGCGCGATGGCCCTCGCATGCGAGCCACTTTGCCACTTTGGCGGAAGGTGCGTCCAGTTCCGCGTATTCAGCATGGCACCGAGCGCCCTCGATCTGAACTTGAACCGCGCCGCGCAGGCTCTACTTCACGTCCTTTCCTAACCCACCTCCGCGATCAGAAGTGCTGAACCGCCTTGCGGCTGAGCCGGACTATGCGCCTCGGATACGTGGAGCGTCTGCGGGATCGTCCTCCTCCGTCACGCCCGACGACGATGCGAAGTACTACTACTTCACGATCGACGACCAGCTGCTGTATCTATCCTTCTTCCAAGACTGGGGTCCACTCAACCTCGCAATGGTCTATAAGGCATGTATACTTATCCATGAACTTCTTCAGGTGCGTTGGTTCTGCTGCCACTTGTGCTCCGGAATCGCTTCATACTAGGCTACAGGACCAGACGTTATCCTCACACCGCCTCGTTCTCTACTCCTCCAACGATCCGCGTAGGAAGGCCAATGCAGCCTTGCTGATGGCGCTCTATGTCGTAAGTGGCACTAGCGGTAGTGTGCCCGCGTTCTCTCACGCGACCCCACCGCACAGATGATCGTACAACAACGGCCACCATGGGAGGCCTTCCATCCAATCGCAGAAATCGAGTTTATGCCATTCCGCGATGCCGGGAGGGGTCGGTCAGACTTCAACTCAGCATCCAGGACTGCCTGTGGGGCATCTACAAGGCGATGCAGAATGGGCTGTGTGACATGAACGAGTTCGACGTCGAGGAATACGAGTACTACGAGAAGGTGGAGAACGGCGATTGGAACTGGCTCACGCCCAACTTCATCGCGTTCGCGTCGCCCGTGGACCCAGTGTGGATCAAGAGGGAGAGGGAGAAGGTAGAAGAGGGAAAGGCTGATGCGTCAGCATCGCCTCCGAAGCCAACAACGCGAGACCTTGCATTGCAGCGGAAACTGCCTGCGACATTCCTCAACTGCTTGGATTACTTCGAGAAGTCCAACATCAGGCTGGTGGTACGACTCAACAATCCGCTCTATGACCGGCAACATTTCCTGGACCGGGGCATTAGCCACCAAGAGCTCTACTTTGACGACGGAACGAACCCAACGGACGAAATAGTGAGGAAGTTCATCGACATGGCGGATGAAGTAGTCGAAGCCGGGGGTGTGGTCGCCATTCACGTAAGTACGCCGGTCCCAACGGTCTGTCTAGCCTCATGCCATACCGCGCACAGTGCAAAGCAGGACTCGGTCGCACCGGGACCCTTGTCGGCGCCTATCTGATCTGGAAGTACGGCTTCACCGCGTCTGAGGCCATCGCGTTCATGCGGATAGCGCGACCGGGATGCGTCGTTGGTCCACAGCAACAGTACATGTATCTCAAGCAGCTGGAGTGGTGCAAGTGGTCGGCATACGACGAGGTCAAGCGGATTCGCGATATGACCGCCGCCGCCGCCACCGCTATCGTCGCACCCGCAACACCCCCAGCAGAGGACGACCGGATGGACGTCAGCGATGGCCCCGTCGTCGCACCGTCTACAACCGGCCCAGTCCCTCCTGTAACTCCCAGCAAACATGTCGCCCGCGCCAAGCGCAGGCACGGGAGATTGCACCGCCTGCCCAGCCTCGCAAGACTCCGATCGCGAAGCGAGTCGCATCCGACTCAGATGCAGATGAAGAGGGCGATGTCCTTCCCGCCCTCGGTGTGGCGCCCGCGCCTATAAGGCGGAAGTCAAAGCCGGCGAGCGCACGACCAGCAGGCGTGCGCGGGACCGCATCCGAGCAGCGTCCGACACGCGTGACGCGCTCTGCAGCGGGCACGGCTGTAATACGGAGGCCAGGTGGAGCGGCGACGGCGCTGACTGTCGCAAAGAGCGTGAAGGCGAACGGGCAAGCTCCAAACAAGATCCCGCGCCTGGCCAACGGAACGAGCGTGCGCGGGACCAAGGAGGTTGCCAAGGAGGTCGCTGCGGCGTCATCGACGACGCGCAAGCTGCGGAACCCGCCCTCGCCGATCCCATCGCGCCTCCCAACGCTCGTCGCGAAGCGCGCGCACCACAACACGACCTCCGTGAACGAGCTCCCCGCGGCGGCGATAGCGGCGGCGAAGTCGGCCGTGGTTGCCGCGGGCGCGTGGATGACGACGAACGCCGCTGCTGTGGTGTCGAAGGAAGGTCGCCCGAATCTGCGGCCGATCCGCAGGCGGCGGAGCAGCTTCAGCGCGGCGGACGTCGTTGCGTGAGGCGGCCTCCGCGTGGTGCCGCGCTCGTACAAATAATTGAATCAGGCAGGCCTGGGTTTCTCTGTCTCTCTTTTCAAGAAGTATATATCTGACGATGGATTTTGCGTCGTCCTTGCATCTCCGCTGCATTGTCTCTGTGAATATCTATCGCTATCGCTATCATCGTGTCCTCTGTCTGCCCCAATGCACATCCCCTCACTCCCCCTCCCCCATATCCCTCCACATCTCTCATGCCTCGCTGTCCCAATTGCATATAGCAGAGTATCGTTTGCATAGCACCATCTTGTCTTCATACATACACGAGCCCCCCTCTTTTGACTACATCGCGATCCCGTCCAACCGAAATGGGCAATCTATGCAGCTTATGCAATATATGCATTCCAATGTACATGTCTGTGTGCCTCTCCATTTCAGGCCCCCGGTCGAGCAGCCTTCACAGTCTAGGCTTTTGAGTACTTGTGTACACACTCCAAGAAGAACCGCATATCCTCCGGGTCCACGCCCGGCGTGATCCCATGGCCCAAGTTCGCGATCCACGCCTTCGGCGCCTTCCCGCCCTTGAACTGCTCACACATCCTCTTCACCTCGCGCTCGATCGCCTCGCGGCCGCCGTAGAGCACGTTCGGGTCGAGGTTGCCCTGAAGCGCGACGAGGTCGCCGACGGCCCGGCGCGCATCCGCGGCGTCAACGCACCAGTCGATGCCGATGACGTCGTAGCCCGCGTCCGCTGCGAGCTCTGCCAGGAGCGTGTTCGCGCCTTTGGGAAAGAGCGTCATTGGGACGGGGGCGATGTTTTGCGCCTTGAGCTTGGCGCGTACGGATGAGGCGATGTGCTTCAGGGCGGGGAGCGCGTATTCGCGGAGGTGGTGCGGCGCAAGCTCGCCTGCCCAGGAGTCGAATACTTGAACGAGCTGTGAGGGTCGTGAGGGGATGGTGGCCTGGAAGCGAGGGCGACACTCACCTGCGCGCCAGCCTTGATTTGTCCTACGAGAAAGTCCACGCAGACGTCCGCGATGCGCATAAGCAGCGCCTTGCTCTCCTCGGGGTACTTGAACAGCCAGGTCTTCGCCTTCGTGTAGGTCCTGCTCGTCTCGCCCTCGACCATATACGAGAACAGCGTCCACGGCGCGCCGCAGAAGCCGATGAGCGGGACCGCGCCGTCCAATTCGCCGCGCGCGCGCGTGATGGCGGCGAAGACGTAGCCGAGCTCCTGCTCGACGTCGACGCGCTCGCGCAGCTTGGCGACGTCGGCGGGGGCGTTGAGCGGCTCGGGGAAGTGCG
This sequence comes from Fomitopsis serialis, assembly GCF_022376445.1. NCBI lineage: Eukaryota > Fungi > Basidiomycota > Agaricomycetes > Polyporales > Fomitopsidaceae > Fomitopsis > Fomitopsis serialis. The sequence continues at coordinate 1,664,824 of NW_025954961.1, forward strand.
GGCCGGGGTTCATCTCGACGGTCATGCCCATCGCTTGCGGAACGACGAGGATGTCGCTGAAGATGATGGCGGCGTCGAGCAGGCCGGCGTACCGCCGGATCGGCTGCAGCGTCACCTCCGTGGCAAGCTCGGGTGTGCGGCATACGTCAAAGAAACCATGCTTTGCGCGCACTGCGCGGAACTCTGGCAGACGGTCCTGTTGTTAGGATTAAATTGCAGGGACAGTGGGGCGCGACTACGCACCAGGAAGGTACCGTCCCGCTTGCCGCATGACCCATACCGGCGCACGCTCTGTCTGCTCGCCTGTGAGGAAGGTGTCTCGGAGATGGAGAGGGACATCAGGCAAAGACTGTACCTCGAGCCGCGCGCAAAAGCAGGTCGTTCTTCAGCGGTGGGAAGTCGGTCGTCATCGCGGTAGACAACTTGCTTCGTCGGGAGCAAAGGGAAGGGTTTGCCTGGGAATTTGCGGGTTATGTACAGACGGGTGCGCCCGGAGAAGGGGAGTTGGTACTGTACAGAGTTCGCGATGGCCCGCAGCCGCGTCGCACACGATCGAAAGTGGCGGCACCAGAAGTGGCACGATCAAGATCGCGGGCGCCGACACTCAAATTCGCTTCGCGCCCCAGCCACCACCGCGCGTGCTGCACACCCGGCCGCGTCCAACCCCTTCTTGCAACCTCCGGGCCACGAATGCCCGCTTATCTACCGCTGGTTCTGAGCTGCGCGACTAGCTGACCGATGCCCATCGACAATCCGGCCCAGCTTGTGGAGGAGTACGCGCCATGCCTAGCTGCGTGTTGACGAACTGAACTAGAGGCATAGGTTCAAGAAGTCTGGGGAGTTTGACCGTTTGAGGAGGGAGTTGCTGGCGCAGTTTCGGAGTAGCGTGAGCATGGTTGCACTCAGCGGCACAAGCATCTTCATGTAGCGGGGCCTTCAGGATGCCATGGACACGTTGATGTCCCGTGTCGAGGACATCATCAAAGAAAGGCTCGCGTCCGACCAGAAGCTTTACTATATGCCAGAGACTGTGATGACACGAGAGCTGATGCAGGAGCTCGACAGGTGCGTGCAAGTAAGCTGGGCATCTGGGCGAGAGTCGCTGATGCCGATAGGGCAGGTATCCTTTAGTGGAACGAGCGGCGGGCGAGACGCGCGCACTGTCTGACCCCGCATTCACGTCGGGCGTCCGCAACTCTATCAAGAGCATTCTCCAAGAGGACCGTAGAAATGGTGCGAAATTGTGCCACCGCCTTTCAAATGCACGCTCATCGCGGTTCCCCGTACACAGAAGGGAAGTACGTCGACGGCATGGACATCGACGGCATCGAGGAAGAGACGCCGATGGACGAAGGCACGCCGGAGGATGACGATACGCGCGTGGTGCGCTTCGTGAACTACGCCAGGAGCGAACCTGATCTCGAACCGCGGGAGGAACCTGCGAACGAAGACCTCAGCGAAAGCGTGGCTCCGAAGACTGGACTGGACAGCTGAGGATCGTTGTCCATGGGTCGCATATATCCTGCATTCGAAGAGTTGGATGAACCTATTGGTAAAGCGATCGATGCTGTGTGCAACTTACAGGCTCGCAGACACGTCCGCTGACAATAGCACTGGCATCTGCACGATGATTGCTACGCTGATGAAGAAGGCCTCCTCTCGGGTGCTTGTATGATGCCTCAGCAGTGCATGGTCGTCAAAGCATGAATTCAGCGGACCGTCCGCGCCCCTAAGGCCTCAGGCCTTAGCGATCGTCTGGTATACTGCCGCCCGAGGATGTGAATTTGCGGCTTGTTTTGCGCCGCCGCGGACTGCAATGTACGGTGCGTGCTTCTTCCCGAGTCACAGACGAACTCCAGTCCAGCGGCCACACTAGATGTCACCGATGCATGAAATTGTTCGGTCGAATGCTGTTTCGCTGACAATCCTCATAACCCAGGACCGAAACCTGGACCGAAGGGAATCCGGCTTTTGGCTCATGTTGGCTTCCGGCCTGAGCTTCTCCACCGAAGTTGCGCCACTTGCAAGTTAGATTTCGGCAGGATGGTATCCTGGCATGGTATGTGCGTACTGCGCCTACCTTCAGACATACACCGCGAGCAAGATCTAGACGCGTTGACTGGAGCACGAGCATTGTATGAACAAGAATAAGATGGTGCTCCGCGGCACGGCCAAGCACTGGACTAAGACTAACATTAGAAATGACCTAGTCGTGTCCGGTGTGCGCGAGATCTGTACTGGTAGCATGTACTGTCCGTGCTCCGGTCAACGCGCCTTGTCATCTAATGAGTATGCCCTCTGAGTAGACAGCTCACTACGTACATCTAGGGGTTTGTCAGCGGGTACCAACATCTCAGACAGAAGTGCCTCGCAACAATGACCCGCCTGAGATGTCTGATCATGAGAGTCACTCAGACAGTTTATAAAACGCGGCAAGTGTTTCTGTGGAAGTATTAGATAACTGAATGCTCTCTCACTGAGTCAGTGAGCACAGGCTAGAAGCTGCCTAACTCCAGGCGCCCTCGCTACTTTCTGCTTAGGTCTGAACTCACTGACGCCCCGCAGCTTGGCTATTCAATGCATGTCGGTCATGAAGCGGCCCAACTGTCAGGGCATCATGGCCGCGCATTTTCCGTGCCAATCACGGGCGTACCGGCGCATGAGCCAAGCGGGCAGACAAGACTTTACGGTTGCTTTACGGTCATGACTCCGATGAGGATGCACATACTTACGCCCGTCCACGGTGTGCCTGCAATTCATTGCGGAAGACTCGCCGTCTCCCCCGTGCAACGGTGTTCAGGGGTCAGGGAGAATAGTCCGGTCACTGACCGCAAACTAGCTCGGACTGAATGGACCAGGAATGGACAGTGGACATGTCGACCGGCAGGACGCGCGAAAGCCAATCAGCGGGGGAGCTTCCAGGAAGCGCGCCGCGGGCGATCGGCAGGTGCCAAGAGGAGAGGGGAAGATATGAAACGGCTGATCAGGTGGGTCGGGGGAGTGGCGAAGTCCGAGGCCGCATGTTGGGCAAGTTGGTCCCTGGCCCGAGTCATGGCTTGCGGTGGGCCCACCTGACTCGCGCTCAGAAGGAGGTACATATCCCGGCCGTCGTCCAATCCCCTCGACCCCCTCCGTCCTTCGGTCCCGCTGCCCCAGTTCCGCCCGACGGCCAAGCCGAGAACCGTCCCCACGCATGAGCGCAGAAGAGCGTGAGTGCCCATCCGTGCGCCTCGTGCTACGTGACACTGACGGCGATCGTCGCGTTCGACAGTGAAGGATCGGACGGCGCGTCGTCGCGCGACGCCGAGAAGCATGCCTACCGCGCCTCCGCCCCGCGTCCGAGGCGGACCTCGACGTCGACTACAGGGCGCGCTTCCCCAACATCAACGAGGCCAAGGTCCTCCGCAAAATCGACGCTCGCGTCGTGCCCGTGCTGTGTGTGCTGTACCTGCTGGCATTCCTCGACCGGTAAGTCGATCTCTGCACGTACGCAACCCGGGTGACTCACGAAGCACGACGCGGACCAGGGTAAACATATCAAACGCGGCTCTCTTTGGGCTGAAAACAGATCTGAAGTTGACCGGCACTAAATATAACAACGCTCTCGTCGTCTTGTGGGTGTTTTTTGGGTGCCAAGTCCGGGACTGAATGGTCTGGTGTCGGATCTCAGCTTCGTTCCGTATGTCCTTGCTGAGATTCCTTCAAACGCGCTGCTCAAGCACTTCAAGCCACATGTATGGCGTATGTACCTTGGATCCGCTCTGGGTACTAGTGCTTACTACACCGCCCTCCAGTGCCGCTATGCATGTTCCTCTTCGGTCTTGTGTCCGTGTGCCAAGGACTCGTACAAAACTACAGCGGGTTAATCGCATGTCGCTTCTTCCTGGTGAGCGTTTTCAACTTGTTGTTCCAAGACTAATCTCGTCTCAGGTTTCGTCGAGAGCGGTGTATTCCCTGCATGTTTCTACCTCATCGCGATGTAAGAGACCATCCTAATTTCCTGGGCTACTGCTAACGCATTCCGCAGGTGGTACAAGCGCGCAGAAGCACAGAAGCGCTACTCGTTCTTCTTCTCGTCAACCACCCTCGCAGGCGGGTTCGGTGGCCTGCTCGCCAGCGCCATCGGCAAGATGGACGGCCTAAGGGCTACCATGGTTGGCGATGGATCTTCATCATCGGTGCTTGCTTCTCCCGTTTGTTTCGTGATCTCGGAGTAGCTGATCGAAGCTGCATGTGAACAGAGGGCGCCGTGACGTGTGTGGTCTCGGTGGTTCTGTACTTCACCATCTCGGACTTCCCGGAGGAGGTCACATGGCTGAGTCCGGAAGAAAAGGAGTTCGTGAAGGCGCGCCTGCACGCGGATGTCGGGCAGTCGAGGAGACATGACCCGCTGACCGTCCGCTCGGTGCTGAGTGTGTTCAAGGACTGTGCGTATTGCAGAGCGTCCTGTCCAACTCTCATACTCACGCATACCTTCAGTCAAGATCATCGTCGGCGGGTTCATGTACTTCGGCCTCATCGTCCCCGCCTACGGCTACGGTATGTCTCCATCCTCCTCAGTTCCACGCGCCACTGACACGGTACGCACCCAGCCTACTTCGCCCCCGCCATCATCCAAACTCTCGGACACAGCAGCATCCGCACGCAGCTCCTCTCCGTACCACCCTGGGCCTGCGCCTTCGCGCTCGCGATGCTCACCGCGGCCGCGTCCGACTATCTCCGGCACCGCTTCGTGTTCGTGCTCATCCCCACCGCCATCGCCCTCACGGGCTTCATCATCCTCCTCGTCGTGCACGACAACGCGAAGCTCCAGTACGCGGCGCTCTTCCTCAGCGCGATGGGCACGTACTCCGCCATGCCGATGATCGTGTGTTGGTTCAACACGAACCTGGGCGGACACCAGCGGCGCGCGGTGGGCACGGCGTGGCAGGTTGGCTTTGGGAACAGTGCGTCTTCAGCTGCGTGCGTGCCCTAAGACGGGTGGCTGATCCTTGTTGTGGTGTTTGTGCAGTCGGCGGCATCATCGCCGTGTACGCGTTCCTCTCGAAAGACGCGCCGAAGTACATCACGGGCTACAGCATCTGCATCGCGTTTATCTGCCTGTCCGTCGTCGCGGACGTGGTCTACTTCATTAGCCTGGTCGCGGAGAACCGGAAACGCGGGCGCGCGGAGGCACAGGCAAGCGCGGTCCTCCTCACTGCGGATGAGAAGACAAGGATGGGGGACCTCAACCCGGACTACCGCTACTTTTTGTAATGTGGATGATGGAGAGTCTGCAACCAAAAGCAAAAGAATACGACGAGGCTAGTGGTGGAAGCGGAGGAAGAGGACGTAGGACCAGAGTGATGGCGTCGTGTCCTTCTTGTATCCATAGTTTTGCTTTCGTGCCTAATCGCTGTATCCTCCAGTGGGTCTCGAGGTAGTATGCTGTGCATAGCCTGACTGACTGGCGGGTGAGTGGATCGTCGCATGGCCCGAAACGCAGGACGCGTCCCTGGCGGAATAAGAGCGAGGTTCGGGTTAGGAGTAGTAGGCCCGAATCGCATCGCAATCTGTGTCTAATGCGATGCATTGGTACCCCCATGGACTAATCCTAACAACTGCACAGACAGTCGAGTCAGTCACACTAGGCCATGGAACAGTTTGAAGTCTCCACTGCCGAGGCAGGCTGATCCAGGCTCCCCCGCGCCTCGTGGGTGGACACGAAATTGGAGGCGCTTCGCACAATCTGAGCCCCGTGAATCGATGTAAGTATGTGGTGTATCCCCGAGCCGTATGCAGTGCCATCGTGCCGCACGACGGCGAGAAGGGACCAATCGTAGAAGCATGAATGTGAGTGATATTGCGATAGCTACATTGACTTGTAATATGAGACGTAAAAGAGGCACGAGTCCAAGTTCACGATGCCCGCGCCACTGGCAGCGGCCGGGTCGCGGGAACGGACCGCATCGTCTAGAATACCTGCGCGAGGCAATGAATGGTCTTCTAGCAGTCACCTGTCCTATACGCGTGCAGGGGGCTCGGATATCGATAATAGAGATCAAGTCGTAGCTCTCGCCGTCTTCTCACCTCTGATCCCACATCGACTTGATAGTACTGTGGATGCCAGTATGGCTCCGCGCCCAATGCTCCCCAATTCGATCCCTAAACCGAGCGTCCGCCCATCATCCTTACAAGAAGCAATGGGCTTAGAAATGGACTCGTTCAAAGCTATACAGTGAGTACATATAGTGCCATGTCCTGCGACAGCTGCGCTCGACACTAGATCGCTTGCTGATCCTGAGCAGCTCTTCTTGCGGGAATGGAGCGCAGCACCTGGAATTAGACAGAGGCTGATACATCAGGATCCTGATGCGGTGCATGCGGTGATGACAAAGGAAAGCCCTCGAGAATAACTCATGACCACTGCAGCTGATACCCAATCAAGGTCCAAGCACATCCAGTACTCCAATATTACACGGACGGATGGCCCGCCGACTTCTACTACAGTAATGGCTCTCCGGCGGCGTTACAACCGGCGCCTCAGGCAGGTTGATAACGAGCGCTACCGGCTGCAAGGAGCGAGGTACGCAGTGAACTAGTGTCATGTATTGCATCACATACTAATGGTCCAACCAGCAACCACAGCGAGCCCAAGCATCTCAACCGCATAGCTCTGCCGCCAAGCTCTCCCAAGCCCGCGACGCCATCCAGATGCACCAGGGCTATACGCGCTTCATCGCCGACGACGGCCCATGCCCACAAGACGTCGCACGCACCAGCGTCCCCACTGCACCCGTCTTTCAAATCGTTCCTGAGGTCGTGCGCCCCAACCTCAGACATCTGCGCCGCGAGTTCAAGAGGGCAGGGTGAGGACCGTCGGGGACTTCGTGCGGATGGCGAGGCTGGCGGAGAAGTACCGCGAGAGGCTGTTGAGGGAGCGCATGCATCTGACGGAGCTGGAGCTGATTGAGGTCGAGATGGTCTTGGATCAAATCTGCTGGTAGTGTAACAAAGAATAGATGTAACAAAGAGTGTGCAGTCAGAGGTTGGACCCGTCGATGCGTCGGGTCAAAGCAGAATGGCTGACTCGGACTCGGCATGGGTCCGCGCCACAAGCGCGTCCGCCGGGCGTCCTCGTACACGTGCGCGCTTGATCGCCCCGGCTCTGAGCGAGCTCGACGCCCGCGACAATACTGGGCTTCCCAGCCACCACAACCCAGTCCACCACTCCCCCGCTTCTTTCTTCCAATACACCACCACCCCATTCCCGCCGTCCCCAGCGCACCCTCCCATCGCACAGAACAGCATGAGCACCGCCTGGATGCCGCCGCCAGGGCGGCACTCCGTCCAGATCGGCCAGTCGCTCACCCGCGCGCTCAAGGTGCGCAGGGGCGAGCCGGCCCACCAGAAGAGCAGCAAGATCCCCGACAAGGAGTTCTACTCGTTCCGCTGTGAGTCCTCTGAAACGCCTTGGAAAGCATGGATGGTGACGAATGGGGGCGGGCGTGGCGCAGATAACTTCAAGCCGGAGGGCGTCGACTCGACGAAGGTAGGCTCGATCGAGATACGGAGGGATACGGAGGTAACGAGTGTCATGGTAGAGAAGGGCAGCGAGAGAGTATGTGTCGTTGTTGCGATGGTGTTGGAATGTGCAGGCTGACGGGACTGCTCTCGGGTGCGCCAGCCAGACGAAGCGTACCTCTTCACCGGGAAGGAAGAGGCTGTGAAGGATTGGGACTGCCTCCTAGTCTACGATGAGGAAACAGGTGTACGCAGTGCTTCTCTACTCGACTGCACTCTCCGCTCAAACTTCGTATCGTCGTACAGCGCTACACGCTCGAGAAGCTCGACACCTATCTACGACTGGCTTTCGACCGCAAGGCCTCGGGCCACGGCACGCTGCCTCGCGTACGCCTCGTTTATTCCCCCATATGCTCGCTCACATCCCTCTTTAGCTGCTGCATCCACAGGTCCAGGTACACCTACGCCCTCCACACAGCCGCAACCCCGCGCGCGAGCCCCTCCAAACTCCCCGTCCCAGAGCGCAAGCCGCAGGATGACGCCGATTTCGACCTCGAGAACGAGCTCCTCGCAGGGCTCGACGACGCGGACGGGTCCCCGACGAGGAGATCCCGCTCGCGGCTACCACAAAGGCCAGGAAAGCGTCGATGGCTGCCGTGGCATCCAAGCCAGTGAAGGGTAAAGCGCCGCAGAAGCCTGTGCCGAGGAAAGAGGAGGAAGAGGAGAGCGACGGCGAGATACTCGAGGCGGTCGAAGCTGCGTCGAAGCCAAAGCAGAAGGCCCGGCCAGAGCCTGCCGCTCTGCCCCCGGCCAACTTGAAGACGAAGCCTTCCCCCATTCAACGCCTGGCGAACGCCATGCTGGCGAGATCAGCCGCTGCAGGAGCAGAGCCGCCACCTGTACCCAAGGCGAGGGTAGCACCGGCCTCCCAAACGAAGGCGAAGAAGGATGCGAGCGCGGGCAAGAAGCGGGCTCTCGACGAGGAGACCTTCGACTTCGCGCTCCCGTCTCAGCCTGCGAAACGCCCGCGGCCATCGTCACCCCCGTCGACGGCGCTTCCGAAGCAGAAGGAGAAAGATAAGGAAAAGCCGAGTTTCTCGCTCGCGCTGCCCACTTCGACGCCGGCGTCGAAGCAGGCAGAACCGCCGACACCGCTGTCGTTCCCGGGCTCCGCTGCGCCCGTCACGCTGCCCGGTGCTGGTTCCTCTGCGGCAGTGTCTGCCCCGCAAGCGTCGTTTGACTCGGACGAGGAGGAATGGGACGAGGTCCAGCCGTCCGCGTCCGCCTCAGCGCCCCCTTCCGCACCCATGCGCGTCATCGAGATGGAGGAGATCGTGCCGACGTCGTCGCCGCGCCGGCCGTCGCCCCCGCTCGCGCTCTCCGTGTTCGACGGTGACGGAGAGATTGATGAGGACGACTTTGAGATGGAGGAGGTGGAGGTTGCGCCGTTTGTTGCGGGGGATGTGGAGGAGGAGGACTTCCTTGCCGCGGCGGTGAGTCCTGTCCAGGAGATGGTGGCGCTGCCTGATGTGGAGTGAGCGAAGGGCTGTGGGGAGGAGAGGGAGACGAGGATGAGTATTCGAGTAGTGAGGACAGTGATGACGATTAGCTGCACGGTGGGGATGGGTGTTTGAGCTCGTTAGGATCTCAGCATGCTACGGAGGTGGATTTGGGTACATAGATGCGCATGGTTATTTGGGGGACATTTGTACGATACTACCAGCACTAATTTATTGCAAGACATCGTCGCCATGTGCGATCGTTTTATAGGATATTGGGCTATCTTGTGTGATGAGTAGCCACTGACGGACAGTGTTGTTTGGGTCACGTACTACTCAAGTTCCCTGGCCATGTCATTTCTGTAGCAGTGGAGGTTTGGTCGAATAGACATCACTCGTGGAGAGTCGTGAGCACAGTGGCCGTCGACGCATAGGGTAACGCAACTAGGCAAATGGTTCGAAGTATCATGAAGTCATCGCACAATGGAATAAACTTCCAGTCTCGTACACCTCCGCATCATCAATCACCGGTGGTGGGGCCTGTGTGTCCAAAGATGCGATAAAGGTGCCCGTCGCCCTCGGTAGAGGGATTCCCGAGTTCCTGGCGCGCCATATTAGGGGAAACCCCACTGCGTACCCGCGGTCGAGTCTGGTCGAGTGCCCACCATCGTGGCATTTAGCCGTATTTTGAGCCAGAACTGACCGCCGGATTCCCGTGAATAGTAAAGCGTTCCGCAGTATGCCACGTCGAGAAATGCGCACCGAGAGCGGGTTAGGTCCCATTTGAATGGCGCGACCTGGGGCCCTGTCGCTGGGTTCGTGGATAAGTGGGCCTCGACTGCCTGCAACCTGTACCATGAAACGTGGAGTGGCTGGAACCCCACGGCCGCTGTGGACCCGAGATCTCTGACAAATGTGCGGAGACGTGCGCCGGAGAAGTGCAGCGATCTTGGGGAGACCGTCGCGAGTCGCGACGGAGTCGGCGGGTTTGGGTGGGACAGGACCAAAGAAAGACCGGTGGAATTGGCCGGGAGGGCGGTGAAGTCATTCAATACTCGATCGAAAGCCCCCGAGGGTGATGCAGTGCGCTCACTGCGTATGGAGCGAGCACGTCATCCTCCAGTTGCGCGCTGTTGCGAGTCGCTCTGGCGGTGTGGCGCATGCTCGAGCACGACGGGGGGCGCGGCGGCGGGCGGCGGGCAGCGGGGAGACTGAGGCAGGGCGTGGCCGGCGACGGGCGCGGCGGGCGGGCGGAGGACGGCGAGGACAGAGAGCGAGGGACAGGGACGATCGCAGGATGGGGCCGGCGGGAGGGTATGACGTCGGCGGGCTGACGGCAGACTCCGCTCCGGGCAGGGCTGAAGACGCTCCTCGCCTGGTGGAGGGTTCGCTTATACACCCACTAGCCTCTTCGACGCCCTCCCAACCGCTTCCATCTGTACCAAAATGCCGTCCGGAACAGGCGTCGTCGACGCCTTCAAGAGCAAGTCCATCACTCTCCCGTGACCATGGCCCGCTCACCCACGCTCTCTCACAGATCTCATTCGCCACGGCAAGAACCACTCAGCCCGCCCACACGACGACGCCGCGCCATACGCACAACCCACCACCAGCCCGCCGCCGCGGTCGCGCAGCAGCAACGCCAGCGCGACGTGACGGCTGCCCACCAACAACAGCCACCCCCGCAGCAGCAACAGCCGCAGGCCCAGCGGCAGCAGAAGGACAACGCAAAGTTTAAAGAACAGATCGAGTCCATCGTCCAGGAGGAGCGCGAGGCCAAGGGCAAGATGCCCACCTACAAGGGCCTCGAGAACTATCAACTGCTCGACAAGATGGGAGAGTGAGTCCTCATCGCTGGTCTTCGTCTCGTTCTATATTTTTCGCGCGACCCTCGAAGCACGTCACGGACGTGCACTGCAGCTCCACCGCGCCATGCTCTCGACATTGTCTCTCGTCTGCGACCACCTTCGGAGGCCGCGGCTTCTGTGGGTATCGCCTCGTCCCCCAGCACTGCCAGCCCGTTACTCGCGTCCGTTACTTCCAACACGTTTATCGCTCATTGGCAATATCCGCTGCGTTCCTGGCAAATTTCCCTGCCGGAAAGCCAAAGTCATCTCCGAACTGTTCGGGCCAGAGCGGTCGGAAACATAGCGCTGATCTAGATCAGCATCTCCCGTGGATGCTTCTGGATCTGTGTTGCTCACTCTAGGCATACTGCACGTCCTATTCTAAGGACAGAAGTCATCGCCGTATGACGCGCGTGTCCCAGGACAGTACACGTCCGCATGCACATCTGCTTCGCGCGTAAACTCTAACGTTGAGAATGCTAACCTTATGTTCTCAGCGGCGCGTTCTCGAACGTGTACAAGGCCATCGACCTGCGAACAGGACAGAAGGTTGCTGTGAAGGTCGTTCGAAAGTATGAGTTGAGCGCATCACAGGTTAGTATCCACTTGTCGCAACCCCGTTCTTTATTCATTGCTCCCCCTCCTACACGCCGCCGTAGGCTGGTGATAAGCATCTGAACCGCGAGTTCAAAAAGAAACCGCGGGTCACAGAGGTGCTCAAAAAATGGTTGTCTGATCGCAGTGCTGACTCTGGTTCGCCCTTCTGGTAGCGCGCGAACATCCTCAAAGGTGTGTATGGTGTGGTCAGTGTGGGACTGCACTCACCATTCGTGGTCTCGCCTTGCAGAGGTGCAGATTATGCGGGGTACCAACCACCCGTCAATAGTGAAGTTGTACGGGTTCTTCGAGGCACCAGACTACTACTTCCTTATTCTCGAGCGTGAGTCTTTCGTCACCTCCGTGATCGACGTATTGACATTGCGCAGTGCTGGAGGGTGGCGAGCTCTTCCATCAGATCGTGAAGCTGACGTACTTCAGCGAGAATCTCGCACGGCACGTTATCCTGCAGGTAGCGCAAGGTATTCGGTATCTACACGAAGAGCGCGGGGTCGTGCACCGCGACATCAAGCCGGAGAACCTGCTCTTCGAGCAGATCCCGGTCGTGCCGAGTAAGAACCCACCCCGAAGCAGTTTGAGGAGGACAAGGAAGACGAAGGCGAGTTCGTACCCGGCGTCGGCGGCGGAGGTATCGGGCGCGTAAGATCGCAGACTTTGGGTTGAGCAAGGTCGTCTGGGACGAGCAGACAATGACCCGTGCGGGACGGTCGGGTACACCGCGCCAGAGATCGTGAAGGACGAGAGGTATAGCAAGAGCGTGGACATGTGGGCGCTGGGATGCGTGCTGTATACCCTGCTCTGTGGATTCCCACCGTTCTATGATGAGAGCATCAACGTGCTCACGGAGAAGGTCGCGCGGGGTCACTATACCTTCCTGAGCCCCTGGTGGGACTCAATAAGCACAGCAGGTGCGTTTGGTAGCTTTGTTCTCAGCGCATATGCTTATGTGTTTGACCTCCAGCGAAGGACTTGATAACTCACTTACTCTGTGTCGACCCAGCCAGCGCTACACGATCGATGAGTTCCTCGCACACCCATGGTGTACCGCGGCACCAGGCCCGCCGCCACCGCCAACTCCCCTTCCCGCCGCCATGCCCCTCGACTCGCCCCTCCTCGCCTCCGCGCGCATCGGCGAGGCACATGGGATGCGCTCACCAGGGCTCGCGCAGCTTAAGGAGGCGTTCGACGTCACGTACGCAGTGCATCGCATGGAGGAGGAGGGCGCACGGAGACGCGCACAGAAGGGCGGAGCGAACCGTGGGTTCCTCAACAACCTCAACGAGGACGACGAGGAAGAGGAGCAGCCACCCACCATCGCGCGTAGACAACAGCCACAGCAGCAGACTCCAGCTACGGCGGGGCAGGCGGGCGTCGGCGCGGGTGCGAAGGCGGCGGCAAAGCGCGCGGTCGCGGAGGGGTACGACGGACGGGCGGGCCCGAGGGACCGGGGGCGCAATCGGCAGCAACCATTTGAGCTGGACATGGACGGTGCGACGCTGTTGGGGAGGAGAACTAAACGGGGGACCGGCGGGCCCGCGGACGTGAGCAGTCCTCTGGCGAAGATCCTCCAGCAGCCGAAGGATCTCATGGACGTACCCGGGAGCCCGATGCGCATTGACTAGGCTCGCTCGGCTTCTGTCCCATCTATCCCCACCCCCCTTCCATGTGCATGTTGACTGTGACTGTTGTTGTCGCCCCTCCTGTGTCGCCCCGCCCCCTCGCCATGTTGTTCTTGTTCGTGCCCGCACCCCCCTTCCCATCATTGATTGACTCGACGACGGTCGACGCGCGCGCCTCCACCACCTCCCTCTGTATTCCCTGGGCCCTGTACGTGTCTCTCAAGCCTCGACTTGACGTGGCTGTCTTTCCTGTTTTCCTGTCGTATTATATCATACACGGCATCGTCATTCCTCCCCCTGCACACGCTCTCGAGCCCGCCGTTCTCCTGTTTCTGTAGTCGAGCAAGTCGCTGCAAGGCTGCCTACGACGTGACGGCCATGCATCACGAGGCTTTGCCCCCGACTCATCGTGGTTTGATCCCAATGCTCGACGCGGTCTGCAGCGGATGATGCCGCGTCATACGCTAGGCACCGAGCGTCCAGCGTATGTGCGCAGTCGAAGTTTCGTCGCTGGAACTTGTTGTACAGTTCACAAACGCGTGCGTTGGATATTTGTAAATCACCCCTAAGTGAGGGTGGTCTGACAGTACTACTATGATGGACTGCACTCAAGTATGTATCGTAAGTAGCACTACGGTTCCAGTACAGTAGTGTAGCGTACTCAGAGTGACTCGGATGTTCCGCCGTTTGTAGAATATGTACTAGTTATGATCATGACGTGGTTCAGATCGCAATGTTATGCGTTACGGCGTGCTGGAAACATGGATGCTAACGATAGTCGGCGACTGCAGAGGATGCTGGGACAAGTAGGGTCCATAAGTGCACCCGCTTTCCCCAGTTCCAAGAGGCCGCGCGCGTGTATGGCATGCCTACGGAAGACTCGGGTATGCCTATGGGAGACTCGGGTGGACCGCCGGTGTGGAACGACTGTGAACACGAGAAGGAAATCGCCAGGAAGATGTTGGTATAGCGCCCACGCGATCGTGAGCTGACTCCTCATAGGTATGATTGAAACGGTCTGGACCCGAATGTAAATGCACATGGGCATGGCCTCAGGCATCAGAGTACAGACTGGGGCAAGATGTTGCACGGATCTTACGACGAAATTGTCAGGTTTGGTGACGCGGGTAGAACGCGCTGACCTTTCGCATAGGGTTTATGCTCACCTAGCATATTGACGAAACACCGTATAAGCGCAGTACAGCGTAGCGCGATGTGATGTTTTCTACGTCACAAGCTTTTGATATATACATGCCCCCATGGGCGACATGCAATGCAACCTCACACAGAGCAGTACCTGAACACGAACGTACCATCAGCTCTCCGCCAGGTCCTTCGTCCGACGCCATGGCCTATAGGAACATTGCGCGAACAAGAGGCCCACGCTCGGTCGTCATGCGAAGAGGCAATTCGGCTGAGAGCAGCTGGCCGAAGGTCATATTGTGCGAACAATGCAGTGAGGAAGGGCAGCAGCAAGGAGTGTGGCAGTGCGGGAAAGGAGCGGGTGGAGAAACACGAGATCGGCCACAACGAGGACGCGTCGTGGAGTGGCTGAGGAACCGATCACCAAACTGGGCGTTGCTGCCTTGAACTCTGCCTCCTCCAGGTTCCTGCAGCCCATCACAGTCTCTCCCTGTCCGTTCCTCTTGCTTCTCTCCGTCTGAACGTGCGCCGATAGGATGAGCTCCTCACGCGAGGTATGGCTGAGGCAGGCGGGAATATCAAGGTCGTGGTGCGATGTCGGCCTCTCAACTCGCGCGGTGCGTCCGTCCTGCTCAAAATTGTGGACTTCGCGCGCTCACATCTCCTCGCTCTATGCTTGTCGCGTGGATGTCGATCCCAAATGAACAGAGATTGCTCGCGGCGCGAACTCCTGGTACGCATGGAAGGCAACCAGACCATCCTCGATCCGCCCGACGCCGGTAGCGCGGGGCGCAGGCATCGTCTGGTCGCGCCTCGGAGAAGAAGTCAATGAACTTCGCGTTTGACAAGAGTTACTGGTCAGCGGGTCCGCGGGACGAGCCGAATACTGCTCTCAGGAAACACTGTATGATGATCTTGGAAAGGAGTTGCTGGATCACAGTTTCTCGGGCTTCAATGCGTGTATTATGGCGTGTACGTCTCTTCCTTTTACTGTCTACGCTATCTCTAATTGTCCTATGCAGATGGGCAGACTGGTATGTTGCATGACCATGCCGATGAGAGGATGAACTCACGCGTTTGAGTCAGGTTCTGGGAAGTCGTATAGGTACGTACTGACATCGGCGTCTTTGAACATATGAAGTGACGCGCTTCATTTTCAGTATGATGGGATGTACGTGAACCTGCGGAGCGCATATATCCTACGAACTCACGCACTACTGTGCACAGACGGTGCCGACAAGGGAATTATCCCGCTTACTTGTTCGGAGTTGTTTACGCGAGTAGAGGGGAAGACGGCTGCGGACCCTAATATCAGCTTCACAGTAGAAGTGTCGTACATTGAGGTACGTCGCTCGCTCTACGCATACTTCTCTACCCGACACCGCTCGTAGATCTACAACGAGAAGGTCCGCGACTTGCTGAACCCGAAGAACAGTGGGAATTTGAGGGTCCGAGAGCACCCTAGCCTTGGTCCTTACGTCGAGGATCTGTCCAAGCTGGTCGTCAGTAGCTTCGATGAGATGATGACCCTCATGGACGAAGGTAACAAGGCGCGTACGGTCGCCGCCACAAACATGAACGAGACGTGAGTGATGTCAGAGACGGGTTTGCTACTTCTTACGCATGTCGAATCCCAGCTCATCACGGTCGCATGCCGTCTTCACGGTCATTCTGACTATGAAACGGCACGATGTTGAC
Organism: Fomitopsis serialis; assembly: GCF_022376445.1. NCBI lineage: Eukaryota > Fungi > Basidiomycota > Agaricomycetes > Polyporales > Fomitopsidaceae > Fomitopsis > Fomitopsis serialis. Next base: position 1,680,751 of record NW_025954961.1, read on the forward strand.
ACAAACTTGGACACCGAGAAGGTCTCCCGCATCAAGTGAGTAGTCACGACCGAACAGTCACTTCCGGATGTAGTCTGATTATGTCGCTCGCAGCTTGGTCGACTTGGCTGGCTCCGAGCGTGCAAATTCCACCGGAGCCACAGGGGCGCGTCTCAAGGAAGGTGCCAACATCAACAAGTCCTTGACCACGCTCGGGAAAGTCATCGCCTCCCTCGCCGTGGCGAGTTCAAACGACGGCAAGAAGGGGAAGAAGGGCAAGGCGGATGAGTTTGTCCCGTATCGAGACTCTGTACGTTGCGCTTGCAGTACACTTAGATCTCCCTTCGTGCTGCGTATTGATTGCGGCATATTAGGTCTTGACATGGTTGCTCAAAGACAGTCTTGGTGGTAACTCCAAAACTGCTATGATTGCTGCCATCTCCCCTGCAGATGTCAACTACGAGGAGACTCTCAGCACGCTGCGGTACGCCGATCAGGCCAAGAAGATCAAGAACAAGGCCGTCGTCAACGAGGATCCGAACGCGAAACTTGTCCGTGAACTCAAGGAGGAGCTGGAGACGCTCAGAGGTATGGTTACCGAGAAGTGTATGCGGCTCGTCTCTCACGCTCTGTACAGCGCGTGTCTCCGGGTCGTCCAGCGAGGCGGTATACGACCCCAAGATCCCAGCAGCACAGCAGAAGGTCACGTACCAGGCGAAGGACGGTACACTGAAGACCGTTACGAAGGCCGAGCTGCAAGAACAGCTGGAGACGAGCGAAAAGCTTATGCAGGGTTGAACGAGACATGGGAGCAGAAGATGGTGCGGACACAGGCAGTACAGAAGGAGCGAGAAAAGGCGCTGGAAGAGCTTGGTATCACGATTGACAAGAACAATGTTGGCGTACATACCCCAAGAGGGTACGTTCAGGATGAGTCTGGCATGTCGTTGAGCTAACGTGACACGCTATAGATGCCTCATCTTGTCAATTTGGTGCGTCTACTGTCCTCCATGAATGCTGTGGCTCATTTTTCGCCTCCACTTCGCAGAACGAAGGTATTGGGCATTCTTTCTAGTACTGTTCCTGACTGACCAGTATCGGACTAAGATCCACTCATGAGTGAATGTCTGATCTACCAGCTAAAGCCTGGAAAGACGGTGTAAGTACACTCATACTCACATGTGCGTTATATCAACCGACGAGGAATCTTGAAGATCGGCCGTCTTGACAGCCAAAAACCGGCTGCCATTCGACTCAGCGGTGAGAGTATCGGAGAGGAGCATGTTACCTCGAGAATACGGACGGCAAAGTACTCTGCATGCTATGCCCGACGCTGTGACAGTACGTTCTGTTCGTTGCTGCCTTGTTGTGCACCATTGAATGTGTGCTACAGTTCTTGAACGGCCGGCAAATCACTCCAGGACAGGTAGGCTTAACGGTGACAGTCGCATGACGATGGTATTGATGCGGTTGTGCTAGACCTTTAAACTTCGAACTGGCTTCCGATTATTCTCGGTAGGTTTCCGGAAGACAATGCGGAGCTATCTATTCACAAGCAGGCTCTTTCAGGGACATCATGTATTCCGCTTCAACAATCCAGAGGAAGTCCGGAAACAGCGCGATCGCGCCCTGGCAAAGTCCAATTTATCCATTAGCATATCGGCTGCCGAGCTACAGCAACAGCGAATGCTGAGGCGGAGAAGAGCACGGAGCCTCACTCTCCCGCCTCGTCCATTGACGTCGCTGATGTAGACTGGACATTCGCCAAGCGCGAAGCTGCCTTCGCGCGATTAGGATTGGACCCCACGCTGGATAATCTCCCGGACGAAGACTTGAACAAACTCTTCGAGAAGATTACGAAGGTGAAGACAATGCGAGACCATAACGCTCGACCGCGCCCAGAGAGCAGTCTTAGTCAAGCGGACGACATCTGGAGCGAGAACGGGCGGCCGTCTGCTAGCGAGATTTCACAGACGACACGAGCGTCGATGCGATGACGAGCCATGACAGCCCAGACGTCGGTGGGCCGAAGGACGTGCAGAACCAGCTCGAGTCGCAGCGCGTCGAGTTTGAGGCTCGTTTGCAGTCTATCGCGGAGTCGAATGAGGCCGAGGACCTGAAGGCTGAGAAGGAGCAGATGGACACCAATTGAACTGGTGCAGAACCACATGAAGCGCCTCCTCGATGCCAGGGCAAGAGGGGAGCATGATGCCGAGCTGGAGGCGTTCGAGCCTGTCATCTATTCCGCGAAACAGCTTCGGCTCATCCGAAGGGTCCTCGACAAGTGGAGAACTCACCGGTCCTTCTCTATGGCTGAGGTTGTTTTGTCTAATGCCGTCTTTGTCAAGGAGGCAAATGTCATCAGGTTGGTCACATCTTGATCGTGGTTTCAGAACGATCGCTGAGTATATCGTACAGCAAAGAGCTAGGCAAAGATGTTTCGTACAACTTCACAGTTGCTTCTGGTGGTTCGCTCGCAGCACCTGCATCTGCTATTGACACAATAGCAGGACTGGATCAATTTGGTGACGTTGTTGACCCAGTTCTTGCTTCTGCAACACAACCCACCGTCGCTGTCAAGGTCGTCGATAAGCGCAACAATGCCATCTACGCCTGGTCTCTGGATCGCTTACAGCAACAGCTCCAACGCATGCGTAATCTCACCACGTTCATTGATCGCCCATCCTACTCCCAACATTTCTCCTCCGAAGAACCTTTCTACGACAACCCACCACCCGAGTACTCCTTCATCGGCAACGCGCTGTTGTCCCTGGCACCCCTTTCACGGCGACTGTCGTTAAATTCGACTGTGCCAATCTTCGACCGCTACACGTCTGAGGCAATTGGCTCATGTCGCATCGACGTGAAGATTGCTAATGTTGTCTTGAATCCGAAACATGCACACTCTTCCTCCACTTCCACCCGTACATCCTCCCCTGTCCCCGGGACTGTTCCCCCAGGCAGCAAGTTCAGCTTCGTGCTCAGCATCGACAATGTCAAGGGCCTATCACATCATGACTTCCATTCCGTCCACTTGCAGGTCCGGCTATCATCATTCCTTGGCCCATCCACGGCATCAGAAGAAGTCTACCCGTCATCTGCAGTGGACTTGGAGGCGTCGACACTCTCGGACCTCAAGTTCCGTCGCAGCTTCTCGATCGTCGCGTCGTCAAGAGTCCTTACATATCTCCGTCAAGGATACGCACCGATTGAGTTTTTCGCGAGACTGAAGCCGACCTATCTGGAACGCATGGAACGTTGGGACGAAATGCGAGAGCAGCGTGTCGTTCCTAACACCAGATCCAGTTCGCCGGAGAGCAAACCCCAAGCGGCAACGTTGCCCCTCATGCGTCGGTCGGAGACAGACTTTGTAGTGGAGCAGACGCACGACGTCGTAGCTTGGCTGCAGATCAGCGAACTTGCACCGAATGGCTCCTATACGCCTGTCCCGGTCATGTCCCATGGAAACTTGGATCCAGGCGCATTCCAGCTGCACCAAGGTCTACAACGCCGCATCGTCTTACAGATGTTCTCGAATTCGGGTCGGCAGTTACCTTGGACCGAGGTATCGCGCGTCCGCCTGGGCAACATTCGATTGCTGGACGCGAAGGGCCGGTTATACGAAGCAAATTCGAAGGCGTTGATCACCTTGCCTCTGCTACAGCAGCAACACGTCGAATTCAGGCCTGACGGCACAGGTATCCTCTCCGCAGAAGCGCTCTGGGATTCTAGTGTACATGACACAATCCTCCTCAACCGCGTCACCGCCCCGGGCCAACGCATCCTTCTCCAGTTCCAATTCTCGGTCAACGTTGAGATCTGTGCAGACCCTGTGCAGTTCACCATGGACACGGCTATCTCAATACAGACGCGAGACGCACGACCACCATCTCGCATCTTCAGTCTGCTCGGGTCGACAAAGATCATCCCGAAGACAAGCACGGTCTTTACAGTCAAGCTCTCACCACCGCTGACGAGATCGCCCAAGGACCTCTGGCGGTTAGACACCGCGGAGAAGTACGTGCGCGGCGAAGAGTCCCTGGGTGTATGGCGACCACGCGGCGTCTCTGTAGTGGAGGACTACAACCGCCTTGTCTCCATGGAGCGGCGAGCTGCGGACGTCCAGGCCATCCGGTTATCCTCTCCACGTCCCCCTCAAGTCGTGTCACGCAGGCTGACGCGGTTGTATGGGGGTCCGAGGCCCTTCTGAAGAAGGCACTCGCGTTGTGGCAGAAGCGCTTCGGACACCCCGGCGAGGTGAGTTATGGCTTCCATCAGTCAATGCATTGACTGCATTGACCTCGGCTAACGCGTGCCTTCTCACTTGTCAGATCGTGATCAGTCAGGACCCAATAGATCAGAGGAGTCTAGCGTGAAGTCGGGCAAGAGCTCCGTCGGCATGCAGCTCGCGGAGTCGATGAAGCTGATTTCCTCGACGAAGGTCGTCCCCGAAAGTGCGTAGACGCTTGTGGTGCTGGCGATGCGCGTTCCTGACCGGTTGGTGCCTTTTTGCAGTGATGGCCCGACAAAGAAGGGCCATATGCTGATCATGATCGACGCGAATGAGAACGTCTGGGAACGGAGGTGGTTTGTATTGCGAAGGTGCGTGAGGGTTCGCGAGAGGGGGGCGCGAAAACTGACTAAGAGTTGCCAGGCCGTATCTCCATGTCTACGCGCACTCGAACGAAACTGAGGAAGTCAATGTCATCCATCTGGATGGGGTGAACATTGAAGTCAATCCGGAGATGGAGGCTCTTCTCGGGGTGCGTCTTCTCTTATGCTGTCCTCCGCGCGCGGCGTACTGACTCCCACGTGCAGAAGAAGTTCACCTTCACGCTCTTCACCTCCTCGAACTCGTACGCGCTCGCCGCGCCGAGCTTCAAGGAGCTCCAGGCATGGACATCCAAGCTGGACCCGACACGTCTCCCGTCATGACCGTCACGCCCCTTACGCTCACGATTTTCCCTTTCTCTTTCTCGTCTTTTATTCGCTTCTTTATCGCTCGCTCTCACCCTATGCTCGTCTGTATCGGAATATCCCTGTCCTGCGTCTCGGTGCATCTACGTATACCATACAAGCGCATCCAATCTGTCGTTTCACCATTCTTGAAGTAGGAGTGTCCCGGAGCTGCCCTTACCCCAGCCATGATATAGTTGTACATCTGATATCCACCTACTTACTAACAGCATACCACTACCGCAGCCCGCCAACCCGTATGTGTAGTCTCTCCACCCTCGTAGTAGGGTCTGCCCGGTCTTTGCTGCATCGCTATCCGAATACAAATGGGAAGTCTTCCGGCCGAGCGTGAACGTCTTCGTGTACGGAGCGCACGGCGGAGCAGGCACGTTGCCAAGCGACGACGGTATGGGTTGTGAATGCATGGAGTGGTTGACAGGGGCCACTTCTTGGGAGGCTGTCCAGGGACGTCCTCGGTGGTCATACCGCAATCACAACGCGGGCACCCAGGTAGAGTAACCGTAGAGACGAGCCTCACAACAGATCGAAGTCGTCCAGCTGAGTGGCGAGTATGAGTAAGTGGATGGGTAAGCCACACGCAGGAAGCAGCGTACCTCGTCGTTGTATCTCATGATCGTACGCTTCATCTTCGACTGGTCTACCCATGTCACGAAGTCCTCCATGTGGCTGGCGAAGTGAGTGAGTGTGCGTATCTCGCGGAACGGAATGTCGCCACCCACCGAGTAACGAGATACGCTGGGTCCGTGATAGTGTCAGGGCCCACCCTGACGTGTCCCTGTTCGATGAACTTCACCGCCTGCACCACGTTCCAGCCGCATCAGCACCGGGACCACCGCGCACAGCACGGAGAGGACGCACCGCGCTGACCGTCTCTGCCATCTTGGACATGGTCAGGACGACCGCGAGCCTGCGGCGGCAGAACGCGGCGACGGTGAGCTTGTTCTCGACGTCGCTGAGCTTCGCCTGCGAGTTGAGGACGCCCATGTCGTAGAGCTTGGAGAGCATCTGGGCCTCCATCCGTGTGCGGTAGGGGTCCTGCGCGGGGAGGAGCGAGAGGCGGTGGGCGAAGGAGCGGAGGGAGCCGCAGAGCTTGTTGTATCTGTGCGGTGATCAGAACTGGGGAGGTGGTAGCAGGAGGGGTGCGCACTTGTGGTAGTCCTCTCTGTCCTGGATGTGGTACCGCCGCATGACCTTGATCTCGCGGAGGTTCGCATCTTGCTTCCACTGTATGGAGGTGGTCAGTAAATGTTCCTTGTTCGACAACACTGTGCGACTCACGTTGAGGAAATCGACTTTCTTGAGGAGCTTCTGCTCATGATACTTGAACTGGCGGACCATCCTGTGAGACTGGGTATGGTACAAGTGTGGCTGGACGACGAGGAGTAGAGGGCCATAAGCGCCCGATTTGGATGCTTGATCGAGGATTTTTCGCGTCGAGCACGTGGCTGGTGACCAGTGACCGGTAAACGGGCGCCCGGTCTGTCCACGAAGGTGGTCGTCCGGCGATCTAAGCAGCTGGCTACCTCGCCGCGCAGCTTACGGCCTCTGCGTGGGCAACGGTGGAAATGGAATGCGTACCTCGCTCAGGTCGCATGTCCACCTTACGTACCGCTGAGGTAGTCTTGACGCGGGTCAGCTGTGTCGTGTTCCGCTGAGACACAGGCCGCATGTGCTTCGCGCACGGGGGAAAAGTCGCGGTAATATTCGCCATAGGCTGGAGATTGTCTGTACTCTATCTCATGGGAACGGATGGCGTCGTACGTGACACAAGGTGTCGACTGAATGAATATAGGACGACCCTCCAAGGTGTGAGGGCCACGCTCATTACGGATGGACCTGAGGCGATATGTCTGCTTATCCCCGATAGCGAGTGGGATCCTCCGGAGTACGGAGACGCGTTCTGCTCAGTGCGCGATGGCATGACATCCGCATTCTGCGGGGATGTCGGAGAGATAGGGGGTGACACGACAGCCTGGCATACAGAGTCTGCCTCCGTGTCCGGGCGCGGTTCCTCGGCTGCGAGGCCAGCTGCACGGCCCACCGCGATGCATGCTGCGTGACGATCGGGCGGAACTCCCTCGCGCATCGTCAGAAGGGCTGCTCGTTAAGGACATTCCGCGCACCAGCTGAGCCGCGTTGGGCAGAGTGCAGGCGCAGTTCCGGCGAGCGCACCGCGATTGGAAGGCGCACGGACCACCGGAGCTTCTGGCGATAGGCCTGGGGCTTCGCCCGCCTCCGCAGCCTGCAGTCTCGCAGACTCTCGCAGACTCTCCGTGCCTACGTCGGGGACTCCCGAAGTCATGGAACGGCCAGACTCGGTTGCGCGACGTTTATTAGAGCCACAGGCACGATAAATGCCCCTAGCATCGCTGCTGGCAGCGCGAACGGTGACAGGCGCGAGAAGGGGGCGTCTCGCTGGTCTGGTGGTGGTGGTGAGTCCGCGGTAGGGCGATGGCAACGGTCAGTGCGCGATGGCATAAGGAGGGGAGGCAGCGCGTTGCCGCCTGACACAGACCCAAGAGAGCGGGGACGCGCCTCGGGGAGCGCTCGGCCGTCGCGGCGCTGGTGGCCACGACTGCCAAACACGGAAGCATCTGGGCACGGATCACTGTGGCGGGCGGGGCGGGCGTCGCAGCGCACGACGAGCTCGCTGTGCGCGGCGACGGGCAGCGGGGGCGGGCTGGGCGGCGGGGACGTCGATAAGATTTTACGTATACTGAGTGGGATCGCAATCTTGCGCGTCGACTCGTGGCGTGGAAGAAGCAGTGCCGTCGCGAGCGTGTGAGTGCGTCTGCGAGCCTTAACGCTGGTCGACATCCGGCCCCGTCCTCCTCCTCCCCCTCCCCACCGCCTCGTGCTGCCCGCACCCTCCTCGACGCTGCCTGCGCGGCCAGCGACCGCATCCGCCACCGCCCCCTGCTCGCTTCTCCTGCCGCACTATCTTCCTCGCTCCGTCGCACGCGCCCCGCACGTCTATCGCGTAGCCAGTCGCCCTCCGCCCTTCCCCCGAGCCCGAGGCTTGCCAAATCCGTCCGGCACCCTCTCCTCCTGCATGCGAGAACGCGTCCACCGCCTCCAGCTCGACGATCCCACCACAGTCCACCCTCTCTGCACGGCCACCCCCACAGATGAACGTTGGACCCGGCGGCGACCTTCTTCGCCCACCTTCCATGCTGAACATGAACGGGCAACACTTCATGTCCCAGCAACCACACCACCCCAGGGCCAGCCTCCCCAGGGTCAGCCATCGCAGATGAGCCCTCTACAAAACAACCCCAACTCGAACCCGATGCTCGCTGGCGGCGGCCAGCCGAATAATGGAGGCAACAATCCTATGATGTACCAGCTCCAGATCCAGCAGGCGAACCACATGCAGCGCCAGCAGGTCCTCATTCAGCAGGCGCAAAATGCACAAGGCGGTCTCAGCCGCGGGGGTCCTCCGCAACTCAACGGTCTTGGCGGACACAACCCTCCTCTCCCGGGCATGGGCTTCCAGAACGGCATGATGGGCCCTCAGCAGCAGCAAATGCGCCGCGTCGCTTCTCAGCCGACACTCAACCAGGCTGGGTCGCATATGGGCGGGATGCCCCAGGGTATGGCGGGAATGGGTATGGGTCTGAACCCGGGACAGAGCATACCGCAGCATATGCGGCCGCCTATGCCGCAGCAACATCTCAGCACCATGCGCGTCCAGCAGCAGCCCCAGCACCCCATGCAAGGGCACATCTCGCCCGATATGCCGATGTCGATGAACAGGCCGCCCCAGATGCCAGGCAACAACGGGCTCCCGCCCTACGTCAATCGGGCGACGTCCGCGCAACCGCACATGATGAACAACCTGGGGCAGCCCTCTGGTCTGCCGCAGCAACAGCATCCTGGCGGGATGCAGGGTCCGATGCACCAGAACGCGTTCAATGGTGCGATGCTCCAACATCACCAGCCGCCGCAGTTGACGGGCGCGTCCCCGCACAACGGGACCCACTCGCAGAACCACACGCCCGCCAACTTTGCGCCTAACATGCCCATGGGCAGCGTCCCGCCCTCACAAACATCTGCAAATCGCCCGCAGCCACCGGGGGAGAACCCGATGCTCATGGGCTTCCAGAACCAGCCGATGCAGCCGAATCTACCGCAGGTGCCTCGAATACCACCGACGACCAATCAGTTCCCCTTTGTGTCGTCGTCGACGTCGCCACGTCCGCCGGGCGACATGTCGCAGAACGTCGGTGGGCAGATGAACGGGCCGGGTCCGGGTCCGGGGTCGCATCCTCAGCACCTCACGACGCCCGCCCAGCTCATTGATCGCATGGCCCCGCCCGCAAACGATAACTTCTCCACACCTTTCAGCCTCCAACAGTCGCAGCCAAATGCACCGCCTCGGCCGCCATCGCAGCAACACCCGCCACACCCTGGCTTCTCGCTCCCTCCTCAACAACCGCAATTACCCCATCACCAATCTCCTCGACCCACCGATCCAATGAATCAGCACATAGCGCAGCGACCACAGTCGCAGCAAGGGCAGCGGCAGCGGCAGTCACCGCCACAGCCAGGACCCTCTCGGACGCCCAGGGCATCGCAGCAGCAGCCGCTTCCGACCCAGATGATGCCCCAGCGAATACCGATGCCTCCCGGCTCGAATCCGCCGGGACCATCACAGCAGCCGCCACACGCACAACCGCAGACACAAGGAGCACCAGGAGCACCGCCGCCGCCAGCGCATCCAGTGCAAATTGCGCCGAGGCAGCAGCAGCCAGGGCCGCCTGGTCAACCAGCAGTCCCGCCAAGCGCGAATGGTCCTGCACAGAACCAACCAGATGGGGCGCAACACCCGCCTCAGCCGCCGCAACCTGCGGGTCCACCAACGCAGCATGCGGCGCCGCGACCAGGGCCGTTCATGTATGTGCTCGGAGCAGGGCAGGCGATCGCGAGGCTGGCGAATATGAGTGGTGAAATGGCGATGTACAAGCCATCGGTGCGTCCTTGTCCCCACGCGACTCGCTCACACCTAATGCCCTTACTCCGACAGCGAGAGCTGCCGTTCTGGGATAGCTTTGTGAAGAGGTATTTCACGCCCAAAGCGACCATGAAAATCACACTGTGGAAGGACAACCAGCGTCAGGAGGCAAAGCCGTTCGGTACGTGCGATCTGCTTGTCCGCTCGCTTAGATGGTGCCATCTAATCTCACCATTCGCTTGCGTTCCTGTAGAGATTGGGACCCCGATCCTCCCGCGATTTTTCCAGGTGACGACGCAGTCCGGGGTAAAAAGCATGTCGCTGTCCCTGGATGGCGCACGAGAGAGGGCGACGAACAACGTGCACGCGATCGTAGAGTGTCCGGACGCGCTCTGGACGTTCCGGTATCTCAACGGGTACACGGTCGTGCTCAAAGGCCCGTTCACCGCGCACGTCGTCGTCGTCGCAGAGCCGCCATCGCAGCAGCAGTCGTCGCAGGTGCCTGCGCAGCCAAACTACGCTCTGCGGATAGACAGCATGGTTTTCGACGCGCTGACGCACGAGAAGCTCATCAACATCGACTCGATAGAGGGGAGGCGGATAGACTCGTCACCGTCGGCGTCGGTGAGCTTTGGAGATGTCGATCCTAGGCTCGAGGAGCCACGGACGATCATCGAGCGCGCGTCGTTCCCCGCAGAGCCCATCAATGCGTTCGGTATCCCGCAAGCTACGATGCGGTGTCTGGAGGTGAGTGTGCTCGCAGAGGTTGCCGTATACAACTGACACCTTGTCCCTCAGTTGGCCGAGAGTGTCACGCAAATGGGGGACCTGATCCAGTTTTCAGCGAATCAGCAGCTGGGCCCAAAGGGTGCGTCGTCAATGCTGATTATCCCGTCAGTCGTCTAATATCCTGTACAGAAGCATTGACCCGATACGCCGAGCGACTGCGCCACCAGTATCAAATGGGTCATCTGGGTGAAATGAAGCCGGATGGTGGGCCGAAACCTGGCCAACCTGGTCGACCCGGGCCCCCTACTTCAGGCACGAACATGTTGGACGGGGCCAACGGTGTCGTCGCCCCGACACCCCCGGGTTCGATGTACCCTGGCACGCCCAGTTTGTCGTCGGCGCAGCCCGGGCAAGCCCCTCCGACACCTCAAAATCCGCCCCATGCGGAGCCAGCCAAGCAGGGGAAGGGAGCGCAATCACAAACGTTAAGCTCGTCGTCAAGCCAGACCATGGCGTCTACTCCTGCATCGGCATCCACGCCAGCGGCGGCACCGACACCCGGCGGACCGACAACGCCGGCAATGGCGAACGCGTCGTTGAAGCGCAAGGCTGGGCAACGGGCGGATCCCGGGTCGCCTGCACTCGCGAACAACGCTGCTGACGCGCAACCACCTCCGGCGAAGCGCGGGTCACGGAAACGTCCACGAACAGGGACACAAGGTGGTGGATAGGAATATCGTTATCGTCTCATTCAGTCTGTGTTGTGTTTCTAGTTGCTGTCGGTCGTGCAATCACTGGTCTATCGATACTCTACTCATCATTAGCATAGATATCCTGTATTCTAGTAGTCATCTGAACCGTCTGCTCCTCGATGGCGTTGTCTTATCATTGTCTATTTAAGCCGGGCTCTACTGTATACTAATGCATATCATCGCTCTTGCTCGTCAACTCGAAAGTTTGACTGACGTGTCGTCTGCGCGAGGGACCCCGCTTCTGAATGGAGAAGGTATCACTCGCTTTGGGAAACAAGACCCACAGACTCGGACATTAGTATGGCTGACAGGTCGTCCGTTTCCGCTCGCGATACGGTCACAAGTCCAGCTGGAAGGCGACGGTGGAAACATGTATTGCCTAACAAAAGAACATGCAGATCGTAGTACATAGGCTTTAATAAATTGGTTCGTGACTGAAGTCGCATTGATCTCCATACTTGCATCTGTGCGAAGCATCACGGGCGTCAGTTTACCCGTTATAGACGTCGTGTAGAATGGGCGCTCGCCTTCCTGCTGCAAAGAAACTGCACGGGCGTCGTTTATTATTTCTGTACGGCTCGCCTCCACGCCCACGGCCTCTGCCCCGCCCCCGATGCCCCCCGCGACTGCCTCCCCGCTCGGGCCAGCCACCTTCCGGGTGCCGACGATCATGCGGGCCTTCGTCGTGGTAGCCCCCGCCACCGTTGTCGAATCAGGTGGGTACCGGCCGGCGTTCCAGTCGGCGCTCGGAGCGGGCTGTCCGGGGGCCTGCGGCTGGAAGATGCCGCTTTGGTTCTGACTCAGAGATTGGAAGAGCTGCTGCAACTGCTCCGGATTCATGTTCGACATGCCAGGCAACGCCTGAATGACATTCGTATCCAGTCCGAATGGTTTGGAATCCGACTGTGGTGGTGCACCAGCTGATGTACTCCCTGCGAACGCTTCGCCCCCGCTCGCAGCAGCGAGCTGCCCTACCAGCTCCGCTACAGACTGTTTTGGTGGCTCGACAGCCGCTGGTGCCCCCGCAGTCCAGAAGATAGCGTCGACATCAGGACCCGTCAGCATTACCTTGACACCCTCGTCAGTCTGCTCCTCCATGAGCTGCGTCGGTAGCTCATCCGGACTCGCCGGTATTTGTGCTTCGGACACGTAAAGAGCGACCAACGCTCCTTGCTCGCGCTCCTCTTGCGTGGCCTTCTCTTGACTCTCTTCCCCTCTTGGGCGGACGTCGATTTCCGGAGGCATTGCCATCGCTGCAAGGAGAACCAATGAATCACAGCGCACGGTGTTATGCTAGGGATTTGCTTACGCATTGGTTCGGACCATTCGATCTGTTCCTCGAAAAGATGCGCGTGTAACGCGGCACCCTCGTCTCGGTCAAGGTCACGGATGTTGTGCGTCGAGAGCAAACCCTGCGTATCGACATGAAACAGCCGTAATTAATATACAGTACATAGCACAGTCCAAGGAAAATGAAGCTGACATCTGAAGGATCATCGTCGTATATCGCACGCTCAATGAGCTTTATTCGCTCGAGCTCGCCATCGGGTGCCCAGGTGACCCGCTTTTTCGGCCTGCCAGATGCAGTCACACTTGGAAATACGACCATGGGAGGTGCGGAGGTAGGTGGAGGTGGCGGCGTTGCGGTGGCGGGCGAGTCTTTACGAGCCTTTGCCATCGACTTGAGCGCCTCCTCAAACGGATTGAACGACGACGGTTGCGCAATATTCAGATCTGGCTCTCTTTTGACAGGAGGCAGCGGAGGCGCTTTCTTGAAACTTGGGAGCTTTGGTTTCGGCTTCGGCGCAGAAAAGAACGACGAGTCCGACTTCGCGTCCTTGACCTCCTTGACGACTGACTTTGCCTCTTTCTTGACGGCGACGGGCTTCGTCGAAGCCGAAGTCGAGACAGCGGCCTTCTTCGAGGCGGGCGCGGCCTTCGCTGACGCGGCCTCCGCCTTCCGCTTCTTGCTCTTCGGGTCTGACAAGTCCATTAGACACCGGGATCATTTCATGCACAGACTTAACACACCATCGTCAACGTCCATCCGCTTCGACTCCTCGTGACTGGAGGCTAGAAGCTGCCTCCATTTACGTTCCAAATTCGACGCCATATCTTTGATCGCTGTTTCGCCAACAAACCCCGCGTTAGATACATGTTTCTTAAGCGTTGTATTCAGGTAGAAAGTGAGTGCTATCGTACGGTAACCGAGGTTCAAGGTACTCCATTGCGTACTCGACACGTTCACTGGACCACGTCCTTTTCTGCTATGAGCACGCTGGGGCTCATCCATCGAGCTGCTGTCGCAATACAACATCATAGGGCAGCAGCTCGATAGATGGCATCGCCATGGGAGACACGTGTCATTGCATCGATGATGACGGAATATACTGACCTGGTGCAGGGGGATCCTTGACGAGCCGGACGATGATCTTGCCAAGCTTGGAAACCTTCAAACTATCGACGGTCATCGGAAGGCGATCGATGATCTTCGGGGCGGGAAGAGTCAATCATCAAGCAACAGGAACGTTCACGACAAGCACTCACATGTAGCAATGGCATAATCGTCTCTAACAGCCCCATATCGTCCTTGCCAGCATACGCAGACTTCAGCCACTCCCGTGTAATATCCATCGCGTCTTCGTTCTCGATCCAAGCTCGAAAGTAGTGGTTGCCTGCGTTGTCTCTCATCTTCGTCAAGATCTCCATCCTTGTCGAGGGTTCCACTTCCGAGATGCCGTAATCGTCAATATGGCCTGCCAGCTGTGAAACGGCACCTGCTCCCGTGAACGAAGTCGGCGCCAAAAGAGGCTTGATGGCCGTTTGGAACGCAGCCTTGCGCTGTTCAAGAGTGGGCGTTGCAGCCTTCGGTGTTGGCGTCGGTACGGGTGATCCGTAAAACGACGAGGGGGGCAGCGCGCCCAAGAGGGTACTTGAGGAGGCATGAAGAACATACGGAGAAAGAGTGCCTTGCTGCTGTATTTGCTGTGCCTGTGCTTGCGGTTGAAGATGCTGTTGTTGATGTGATGCTGGTCGTGATACAGGTGGTTGTTGAAAGTGCGCAGAGGTAGTATGAACATAAGGTGAATTAATAGTGAAACTAGGTTGCTGAGTTTGGTGCTGATATTGATACTGATTCCGTTGCTGAGGTTGCGACAGTGACTGAAAAGAGATGAACGGTTGTTGCGAATGCTGAAATTGTTGAGGCGGTGACGAGCCCGCGCCGTTCATGGTGGTCAGAGCGGGGCTACAGAAGTCAACGTTTGGACAACATTTCACCGCCAAGGACGAAGGTTTCGACTTACTCAATCATCATACCCGAGGATGACGCCGACCCTGGCTGTTGCTGGCCTGACGGCGATGCGCTTGTGGCACCGTTGAGAGACGAGTAACTGGAGAGAGGGAGCTGGGGGGACGGGCTGCTGTTCCATTGCGGTGTACCGTAGGCGACTGCGTTGTAGGGTCCAGGAGCGTTGTGCGGATAGAAGCCGTTGCCGAAGGTGTAGAACGGGGTGTTTGACGATGCTGCGTTTGAGCCTGAGGAAGAGGACGGCACTGGATGGGGAGGGCGGGAGTCAGGAAAGGGCCACTCGACGACGCTCGCCGGGGAGCGCCTAAATAGGGGCGTGGAAGGACGTGCTCACCCGACAGATCACCCAAAAAGTCGCTCAGGTCCATGGCCGCCCCCGACCCCACCGACGCGCTCGAGGACGGGTCCTTCCAGTCGTCGTTCGCTGTGTGCCCGTCGGGCGCGACATGGTGCGGCAGGTCCGGGATCGGTTGCTGCAACCACGGCGTGTTCGTGAATTCCATCTGCAGCGACTCTTTTTGTACTCGCTTTCTCAGAGGTTACACTAAACGGGCTTATTTCTGTGCAAACGAGGTGGAAAGAGACGAGGAGGCTACGCCGCTGACAGCCCGCAGTGTTCACCTCGCCAGTTCGTCGTCGCGTTCACCGTTCGTGATGATGGTCAGAGGTTAGGCTCGATACCGCGCTTTCGGTCTCCGCCGCTATTTGCCACAACGCCTTGCCTTTCCTGTCGCCGATTCCCACGCTTTCACCGCCTTCTCACGCTCAGTCTGTAGTTCGGCAGGGATGCATTCAACAGCTTCCGGGCAGCGGACACGCTGGCCGCACAGCATCAGGTTCTAGCTCTTTGCGTGAATGGACGACAGCCATGAATCAATTAATCACCAGTGAATTGAATTATGGATCAGGAACAATAAGGCGACCGTAATGCGGCCGATAGTAAGACGCGATTTAGCCGGTTTGTGATGTCCCTACAAACATCAATTGAACCAAACATATACAACGTCTAGAGCCCTACTACTGCCCGCATCAAACTTCCTTCAACCGTTTTCTTAACCCCCCTTCAGTCCTTGTTTACCGTCGCGCTACACGTCGCGACGCGTCTAACGCGTCCGAACGCGAACTTTGCCTTTGTCTCCGTACCAGATGGCCGCCCACCCCGATGCGGGTCAAGCCGCTGCCCAGTTCGAGTTCATGAAAATGCAGGTGCGTCGCTGTGCCCAGTTTTCACCCCCTCGACCAGCCTTGCTCATCGAAATTTTGACAATGTTAGTTCGCGAACAACCTGGGGCATGTCGCCCAGTCATTGCGCGACTGTGCGGCCATCGCTGACCAGCTCGCTGGATCCATGTCTGGAATGCCGTACAACCAAGGTGGCATGCAGCTCATGCAGTTCCCTGTGCAACCCCCTGGCTCGTAGCTCCGCCTACTACCGGGAAACGCAAGATGCGCGAGGTCGAGGGCAAAAAGACGAGGAAGAAAAAGGACCCCTTGGCACCGAAACGACCCCCGTCGTCGTACCTGCTGTTCCAGAATGAGGTCCGTTCTGAGCTGAAGAAGACGCACCCGGGCATGCCGAACAATGAACTGCTGGGCATGATAGCGAAGCAGTGGTCAGAGATGTCGCAGGAGGATAAGGAGGTGCGCGTTCTCCCGCTTAGGGCATATTGTTGAGGCTGACGTGTCGAATGCGAAGAAATACGAGACCCTGCAGAGGGCTGCGAAGGATCGGTATTTGGAGGAAAAGGGCGTCTACCAAGCAGGAGGATCTCCGGCTACTGCAGTGGCACCTGTGGTATGTGCGCTTTGTACGCTGTGTGGCCGAAGTCTAATACACTCCAGGCACCCCCTGTGATAATAGCCACCCCGCCCGTTGTGAAGCCGGTCGTGCCCGCCGTGGTTGCTACCACCTCTTCGGATGAGGAGTCTTCCGAGGACGAAGAGGATGGATCGTCTTCGGATGACAGTCCTGCTCCTACGCCTCCCCCATTGAAGAGAAAGAAGGAGGAGCCTGGGAAGGCAGAGCGCACCCCGAAGAAGAAGAAAACGTCGAAGGCCTAAGTGCCAAGTGGCGCGATACAGACAGTTGGCCTGCGGGAGAATGAGTGTTCCTGGCTTTTTGTAAGTACGTACCTGTATCTTCTAATGCGCTTGGCCAGGTTGGCATAATAGCTTTGTCCATAATGCTTCGTAATTCTTGTAGCAGTGATTGTCCCCGACGACAGACCTGTGTATGGTTCTTGCGCTTGAAATGATGCCAAAGCTTTGTGGTTCAGGTGTATTGACAGTGTACTTAATCGCTCCGGGTTGGTGAAGCGGTGTGCAAGTGGACGTTCCAGAGGATTCTGGCAGTACGATGGAAGAGCAGTGCAGGGTCTGAGCAGCGCCGAGTAAGTATGTATAGCATCGGCGCCACGAGCTGCGCGTATCGCCCGCTTCTAGGACGTGGTGGAACGGCATCGTGAGGCGTGGGCATCGATTGTGGACTACAAAGCGTGGTACTTAGGGCCTTGACTACTGGAGACGTGGCGATCCGTTCTTTTGTCAGACCCCGAAGGATGCGATGCAATAGAACGGGCAAGAATGGCAGCGTCGCGCACGAATCGAGGCGGCACTGAGCCTCAGCCACGGCACGGGGCCTGTCACAGTAACTAGTCATGCTGTGTGTATCATCCCTCGGTTGAGACTATAAAAGCCCGATCCTGCCTCATCCCGACCACGACGCAACCCGCACCTCTCGCTCTATTCACCACTTCACTATGTCTCAGCCACCTCCGTACAGCAGCAAACCATACAGCCCCAACCCTCCTCCCCGTGAGAACCCTGACCGACGACCTCTACCGCCGGGCTGGACGTCGCAGTGGGATCCCAAGTGCGTGCCTGGAGGACGCTTGCACGCGACATGCACTGACTACTCCCCGCTTCTCTAGCTACAACGCATGGTACGTTCCCACGTCAGCGGCGCGTCCACCGCATCGCTCATTTCAGCCAGGTTCTATGTGAATACCCAGTCCGATCCGCCAAGATCATCGTGGGTACACCCTCTCGGACCTCCTGGCTCGCCACGTCCTCAGGGCTTCGCGCCGCCGGCTGGTCCGCCACCACCCGAAACCCGCGGTTACAGCCCTGGGTACCAGGGTTCCCCGGCGCCTCAGCGGTATGACGACTATCGAGGAGGACCATCTCCTGGCTATGGAGGACCGTCTCCAGGCTATGGTGGCCCGCCCCCGAGCAATTACGCACCTGGCCCGGGCTACGGCGCCCCTGCTCGGGACACCCGAGGTGCGTCTGAAGGCTGACTGGTCGGTTAGAATCATCGTAACGCAGGGGTATATCAGGATGGTTTGGCGGTGGCTCGCAGATGGCAGCGCAGCCAGCAGTGGTCCAGCAGGCAGCTCCGAAGAAGAGCGGTATGGGAATGGGCACTGTCCTTGCAGCTGGTAGGCACACTGTTTTCGCAGTAGTCTTGTACATGAATGACCGGTAATTCGCAGGCGGCGCTGGTCTCTTGGGCGGTGCGATCCTGGGAGATCTCTGGGAGGACCATGACGAGAACGAGCGCGAAGAAGGATACCAGGATGGTGTGTCATCACTCTGGGCATTGTATAAATCTGATGTTGACTTGGCTTGCGTTCATCAGCAATGCAGGATGGCTATGGAGGAGGGTACGATGGTGGCCAGGACGATTTCGGCGGTGGAGGCGACTTCTTCTAGGTCACGAGAGAGTGCAAGGTGATCAGTATAAGGGCCTCCGTTCCTTATCTGTATTGACGTGCTCCGGTCAATTCTTCGGAGATATGTGGGTAGAAACGACTCATTGCTGCCTCGGTTGCGCTCCTCTCTACGAATGCGAAATGGACTGATATCGCATGTTAGATTCATGTATTTTACTCCCGGTTCCATTTCTCTGCCATTAGGTGTTATGACTCTTGTGTTCCTGGTTTTGGAAGCGACGGATGTAACGTGGCAGGATACATGTTGGCTTCGACACAAACCTGTGCGTGAACAAGACGGCACGTTCTGTGTCGTTCAAATCTGCGTCGCGATCGAAATGTTCGAAGTTTCAACCGTCATGGGATCGCCGCGGCTTGAATCGAACGCTCGAAATCAGACGTACGGATGTTCTCTGCTGAACATCTCGGATACCGACCACGTCACGGAAGTCCGTTGATAAACGCACCGAGACACTGAGAATTGTGCGTCAACTAGCACCCATTGAGCGATCCTTTAACTAACTCGTAAACGTGATGTGTTCACTACAAATCGGAACATTGCGCCCCTCAGGCCATGTCTACCGCACCGTTCACCTTCTCGAGGAATCGGTGGCGAGCGGACTCAATCACTTTGTCGCGCTCAGATGCGCAGTATGCCTTGTATTCGTCCGAGTGGCGCCAATCCGACCACGGCGTCTCGTCGAGGACCGTCCACCATTCGCTGGTGTACGGATGTCCAGGCGCGCCCGCGTAACCCCACGACTTCGCGATATACGGCTGTAAGTATGGGTTCAAAATATGCTCCAGGGCTGGGTTGACAGGCCCAGTGAAGTGAACGATCGCAGCGTCCTTCATCTCCAACAAGCCTGACTCGATGAGCGCTCTGTCCGCTGATGGCAGTTCGGCGTACGTGCCCAGTCCCTGTGCGTTCCACTTCATCGGCAGTGGAAGCCAGGCGTCGCGGAAGTGCGTGTTGAGCGCGTCCTGGTCGGCATACTTGTCACTAAGGGAGCTCTCCGCCGTAGCGGACAATGCGCCCATCCTGCCTCGGACCTGAGCGAGGTCCATCAGGAGCACACCCGCGTTGAAGTACGGGCCCCTCTGCGGCCCACCGTGGCCCATGGGGTACCCTACGTCCCGAGCGGCGCCGAGGGGTTTTCCGGCGAGGTCGATGTCCCAGAGCGACCGTAAGTCCGCTCTGACCAGGACGTCGGCATCGAGATACAGGACTCGCTCAATGGGGAGCACGGGGATCATGTCAATCTTCGCCCAGGTCTTGCCTCCCTTCGCTGTGAGCCCACCTGAGGGCAGGGTGAGGAAGACGATGGTGGCGTCGTTTGCAGACTCTGTGCATTGCTCCAACTTCTGGCGGTCGGTGGGCGAGAGCCCGAGGTCGATGATGTAGAAGGTGATCCTATCCTTGGTCATGCTGACGCAGCTGCGAATGGCGACGGCTGCTGCCATTGCGTACGTGGAATCCACCGTTAGCGCGACGTGCATCCCGTACCCGAGGGCACGATCGAGCCCGTGGCCAACCTTCTCCTTCAGTAGGAAGCCGATGCGCATCTCGGAGGTCTTCTGGAGGACGACCTGGTACTGCTCTGGCCTCGACAAGACATCGAACTCTCCTCGGTGGAGCGTCATGAAGGCATCGATGCCGCGTTTGGGATGGTGTATGCTGTCTGAGGGCTCCTTGTCCCAATGATAGTCGTCGAAGATAACGACGGCACCTTTCTTGGCGAGCCTCCAGACGAGCTCGCCGTCGAGGAAGGTGTCGTCGGCTTCGTGGGACCCATCGACGTAGATCCAGTCATATCCTGGGTTTGGGTTGTCCATCTCCTCCCCCAGCAGCGTCATCAGGGCCGGGAAGCTGAACTCGTCGAGGACGCGGAAGGGTTTTCCGGTCAACGACAGGTTGTGGGTGATTTTCGAGTAACGCTCCTGGCCCGCCGCTGACTTCATTAGGTCGAAGTGGTCGATGCAGACGGCCTCGCCACCCTGAGCGCACAGCTCCGTCAGGAGGAAGACAGCAGAGCGTCCCTCCCATGAACCAATCTCCAGGACGCGAGGTTCGGTAGATCGAACTCGGGGAAATAGTCCCCTCCATGCGTCGACATTAAAGGAGAACCAGTCTTGCGTTGGAGTGAATTGGTACGCTTTGTCGTCGCTCAGGGTCTTGTCCCAAAAGCTAACGCTTGTGTCTGCCATCTGATGGCGGTCTTGGAGTTAGGTTTATGCAAAAGCTCAGGGAAACGGGCTGACTCTACGTGTTGTCTCTTTCAATGCGGTCCTGAGGACTCGAAATATCAGCGGATGTGGGCAACAGGCGTCGGCGAGCCTTGTTCCTCGTCGAGCTTTGTACACGCTGGGAACTGCGACGGCTGTGCCGCGATGTCGCTGACTCGTCCCATGATCCAGGACCCAAGGACTGGGTGATAGGAAGACTCCACGGACCACGGGCTCTGTCAGGCATTAATGCTTCTGAGCAGCGCCGTTACTCAACCACGCATCTATCTTCACCGATAGAAGAGACACTCATAACTCAGGTGCCGTTCAATCAGCCGCCGCCAGCCTCAAAGAACAGATCCCCCTGGGACTAGAATCGACACTTGCCTCGTAGTCGGGTATTCCATGTGGAGCTCCTTCGCGATGTCGTCCCCTTATGGCTTTAGGACCTAGCCGTGACAATTTGCGGTTGGACTTGCGATGAACCTAATCCTTACGAGGCGCAATATCGAACACGCGCACCCAGATTATCCCTTCCTGTCGAAGTCCGCTCTCACACCATTCCTGCTTAGCTATGTCTTGTGTAGTCGGTGACGCTCAGTCGTCATCCGGCGTCCGCTCTCCATTGATTTACACCGCTTGAACCGCAGGAAAGATTTGCCCAGCTGCACGGTCCGGCCGCCCAACCGCAACCCAGAAGTCCGCGGTTTATATCGGTGAGCTTCCGTCTAGTGACCCACGTCTCTTATCCCCCACTCTTGACCACCATGCTCCCGCCAGACAGTACGATACTTGTGACTGGTGGCAATGGCTTCATCGTAAGCCCCTCAACGTTGAGATGATTTTGTTCTGCTGACTGTAGTCCTAGGGAGGCAATATGGCCCACCGGCTTGCTGCAAGCGGTCGACACAGAATTCGTATCGCCGACATCTCCCGCACAGGGTATCTCGAACCACCGGCAGGTGCAGAGGTCACGATAGGAAATCTTTGCGAGCCTGCCTTTTGCGAGACCGCGGTGCGAGGTGTGAAGGTCGTTCTCCACTTCGCCGCTACGATGGGGGGAATGGGAGTCATCCACGCGGCCAACGACTTCACAATATACCAAGAAAATCATCGTATGACCCTCAACTTGCTTGCGGCCGCTGTGTCCGAAGGCGTCGACTTGTTCTTCTACGCATCTTCAGCCTGCGTCTATCCAGACTCCCTGCAGGGCCCCGACAACGAGGACGTCTCCCTGAAGGAGGACGACGTTTGCACGCAGTGGCCGCCGAGTCCACAGGGGCTCTACGGGCTTGAGAAGCTCAATACCGAAAGCATCCTCTCCCAGTACAGTTCGCGCCTCAATATTCGCACCGCTCGCTTTCATAATATTTACGGACCAGGCGGTTCTTGGGTCGGTGGTCGGGAAAAGGCACCCGCTGCCTTCCTCCGGAAGGCTCTGGCTCTCAAGCGTACCGACGCATCGTTGAAGGACCTGGAGATTTGGGGTGACGGCCAGCAGAGGCGGAGCTTCTGCTTATTGACGACGCCGTGGAAGCCATCCTCGCACTCATCCAGTCGGACTGCCGGGAGGTTGTCAACATCGGAGACGACCGTTCGGTCACCATCCGAGAGCTCGCGGACATCGCAGTGCACTGTGCCGGCATCAATCACGCCGATGTACGCTATCACTACGTGCGCGACAAGCCGGTCGGCGTTGCGTCTCGGAACTCGAATAACGACCGAGTACGGCGGCTCTTGGGTTGGTCTCCGAGGACCACACTCGAGGAGGGGATGCGACGCACTGGGGAGTGGATCGCCGACGAGATGGACAAGGCGCTTCGCCGGCTCAAGCAGCCTGCGCGATCGGACGCGCTTCGCCGGTATACAACGAGCCAGAAGGTCGACCTTCAGGCAGACGCGACTACCTTCGCCATCCTTCTACCGATTACGTCCCGGGGTTCTGCGTCGCCAGACGACTGCCTGGTCAACCTCGCGCGTTTTGCGAGGTCCCTTGCACTCACTACCGCAGACGATGTGGCTAGACTGGGCGTACGGTACCGCGTGCGCATCTATCTGCAATTGACCATGATGACACGTTCCTCTTCACGGATGGCGAAGAAAACAAGGCCGAGCAAGTCCTGCGTCAGGAAGGTTTTGCGCATATTTCGACCATCATGTGCGATCATCCCCGTGGCACGTTTGCGCCTGTGGCGAGACTGCGCTCGCGCAGCCTGGAGAGACGGTGCGGATTACATGACCTTGATGGGTGATGATGTCGTCTTGCAAGATCCTCCTGGATGTCGGCGGTCGCGCACGCATTCGAGGAGCTATCCGTCGAACAGGAGTGCCGCCGGGGCTCGGTTGTGTTGCCTTCACGGATACGTCCTTCCCGGCATGCCACCTTCCCCGTTATGCATCGTACCCACATGGACATCTTCGACGGCGAGGTCATCCCGACATCTTCGTGAACCAGGACGGAGACCCGTTCCTCTTCCAACTGTACCGCCGCTGGGGCTGCTCGCGGATGATCTCACCTCGCGTATCCAATGCAGTTGGAGGTAGCGACAGCGCGAGGTACCGCAAGGTATCGGCTGTCGGCTGGACATTCGGCCCCCTCGATAATGCGACCACTACCGTTGAGTCATGGCTCCGCGAGTATCACCCCCATGTCGAGCGGAAGCTGACCGTGGACGTTGTGATCCCCTGCTATCGAGTAAATCTCGCCTATATGGACAAGTTCCTAGCTCTTCGCCCGTCCCCGACCTGCACAGTGATGTTCATAGTCATTGTCGATGACCCCTGTTCGCCCAACATCGCAGCCTTGATGGAGAAATACGCACACCGCCCAGACGTCCGCATTCGCGTCAATACTCAGAACCTGGGCGCTTCCGCGTCGCGCAACAGAGGGTTACAGGAATCCGCGGCGGAATGGGTGCTCTTCTTGGACGACGACGTCGCTCCGAAAGACAACATCCTGGTGGAGACGGAGAAAGTCATTCGTGAAAACCCCAGAGCGGCGGGATTCGTTGGTACCGCTCTCTTCCCCATCGCCGACACTATCGTAACGGCGGCTATCCATTTGGCGGGCGTTACTTACTTTTGGGATATTGCGAGAAAGCGCGCCGACGATTGTGATCTTCCATGGGGCGTCACCGCAAATCTCATTGCGAAACGCAACATGGAGGACAACATCGTCTTCGACTTAGGATTCCCGAAGACTGGTGGAGGCGAGGACATCGACTACTGTCGCAGGAAGCGCGATTCTCGTTTGCCCACGGCGGCGTCGGCTTCTGTGCGGCACCGGAGGTTGTGGTCACCCACCCATGGTGGAACAAAGGTCAGAGATCCTGGTGGAGGTTCTATATGTGGGGCAAGGGTGACGGAGCCCTCGTCGCCATGTACCCGCAGTTCACGTACCGAGAAGCAGCGCCAAACAGCGCGGAGCTGCTTGTCCTCTGTGCGGTCTTGACGGTCGGTGGTTGCGCCACGTCCCTGCTGTTGTGCGGAGCAACGACAGCGGCGCTCCAGATTGCCCTGAACGGCAGTCGTATATGCCTTGCTCTCCTGCAGCCAACGTCCTGCATGACCTATACCGTCATGGTTGGAGGAATGCGGACAGAACTGCAGCGCTCAACATGTCCGTTGGTGGATGGCGGCTGTCGTCGCGATGATCGAGAGCACGTTCATCCGGATGTTCAGCGAGTACGGCCGCCTGGTCGGCGTACTGGAACGGCGAGAGTACGGAGCGATCGGGACGGCGTTCGATTGGTTCACCAACCGCGCGGGAGACGGACCAAGAAGAGAGGAGAACATGAACCGCCTCCAGAGGGTCGCGATTTGGGTCTTGATTCTAGCCATGTTATATGTAGCATAAGAAGCGTAGACAGTATGTCCGAGTAGGAGTCGATGTGCAGTTGGAGGTTCTGGTGTGCGTACGCGTGTGCACGAAGTCAAGCTGAGTCACGTCTCGATTTGGGAGGAGTGGGAACGCCGAATGCCTTAGTCAGACACGCGTCCACCAGAATGGCAACTGGGGCCCACGAGAAGACGCCCGTGTGGCTAGGGACACGCGCAAATAAATTAGGTCGCGTCGCGTCTTGTCTCCGCGTCGCGACCTTGTTCAGCAACAATCCCTGCTCGCCCCTATCCAGTCTAGCTGTGACAATTCACAGGCATGCCTCGTCCAAGACGTACTACGCGCAGCGAGGCGTCAGTGTCGGTTACCCCAGCATCGGCGACAGTGTCCCCAGGGTTCAGCGCCAGAAGCTCCAAGCAGTCTACGCCCGCAACATCGGTAGTTGACGAGGTGGAAAAACCAGCAGCGCAGCCAAGAAGGTCCGCAAGGAAAAGTATTGTTGAGAGCAAGAAGCGTGCTAGAGAGACTGATGAGGAAGCCGAGGACAAGCCTAGCAAGACCGGCACGAAACGCAGAGTGGTCGCCCGCGAAGTTTACGTAGAAATTCAGGTTTCTCAGAAGGTATTCGTCGTAGCATTATTCATCATCGCACAGAATGAGCTGAGCCAGTTCGCGTCCATAGAAGTCTGCCGCCACTACTACCCAGTCATCCTCGAAAGGGGCTAGGCGGACGGCTGCCACCAAGACTCCTGCAGTCAAAGCTGAGGAGAGTGTCGACGAAGTCGGTGACAGCGAAGAAGACAGGGTTTCGATACTCGAATCCGACGACAGCGGCTCGGAGTACGAGGCCTCTGATATTGACAGTGCACCGGAAGACGCTGAGAGCGACAAGTCTATTGAGGACTACGTCGAGCCCGCCGTCAAAGATGAATACACGGCAGAGGGTATCGACGACGAGGACGTCATGATGGATGCTGCCATCCAAGCATCACTAGAGTCCGCTCGGCAGGACGACAGTCGTATCGCGGGCACGACAAGCGCTGGTGCAGGCTCGTCGAAACAGCGCCCTCCGGTCAACTCTGCAGCGGCCCTCCGAGCTGCTGCAGCGGAACGTCGCCTGGCCAAAGAACAAGATGGGGCATATTCCGGCGAAAGTCTATCTGAGCCTGCTGACTCCGAGGATGAGTTACCACTCGCAAAGAGCAAGGGTAAGGCGAAGGTTTCAACCGCGCTCCAAAAACTGGTCGACACCAGCGAGCCGAAATATATGACCCTTGCTCAGCGCAGGCACGCTCGCAAGTTGGCGAGGATGGAGAAGTCGCAAGTCAAGTCTGAAGAACAGAGGATGCGCTACAAACTCGGCCGCAAACTGACATACGTGAGTATGTAGCGATACATTAGGACGATTCGCTCACGTAGCGTGCAGGCCGAGAAGTCCACAATTGCGCTTCAGGTCCATCACCCGGAACTCAAGGACGTCTGGGGAAACCTAGAGAGACGCGTTGCCATTGTTGAACCGAAGAAGGCGAAACCGCCTGCCGGTATCAAAGTTACTCTACTGCCCTTCCAGGAGGAAAGTCTGTACTGGATGAGGGAGCAAGAGAAGGGCGAGTGGAAAGGCGGTATGCTCGCGGTCAGTACAAACGCCTTAGCCTTAGTTCGCGCGTGCTGACATGATACACTGCCAGGATGAGATGGGGTTGGTAGTCGTCGCCAAAAGTAGACGTTTCAAAACTGACCTTCCTTCACAGGATGGGCAAGACGATCCAGATGATAGCGCTGCTTGCATCAGACGCTGGCGTCAAGCCGAACCTTGTCATTGCGTTCGTCACTTATTCTTCATTAGTTAGCGCAATTGAACTCACAACGAACCGATGTTTCAGGCCGACCGTTGCCATCATGCAGTGGCGCAATGAGATTGAAACCCATACTGACAGTTTCAAAGTGCTTGTGTGGCACGGATCTTCCAGAGACACTAACGTCAAGACGCTCAAGAGTTATGACGTGGTGCGTTTCGGGACATGTTCGTCTGTCATTACATTTGTGCTCAAGTTGTACAGGTGCTCACCACTTACGCTGTGCTCGAGAGTTGCTTCCGCAAGCAGGAAAACGGTTTCAAGAGGAAGGGGAAGATCATTAAGGAGAAGTCTCCTGTGCACCAGGTCCACTGGCATAGAATCATCGTAAGCGGTAGTTCAATGTTTCGTGGCGCACTTGAACGAACTGGTCTGCAGCTCGATGAGGCGCATAACATCAAGGAGAGGTCGACGAACACGGCCAAAGCCGCATTCGAGTTACAGGGTACCTTCAGATGGTGTCTCTCCGGCACCCCTCTACAGAACCGTGTTGGAGAGCTCTACAGTCTTGTACGATTTCTCGGTGGCGATCCTTTTTCGTACTACTTCTGTGAGTCCCATAGCATCAGTCCAGCCAACGTCGACTGAGGAGTCTACGTGTCATCAGGCAAGTCATGTCCGTGCAAGTCCCTGCACTGGAGGTTCTCCGATAAACGGAGCTGCGATGGTAAGCCACCGACGCCAGCACGTATATCAGTAACGCTGATTTCGTTCCTAGATTGTGGACACAGTCCTATGAAACACGTCCGTGCCCCTTCAAGTTTAATCTGCAGAATTGTTTTGACGAAAGCTCGCCCTCTAGACCTGCTTGTGGAACAACGAGATTCTGACCCCTATTCAGAAGAACGGGATGGTAGGCCCTGGCGAAACCGCATTCAAGAAACTCAAGATCTTGTTGGACAGAATGATGCTGCGCAGGACAAAGGTACCACCGAGTTCGCGCTACGAGAATCGGTTGTCTTACGTTTCGCTCTAGCTGCAACGTGCGGATGACCTCGGTCTGCCTCCCAGAACCGTCATCGTGAGGCGGGACTACTTCAGTCCCGAGGAGAAGGAGTTGTATCTCTCACTGTTTTCCGACGCCAAGCGGCAGTTCAATACTTACGTCGATTCGGGTACCGTCCTGAACAGTACGTCTCGTCATCAAAACCCGTCTTCTCGGGTGCTGACATGCCCTTACAGACTATTCTAACATCTTCAGTCTGTCAGTGAAGCTATCGTTTCTCAGACCCGCACATCACTCAGTCGTTCATCATACAGACTCACTCGCATGCGACAAATGGCCTGCCATCCTGATCTCGTGCTGAGGAGCAAGAGCAATGCGGGGACCTTCTTGCAGGACGATCAAGGAGAAGCCACTGTTTGCCGGTTGTGCAACGAAATCGCCGAAGATGCCATCCAGGCGAAATGCAGGCACATCTACGACCGTGAATGTATCAAGCAGTACCTCAACACTGCCATAGAAGTCAACGTACGTATGCTCGCTCTGTGTTCGCACGGCGTGACGAGGCCTTACAAGTCGCACAGCCCGCGTGCCCCGTGTGCCATGTCCCCCTTACCATCGACTTGGACGCTCCTGCTCTCGACCTTGAGGAGAATGCGAAACCACGCCAGGGCATCCTCGGTCGTTTGGAGCTGGACAAGTGGCGGTCTTCTTCCAAGATCGAGGCGCTCATCGAAGAGCTGGACAACCTCCGACGACAGGACTGTACCACGAAGAGCATCGTCTTCAGTCAGTTTGTCAACTTCTTGGACTTGATCGCATATCGATTGCAGAAGGCTGGATTCGTCGTGAGTGTTCATGGAGCTGTTTTGATGCGAAGACTGACGGAACTATGCAGGTATGCCGTTTGGAGGGGACCATGAGCCCGCAGGCCCGTGATGCGACGATCCAACATTTCAGTGAGTACACATTAGGTCGTTGCTGGCAACAAACATGACTGACTGCGCATCCAGTGAACAACGTTCACGTCACGGTGTTCTTGGTCAGCTTAAAGGCCGGAGGAGTGGCGCTGAATTTGACAGAGGCTTCTCGTGTCTTCCTGATGGATAGCTGGTGGAACCCGGCGGTGAGTAGTCTTCCTCGGTCCGGTTGAAGTCATCGCCTGATTATCGTCTCGTGCAGGTTGAGTATCGTGAGTAGCCTGTGTTGCCTCCATGGGATAGTCTATTCATTTCATTTGCAGAGGCTATGGATCGTATCCACCGTTTGGGTCAACACCGACCTGTTGAGGTCGTCAAGTTGGTCGTTGAGGACAGCATCGAGAGCAAGATTGTTCAAGTAAGCATCCGTTGTTGTGGGCTATCATCACCAATGCTCAAAGACGTTGCCCGGATCAGCTGCAAGAGAAGAAGGCGGCGATGGTCGACGCCACGCTCTCAACGGACGATTCGGTGAGTTTCGTCGAAGCGGAACCGCAGGACGTGTTTCTGATGAATCGGCATAGGCTATGGGACGACTGACTCCGGAAGATGTAAGTATTGGTTCCTTGGTTTGCTGAAACTTGCCGCTTATCATGATTGGTTGTATCTCAGCTCGGCTTCTTGTTCAGGGTGAGTTTCATCCGTCTGCTCTACCATGACATCGTTGCTGATGATACATTGCAGCTCTGATTGCCCATCTTGAGGAAATATATGTCCAAAGAATGCTCTGCGAACCCTGTATACCGTCCATCTTTTGTAATGAGCCATGTCCATGTGCGTGCGCTGCTGTCGTGAGTATGTTAATGTTTCAATTATTGTCTATGGCGTATAGAACCATCCCCGATGAGAATTATATGCGAACTGTTTGGTCCACGGACAGCTACGTAACGCTCAGAAAATGCCAGGTACCAGCCTATACTTCGTCCTCTGCGCCCAAGAATCCCACTGTGTCCCAAACTCCGTCCGAAGTACTTCATCCTCTGCTGCAGTGCGTGCTATGACTCCAACCGGAATGATGGTTAGAGTGCCGAGCCAAAGACACCCTATCACTGCGCCCGCGGGCGTCGACCATAGCCTCAAGCTCTCGATCCAGTACGAACCCGGGCCCAGCTCCATGAGCGCTATGCCCATGAGCGCCGAAATGCTTCCTGTGTATGCTGGATGGCGGACGATGGCGTATGGCCCGGTTGTCACGAGCTGGTGCCCCTCGCGGAGGGCGAGCTCGAAAGTGAAGAAGCGACCGAGGTGTCGATAGCACATAGCCCGGATGAGGGCCCCCGATGCGAGAAGAAGCCAGCCGACGACGAACGCGCCGGTGAGGGCTACTTCCCTTCCTGAGCTGGACGTGTGCTCCGACGTCACGGGTCGGAAGTGCGCACGGCTGTACTGGAGGCTGATTTGCAAAGATTCGAGCGCGAAGGTGAGGACCATCGAGGGCTGGCGACAGGGTCAGTGAAGAATTCGATTTGCAGCTATGGAAGGCCGTACCAGGACAAGCAGGGGAGGCAACCATCGGATGATTGCCCTGAAACCACCGATTCGAGTCCTTTGAACTTGTTCTCCTCACATTTCTTGGGTGTCGGCTGAGGCGACTTGCCACACTGTACAACAACGTCAAATGGTGAGACGCACGCCACTGGCAGGAGCTCTAGGACGTACGATCGGGCAAAATAGACAGCGGATAGCAGCAACGGTATCTTGGCGAGTAGTGCGTCAACCATGTTAGCAAGAGAAGGGTCGCGGTGCGGTTTGTCAGTGACAGGAGCAACCCCATAGTTTATATATTGTCAGTGCACCCTGAGCCCGACGCCCTACAGGGCGCGGTATGTTGGCAGTGTAAAGTCAAAGGGCATAATTTGACATTTGTCCGATCGAATGGCGGAACACGCGCTTGGGAGACGTTCCGTGTCGGACGCAAGCAGCACTGCAAATGGTATCTGGCATGCCAAGTCGTCAAGATAGAGCCATACTGACAGGAGACTATCATTATGTGACGAGCTAGAATGGAGAGCGATCGGCCTCACCTCCTGCGGATCATCGGGCATTGCAATGCTATATGCCATTGGGTTCGGATTCCGGGACGGTGTCCCTGTCGTAGTGTCCCGGTCACTCGTCGGGTAGGTTATGAGAACAATATTGAACGACATGGAGATCGACCCATACACAGTCAGCGCACTCTGTCACTCTGTAGACTCCGATTGCATTACTGCCACATAGCTGTCCCTGGCCTTTGCTAACATCTTTTATTGGCGCACTATATGTGAAAGCTGTGGATTTCATATGGCTGGACCGTGCAAAACATCAGTTCCACATACTGTTCAAGACACTCTAATGCACCATGAACAAGACACCGACTGATGCTGCGACCGCCAGTCCTGGGCGCATCCATCGTCGTGAATGGAGGAGCATTGCAGATCCTATCGCAGACGTACGGCTCCGGGCTGTCGGAATAGTCAGTATGTCCATTGAAGTTAGTTGCCGTGCTGGTTTGCACCGCCAACAGCGGCTGGTATCGCCATTCCCGGGCAGCGCCTATGGTACGCCGGAAGGCCACAGTTCGATTTTGGACGCGGCTCGGCGCTATCCGCACCGGGATAGACGCCGGCCACCCACCGACGAGTTCAACAAAGCTACAGTTCACATACTCTTTCCGTGATCCGGAGGGACTCGCTACAACTGCAACTCCTATTGAGATGATGTTTTGAGGCATCAAGTGGCCTTGCAAGAAAATCGAAAATCGTCACTCTGAGTACGGTGGCGCAAACGGGGAATAAGCGCCCATCAAGTTCGAACGTAGCCGTAATAGATTATAGAGCTAATAAATATCTTAGCCCTCTGTTTTCGTACTAGCAGAAGCCCGTGCTACGCTACGGGAGCGTGTGCTTGCAAATTCAATCGTGCTATACATATAGTATGAGTTCGCAGAAATGCGGAATTGTTGCTCGAGTAGCTCGCTAACGTAGAACTTGAAGGCCACTCAGCCGCCTCCCTCCGGGAGTCGGCTTCGTGGCCATATTCATGGATTCCTCTGTATGAAAGTACTTACCCGGTGCTCGTAGAGCCTTGTGCGGCAGCTGGTCAATGGCGCCTCGTTGTGCGCCCTCGTCGCCGCAATGCGCCCATCTTCATCATCCTTATCCTCTGCATCATGGAATTCGTTGAGCTCCTCCTTCTCCGCCTATCCCTCCCGGCATACTCGTTCAGCAACACGACATTCGTCGGTGAGAGCGCATCGCCGTTCCCGAGTGGATGAAGTCCATTCACCGCCACTTGTTCCATTGCGAGGCTGAACGCAGGGTCCGAGAACATCGCTAGGTCGAAGGGCACCATCATCGGGCGCTTTCTTGTGTATTGCGTGCCATTCTGTGTGTTCTTCGCACTGCCACCACCCGCGTCGGGCTCGATCCCGAACGTGAGATCGTTCACCGTTGCTGCGAGGCGCGGTCGGTGTGTGTTGCTCGCGTCCTAGCCTTCCTAAGTCGCCGTCGCTGGTCTTTTTCTCAGCGCATGGGGTCCGAATTCGTTGGCCATGCGTGCGTGCCGGGCAGTTCTTCCCCGCCATCCGTTCGCTCCCGTCCGCACTCACCCTCCACCCGTCCTCTTTCTTGCTCGCCGCTATGCTCGCGCCCATGGTCTGCTCTTTGGCTGGGCTTGCATAGGGGACCCTTGCCCTGCGTGCTAGCGGTCCGCGGGTGTTGTGCTGCACGTTGCCGTGGGTTCACCGTCTACTCGCCCTCGCGCGTTCTTCCCTCACATATGAGTAGTCCGTTCGTCGGTCGCGTTTGCGTGCAGTGCATTCGCCCGGTGCGCCGCTCGCGGTTGATGTACGCATCGTGCTTCACATCGCCGTGCCCTGTGAGTGTAGTCAGTGCGCTCGCTCGCGTGCGTCTGCACTCACCTTTCCCCGATGTCTATCCTTACCTCTCGTGAACACAGTCCGTTCGTCGGTCACGTCTGCACACAGAGCATTGGCCTGCATGCTCGTGGTCGTCGTGCGTCTTGTGCCCGTGCTGTTCAAGTTTGTATTGCTGCACGTCACGCCCGCGAGCCCCTCGCCCTCGTTGTGCATGTCGTGGCCCACTTGTCTGCCCGCTCGCATGCCTGCGTACGCGTTCGTCGGCCGCGTCTGCGTGCACAGGGTGTTCGCCCACCGCGCTCACGGGCGGCGGTGGACGTGTGCGCTGTTGCCTGCCGCCTGCCCGCTCTCCCGCCCGCTCGCTCTCCCGCCCATCCACTTGCTTGCACATCCGATTGCCCGTCCACGCGTGCCCACTTGCCCACCATCTCGCCCGCCTGCCCACTGGCTCCGCGTGCGTTCGTCGGCCGTGTCTGCATGCTGGGCATTCGCCCGGTGCGCTCGCGGTCGGCGTGCGCATCGCGCTTCATGGCGCCACGGCGACTGCGCCCTGCGCCTGCCACATTCTCCCATCCGTCCGATTCCTTCGCTGATGCACCCGCGGTCCGGTCGTCGGCCGTGTTTATGTGCTGGGCTTATGCCCTGCGCGTTCACGATCAACGTGTGTTCTGCATGCCCCGGCCCTGCCGACCATAGCCCACGCCCGTTGTTAGCCAGCTCGCTCGCGTGCAATAATGGCACTCACCTTCGCGTCTGTTGCTCACGCGCTCGTCGGTCGCGTACGCATGCTGGGCACTTACCCTGCGTGCCCATCGTTCCGTCTCGGGCCTTCGATGAGCTTCACAGTGCCATTGTTGTTACGCTCGTGGTGGTGCTCTTACACACCCGAGCCCGAGCCAGGCCGTCGTGGATGAATATTGAATGGGTGGTGCCCACGGCGAGAGAGGGAGAGAGTGGCAGTGGCAGATTGGCATGAGGCAACGCCGCGAGCGATTCGACGGCCCGCACAGGATCAAGCATGCTTCCAAACTTAGAGGATTCGGCTAGGTCGAAGAGCGCAGCGAGTGTATGTACATGCCAGAGTACGTTCTAACAGTGGAGGAGTCAGGACAGTACTACTTTGAAACGACGCAAGGAGGTGGACGGCGCCCGGGCCTCGGGCATGGCCCGGAGGCCGAACCGCGTCCGTATTCGAACCGTGGCCTTCCGGCCGACCTTACAGCGCCAGTCCGAGTCACTCAGGCCTGTGCCAGCCGCGTGCCTGACCGAGTAGAGACGGTGCTTCCTACACCGATATTAGTGCACTTCACTTGATAGATGTTCTGGTATTGACAAGGCATGTACCTTAGCGTCCGCCTACTTCCGCACTTCCAAGGCAGTCAATGATGATGCATGATGTAGCGGTTGTGGTCACAGTCGGTGAACCACAAGGATTTCCGTATTTGGTCCTAGTAATTGCTTTGATCCGACTGGACAAGGCGAATCACATGCCCGGTTTGCATACTATACCGGGTCGGGATCTCGGCCGGGTTAGGTTGTTCGGTCAGTCGAGTACTCCGCGCCCAATTTTTGGTATAAACACGCAGTAAGTACATGAGCAGGTAGCTATAGATTGTGGGTATCTACTGGTATACTTCTTGTGCGGGGATTATCAGAGGGTCGGAGTCGAGCGATACTCAGGGGCCCGGCCGAGTAGGTACGGTGGCCGAGATCCCGACCCGATATAGTACTTACTTATGTCCGCATGATCGCGACTAGCGCTTGGCGTTCCCCGCAGCCGCCCCACGGGGAAGCATTCAAATATTCACTCACTACCGACTCACCGAGTCTCTCTCACGAGGCTCGAGCTACCTTCACAGTAGGCTTTGTTCGACATTGCGCCGCAGTTTTTACCAATATGTCGCAGGCATTGAAGTCGTTTACGCTTGAAGAAGTAGCGAAGGTGTGTTGTACGCGACTTGGTCACTGAGACGACTGAGCTAACGTGAACCGTCTATTGCATTAGCACAACAAAGAGGGTGATGTGGTACGTGGTTACGGCCGCCGTTCATACAATGGCTTAAAAGGTCTTGTAGTGGATTGTCATCGACTCCAAGGTCTACAACATATCCAAGTTTGCCAACTTGCACCCCGGAGGCACTGGCGTGCTCTTGACCGAGTCCATTGGTAAGCATCGGCTACGCCGTCTCCAGTCTCCCTTCGGTGAACCAGGTTTACCCGTGTAATCTTAGCTGGAAAGGACGCGACACAAGCCTTCTTTGGACTTCATCGACACGAGGTCCTCTTGAGGCCTCAGTACGCCCGGCTTCAGATTGGTACTGTAGCTGGCGAGGAGCCTGTCGTCAAATCTCTCGCTACGGATGAGGCGTCCCGGGTCCCATATGCCGAGCCGTCATGGCTCTCTGCTGGATACTTTAGCCCTTACTACAAGGACAGTCACAGGAGGTTCCAGCGCTCCATGCGCAAGTTCGCTATGGAAGTCGTGTACCCGGATGCCCTCAGGTGCGAAGACAACGGCAAGCGCATATCTCAGTCCGTTCTGGAACAGTTGTGGTGCGTACTGTGGAACCTGCACAATCATGCATTTGACTGACTTTTCGTGAAGTGCAATGAACATCCCTGCAATGCGACTCGGCCCCGGGAAGCACCTCCAGGGCCGTTCATTACTCGGAGGGGTCATATCTTCCGAGGAGTTCGACCACTTCCATGAGGTACGGTCTGTCATAGTACGCAATTTCAGAGGTGTGCTCATCACGAGCAGTTGATTGTCAACTTCGAACTGTCGCGCTTCGGCACTCGCGCCTACGTGGACGCGCTCCTAGCAGGCGAAGTCATTGGTCTACCGCCAGTGCTTAACTACGGGTCGCCGGAGCTCCGTGCAAAGGTGGTACCCGAAGTGCTCGATGGGAAGAAGTTCATCTGTTTGGCAATCAGCGAGGCATTTGCAGGAAGTGACGTGGCCGGTCTACAGACCAACGCGGTCAGAGAGGGCGATGAGTGGGTCATCACCGGTACCAAAAAGTACGTGCGCTCCGCAGTCAAGAGGATCAATCGTTGCAGCCATTGACCGCGGTGATAGGTGGATTACGAACGGAATGTTCGCGGACTACTTCACTGTAGGGTGCAGGAGCAAGGTACGCGGATCATTCTACTGAGCTGTCGGCTTACAATATATCCAATCCCTAGGATGGTTATGTCGTTGTCCTTGTTCCGCGATCCGACGATGTCTCGACTAAAGCTATCAAGACGGCCTATTCGTCGACCGCCGGCACTGCCTATGTCACATTTGAGAAGGCGCGGGTACCGGTCGCAAATACGTTGGGCAAGGTCGGACAGGGTTTGCAGGTGATCCTGAGCAACTTCAATCACGAACGATGGATGATCGTCTGTACGAGTTTGAGCGCACAACGAATGGTGGTGGAAGAGTGCCTGAAGTAGGTCTTCTGGATATGTTCTGTTTCAAGCTTCTGACCACCGTGTGGTTGGCAGATGGGTCAACCAACGGATAGTGTTCGGAAAACCGCTGAGCTCGCAAGCGGTCGTACGCTCGAAACTGGCAAGTATGATCGCACGGGTGGAAAGCGGCCAGGCTTGGCTCGAGTCCATCACCCACCAGATGAACAACGTGCGTTCAATTCGACCTGTGTCGTTTCATGTCAGTTTCCTGACGTCAAGGCTTCACGTAGATGGCATACGACGAGCAGTCCGACAAGTGGCCGGCCAGATCGGCTCTTGAAGCAGTACGCTATTCCTATTTCGCACCGGCATCTGCGGATTGATCGGGCTGAGCGTTCCGCGTTGTTGTGCAGGTTCATTACACGCACGGGCCGTGAGACTGCGGAAGATGCCACACAGATATTCGGTGGCGTCCATCACGGCAGGTGGCATGGGGAAGCTGATCGAGAACGTAAGTGGCCACTTGGTTCGCCCTCTGTCGTTCGGGATCTGAGCCGCGTGTCCGCTGCCCAGTTCCATCGCACATCACCGTACGACGCCATCCTCGGTGGCCAAGAAGATGTCCTTGGGGATCTCGGAGTGCGGCAGGCCATAAAGAAGATGCCCAAGGGCGCGAGGCTTTGATAGCTAGCTGGGAAGCTGCTGAGGGTCGTCCGCAATTCGCTCGCAATATCTTGCATGCCATCTTTGTGTTATCTTGCATATGTTTGGAAGCAGGCAATGGCAACGGTAGCTTTTGGCTGATCATCGGAACTGCCCATTCCGTCTAAGGCCACCCAGACCACGCAATACTATGGAAAATCGTGATTAAACGAGCCACTCTGCCAGCCTGGGCAGTGAACTTGAAGGTGGCCTGAGGTCCAGGAACTTCAAGTTGGTTTCGCTTTGCGTCTGTTCATATTGGTGCCAGATCCGATCCTACTAATCAGGACTTCAAGTTGTATGGCCTCAGCCTTGAGGCCTGAGGGAGTTCCTATATAGCCTCGGTAGTTCTCCGACACATCAGA
Source organism: Fomitopsis serialis (assembly GCF_022376445.1). Classification (NCBI taxonomy): domain Eukaryota; kingdom Fungi; phylum Basidiomycota; class Agaricomycetes; order Polyporales; family Fomitopsidaceae; genus Fomitopsis; species Fomitopsis serialis. The sequence continues at coordinate 1,717,327 of NW_025954961.1, forward strand.
TTGGCCATGAATCATTAGCACTTACCACTGTAAGCATAGTAAAGTTGTGGCGCGCCGCGCGCCGACGGTGGCGTTACGGTCAATCATGGGCGCTTCATTCGGTTTGTTACAGTTTCGCAGCTTGGAATCATCTGCAGATTGTCATCATTCCCAGCCCAGTCGCGGTCGCTCATCATTGCTGTGGCGTGAAGGTAGTTCGATCAGTTATGTTTGTGTCTCTGCGGTAATTGATCACCATACTACGGCCTGTAAGAGGTCCTGCTTAGTTGTACTAAAGCCCTCCTCACCCGATGTCGGAAGCGGATGTTCCACCCAATGCGGATGCTAGGATTGAGCATTTGGACTGGATGAGGGAGGCGATGAACATGGTGACGAAATACCTACCATCTCCTCTACTGTATGGCTGAACAATGGCGACAGGCAGAGGAAGCCCTGGCGGCTACTGAAGTGCCCGTGGGGTGCATTTTCGTAAGAGACGGAAGAATCATCGCTAGAGCACGTAACCGCACCAACGAGCTGCGTAATGTAAGATTTTCCATCCTCCGGAGCCTCCTGCGTATCGACTGAGTGCCCCTCCACGCTTAGGCAACGCGGCATGCTGAGTTGGAAGCGATCGACGAGATTCTTGCGGATAGGACGCTCACGCCTACCGTGACTCGGTACCCGCTATCGGAGACGACGCTCTATGTGACGGTCGAGCCCTGCATTATGTGCGCCTCCGCCCTTCGACAGATGGGCATCAAGGAGGTCTTCTATGGGTGTGAGAACGACCGGTTCGGGGGCTGCGGGAGCGTCCTCGGTGTGAACAGCAAGTGAGCGCGCGGTGCACTGAACTCCTTTCGTGGTCGGGCTCCTCACCAGATGACGCGCATCTAGACTGCCGCACCCACAGCATGCGCCGTACAAGGCGAACGGCGGATATCTGCGAGAAGACGCGATCATGGTTCTGCGACGTTTTACATCACCGAGAACACCAATGGTAAGGAGGCGGTACGGTCGGCGTCCAGTGCTGACGACATGTCTATTAGCACCAATACCTAAAACAAAGGGGAACCGAGTATTGAAGACAGACATCCTTCCGCGAACGTCTTCCCGGACCGAAGACCAGTATTAATGCTATCATCCATGCTCGCGGTAGCAACTGTATGGACGTGCAACACCGAATCGCCGTCGCTCCACAAACCGAGAGCATTCTCTCGACTAAGTTCATTGGCTAGACTTCATCTCAGCTGCTACATGGCATTCAAGTACCCTACAATAGCCGGACAGGTACACCTGCCTTCTCCAAAAGTCTGCATGCAGCACCCTTCGATCCTATCAGGAGGTCCGATGCACTGTGGAACGCCCACGGCTGTCGCAAACACAATTGCATATCGGTAGCTTAATATGCCCCGGTGGTTGGTGGCCCCAGGCAGTAGGGAGGGATCCTGTGCACTGGCAGCATATACTTAGACCGTGCTTCAAGCTTCACACATGGTAGAACTCCTCGGTGCGATTACTACTAGACTAGGGTAACATATATGGACGACAAATCTAGAGATAGGAATCTATGCATGCACTGTTCGTAAGCAGCCGTGATTTTTTTGCAGTCAACAACACGCCGCCGGTGCCTAGCTCCGTGCCGCTGATCGTGGCACTTCAGTCCAGCCAGGTCTCAGCTCATCCTGCTTTCCTCGATCGCACGTTTCCGCTGCTCCCCTCGAACTGCGGTCGTGCGCAGGAGCCAAGCGAGGTTCTCGTACACAACGAACGTGACGCATGTCCCAGGCAAAACTCGCACCAGGTTGGTGCCCAACCCTCGGTAAAATCCGCGAAACCCTTCCTCGGCAAAGGTGCGCTTGATGCAAGCTCGTATTGTGGGGTACAAATGAGCCGTCGCATTGTTCTATTGTCATGCTCAGCCCTGGTTCTTTAATGGGATTCGCATAGTGAGATACCGACCTGTATTCGAGATCGGACTACTTGATACGGGTATGTCAGTGACAGGGCCCAAAGCTTGCTGGCACCTGACATGATCGTATATGAGGTGTTTGACTGTGTGGTGCGCGTCAGAAGGGCTAGACCTCCGCCAGGGAACCTTACCAGTTTGTCGTCAGCTGGCTTGAATTGCTTGCCGGCTTTGGCGAACTGTTTTCTTTTGCGCTCGAACCCCCATTCTTTCATCTTCTCGTATGCCATGAACTGCATTGCACCGTTGCTTACGCCGAAGAGTGCCAATGATGTGCCCCGATATAAACCGCGTATGCCTTCCGTCCGATGAATGGTCTTCAGGCCGTCTCAAGGGTATAAGTCAGCGTCATGATTCACAGATAATATACGGGAGGGAAGTGAAGACTTACCCCAAAGACCTCGGTAAGACTGCGGAGTGTCCGGCCTCGTGGTAAACATCCTCACTTTGACGACCCATATGGGATTTGTCATGACGGCCGTCACGGCACCTGCGGACGCAAACATTAGAATTTCGAGTACAGAAGAGCTTCCAAAGGCTGCGAACTCGCTTCCGCAGAATATAGCAGATAAGAGCCAGAGGAAAGTTTGTAATTCGGATCCCCTCCGGTGGCTCGGTTCTTGAGCATGTTGTAACTTTGCGGCTGTCAGAGACAGTATGCATTTGGTATGGCGGTACTCACAACAAGAAGTACAACCCCCAGCTGGAAGCATTGCCCGTGATGTTGGGGCCCACACCTCTATAGAGGCCTCGCCATCCCTGCTGGGTCTTGATGTCCTTGAGCGACAGCCAAATCTGTTTTCCGAGGCCGCCTCGCGGCTTGTCAGTCGCTACTTGGAATTTGATTTTGAGGAGGTCCAAGGGGTGCATGCACAGCACCGCGACGACACCGGCTCCCAAGCCAGCAAATGCATGGTCCTAGAATGCAGCGAGGCGTGCGGTCGTGAGACACTGTAGTTAAGCACATGGAAACGAGCTGCTTACTATCGCGGGTGTAGGGAAGAAACTGGGAGATTGCTGCGACATGCAAACCCGGTGGGCAGGCTAATGGGATGCAGCGCAGTGGTGGGGAGCGGGCGACATCCAGTTGAGCGTGGCGAGCGACTCGGAAACGAGCGCACAATTTCGCCCCGCGTCATCTGTCGCCAAAAGAGGCAATAGATAAGATAAGATGCGCTCTCTGAGTGGACGGCCCTTCGCGCGAACCGGGGCAGGCCAGTTCCTGTTCCGCGCCAGCTGTCAGCGAAACACACTGACTCGCGTACGGAGTCGCGTCCAGAAAGTGTGTCGGCCAACAACGTTGACGAGGTGTGTCATGTCTTCCATGATGCGAGCAGCACGTCTGTATTCACCCGAATCACAACAACATCATGTCTTGTAGCGTATATCGGCGCGTATGAATATCGAGTCACGCCGCTGATCTGGGTCTGCCAAGTTGGGATTCAGGTGGAGATTATACCTGGTCCTGTCCCTCGGAGAAATCGATGTTGATTCACGCCCAGATAGAGTCGATAGACAGCACATGCTATGCGTGGTGCTCTCTTACATGCTCCGACCGCTCTCGGGTTCTTAAGACGCGCCTTGCGAGCCAATTTACACACCACGTCCGTCCGAGCCATGCCACCACTCACCCCATGGACCCCCAACCGCTACCCCCAGTCTCGTCGCTCGGACCACATTGATGTGTACAAGAGCGACTCCAAGGGCGAAGTCCGCGTCCCCGACCCCTATCAGTGGCTTGAGCAACACTCCGAGGAGACTGAGCAGTGGGTGAACGCCCAAGAAGCGTTCACGCGAGCATACTTGGATCAGAACCCAGAGCGACAAAACCTTGAAGACGAGATCAGGCAAAATGAAAAGTTCGCCAAGGTATGCACTGCCGAGGGTTGGTGGTCGACATTCATACACTGAATTGTCGCCTTAGTTCTCCTCTCCCAGCCTGAAATATGACAACCGTTGGTACTGGTCCTACAATTCTGGCCTGCAGGGCCAGCACGGTGCGTAGTATCTCATTGGCTATCGCGGAGCACTGATGCGGCATTTCTGCTCAGTGATCTTCCGCTCCAAGGATGAGACCCTTCCAGACTTTAATAAAGACATAGGTCCAGGCGGAGAAGTATTCTTCGACGTGAGTACCTGATAGCGTGTCGTGTGCTAATATCTCCGGATTATTGATCTAAGTACGTTCTGTGGGACCCGATAGCCGAATCTTCTAACCACAGATGGGTCGGCGGCAATAGCCGGTACTGCTTTCTCTCGCTCAGGAGAGCTTTGGGCATATGGTATTTCACGTTCCGTGAGTAACCATGTGGTCACTTTGCCACAGCTGCTACAGCTCACGCAATCTAACAGGGAAGTGACTTCTTCACGATATACGTCCGACCGACGTCTGCGCCCTTCGCATCGAAGGAGGGTTCGGACGTGCACCCTGTGCATACCGAGGGCGCGCTGCCAGATGAAATTCGTTTCGTCAAGTTCTCAGCCATCACGTGGACAGCGGACTCGAAAGGATTCTTCTACCAGGTTAGTGCATAGTGTTTATGATGGCGTCTGTTCAGCGACATATCGACTGTGCATCAAGGAGTGGAGAGCGCGAACGTTGATACGTGACATCGTTTAGCGTTTCCCCACGAGAGAATCCCATGGATCTGCAGATGAGGACAAGGCCGGCACGGAAACGGACATGGACAAGAACGCAATGCTGTATTACCACCGTATCGGCACCGCTCAAGGTAGGTGGTCCCACCTGCTACAACACCAGTACTACTCTGTGTTTACCTCAGTGCTCATGCACTCTATCATCTTGTAGCGGAGGACATTCTTGTGGTCAAGGATGACGCGCATCCGGAATGGATGTGGCATGTAGAAGTCTCAGAGGTGGACGGACGTTACTTGATCCTCTCCGTCAGCCGGGACACTGCGAGGGTATGCAGAACTTCCTTCGAGTGCCTCTGCCTCCTTTCTGACAACTCATACGTGGCTCTTCAGAAAAACCTCATGTGGATAGCGGACCTCGAGAAGAACACCATTGACCAAAACATCAATTGGGACAAGCTCGTCGACGACTTCGATGCGGAGTTCAACTAGTATGTCTTTCCCGGGACATTGTGTCGTTCAGAAGATCCGGAGCACTTGCTGATGTCTCAAATCAGCATCGCAAACGACGGCACGAAGTTCTATCTTATTACGAACAAGGATGCACCTCAGTATAAGCTCGTCTCCGTGGATCTCGCTGACCCTCCAGAGAAGCGAGTCTTCCGCGACGTCATCCCCGAGGACAAGGACGCACACCTCGAGGACGTCCGCGCGGTGAACCATGACTATTTTTCGTCTCATACAAGCGCAACGTGTGTGCCCTACCTGTCTTCATTCATGTCATGCTAAATATAATGGATCATACAGGTCGTAGACGAGATCTACGTGTACGACATGTCGGGCAAGCGGCTTTCCCGAGTCGGCGCAGACCTCGTCGGGGCCGCGCGGGTCCGGCCAAGCGCCAGCATTCGTGGTTCTTCGCCCAGCTGATTGGCTTCACGAACCCCGGGATCGTCGCGAAGTACGACTTCACTGAGAAGGACGAGGCGAAGCGCTGGAGCGAGTACAGGAAGACCATCGTCACCGGCCTGAACTCTGACGACTTCGAGGCGAAGCAGGTTTGTAGCCCAGCGAATGTCTCCTTAACTTTGTCGACTGATCTACTACTAGGTTGGTATAAGAGCAAAGACGGTACAAAGGTCCCATGTTTGTTGTCAGGCACAAGGACACAAGTTCGACGGGACAGCACCTGCTTTCCAATACGGTGAGCAAGGCAGTAGTAAGTGTGGTTGTCCAGCGTAATAGCGTATGAATTCCAGGCTACGGCGGCTTTGCCATTGCCGTCTCACCTTCTGGAGCTCATCCATCTTGACCTTCATGCAGAAGTACGGGGTTGTCCTGGCGGTGCCTAATATACGAGGTGGCAGTGAGTTCGGCGAGGACTGGCACCTGGCTGGCACAAGGGAACGCAAGGTCGGTGACTGTCAAAATTCGTTATGCCCTCATGGATGTTAAATGCGTCTGCTCTAGCACAACTGTTTCGACGACTTCATCGCAGCCTCGTGAGTACAAGCATATGTCTATATTAAACTGTCTGACCTAGTATTGAAGGGAATACCTGGTCGAGAACAAGTACGCCGCACGAGGCAAGATTGCGATCAACGGTGGATCAAATGGAGGTGTGTCCCTCCTGGGTGAGTGAGGGTGGCATGTATTCATTTCTTGTAGGTCTCCTCGTGGCCGCTTGCGTGAACCGCGCACCCGAAGGGCTCTTGGGTGCTGCCGTTGCCGAAGTGGGTGTACTTGACCTCCTGAAGGTAAGTTGCAACCCAATTCCGGATATGATACCCGATTATTAATGCCTCAACGCCGTCGGTGTCAGTTTGCCGACTTCACCATCGGTTAGTCGCGACACGAGTCGAGTATCGCATTTCCCTCATTGTTCACCCCGTAGGCCGCGCCTGGACTTCCGACTACGGCGATCCCCATGACCCACACGACTTCGACTTCATTTATCCGCTATCTCCTCTGCACAACGTTCCGAAGGACAAGGTGCTTCCGCCAACAGTGCTGCACACTGCCGACCGTACGTTTTACTTCATGCTGTTGCCTATCTCGCTTACCAGACGATAACAGACGACGACCGAGTGGTGCCATTGCATTCATTCAAGCACGCGGCAACGTTGCAGCATACGCTGCCGAACAACGCGCATCCTCTGCTCATACGCATAGATACGAAGGCGGGACACGGTGCCGGCAAGTCTACCGACAAGAGGTGAGTTGATTTAACCCCATCGTCCTGTCGGTAGTCTGAACGGTCGCAGGATCAAGGAAGCGCGGACCGCCTCGGCTTCATAGCTCAGTCGATGGGACTGGAGGCAAAGCGTGGTTAGCCGTGCACTTAGGTTGCCTGTGGATGTCGTCATGTTAAACAGTTCTGTCTCAGGAAGTACGTTGGATCACCGACTATGAGGTATCGGAGGACACTGCGAGTTTAAATGCGAGGAATTTACGGCTCTTGAGATATTGAAACCCCATTTGTGTACGCTTGAAATGAACGGCTGTGCCTCATATTCTTGCGGGCCATTCAAAGACAGTACAGATACATAAGGTCTACTCACCAGTCACAATGGGAGCTTGTCATCGGTGTGCAATGCACTCTAAAAGCTGCCACAACGATTTGCAACCGGCGGATTGACCCATGATATCAATTTGCGCAGCATATTTCCATCTGGATTTACATCTATGTAGTACAAATCAGGAACAGATGATTTGCGGCTGGTCGTCGAGGAATCGTCGAGGCGGGAGCAAGGCGGGAGTCTCCCCGAGAGCAGGATCTGAGATCGGACGAATAGACGCAGGCGTTGACTTCCAAATGTAGGAATCAAGCGTAACGTGAACTCGTAAGCACGCAAACATCTCCTCGACGGTGCTGACCGGGGCTGCAGTACGTTGTCCATGTATGTTGCAGTGAACCATACTGACCTGTTTCTCTGCATCGCTAGTGCCAATGAGCTTGAGCATCTTACGACTTGCCACACGCGGGTTGTCGCGCCAAAACGTAGTCCACCCCTTCCGCGCCAGACCCATCGCCTCGACATCCCGGCTTGCACACACACCTGCACAGAGCGACAAGAACAAGCAGTCGTCACCCCTTCATTCACGGAATGAGAGGATTCCTTTCCGCGTCGTCAGGGTGGTGCACGAGGAGACCGGCCGTCTGAGCGACGAATGGGTCGCCCTCTCGGACATCCTCCAAAACCTCAAGCGGAAGGAGAATTACGTCGAGCTCGTCGCCCTCAATCCCGATCCCGTTGTAAAGATAATCAAGTCAAGGGATGTCTACCTCAAGATGCGTGCACGGGCGGAGAGGAGGAAGGTGAGGCGAGAGCAGAAGGAGGTGCAGATGACCTGGGCCATCTCCCCAGGAGACCTTGCGCACAAACTGGCGAAGGTCAGGGAGGAGCTGGAGGCGGGGAACAGAGTGGACCTGGTGTATATGTCCAAGAGTGGGCAGCCTAAACCCACACCAGAGCAAGTGGAGGCTCAGGCTGCGGAGACGGTGAAGCTGCTAGAGGACGCAGGCGCGGAATGGAAGCCGCGCACTACGACGAAGACGACTCTCATCATATCCTTCCAAGGTCACAACGAGCCTGGAGCCGCGGCCGACACCGCGGAAAGTCTCAAGGCACAGATGAAGGAAAAAGCGAAGAAGAAATCGGAGCGGCGGCAGAAGGAGTTGATGAGACAGACGAAGTACCAGAAGCCGGAGCAACCATCATCTTCAGCTTCATGATATACATGTACTCATGCCCATCACATTTGCCCTACATATTACATTAGAAACAGTACATCTACTTATTAGCTGCATTCAGACGACGGTGCAACTTAGTCCGACGGCGACGACGAAGAGGCAATCCACGGGTTTTGATAGTGACGAAGGCATGAGGACGGAACCGTGTGCGCTGCGCTGAAGATGTATAAGTGCCACAATTCTGGCGGGTGTTACAGATGCCGTTGAGTCAATGATCTTGTCCCAGTGTCCGATGAAATTGGCACGGAAGCCAGGCGGCACCGGCAGGCCTGCCTTAACGATGTCGCGCACTACCTCCTGGAGGGCGGATGTCCAGCCTTGCCCCTTTACGCCTTCACGCTGGTGCCGGTGCCACGCCGAGCGCAGATAGCTGCGCCAGAAACGCGGAGTCGTACGCCCGGGTCGCGGGGCCGTGTTGAACTGCCGGCCGAAGAGGTCGAGTGCCTCGATGAAGAACCGCTCATCGGGGGTAGGGAAATGTCCCTTCCACTCCCGACGAGGCTTCCGCGTCTTCGCCATGCCAGTAGTGACCGATAGAGCGACAGTCCAGCAGAGACCATGCACCGATGCAGGAGCCCAGCGACGCTCCGTAGACGTCTGCGCCTCTGCGAGTACTTCGGCAAGTGGAGCTTCTGCATGGTGGTCACGAACGCCGCCCATCCAGGAATGACGCCTCTGAACAGTGGCACCCACTTGTCGTCACCCTGCCTGAGAGCCTGGTCCGACGAGGCTTGTTCACGTCGGCCACGAGAGATGGCTCTGTTTGCCTCCTGAGCGTAGCAGCGCATCATCGAGGTGTACGCATGCACAGGAAGACACCAAGGCTCCACGTCCGGAACAAAATTAGGCACCCAACTGGCCTGCTCCGCCTGCTTGGCCAGCAGCCACACCCTCTCAGCGGCACCCGTCTTCTTCGCCTTCGCCAGCGCATTGAGAAGTGCGGAGTATACGTGCGGCCCGTGGCGAACTGCCCGCCTCAGATACCGCTTCCTCAGTCTCGGAGGCAGTGGGCTTCGCCGTCGGCTATCGTCCGTTCTCCCCCAAGTAGGATGGTCCACGATAGCTAGCTCGGGCATCATGCGGAAAAGGACATTTGCGATGACACCGGGCTTCCCGGTCGCAGTGACGTGGGTAACGTACTCAGCAAGCGTGCGTGCGTTGACAGGGACATCGACGGGCGCATTGACGAAAGCCTCTGGGACTTCCCAATCTTCTTCGTCTAGCCGCTGGAGTACTCTCGACTGTCGTGCGCCGGGTGGAGGAGCCGGACTGCTTCTATCACGGCGAAGTGAGCTCGACTGTTGCCGATATGCGGGAACAGTCGGGGGGTCCACGGCGCTGCATTGCGAGACACTTGAACGGCCAACGTTCATAGCGGTGGTTGAGCGGCCTTTGGCATCCCGTCCTAGCAATCCTGGCCAAGGGACAGACGGACGAGACGGCAGAGCTTCCTTCCAAGACGATTGGAACGCTTCTGGATGCGAGTTATGCAGCCAAACATCCTGACCCTTGGTACCAGCCATGTTCGGAGCAGTACTCTCCACCTCACTCGCAGGAGCGGACCACTCGCAGCGCTCTCGAAGGGCGCGCAGAGCAAGGTCCGTTATGTCCTGTCTTCGCGTGAGGGTACCAGCACGGATCAGCGTGTTGTACGTGACGATGGTAGGCTGTATCGGTGGCTTTCGCTTGCAGCACATATGGTCCAGAATGCTGGCAGCGAGCGCAGGCGAGAGTCGATGTCGTAAGGCGTAGAACAGGAGAGCATTGTAGGATCCGATGTCAAGGCGAGGAGGACGGTCCAGCGGCTCGGGCTTCGTGAGGGAGTGTATCAGACGCATAAGCACGCTGTGGAAGTACTGATACGCCTTGACACGGACTGGCTTGTTAGAGCGGTCCAGGATCCAGACGTGGTGATCCGTCTTCGGACAGGAGTAGAGAGAGTGTACCAGAGTGGAGATCCTGTCTGTCGGTAGCTGGCCTGTGTCTAGCAGCATGGCTAGGTTCGCCAGGGCTTGGAGGGCTGGGGCTAAGCGATCGTCGCCGTCCGCTTCAGCGGGCGGCGGCGCTTCTACAGCCTTGTCTATCTCCCGAAGAACACTGTTCATAGTGTCCACTGCGGTGCGCGACAACCGGAATGAGTAGTCTCGTTGTATAGGTACGAATGGGGAGCATCCATCCGGACACAACGGCGTAGAATTCGCATCGACGGCTGCCTGCTCCGCAGAAGCATCACGCGCTTTCTGGACCTCCAAGGACTTGAAGAACAGCACGACCAACAGGGTCCCCATGATGATCTCGCCATGCATGACGAGATGTTTGATCAACTGTTCGTAGCCGTGTTATACTCCTGTCGACGCTGACCCCACATCCGAGCGTGCAGCATGAGTTTGACGGCGGCTCTCGTGCACGTATCAGAAACATCGCTGCTGTGGATTTTGAAGACGTTTTCGCCGTCGGGGGCCTTTTTGCGCAGACCACGCATCGCCGCGCCGGCCAGAAGAATACCGAGGGGCTTGGACGGTGTTTGGGTAAGGGAGTGGATGATAGAATTGAAAGTCGCAGGCCGGATGTGGATACCACAGTCCTGCAGGATTTGAGCGTATGAAGAGGCCCTTTTCCCGAGACCGGCGCGGACGAGACCATGGAGGAAAACATGAGCGGATAGACGGGGAGAGACGGGTTGCCCGAAATCTATGGGCGGTGCTGGTGATGCAGGAGAGCTGGACTTGGAATTGATAAGTTTGTTTCGTACTGATTCGGGGTTGTGGGACTCCAGCAGGGAGTTGATGAGGTAGAGAGCGTCTCCGTACTTGCGGTTCTCCATGGAGAGTCGGACAGCTTGCGCTGAAGCACGAGAGATCTGACCTGCCGTCAACGCCTGTAGGAAGAGGCGAGGCTGCGTCTCCTCGGGTGGAGGCTGATCGACTGCATTGGCGGGTCCATGCGGTGCTGGCCGGTGAGCGAGAGCAGTTGCTCCGCTGGTGAAAGTGGTCGTGAAGAAGGAAGCGGCCTTGTTGCCAAAATGCGGCCTACAAAGTGCACTTCGTCTGAAGCTTGCTGTGCACAGTCCGAGCTGTCGTGAGTGTATTGCAGGGTGACGGTGGGCGACGGTGTGCAGGAAAGCATTGGCCGATGATGTCGACCAATTACATAGCATGTGCCTCGCATTACTGCGGTCCCGCTGTGAGCAACTACATCACGGTCACCGACAACACACATACCAGGTCTACCTGAAGCTCCGATTAGAGAGCAGCGCACTGCAAAGCGGGCACTACTGCAGCGGACAGCGGACGAGGTGGTCGACGCTCTGAACAGGTCGCCGGCGTTTGCCCGGGCCCAACCAGACGGCCCGAGAGCTCAACAGACCGGCCGGCTCGTCTCATTTGTAGGATCCTTTCTCAACCGCTTCTGATCTCACTTAACCATCGCTTTCAATTTTAAAAATGGCACAGTTTCGGACGAAGGAAAAACTGTATGCAAGTAGGTACATAATGTACAGACGGGAGGCACCAGACAATTACTTACGAGTAAATGAGTAAATGGAGGCTATCGTGGGAAACGCTTCAAAGATCATAGCCGTTCCTTCCGGGCGCCTGCCTCTGTGGTAAGTAGGTCGTCGACGGCAGCGTCACTGAGCGGGACAGGCCTAGTTTTTGTCAGTAAACGAAGTTGGTGAAAGCTAAACATGAGCTACCATCACGGAGGAGGACATCGCAGAAAGCAACATCGAGGTGAGAATAGCAGGACTACACCTGAGTGGCCCATTTCAACTTCAACTTGCACACGTTCTCAGGTGCAGACGACTACGACAGTCATGGTCGGCGCGAGACTTTTGACACCCCAGAGCAAAAACTGAGGAAGAGTATCATCAACCTCGGCGAGGTGGTGAGTGCGACGAATCCAGCTATAATTTTCACTGGGAACGAGTCTCCGAACATCTTCGTGCGATAGGATCCTGTCCAAGAACTACCACGGCTTGCGAGCGATATACGTGCTGCAAATGATGCTGCTACAGCCGCAGGCGGGCCTGCTATACCTGCCATCTCAGAGGGGTTTCGGATAGGGTACGTCTCGCGCGTATCTACAAGGTTCATTCGCACTGACCTCGTTTCCCAGTGTCACCGAACAACCGTTCAAGATCCCGTATTATGCTGCCTTGCTCCGCCTACTTCATGACCAGCCAGAAGATGCTGAAGAGAACCCTCCAGCTGAAGCATCACCGCCGCTGGGCAAACAGTCCTGGAGGATTCTGGAAGGGTTCCAAGCCTTCTTGGACAAGCTAGCCTGGCGCGAAATCAGGTTATGCGTACGTGTCTTCGGAGACCATGCATGAAAGAGTCTCAAATCTCGCAGATTCAATTCTTCGCGCACTGCACAATGGCAGGCCTCGTTTCATCACAACATGTTCGAGTTACTCCGGTCCTTCACCGCGGTGTTGCAAGAGTTCGGAGTGTCTCATGGGCGAGCCATGAAAGCAGCTTTGTGCGCGGCGGAGGGGCTCATGATCGTGCGTATCCGTGGAGTACATACCAGTGGCGCATATATTGACATGCTCGTATAGGCTGGCCCGATCGTGTCGAAGTCTGGCGCAGACGCGACAGAAATCATTGCTGCCATTCGCGACTATTCAGATTCCGTGACCGGCTCGAAAACACTGGTACAACCCATCGTGAGGCTGCATGAGCAGTCCCCAATAGTCGAGCACACAGACGAGGTATGTGTACTGATCGTCGGGCGTGGTAGAATCTAACCGCTTGTCAGCTCCTCGATTCGGCTCTCGCCGCCCTCAGCGCGTTGAGGGAGGGAAATTTCGCAGAGACCGCTAACAGTTTTGTACAGCCATATGTGGACTTCCCCGAATTTACTCCGGCGCCGTTCGAGCTGCCATCCGTTTTGGTGGCCCCTGAGGTCATTGAGCTGGATGGTTTGACAACTGAAGCCGGTGAAGATGCGCAGGTCAAGAAGGAGGAGTGGCCGGCCTATTTTGTACGGTTGTTCGACAACGACGTATGTCGTCTTCGCCTATCCAGTTTCCATCCACTGATATCTGATAAACAGGTTACACCTGACCCTACGACACCGAGCGGTTATGCTATCCGGGCAGCCATACTGGACATCCTGGACGTCTTCGAGGTCAACCGCAAGGAGTGTGCCCGGCTGCTTTTGGAGTACCCCAAGTGGACCCTTCACGGAACTTTCAAGCCCAGACCTGGTGCACCAGAGCAAGAGCCAGTGACTGAGAAGAACTGGCAACTCGAGAACACAATCATCGAGGTGCGTCTTCCCTACGTCCACAATTCCAGCGATAATTGTTGTCCAGATCACGCTGGGTTCGGTCTTCCTTTTGCCCGAGTCGACGTACAAGCCGGTTTACTACATCGCTCTCATCACGGAGATTGTAAGCTGTCGCCTCAAACGTTGGTCCGGCTGTTGGCAAGTCAATACGGAAGCTCTACACACTCCTGTCGGACGGCCTAGACGTCGAAGTCGCGCATCGGTTTGCTGATTGGTTCTCGGTCCACATGAGCAACTTCGGTTCGCTGGGTTGGAAGGAATGGTGAGCCTCCCATTGCCACCGTCAGAGCGAATGCTGATGGTCTGCACGACCAGGGTACCGGACATCGCCCTTTCTCTGAGGCATCCTAAACGACGCTTCGTGAGGAAGGCACTCGAGTATGAGATTCGGCTCTCGTACTACGACAGGATTCTTAAGACCTACCCGAAGCGATGCAAAACCCGGAAACCCATGCATGCCAGAGGAATCACCTGGTCCTGACTACGACTATGACGACCCCTGTAAGTCGAAAAGTCGTTGCATTCGTCGTCCGTCTGCTCACTGCTTGTATGCAGCAAAACCGTATCACGATGCAGCGCAGTCCCTTCTGACCCTCTTGCGTGGCCGCACGAAGGCAGAAGATGTCGTCTCACACCTCGACCCTCTCAAGAACAGCATCTCCGAGACGGCGGAGGGCGACGTGAACGTTAGCTCCGTCGTCCGTTCTATCGCCGTGCAGTCGTTGCTGCACATTGGCAACCGCTCGTTCTCCCATTTCCTCAACGCCATCGAGCGGTACCTCCCGCTCCTCCGTAATATTGCATCTGGCGGAGGTGCGGGTGCGACCGGCAGCTCGAACACGGAAGCGCGTATGGACATCCTGAGCGCCGTCGCGAACTACTGGAAGCGCGTCAGAAACATGATTGTGATCGTCTTTGACAACTGATGCAGTACCAAATTGTCGATCCGACGGATGTGGTCACTTGGACGTTTGCGTATGGTGGGGCGCTGACTGGTGCCGTCGGCAAGTCGTCTTTCGACGCGTTCCAGTGGGGCGTGCTCAAGGGTGCGCTGGACAAGGCAATGGTCGAGTCGCTATTGCGCGCAAAAGGTCACGGCGTTGAGGAAGGAGGCTGATGAAACGTAGCAAGAGCGATAGCCACAGAAGGCGGTGACATGGAGGTCGACGCCGAGGCGAAGCCCGGTAAGCTTAGCGCACATTTTTGCTTCATGCACATACTCATGTCAGCGTAGACGTCTTGCACGTCGCAGAGTCGCCTGCACAGACCACCGCTCTCAAGGCATTCGCTACGCTGACGCGGGAACAGAAAGCGGCTCTGTCGCGTACCCTGGATGGCTTCGTTGGCTACCTGGTCGCCGGAGACCATGCCAATCCCACAGCAGCGGAAGTCATCACAGAAAAATCATGGCACAACCGCGTCAACTGGAATGAAGTGCAATGGGAGACCTGGGAGACTTGGTGCTGGTTCCGTCACTTCTGCAGAGCGGTAAGTCGCAGCCATCCTGACGACCTTGTTGACTCCAGCTGACATCTTCTGGTATAGTACTCGCCCTATCTACGCAACTATACACAGTCGCTGGAAGAGGCGTCCATGACAAAAGTCGGCCCTTCTGATCCGGCCGTGGATTTGTTCAAGAAAACTTGGAACATCGCCACCGGGCAGGAGGTGTAACGTTGCACTGTTCCGTCTATACTTATTCCTGAGTGCTGAAGGCTGTATACTGTTTGCTATTGTAATGATTCATTGTCGCCGTTGCTGCACTTGGTGTACTTGTCAATGTCGAGGTCACAGCCGTCATCTATCTGTTACTTATCTCTTGCGGACTGCCCGAAGACAGTTGTTCCACAACAACGGCTTGGTACAAGACCACTGAAACGATGCGCGCGCAAGGATGTCTTCGCTTCAAGAGTCACTCCGAAGACGCGAAGAGAAATCGCCATCGCTCTCATGGTCAAACTTAGACACACTACGTTGAAAACGACCTCACATACGATTTCAGGCATGGATGATGAATGTCTTTATTTTACTCTGGTTTGTACTTTACCGGTATATGTGTGTGAATCTGGATGCAAAGAGATCGTGCGATGTCCTGGCAAAGAGACGGCAATATGTAATATGTGCAGCCATCAGCCCATGCTAAGAGAGCGTCTGTCTATGAGGGTAACGAGACGATGCGAGTTACTACATTAGATCGTGATAAATGTAAAGGGGGCGGAGGCGGAGAAGAGAAGGAACACCTCAGCCACTCTATGCAGCGACGCGCGACGGATTGCGGGCGAGCGTCGCACCCGCACGCTGAGCTTGGATACTGCTAAAGCGCTGGAGCTCCTCCGGCTTGACAGAGATCTTCTGGCCAAGGCCGACGCGGCGCGCCGCACGCTTGATGAACGACACGCGGTTGGAGTAGAGGGACTCGTTGACCGAGGCGGCACGAGAGCGAGTGCGCGAGATGCTGATGTTAGTCTCGCCGCCGCTCGCGGCCAGCTCAGCCTCGCGACGCTGGCGCAGAGACTTGATGATCGTCGCCTTCATCGCGAACTTGATCCAGTCCAGAGGGACGAACCAAACGATGTCCTTTAAAAAAATGAGCGAACGTCGACGGCAATAGATGTGACTAGACTTACCCAGATCCAGACGATGCCAACCCAGCCACCAGAGATACCATGGATATCAGTGAAGCCCCAGTCGGCGTACACCGCGATGATCGTCGACACGAGCTGCGCAATGCAGAACGCGCAGAACAAAGCTGCCGAGGGACGCTCCATGAAGAAGAAGCTGTGCGACCGAGTGACGAAGATGAGCGCCTGCGAGATGATGGCAACCTGGAGGTAGACCACCGAGTGCAGGATACGATCGTTATGGTTCGACGCAATCGTAGCACCACCCTCGAACAGAACACCGAACTTGTCGTAGAAGAACGTCGTCTTGATGCAAATGGCAACAAGTGCGATGCTGTAGTTGAAGGGATGTCAGTATACGATAAGCGCGTACAATAGCGAGGACGTACGTAGACAGGTGAGGTACAAGCCGTAGGCCACGGCGTACGAGAAGATCTCGGCCAAGTCCCAGCTGTCAGGCGTGCTCGAGGGCAGGACACGGTCGACCGACAGGGTCATGATGGTACCATCGTTGAGGAGGGCAATGATCAGAACCATGAACGGCGGGAAGTCGAACTTGAACGCGAAGGCCAGGATGGCGAAGCAGACGACAATACGGATGGTGACAGCGCAAGCGTAGATCGAGTAGTTGCGCATACGCTGGAAAATGATACGCGAACCGCGGATGGCGTGGACGATGGTGGAAAGACCGGGCTCCGTCAGGACGATGTCGGCAGCGCCGCGAGCGGCGTCGGTGGCACCCTCGACAGCGATACCGACGTTAGCACGGGATAGAGCGGGAGCGTCGTTTGCACCGTCACCAGTCATCGCGACCAAGTGACCGAGGCCCTGAAGACGCTTGACAATCTCGTACTTGTGCTCGGGGAAGACACCAGCGAACCCATCGGCGTCAGGATCATCTCGTCGAGAGAAGCATGCTTGCCGCCAGCCTCGGGACCGTCCTTGAGCACCTTAGCGGGGTACATGTGGTCGCCGAGACCAAGACGACGACCCGTCTCCTTCGCGATAGCGAGCTGATCACCGGTGACCATCTTGACCTTGACACCGAGAGCCTGCGCGTCGTCGATGGTCTGCTTGGTGTCCGAGCGGGGAGGGTCGAAGATGGGGAGAAGGCCAATGAGCTCGAAACCATTGCCCTCAGCCTCGAAGTTGTTGCCCTCAACCTCCTCGTAGGCAACCGCGAGGGCGCGCAGACCACGCGCGGCGAACTCCTCGACGTCGGCCTCGAGTTTGTTCTCCTGTTCCTCGGTCTTGTTGCGCGTGCAAAGCTCGATGATGATTCCGGTCATGCCCTTGGTGACACGCTTGAGCTTGCCAGAGCTCTCCTCCCGGTAGGTGATCTCCGTGCGCTTGTCGACGGGGTTGAAAGGCTTGAAGTCGAGCAGCTTGATACCAACACGGGCGCGAGAGGTCTCGCCGAGGGCTCCAACGACGCAAGTGTCGATCGCATCCTGGTTCTCGGTACGCGAAGCGTAGGCAGCGAGGAGGATGACATCTTCGGCGGAGAAGGCACCGTAGGTGCGGACAGTCTCGCGATCGATAGTGAGCTTGTTGGTGGTGAGCGTACCGGTCTTGTCGGAGCACAGGATGGTGACGGCGGCAAGCTCTTCGATGGCCGTGATACGTGTGACGATAGCCTTGTACTTCGCGAGCTGCTGGGCACCGACGGCGAGTGTCACGGACAAGACGGTGGGCATGGCAATGGGGATACCGCCGATCAAGAGCACCAGGATGTTGTTCAAGCCGCGACGGTAATGGTAGCGGAACCCAGCGTACAAGCAGAAGATCTCCGCAATGACGAAGATTCCGATGGCGACCAAACAGAAAGTCCCGATCTGGGCAAGGATCTTCTGCAAGTGACCAGTGGTGTCGTCGTCCTGACCGACGAGCGACGCAGCGCGACCGAAGAACGTGTTTGCACCGGTAGAGATGACCACGCCCTCAGCCTCACCTTGCTTGCAGGTAGAGCCACTGGGAACACATGTCAGCGTCGAGCGATGACAGTTTGAAGGCATAACTTACGAGAAACACTGGTCACCAGCATTCTTGCTCTGAGGCAGAGACTCGCCAGTCAGCGCAGCCTGGTCAATGGAGACGTTGATAGCCTCCGTGAGACGGCAGTCGGCCGGAACGATGTCACCGATTTTGAAAGAGACCATGTCACCGGGAACGAGATCGGCGGACTCGATCTCCTTCCACTGACCGTCACGCCTGACCTTCGCCTTGGGGGCGAGCGAATCCATGAGTGCCTTGACAGCGTTACCCGCATTGCGCTCCTCGTAGAAACCGATACCGGAGTTGATGAGCAGGAGGAGGACGATACCGACGAAATCTTCCCAATCCGGAGGCTGACCCTCGCCGTTCGAGAGGGCGATAGCTACCAGAGCGGCAGCCTCCATAACCCAAGAGAGAGGGTTCCACATGAAACTCAGGAACTATAAACCGCATGAGAAACAGTGCTACAGTCACGCGACAATGAAATACATACCTGAAGAAAAGCGTTCTGCTCTTCAGACTCGAGCCTGTTGGGACCGAACAGCTCGAGACGGCGGTGAGCCTCATCCGCGGTCAAACCGTTGTCGTCACACTGGAGGAGCTTGAACA
Source organism: Fomitopsis serialis (assembly GCF_022376445.1). Classification (NCBI taxonomy): domain Eukaryota; kingdom Fungi; phylum Basidiomycota; class Agaricomycetes; order Polyporales; family Fomitopsidaceae; genus Fomitopsis; species Fomitopsis serialis. The sequence continues at coordinate 1,736,144 of NW_025954961.1, forward strand.
CGTCCTCAACGACGATGGTCTCGAGGTCAACCTTCTCCTTGTCGTACAAGTCCTCAGCACGGAGCTGAATCTCAGACATGTCGACCTTGGCATCTGCAGGCCAATGAGTAAACGCGCATGTACGCAGGCAAAAAAAAATCTACACGTACGAGTCGCCTCTTCCTGTTCATGTCCGAAATCCTTGTACTCCCTCTTTCTCTTCTCAGGCTGCTCGGCGGGAGGACCGGGCTGCTTGGTGGCGACTTCACCGACCTTTTCGTCGTTGGCCGACATGATGATGACCAGGCGGGAGGGAGGGGCGGGGAGGAACGCGGGACGCGGCGGCGACTAACTGCGCTTGGAGCGAGACAGACGACAGCAGGAGAGGGTGGTGGGGGACGGGGGGAAAGGGGTTAAAAGAATGACGGTCGGTCGGACACGTATATATACGTGCGCAGGGGGGGCGCACTGTTGGTTGAGAGCAGAACCGGTCAGAACGCTCTGCCAGAACCCGGCAAGCCTCGGGCGGCTGCCGGTGCGGCTGACTGCCGGATAAGGCAAGGATCGGCCGCAACGCCCGATAGGATCGCCAGTTCCCCCGCGACCGCGTCTGCCAGATTATCGGTCAGGCTCGGCATGCCGGCACCGACCGTCGCTTCGCTGTCCCGCCCGGCGTCGGTCGCGTCGCTGCCGTCCCCGAGGCTGCCTCGACCGCGTGCCGCCGTCGTTGACCCGTCTCCCGCCGGCGACCGCCCGCTGTGCTGTGTCCGGCACTCACATACCCGTCTCCGCTGCCCGCCACCCGCCGCTCGCCGTCGTCTGCAGCCGCCGCGCTCTTCCTTGCCGCCAGATCGGCTGCGCCGCTACCACCGCGCCGAGCCGCCGTGTGGCTGCCCTCCATTGGCTAAACACTGCACGCCGCCTCTTGGCTTGCTGCTCGTCACGATCAGCATGTTATCCCCGTCAGCTGGGCGCGCGGGAAGCCGCTCTTGCATACCGACAGTCGATACCAAGTCCAGACCAAGTCGGTACTGTGCTGTGGCGGCCGTGAATTCGCGGAATGTAGACGAGATTTTGTAGATACAGGGATGCACCCCACCGGATGCCAAGGAAGCCGGTTTGTGTACATGCGCCGCTCGCGTCAGGCTTGTCGGACGGGCACCCAACGAGCGACACCCAATCAGACTCAGCGCACATGTATGCTAGTACCGGTACTCCAGGGACAACGCCCAATCCGAGGCAGTCGACGCCACCTCCGCCCTGCAGCACTCTCAACCTCAATTTGCTGCAATCGATCCCGGACCTGTCTGTCATTCCCGCTTTGTCCTGTCCGACGCCGTCCGCATTGAACGCCCCTGGCCTTGTCCTGAACCTATCGAATAACCCATCGTGCCCGCAAACACCAGCGCTGCACCCGCCCACATAAGCACGGCCCTCCCGCCTGCCACATCTTGTCCCGCCCCGCGAAAGAGCAACACACTGATCAGGAGAGACACCGCTTTGCGAACCACCAAGACAAGTGTGACCGTGAGCGAGGATACGCGTGCTGTAAGCCGATGCACGCCTGCCACACACAACAGTTGGGTCAACGTGTTCAGGACCAGTGGGACATACGCCTCCGGGATCAACAATTCGCCGTCGTCACGATGAGCGGAAGCTGGCAAGGCGGCCGCCAACGCACTGCGGACCGCACTGGGAAGCGGAACGCTGTACTTGGGACCCGCGCCCAGCGCATGAAACTGCGCCTGCAGGTCTCTCCGGGCGAAGAAGAACAGCGGCATGGACAGGAAATGCAAGTAGAACAGCGCCTCCTGCCACGGTGGAACCTCCTTCTCTTCCTTGCCCGGACCGGGAACATCCCGAGGCTGCTTCCTCTCCGTCTTCACGTCGGGACCATCCCTGACACTTCGGTCCGCCTCGGGTCCATCCCTGCTTTGAGCCTTGGCACCCATACGGTTCTCCTTCCTCCCGTACTGTGCATACGTCCTGTCCTGTACCACTCCGAGCAAGCCACTCAGGAAGAGCGCTAGCGTGAGTATCCCGACGCCGGTAGCGTATAATGACGGATCTGTCCCGGTCATCGAGGTGCCCGGACCCGATCGCTTCGGTGCAGCCGCGGAAACGGTAGTCAAAATCACTCCGAGGGAGACGACTGCGACAGAGGCTAACTGTATGACGTTGTACCTACCTTCTTCTGAGGATTTGTTTATACGAGTGCGATCATTGGACGGCTTACCTGCGACCCACGACCAGCCAGTTTAGCAGCAGACTGGCGATCAATCCCCCACTTCGGAAGATGATGTGTACAGGCATCGGGATGGCATACGCGAACGCCGCGTTGTTCAGCAGGAGGTGAACGAACAGCGAGACTGCAGCATATACGGCGCGATCGGAACTCGTCGTTTCGCAGAGTTACATGAGGAATGGGAGTGCGGCGGAAGACACGAAGCGGGGTAGGAAGATGAGAGTAATAGTGGCGAATTGCGCGAAGGTGATCAAGTTGCCAGAGTGTGTATGGTGGGTCGTCAGTTGCTCGAGGGTAAGTGCATTACTAGGAGTCAACCGTTCGTGAGATGTAAAGACATAGCCGACTAGCAGAAGAAGGCGCACCTGCAGCATCCGCCGAATATGAGAGCCAAAATGGACACCCACTCCGAGAGAACTGTGAGGGAAAGTCCCTGCAAAACGTCCGAGCTCTGTGCATCCATCTCAATGGTTGATGCTCGGACGGCTAGAGATTTCAGAGGCCACAAGGCCGCAAAGCACACTCTTGAAGGAGTGCGTGGTGGGGGTCGCTACGACACGCGCATCGCGCCAGGGGCAGGAGGTCACTTCACGACAGTGGCAACGTGTATGGTTGCGATTGGGTGCGCTGACTGAGCGCGCTGAGTCTCAGCATGAGAACTGAATCGCCTAGGCTCGTAGAGATAACTCGACTACAGACGATCGCCCTCTTCGCCTGTCTTTCGTCGCGAGCTTTGGCTATGAGACGAGACAGGGTGTGAGAAGCTGGAGAGACAAATCTGGATCACGATCGTGGGATCGGGCGCCCCGACGCGTGATGTCACGCGTCTCATGGACTGGCCTCCGGACGGACCGACGGGCAGCACCAAACGACTCGGAACTTGGGCATGCAAAACATCATGTTCCGAGCATATAAGTATGCCATGCATATATGCAGGGGTGATACATAACAGTACATACATGCGCCGAGAGTAATCATGTCGTAGTGAACAGACGCCCTCACCGGATTCCGCTGCCGTCGGACACCCTCCAGTTAACCCGACACACACGACAGAACGAGACAGATGAACACGAGTATGGTGAGTGTTGCATAGTTCGTCCAGAAACCCCCATGCCTTCGTAGTGGCCGTCGTTTCTCTATCCAGGTCAAGTCGGGACGAATCTGCCGCCACAGTCAAGCGCGTCGACAGCATCCGGCCTATCCACAGGGTCCTTTCGTGTCATGCGATCAACCAAGGGTACAAGAACTCGACATTGGTGTATTTCTGTGAAACCTGGTGAACATGAGAATAGTAGAGTAGAACAGAATGACGGACCTGGAGGATGCGCTTGCGGAAACGTTTCCGATCAAGAACACGTCGAGCTTGAACGGATCGTATGGAACCTTGTGTCCACTTGAGAGCTCTGGCGGGGCCCGATCACGCCCTTCGTTTCCCAGGACCAAGGCTCCTCGTTTGTCCGAGGGAGTGTATACGGACAAGCCAAAGTCGATGAAGTAGTACTTGACTGAGTTACCTGTACTCAGACTCCGGCACGGTGCGACACGAGGACTACTTGGTACACATGATGGCTTGTAGAGGCGGTTGCCACGAGGGGAGACTGTGTGCGTGCCCATCATAAGGTTCGCATACGAGCAATCCCTGCATCGATACTAAGCTTGGGTCCAAGATTCAGAGCGGTCTACTCACCTGTGCGCCACACCGTATTTGTGCAGGAAAGCGAGTCCCTAAGGGCGACGTGTGGACCTAACTCGTGCAACGGCGATCAAACTCACCTCGAGTAGCTGGTTGACAAACTCCACCACATCGCCAACGACATCCACCGGGGGATCGTCGATATGTCGAAGAAAGGGCATCACGAGATACGAGATGTACTCATTGTCTTCGTCCTGGAACGTGTCGAGGATTGGAACGACATGATTTGCAGGGTCGTCACGGAGTGGTGCTGACGAGAACGTGCAGACAATGCGCGACTCGTCGGTGGCAGTGACAACCCGTTTGATGCACACTTGCACACCGTCGGACAGTCGAATGGCGCCCATGATGTGCTCCCGAGCCTGGAGCTTCAGAATCAGCATAGGGCGACGCTCAACATGGAGCATGATTCGAGGACTTACATACATCGGTGATGTGTCTTCAGACTCGAGGCGATCATGGTGACTTGAATCTCTCGAAGGCGGCACCCAACCTGGTCGATACCGAGCGCGAAGCCTATAGCCTCTGCGCTCGAGAAAGTCATAGCGGTCTACCCAGTATAGTTCCCATCGTCTGAGCAGTCCTGCGGTAACAACACCGGTGCCACAGTACCCAGGCTCTGTCGATGCCTTGTCCGAAAGCGATGATCCTGCTTGGGTCTCGAGAATGGTGGACATAGTGGATCCAGAGGGGGAATTCGCCAGGCCAGCAGAGTTGACGTACCACATATCTCCCTATTGTATTGTCCATCTATTGTGTGTCGAGCGGCGATGAACAAGAACAAGAGATGCATGGCAACAATCATTAGCCAGGACAGGACCAAGCGAATGACACCAATGGACTCGGGATTGATTTGGCGACTCGGAGGCAGCGGCCTATAGGAAAGAGAACCGGAACCCGCCACAGTGTGCATTAGCCCTCGTAAGAAGTGAGTAAAGGTCAGATCTCACAGCGAGAACAATGACAGACGAGCTAGCCTCAGCTCCAGCGCTCCCTCCAGCCGGACTTGGTGGCGAACTTGAAGCTCTGAAGCGCCCGGAGTTCAATAACTCGAAACCCGGCTTCTCTCGGCCCGAAACTCCGGGAACACACCGGCAAGTCCAACTCAAGTCGGTCAAGAAACATCGGCACACATAGACGAACACATAGATCCTATTAACCATGCAGAGGGCCGCGCAACGATGACCCAGTCGCAGGCACGCACTACTACGCTAATCTACGTAATGGGATGTCCGTACTATTATGATAGGGTGGGGTGGTAGGGTGAGATGGGGTAGGGGGATGACGGTGTAGGTAGGGATAGGCTGTGTCCGTGCACAAACGGCTAGTAGGCGAGAATAGCGCACTGCAAGGGAAGAGAATGGGAGTAGTTTGTCCGGCAAATACAAAAAGGTCCAGGGCGCACAGAACACGAAATCCAAAACTCAAAAGGAAAGGAAGTGTCCAAGAATGGTTCAAAAAAGAGAGGTGGGTAGAAAAAAAGGAGCGCGTGAGTGTTCGTTCGTTGGGGATCGTCTCGTGTGTAGATCGTCGTCGTCTTGCAATAAGAGGTGCTCATGCGGCCTGCGCCTGCGTACGGAAGAGCGCTGACTTGGAGTGCGCAAGGCGGCGGAAGGCGCTGCTGACGCCGTGAGGTTCCACAGCGTCACCGTGCTCGGCGCCGTCCTTTTCCTTCTCCTTGTCGCTGCTTTTGTTCGAGGTGCCGAACATCCTGCTGAGGAAGTTTCCGCCGGTCGAGGGGCCCATGTCAGAGACGTTCCGAGCCATAGCCGGCAAGGTGGCACTTGGCGTTAAGGAAGCCTGACTCTGGTGCACATTGGCATAGGTAACCGATCGGAGTCCACGGCCCATGCCCATCTTGAAGTCGATAGTGGGGGCGCCGGACGCAGTAGGCGATGGAGATGACGCGCACGAGGACGTCCGCGACGATCCCTCGGAATCACCTCTGCCAAGGCCTGACGGCTTCTTGCCCTCCGTGGCATCAGATCTGATGGTGGACGTAGAAGCTGTAGATGTCTTCCTGCCTTGCCTCTTGAACGCACGAGTGGGGACGGGTTGCAAGACGAACTTCCTGTCAACTGCCTCGGTCGGCAAAGCATCCTTGATCTGGACGTTGTCGAGCTCGCCGTCGGAAGGGGACAGAGCAGGAGAACTAGCCGCAGAAGAGCCACTGTCGGAAGTGAGTGAGCCTGCCTCGGAGTCACCGCTAGTGCTGCTAGCATCGGAGCCACTTGACAGCTCGCGAGTAATCGGTCGTGGCTGGGGGCTGGCCGATGACCCAGATGCGCCAAGGTACTGAGAGGAGATGCGCTTCATGAGACGCTGGACACCAGACAGAGAACCAGCAGGCGACGGGAGTGGAGACAACCTAGCATCGTGAGGCGGAGTCGGTGGCATCTGAGCTTGCACCCGGGCCTTGGCACGGCTCACAGCAGTAGCACGAGCCTCCTTGGCAGCAGCAGAGCAGTTGGGCATGAACGGAGCAAACCGCTGGATAGCCTCAGCTTCGTCGAAACGCAGGTCATAGTCCAAGAGGTACAAGAGCTGCTTCTCCATCAGGTTGATTTCGGCAAGGTCAAACAGGGTAGCATAGATGCCCCAGCACTTGTTCTTGGGTGACGAGTCGTTGAGGTACTTGGCTGCGACAATGAGGGTCGCCAAGAAGACACGATGCCTTGTGCATGGCATACCTAGTAGTGGTGAGCAACGGGGGTTTGCAGAACGACGAGAAGCACCTACCCTTGGCCATCTTGGGCAGCTTCGACCGCAGCCGCTCAAGGTAGACCAACGTAGTGAGGAGAGTAGGCACCTGCACATGAGAGGATTGTACGATCATGATGATGAAGTCCTCGAGCGACGGCAGGTTGTCCGACGACTGGGGGGCATCATCGAACGTCGCCTTTTGGGGCGTGTGCGGAGGAGTGGGGAGCGCTGCAGCCTGAGGATCCTCGCCCAGCCTAATGACGCGAGTAGTCTGCAGGGCGATGTAGCGGATCATGTCGTACGTGACCGGCTGGCGCATGAGGTCGACGAAAGCCGGGTCGTGGCATGAGCGGGGCAAGAGCGAGGCTGGGTGACGACGATCTAGAGACATGTTTATGAGGGAGAGTGGGGTATTGGAATGGTGGGTGCCCGTCGAGGGACAAAGCAGGAAGAAATAAAGAAGAAACGAACAGGCGCAGGGGAGGGCGGCGGCGACGGCGGGGCTCTTATACTCGAACCACCGATCGTCGACGAGGACAAACAAACAGCGGTGACGCGCTCGGGACCCGCCGGTGACAGCGTGAAGATCGAAAGCAAAGAGGTCTGCAAGCAGAGTTAGACAAAGGCGAGCGATGCGCAAAATCTCCTGCGGCGGCGGTGCGCAGGCTTACATACCCTCCAGGCGTTGTGGTGCGGACTGGGCGGTACGCTGCCGCCAAACCCAGGCCAGAGGCTGGCACACGGACACCGGCAGCATCGCGTCCCCGCCCGCCACAGCGCGCCGCCCGACCGCCGCCGGACAGCAATCACGTGGCATAGTGAGCCCGTGAACGACGCTTTCTTCAGTCTCAGTCTCGAGAGAATACATCACAAGTCGTGAGATACATGAAGGAGAGCGCAGGGACATGCAAACACCGACAGTAAATCAGAGTACCTTCACATACGCAGCAGGCACGAGACCTCTCCTGCCGTCCATTTCGCCCGTCCACCTGTTGCACGGTCAGCGCAAGTCCACAGTGTAGTCAGGTAGCGCATACCAATCGTCCGATGTCTTTTCGACAATGAGCACCCTGTCGCCCTCCTCCAGAGGTAGATCGCCAGGGTCCTAAACAGACGTCAGCATCCAGTCAGGAAAGCACAAGCGTTGAACATATACGTCGCTGGTATAGTCATACAGTGCTTCTGCCCATTCACCCTCAGGCTCCGGTTCTGGGACTCGAGGACGAGGCGGAGGTGGGGGCGGAGGAGACGGGGTGTTCGCCGCATTGGACGCAGTGGAATCAACTCGCCTAACCGGCGGCGGCGCGAAGTTGGCCCTTCTAGAGGAGAAGGCCGAAGGGGTCGGGGAGCCACCTGCGGGGGCGTTGCATGCTTGCTCGCAGTAGAGTTGCGCAAAGAAGAGAACATGGCCTTCCCAGAGGAGATGTCTACATCGCCGAATCTCTGCGCGACGTGGATGCGTTCAGCGCAATCCTTGCAGTCGAATCGAATGGTGCTCACCTTATCTTGAACAAGCTTACTCGTGGACGAATCGGGCTCCTCAGAAGTTGAACTCGGTACTCGGCGAGGAGGTGGTCGAGGCAACGGAGGCCCAGACGCGCCAAACGCGGCTGCAGCGGCGGCTACCCTACCTACTGAGGCCGACACATCTGGCGTAGATGCCTGTTAGGATGGGACGAGTTCGTTGAATGAGCAGCTTTGGATGCTTGTAGAAGTCGAGACTCACCGAAGACGCACTGGCATCCGGCCGCGGTGGAGGCATAGACTTCCTGAAACCACTAACGGCAGACGCAGCATCCTGAGGGGTCGTCTTGCTGAAGGCACTATGCAGAGCCGACGCAGCCGACGCTTTGACTACATCTGGGGACGCCTGTCCCGGCCTATTCAGGAGGTCCGGGCGCGAGGAGAAGTACCTGCGACAAGGGAGATTCAAGTTTGAAGCAAGGAGAAGTTGCCACAACGCGCTCAGATTGATGGACCGATCACGCAGGGAGGCAACGCAGCACTCAACTCGTCCAGCAGAGAGAAGAACGCGTCCTTCTCGCGGTTGTTCAGGTTCGAGAATGCCATGCTTGCGTCGGATGGTCGTCTTCGGACGACGAGGGGTCGTGAGAGAGAATGGTGGTCGACGCAGACGAGGGCGTATCATACAGACGAGTATAATAGTGGGCTCGAACGGGATCAGCTCAAGTCATGTCACAGTGACATCGCCTCCGACTCGGCGAACAAAGTCGCACAGGACCACTGTATCACAAGGGGAGTCATCCACGAGGAGACAGTATTTTGTTTGCATGCAGGCTGTCCAGCATCACTGTCAATGGACACCTTGACGTTCGTGAGTGCCGTGTTGAATTGAGTGTCGGACGGAGCAGGCTACGGATGTACAACAGATAGGTATCAATAACAATGCGACAGCGATCAGCCTTTCCCTACGATACAGATATTATACCGGAACGACTGCATATCAGAACATATCGAATGTAGTAGACAAGAGGAGGGAGGCGAGGGGGAGGGAGGGGGACATGTATGTTACGATGTGCACGAGTCCCGGACGGGGATATACGCCCAAGCAGCACGGAAAGAACTTCGACAAGAACGCGAGAGCAGCTAAAGAGAGAGATCCAGATATCAACATCAGTACGACCGCGTCCGTCCCATCAGCCTCGGGGCTACTGCCCCCAATTAAATATATCCCCAAAGTCGTTCAGCCCGCCCTGGTCCACTTGCGGGCTGTTTTGTGCCATCGCCTGGCCCGGCGCCGGCGTCGCAGACATCTGGCGCGGCGTCATGGAGCGGTCGGAATGATGTTGGCTCGCACCTGGTGATGGTGCGACGAACGGGAACTGCCCCGTGCCTAGCCCGTTGGCATTCTGGTGCCACTGATTCTGGCCACCCGCACCTGGCTGGGGCACGCCACCCATCCCTCCTTGCACCCCGCCACCAAAGCCGCCTCCCGGTCCTGCGCTGTTCGGTGGCGACATCCCGTACGAGCTGTGCCCCTGGCCCATCGGCGACATCTGCTGCTGCACGTTCTGCTGGAAGCTCATCTGGGGCATGCCTCCGCCTACGTTCTGCTGCATCATCTGATGAGGCGTCATCCCGCGCTGCTGGGCCTGCTGGAGCAACATCGCACGCTGGAGGTCTTCTGGCGTGTGCCCCGATATCCGCTGCGACATGCCCGCCGCTGGTGACGGCGCCGAGTCTGACGGCGTCCGCGTGGTCCTGGCGATCCCGGACATGGAAGGATTGGACCGCAACGTGGGTATGTGACCCGATGCATCCATCGCGCCCGGCATTTGCATGCCCGCGTTCATGCTGGCTTGTGCCATCCGCTGTTGCTGCTGCATCCGCTCTTGAGCCGCGGCCATCAGCTGCGGATTCATCATGGCTTGGTTCGACATGCCGCCGTTGCGCATTTGTTGTTGCATGAGATACAGCTGCTTCTGCTGGGGCGTCATGCCCGCAAGGAACGCCTGCTGCTGCGGTGTCAAACCAGTCCCGTTCATACCCATCCCCGACCCTGTTCCCTGGTTCCCGAACGGCATGCCGCCAGATGAGGAAGACCCCGACATGGAGGCTTGCTGCATCGACCTCGTAGGACTGATCTGCCCCGGCGACATCCCAGAATTTGAGAGCATGCCAGGGCTCATCATGTTCATATTCTGCGTCGACCCGCCTGCTTCCTTCGCCATTCGTTGCCGCTGCTGAAGGATCATCTAATGAGACACGGCTAAGTAGCGGTCTAAAGCGCATCCCTCGATACGAAACATACCTGAGCGTTCTGAACATGCTGCAGCTGTTGCTGTATCTGCAGATGCGAAAAGTTTGGAACTTGTTGCGTCAAATACTGCATGAGCGGGTGATTTGGGTTCTGCAAGATCTGGTACTGCCGCATGAGAATCTGGTTGCTCTGGCTCTGCTGCTGCTGTTGCTGCTGCTGCATCGCCAGGTTTCCCTGCTGTTGCTGCTGCATACCACCCATCGACGACGGGCCTGCCATGTTCGACATTCCCATACCGCCCTGCTGAGCGTGAGGGTGAGGCGGCGACATCTGCCGACTGCTCTCGGCGAGTTGCTGCTGTTGCTGCTGCATGTTCTGCCGCTGCATCTGCTGCATCTGCATCTGTCGAGCCCGCTCCCGCGCTGCATGTAGCTGAGCCTCGTTTGCGCCGCCCATCATCCCTTGAGGCATCGACGGTGGCGGCATAGCGGGGCTCCCCAGTTGTTGTGGGGCTGGCGTACCCTGCAAGGAAGGCACAGCGCTCAAGGGGTTGGGAGCGTTCGGTAACATTCCATGGTTCATCTGCTGCGGGACAGCACTCGAGAACTGGGGTGTCGGTGCGAGCGGTGTCGATAACTTCGAGTCGCCCATATCCCGCCGTTTGTTCGCCATGTCTGGGAAGAGCTCGTCTGGGCGGTTGCGCTTCAGACCGTTCTGAAGATCGCCGTGTAGTGGCACCCCATGCGAGGTGGCACCTGCTTGTTCGCGGCGTGCGATCTCCTTCGCGAATGTGGCTGACATCTCGGCGTAGAGGTGGTGTATTCGGTCCATCGGCAGGAAGTCGACAGATGGTGGTGGAGTCATCTTAGGCAGGGGCACGGCATTCCGGCCCTAGAGCAATATTAGCCTGAGCCGAAGTCAAGGAATCGGGCTACACACCTTCACATTCGCATCTGCAGCCGCTGCCAGCCAGGTAAGATTCGATTGAACATGCGCTCCGTACCTAAGAATGCGTCGTTAGCGAAGGTGCATTACCACCGAGTGGATAAACGTACTGATAAAGTAATGGATTGTCGCTGGAGTAACCACGGCTGAGGAAAGCTGCCATCGCGCTATGGCGCAGTGAGCATTTGGGTTGAGTGGTATAGGAAATACGGATACCTCAGCAACTGGTTGTTGAGTTCTAGAATGGTGACGACCTTGGGATCGAGTTTCGCGCCGGCGGAGGCCGTGAGGTTGGGGACATGGTTCGGGAACGTGACATCGTTTCCCAAGGATGCGATATCTGGCTGGGAGAAGGGACTCGAGACCGATGACGATGAAGAATGGATGATCGACGATCCTCTGGCGTAGGAAGCTGATTTGGCGGGATTCGAATGGGACGATGATGCCTCAGGCGGAGCTTCGCGTGGGGATTGTGCGTTAGACGCAGCCGATGCATGGCCCTTGCTTGTTGCTCCCTCCGGGGCACTCTTGTTCGGACCATCAGCCTCGTGTGTCTCCTTGTGGCCGCCCGGAGATGGTCCGCCAACGGACGCGCCTCCTTCCTTTGTCCTGTCCTCTTCCTCGTCATCGGGAGCAGAAGAAAGCTCACTGAGTGGTGTGGAGCACGCGAAGCCTTCTCGACCTCCTCCGCGAAGTTCCCTTCGTCCACCTCCGTCGGCGCTTCTGTCCCTCCTGCTGCCGCCTCGCCTGCACTGGCCGGAGGCTTTTCAGCAGTCGCTCCTGGATCTACTACTGCGCTGGGTGTCGCAGCGTCTGGTGGTGGGCTGAGAGAGGACGACGTCTCGGCGACTGGAGAGCGTGTGCCTGCAGGACTTGAGGGCGACGGCTCTGGCAACTTGGGCTCTTCTGCATCGCCTGGAGTGATGGGGCCGTGATTGGTTGTTGCCGGGACCGGTTGGTCTTGCTTTTGTGCTGGGGCTGGATCAGACGTTATTGTGTGCTTCGGTGCGTCGCTTGTCAGGGTGAATGGTTCCTGGGGGTCGTGATAGAATGGTGTGTCGGTGTGGGTGGACGGGGACCAAGACAGGATGGAATGCTGATCAGCATGGGGTGGATCCGCCAGAATCAAGTTAGACTTTGCGTGCCCAGCGATAGCAGAGGAGTGACTGCGATCGAGATGTATCATAGTAATCTGAATCACCGGATATAAGGCGAGAACACAGGGGTCCTCGCAACAGGCGGGTCGTCAACGAGCGGCCGAGGCGTCCGGACAAAGCGCGAGAGGACTGGCCTGATCCGGCAGGAGGCGTGGACGGGCGAGGGCGTGTGTTCTGTGGGCTGGAGAGCCAAACGGGGCCGGGGTGGCAGGGACCGAGGGGGCGAGCTCGAGGGGAGGAGGAAAGCGGTGCACGCGGCGCGCCCTCGTGAGACTTTCCAACCTCCCTGAGCGCCCCCGCCAGCGCCCGCCCGACGCCTCTGGCCACGGCGGGGGCCCTCGCCCCGCCGCCGTCCCTGCGTCCACCCACTTATATACGCCCGCGTCGGGATGGCGGGCGGGCCTTACGCGGATCGTGGCACCGGCCAGAACACATTTACGCTGCGTGATCGATTCATCGACCCCCTCAGATCACGGAATCTGCCTCCATTCGGGCGCGGAATGAAACGAGCAGGCGAAGATGTCATCTCGTGCACAATGGAAGAGCGCACACTCGATAAGAGAACCTTAGTTGAAGTGGGAATTCGCCAGACGGTCCTCGAGCGCGCCCGATCCTTACATCACCACAAATACATCCCAAGGCTTTCCTTCTTCCTCCGCACGTACACCTGCACTCATGGGACAATGTGACCTTCCCAAGCCGCTTCAGCTATCACCAGCCACACCCCCTTGTGCGTGGGCGAGTGCATGGTCCATGTGGGAACCGTCCTGCGCATGGATCAGTGTCCTGTACTCTGCACATCATGAGAGGTCAAGCTCGCCTGCTGTCAGAACATCAATCAACTGCTGACACCATGTCGCTGCAGGTCAGCTCTGTCGTTCCTGCGAGCAACCATCCGTCGCAACATGCAATGTGCACCTTGCGCAGTCGTACGTTACGCTCGACCTGTGGTAGTTCCTGGCCTAAGCTAGTCTAGGCCCCCGATAATTGAGATGTCACGACCTCAGAGACAGCAAAGAAGCTGCCGAATTAGCTCAGTTCGCCATTCCTATGTAGTTGAATGACTAGCAAAATCTAGAGTTTCCTCAGACTTGTGCATGCCAATGATTGAGCGTACCACTTACGTCCGTAAACCTCAGTCCGAACCATACTTACGCCATGCAGACGGTATTACAAGCGCCACCAAGTTCTCATTCGACGTATGTTCGTTCTCATCTTTCTCTGAGAAAGGCTGAAGATAAGCCGAGTGCAGATGACATTATGAGTGAACGTACTTACAATACTGCACCACAGACAGATGCAGAACATGGACTTGCCGCTTCTGCAAGGAAGTCTGGGTGCCCCCGGGAGGGCGTTGTTGTAGAACACGCCCTGCGCAGACCTTCTCGTGGTCCGGGGGGTAAGTAGTCCGGAAGGACGAAACGAACATGCGCAGACTTTGGGACGTGCCAGTCGCCCTCTCAGTCAAAGGAACACCATCCTGGATGACTACGAGCCATCCACCCTCAAACCTGTCTCTGAGACCAGAGACGGTAATACAACATGCTAGACTACATAGTCTACGAGGGCACCCGTTTCTCCGCGATGGAGACAACCAGCCACTCTCTCCCTGCAGCGCGACGTCGCCCACGACATCCACTCCACCTCCCTCCCGCTTTGACGTTACGTAACCACGAGCGCCAAATGATATCCCACGCGTGTACCACCTCCCTTTAGAGTTCAAGCCACCAAAGGCGGCTACCTAGTCTACGGCCTTTGCCGAGAACACGTCGCGCTGACACGCAAACAGGCGACTGACTGGATTCGCAACGAAGCTCGATTCAATCAACATACACCATAATATGCTTATGCTTGCCATGAACCATCATTTCCCATAAATTGAGCGCTCCTACATGCAGACGTAAGGATGGCCACTGTAACGTAAAGGATACCTGCCTGACCAGCTCTAGCGCCATCCACACACATATTCTTCCCCACACGTAACGCCCCGTAACGCCCAACCTGCAAAAACATAATAAGGAACGGTGCGAAACGGCTGCAAAGCAAAAACGCACACCTGTCCATATGCCCCCCATGCCTGAAAAAAGCACCAAAGCAGTACGCAGACCCGCTGAACTCCGCCCTCTTCGACGTCTCCTCCCAAACGGCACACCTACGCCCCCCCGCACCATCCCTACTGTTCCCCTCCCCACCCTGTCGCTCCCGATTGGGGATGATCCAGTCCTCGAAGTCAATGTCTTCGACCGCCCAGTACGAGAGGGCAACGGAGTGATCTGGACCGTGGCGTCACGTCCGGAGAGGCAGTTGAAGAAGAATATCAAAATAATCCTGAAATCCTCCGGTCACGAGAGTGGTGTAGGGCGTCTCTCGTCCCTAAACGGGCTGTATCGCCACTGGGCATCCTTCGCCGTATCGGGAGGGCCCCGGCTATGCAGCATCCGTGTCCCGATCCCATGGGCGGTTCTGGACGCGCTCGCGAGCCATACCCACTTCTCGCGCTATTACGCCCTCCCGAGAGAGCCTGGCCCGCACCCCGCTTTCATCGGAAACCCCGTGATCTTCAACGACGAGGAGAATCCCTACGAATTTGAAGTGTGGGAGGATCCGGCCTACCTCGACGCGCGCCTCGCACGAATCCGCAACCAATGATGGTGGCGATATAGTGGGAAGACGGCGGAGATCGCACCGCGAGAATGTCTCGGGAGGACAGGATAGATCGCGTTACAGACAGTCCAAATCAATGTGACGGAAACCTGTATTCTGACAGCCCGAGAAAATACACTGTACAATGCCGACACACATGATGTGGCAACAGCGCCACGGAATGATGGCTCCGCGGCGATGCCGATAGAACTTCTGGTACCGAATCCCTGCCCGGCACCAGCCCTCTAGAAAGTATGCTGATTGGCCAGCGGTCAGGGCGACAGGTAACCGATCCCTGACAGCGTGGCGACACCTCCATACACAACTCCGGAACTGTGACGCCAGCGAACCACGAGTCTCTCGGGATCTATGTCGCACCACGTACAGATACAGTCAATAAAGCTCGGTCTCTACCAAAAGAAAATGCCTCACCGTGAAAATGCCGCCGCGAATTACTTGCGGAGGACCAACCTCGCCGAGATCCTCTAAGCAGGGAATAGACACAGATTAACAGCACAACTACAGACAACTAAAAAAAAAAACGGAAACACCTACATGTCCTAAGTAGAATGAGAGCACGGTGTCTTGGACGAACGAGACGAATGCGAGCATATGTCCATCTGGCCCTTACCCGCCGTCCAGTCCCCGCAAAGAATACCGCGACGAGACGCCGCCGTTGCCTGACGCAACCGCCTGCCCGTATCCCTCTTATAACGAGACCTAGTGAATATCGAGAGACCAGCCCGCAACTGAATCTCACCTCTCTTGCAACTAAACTCGCTTAAAAAAAACATCTTCGTATCTTCTCCCTTGATAAAATGCGTTCGCCATCCCCGCCTAAGAGCTTACTGCCCGCCCGCACTGCCGTGATCGGTGTCGGCGCACGCGCCTTGGACCTCGCGAATGCTACCCTGCGCCGCCCTGACGGCAGCTCGACCAGCAACACACCCGCTAATCCGTGGTCGTCGGGACGTGCAGTCTCACCGGACAAAATCACGGGCGTTAGTAAGTACTCCCGTCAAATAAATGGCTGGGATGTACCTTCTTACGATCAAAGCGCAGGCTACGCCAATGTGGTAAAAAGCGGAAGGCCCGCCTCGCCTGCGTCACCGACGACGGCTGCGAGCACCGCCACCCCGCCCAGCACGCCCGCCCCGGAGTTAAACCCGCGGGAGTGCGAGCAGACCGAACCCACTGCGGGCGGCAGCGATGCCATCCTGCCCGCGAACGGTGAGATCGGAGAGACTCCTGACCGTGGACGATCCCTCCCCGCTGAGTCCCCGCTGAGTCCCACCACTGCGGCACAACGCCGTCGGGCCAAGGGCAAGGCTCCTGCTCGGCGCCGCCGCTCGCCTACTCCAGACGACCTCCCCGCTCTGCTCCCTGTCCCGGACAGCGACGACGAGGATGACGACGTACCCCCTCCTCCTCCCCGAGACGCGTAGTCAGTGACGCCCGGAAGCGCCGCAGGTCCGCCGTAGATCTCAGCGACGAGGAGCCTGCGCCACTGGTGATGCGCTTCCAGGAAGCGCCTCGCTCGAGCGCCTTCATCACAGACGAAGAACTCGCGGACGTGATTATGGGCGACGACGAGGGCGGGAGCGCTATAGGAGCGACGTGCACTGGGGCGGCGATGAATCAGGCGAGCACTCAGAGCCTGAACTTTCTGAACGTCACTTACCCTCGCACCCCCTTTCCATCGCCGTCGCCATCGAACCAGCTCGACCCTCAGCACCCGACATCTGTGCTGCAGGATGCAGGCGGGAGCAATGATGCCTCGCGCGGCTCCTCCGCTCTCCCTTGGGCATCCAGCCCCATCCCTATACGCCGCACGCCATCGCCGCCTCCCCCGTATGGTCGTCAGCCATCTCTCCAGCCGGCTGCACCTCACGCACCTGCCCCAATTCACCGCCTGCCTCAGTTCCAGAGGATGCACGCTCCCGCTCCTCCGCAGCCTGCTGGCCCGCCGCCGCTGCCACCTCTTCCGCCTCTCCTGCCGGCCCTCGCGCCGCCGCACCTCACTCCGATGCACGTCTTGACGAGGCCGCCGCCTGGCGGATGGCGACGAGTAGAGGGCGCGGACTTCTTCTGGCGTATCCGAGGGATGGACCATGACCAGGTCGACGCCTGGATGCGAGATGTGAGTCCCGCCGTCCTTGTACAGATACCCGAACTTGGCGCGGCGGATCCGGGCGTGTGGGACCGCCTAATTGCGATCCGAGCAGCTCTCCGCCGCTACGGCGCGGTCCGCGACGCCGTCGTCACGGCTGCCCTTCCAGGGCCCGGCCCGCACCGACCCAACTCCGAGCCATTTTTCTATATCATCCGGGGAATCTCGCAGGCCCAGGCTAACGAACTCGCACAGCGCCGTTGGATCTCGGCCCCGGAGATCACTCTGGGGTTCGAACCTTGGCGCCTCGACGCTCCCTTCTTCCTCGGAGCGTGGCGACACGTCGAACGCTTCGCGGACACGAGCGAAGACGGGATGGCACGCTCAGTTCGTGACGCTTTCGAGGAGAACACCGTTGCAGATGCGATCCGCGGCATCATTGCCCAGGACATTGCTGTAGGCGGACTCTGGTCTGGCTTTGACGTCGACGACGTATTCATCATCATGCTAGACTCCATCCACGTCCGCTCTCTCGCATGGCGCCGCAACCCCCGCGTCGCTGAGCCACTCGCTCTGATATACTGCCAGTCCCCTACCGGCGACCCGACCGCGTGGCTCCACTTCCGAAACATTGTACAACACCTCCGCTTCGGCACCGCGCACTCGGGCGCCCCGGAGTTCACCACGAGCAGGCTCTGGTGCACGATCTGTCACTCAACAGATCACCCTACCGGACTATGCTATCTTGGTTCCATTCCTGACTGGCACGGGCCTAGGCCCCGTATTCAAGGCGGTATAGTGCAGATCCCCGGCGGACAAGGTCTCCCGCAGGCGGCCCGCGGTGCCAATCGTGGCGGACGCGGACTCGTGCAGACCCGAGGACGTGGCGCTGGTCGTGGTGGACGCGGACGCGGCAATGGACAGAACTAGTAGTACCCTACTCGTGCCGTAGCCACCTCTGTACCTCTCGTAGCGCCATGTGTACCCTTTCTTCTCCATTGCTGTAACCTGTATGACGTAATCCCCCCTATACACTGATGACTTCTCCCGAGTCTCGCGATGCGTGATGATATGCCCACATTTACTGACCGGAAACGGGACAGGAAAGCTATCTAGCAGCGCGATACTCTCTTTTTTTCTAGCATAAAGGGCACTCCTAGATCTTGCCCTGCCGAGAGGCTCAAGTCGTGGCGGCATAGTTTGCCTGCCCGGCATGTCACCTGAGACGCCCAGGAGTGGTGTCCCGCCCTCGCGCATCGTTGTAGCGAGGGAGTGGTAGCGCAACGGCATCTACACACACCATTAACACACAAACGGATGAACGACCGACAACTGGCTCCTCACGGTGCCCCCGAAGGCCCATCATATCCCCTGCCTGTGACAGGCCTAGTGACGGGGCAACGATCCCCGGCGGCAGGGCCGGCACTGAACCCCCAGACGTCTACAGTGCCGGCGTACCAGATATCGCCCAGACGTCGAACGTGTCCCCTAGTCAGGGACACGCTGGGCAAGAACTCAATCAACAGGACCACCGGCGGAATCAACCGGCGGCTCCAGTACCCCCACACAGACTACACCAGAATCGGAAAACAGGCCGCCACACGAAAGCGGGCCTCACGATTGGCTCCTTAAATGTTAGCGGGCGCGGCACATTCGCCACAGACGCGCCGACCAACAAGTGGGCAGCGATTAACCAGATGATGAGGGACAATCGCATAGGCATGATGGCTCTCCAGGAGACACATCTAGAAGGCCTACATGTAGACAGAATACATGACCTATACGGACGTAGACTACGTCTGTTACACGTTCCAACGCAAGATGCGATAAACGCTCGTGGCGTAGCCTTCGTGCTGAATAGAGAAATGATCGATGTTGCGGACTACCGATTGACGGAAGTAATCCCTGGACGCGCCCTGTATCTAGACATACATTGGCATGCAGGGCGCCGCCTACGAGTGCTGAATGTCTACGCACCAAACTCAGGCCCGGAGAACGCAAACTTCTGGGCCAACATAGAGACCCGCCTGACCGCACTACACCTGACCGCACCGGAGGTGGTCCTCGGAGACTTCAATGTCGTGGAGGACCCGGTGGACCGTATACCGTCTCGACCAGACCCGCAGAACCAAGTAGATAGCCTACAGCACCTACTCCACCACCTCCACCTAAAAGACGGGTGGAGAACAGCCCATCCCTCTGTGACGGACTTCTCCTTCCCTCAACGCGGGAGTGTGTCACGATCCAGGCTGGACCGCATATATGTCACGGATGAACTTCTATCGGCCTCCACAGACTGGAAGATTGAATCCACCAGCATCCCGACTGACCACCGACTAGTATACACGGGCATAAGCGCGGCAGAGGCCCCCTACATCGGAAAAGGAAGATGGGCCATGCCAACGCAACTGCTCTCCGATACTGAATTCGTGTCTGAAATGATGGCTCGAGGGGCGGCCGCTGCAGCTGACATGGAAGCACATGCCCAGGCGGATACACGCGTGCGCGGGCGAACACCACAGACAATCCTCGCGGCCTTCAAAACAGACATAGTGACCATGGCGAGGAAACGCATGAAGCTCCGAGCCCCGAAGCTCACGGCCGCTATCAAGAAGTTACAATCAGCTCTAGATGATATGCAGGCGAAGGATGACTATGCCTCCAACCCAGCTGTCCAGACGGAAGTCGCGATCGTGACGGACCGGCTGTGCGAACTCCTAAAGAAAAGGAACACGACAGCCCGCTCAGTAATAACTGCCCGGTATGCTCTGAATGCGGAGACCCCGTCAGCCTACTGGTCGCGAATCAACAAAGAGAAACGCCCACGCGATACCATGTACTCACTCAGAGTACCCGGGAGCTCACCACCTACATATGCGACCCGCTCGAGCAAGATGGCGAATCTTGCAAGAGACTACCACGACGACCTCCAGAAGGCCGGGCCCGGTGAGGATGACGCTGTCGAGCAACGCAAGGAGGTCATAAGGGAGGTGCTCTCCTCGCTGCCTGCACCGCTGACAAGAGAACAACTAGCCTCCCTTGACGACAAGATATCTGAGGAGGACGTCTCAGCCGCCCTCAAAAAGGCGCAAACAGGGAAGGCGCCAGGGCTCGACGGACTGCCCTATGAACTCTGGAAGGGCCTGTACGACCGCTACCAGAATGATAAACACCGCAACCCTCGAGCCTTCAACTGCATGGAAATGCTCACCACGGTTTACAACGATATTGATACCTTCGGCCTTGACGAGGGATCAAACTTCACGGCAGGTTGGATGTGCCCCATTTACAAAAAAGGCGACAGACGCGACATCGGCAACTATAGACCCATAACACTTCTGAACACAGATTACAAGCTGTATACACGCATCCTCGCAACACGCCTGGGGACCATAGTGCCGCACGTCATCCACCCAAACCAGGCCGGATTCGTCCCGGGCAGACACATCGAGGACCAGACGCAGCTGGCCCGGGCAATGACGGATTACTGCGAAGCAGTAGAGGAGGATGGCGTCATCGTTGCCCTGGATCAGGAGAAAGCGTATGATAAGGTTGCCCATGATTACCTCTGGGAAGTCCTGCGGGCCTTTGGCTTCTCCGATGTCTTCATTAACCGCGTTAAAAGGCTCTATGAAAATGCCGAAACAACGGTCTTCATCAACGGAGAACGCAGCACTTTCTTCCGCGTCATCCGGGGAGTCCGACAGGGCGACCCTCTCTCGTGCCTGCTCTTTATACTGGCCATTGAACCTCTCGCGTGCATGCTCCGAGCATCCCCCATTGTTGGGTTTACAATCCCTGGTGCTGTAGACAGACTGGTCACAACACTCTTTGCTGATGATACGTCCACCTACCTGTCCGCCACCGACTCGTGGTCCGGCCTCTGGACAATCCTGCGGAAATGGTGTGTGGCATCGCGAGCACGCTTCAACGACAACAAGACGGAAGTAATACCGGTGGGAACCCCAACTTATAGGGCCGCGGTCCTGGAAACACGGTGCATGAACCAAGGGGACGCCGAGGACCTGATCCCGCCCTCGGTGCATATCGCGGCCGATGGCGAGGCCGTGCGCATCCTGGGAGCCTGGATTGGGAACAAAGTTGATGAATCTGCGGTCTGGTCCCCTATACTGGCAAAAATAGCAAACTTCCTGGACAGGTGGGGACGGTGCCATCCATCCCTCGCAGGAAAACGTCATATCGTCCAAATGGGACCTGGGGAATGTCCCAGTACCTAACAAAGGTGCAAGGAATGCCGCGGCGCGTGGAAGACTCCCTGAGTAAAATGATCCGAGAATTCGTGTGGGGCTCACCTCGACCAGGACCAGTAAACGTGGACACGTTATATCGCCCTATAACGGAAGGCGGCCTAGGCCTGCTTGATGTCAGGGCACGGAATGAAGCAATCGAGTTAATGTGGGTGAAACGCTACCTCAATATGTCCCCGGAGCGGCCGCTCTGGGCCTTCGTAGTGGACGCTCTACTAAGCGCGGCCGTAACTACGGATGCAGGGGCAATCCGGAAACCAGCCCAAATAAACGCCTTCCTCCAGACGTGGACGCCAGCGGCGCACTCGCGCTCTCCCTTGCCGGGCTACCTGGTCAAGCTCCTGCGGGTGAGCCGGAAATACAACGTCAGCTTCGCTGCAATTAAACTGTCACAAGAACTAAAAGCGACCCTACCTGCGTGGTATCACCTCGGTGCCGAACGGCATCTGCGTCGGCTAAATAACACAAAAGTTAGTGACTGCCTGCGTGATACCCATAACGTCCTAAGAGTAACGGACCTTCTCCGCTTGGCGGGGAGGCATGGGACTCCAGGCAGACCACAAGAGCCCCCGGCAGACTGCTCCTGCAACGAATGCCGGACGGACAAGGACTCCGGGTGCCGACACCCAGTAAAATGCTGTCTCGCGGCGGTCAGAATCCTCGACCTGGTCCGCCCGAAATGGCACCCGCTAAGCGGCTCACCGGGCGACAACCTGTCCCTGACAAAGCGACGACTAGACACGAACTACGAAGCCCTCGAGAATGGCGGCGAAGTCATCTTTGACCCCACGGTGACGGAACGCGGAGGCGTGTCCCAAGCTTTCCGAGTCTTTGTGAACCCGGAGGTTCATGACCTGGCACCCGCGATCAGGAGGCGTGCAGGAAGAGTTGTGGATGGAGAAGCCGTAACGGCATACCTAACCCTGGGCCGCCCACTCCCCGGGGCTGAACCTGCGACACAGGCGACCGTAACGGCCGCGGTTTGGGTCGGCCAGCTGCATGTAAAGAACCGCACCCTCTCCTTTAAAGGCCGCGACCAGAGAGGATGGCAAGTAGAGGGCGAGCTTCGCGCCGCTCTAGTGGCAACCCGCCTGACCCCTCTCGATGCTCCCTTACACTTTATATGCGAATCCAAGTTCCTGGTACCAGCCCTCACAACCAAACTGCCCGCTTGGGAGGACGCAGGCTGGATAGGAGTCCGTTTCTCCGACGAACTCAGAGCTCTCACGAACGCCCTACGCCGCAGATGCGCACCGACCTACCTTAAGAGAGCCCAGACAGACTCTGAGTGGGGCACTATCAATAAGGCGAACTTGCTACTCACCGATGGAGCGCAACCGGCTGACCCACGTGATTCCGACCTTCGACGAGACGCTGCTTTCGACCTATCCGGTGCCCGTCTAGCCACCCTCACACAGAAGCTCGCTTACGTGGGGGTGAGGGAGACTGCAGTCACAGAAGACCGCCGCCGAACGACTGCCGGTGTCTCCGAATGCGTCGATGCCATGCTGGCTGCCGGCTTTCGGAACCCTCAACCGGCCGACCTGTGGCGCAGTATCCGACACAAGGACATGAGACGTCCAATCACCGACTTCTTGTGGAAAGCCATACATGGGGCACACCGCATTGGGCCATACTGGGCGAAGATCCCCGGGTATGAAGACCGGGCAAAGTGTACGACCTGTGGAGAAGAAGAAACACTGTCCCACATCCTCCTCTCCTGTGAAGCGACGGGACAGAGCATGATCTGGGAACTCACGCGTAACGTCTGGGAGCGGAAAAAGCTGCCTTGGGCCATACCGAGTACTGCGGAGATCCTTAGTGTAGGATCGGTTTTCTGGACACGCCCCGGGAAACGCACACGACGGGAAGGAGCGTCCCGCCTGTGGCGTATACTGATCTCTGAATCGGCCTTCCTTATTTGGAAACTTCGGTGCGAGCGCGTAATCGCGCATGCAGACGAGGAGGAGTGGCAGCACGCGGTAGAGAGTGTCGGTAACCGCTGGCTCTCGAACCTGAACCTCAGACTGCACCGGGATTGCGCCATGACCCACCGCCGCTTCGGGCGGCTGGCAATCCCTACCCTGACTGTCCTAAGCACATGGAATGGGGTAATTCAAGACGAGTCCGCCCTCCCTGAGGACTGGACCAAATGTTCAAAGGTTTTAGTGGGTATCACGCCCCGCATCCCCTTGGATGCTGGGTGAGGAGTCCCACACGGGCCGGTTGCCGGCTGTGCGTAAATGCATTTTTCTTGTCCTTGGAAGCACCTGCGGGGGAACCCGCTGGCTGGCTGGCTGCCTGGGTTTGACCAATTGTCAAATGCCGGGGGCCGTGTATAGCCCTCCAAAAAAAAAAAAAAAAAAAAAAAAAAAAAAAAAAAAAAAAAAAAAAAAAAGGAAGTCTGGGTGACGGGCGCTACCGTCACATGATCTTAGCGCCAGCATTTCCCAATGAGGGACCCATGCAAAGCAAATCCACCAACGCCGTCAACCAAGTCTCCGACCAGGAAGAATGTGAGTATGCTTCACCGTCCTGCCTCAGATCAAGCGGGATGTGCTTCCAGGATGTCTTGCTATGCTCTGTCGAGAAAATGCGGCCAGTATAGGCCGACTTTTGGGCTGGATGCACTCGGTCACATCTGGATGCACTCCTGCGCTTGACCCGCGACCTTTCCAATTCTCCGGCACTTGCTGACTCTCTCTCTGTAGAACGCACAATGGGTCGGGTCATTAGGGCACAGAGGCGGTCTCACGCTATCGTAAGTGCTCTGGATCTTATATGAGGAACTGACGACCAAACATCCTACGCAATCTGCAGTTCAAGGCGCACACCCACCACAACAAGTCGCCTGCGCAGTTCCGTCCGCTCGATTTCGCAGAGCGCAATGGCTACGTCAAGGGTATTGTGAAGGAGATCATCCACGATGCTGGTCGGTGCGTGCAGAACGAGCCGCTTCAGGAACAGTCGGACTAACTGAAAGTGCAGTGGTGCTCCCCTTGCCCGCGTCGTTTTCCGTGATCCCTACCGTTACAAGCTCCGCAAGGAGACCTTTGTCGCGACCGAGGGCCTCCACACTGGTGCTTTCGTCTACTGCGGCAAGAAGGCGCAGCTTGCCGTCGGCAACGTACTCCCGGTCTCGCAGTGCCCTGAGGGTACGATCGTGAGCAACGTCGAGGAGAAGACCGGCGACCGCGGTGCGCTCGCCCGGACCTCCGGCAACTACGCGACCGTCATCGGCCACTCACCCGATGAGAACAAGACCCGCATCCGCCTGCCCAGTGGTTCAAAGAAGACTGTTTCGGGCAGCTGCAGAGCGACGATTGGTATCGTTGCGGGTGGTGGTCGTATTGACAAGCCCCTGCTCAAGGCTGGTCGTGCGTTCCACAAGTACAAGGCCAAGCGCTACAAGTGCGTATTTCAAAGTACCGAGATGTGTCGGTTACTGATGACTTTGCAGCTGGCCCCGCACTCGTGGTGTGGCTATGAACCCCGTCGACCATCCTCACGGTGGTGGTAACCACCAACATATCGGTAAGGCGTCGACGATTGCACGTTCTGCCGTCCCCGGTCAGAAAGTCGGTCTCATTGCCGCCCGCCGGGTACGTACATCATATTGTATTGTGATATCTCCGAGCGCTCATGGCATGTCACGTAGACCGGTCTGCTCCGTGGTACGGTCAAGGTCAAGGAGGCCTAAGAGTTTGTCGTCGGAGTCTGTCTGCCTTGCTGTCTATATGCCACGATACTTTTCCACGCACCAAAAGCTATGTATGCAGCGATCGCATATGCATCATGACTTATGCTTTGTACGAGAGTCATGTCGATTTCGTCTGAGTGAAAGGTATTCCCTTTGAGTGTCGCCTGGTGTCGCGTGTTTTTGTCAGTTACAGTTATCTCCTCGGATGAGGAGAGCGAGTACTTGCCGTGTCCTGCGCTGCTGTCCGTCGGGGCGGCGATATAGCTGAAGATCGTGAGTCACTCAGGCTTCGCTCGTGCTCTGAAAGTGACATAGTGCTTCTGATTTTGCCTACAGCTGATATATACAGCCTCGTGCTTTGCAGTGCGTCCAACCACGTTGAGCCTGCACGAAGACACGCGGTCAAATTGTCCGCTAATACCTGTCCTACGGCCGCGACGGCATCCTTCCCCAGAGGAACGTCTAGTGGCGGGTTCCGCCCGCAATGTTATACATGCCCCTCACGCCCCCGGCCGTGTCCTTGAACCCAGGCCCGCACCTTTCCTCAGTGAATGTTGCCGCGGCGCGAGATTTGCTGCCTACACCTTCTCCGGCGCCAGGCTGGATGCGCAGGCATGCGCACGACGTTGTCCGTACGCTCATCGCGCACAGCTTGATGCGTGTCCCAGTCTGTACTTGCGTGCTCACCTATGTGCTACTTAGGTCACAAACGCATGCGAAGCCATAGAAGCTGGACATTGCGGGGAATCTGACGCAGATCGCGATGGTTAGCCAGGTGAAGACCACACGACCGCACGGCGTCTCGGTCAGTGACATCCATGAGTGACGAGTAGTGATGATTGAGCTGAATTCGGACACCATAGCCGTAGTCGAGGTGGAAATACACGCTCGTTGCCCGTCAATAGTGGTCCAGGAAGCGCCTCAGCTGCGGAATCCAACACTCCGATTGACGTGTGGTGTCTGGTGCAATCCAAGCAGATGAGATGGATACTGGCAGCAAGCCATACATATTCCACGCTTCGTATAAGACCATCAAAGCTTTAGACTACCAGCTGGACCTCTGAAGACAGCGCATCCGACCAGGAAGCGAAGCGACCTGTATCGGCGAGCAGCTTCTCAGCCTTCACTTTGACCCCTTGGATGGCGTCTTTGCCCACTGCAAAGTGAAGTGGTGGATCGGGGAGCTGCGCGATCTGGTACATGATTGCCACAGCTTTGACCGTGTCCGCCTCCGCGCCAATGGGGCCTCCCTTGATCATATCGCGTACCATGGCGGAGGGCAGGGTGGGTTTCGTATACGCAGGGTGCGGCGGTGTGCGCACGAGGTTGTTGAGCACCGGTGTCGCGAAGTTGCCGGGCTCAACCAAAACTACCTAGCAACAGAAACGAAGCGTCAGGAACCCTTCACGAAGTGTAGGGACGAACACACCTTGATGTTCCACTCTGGATCAAGTTCCGCTGCAAGTGCCGTGCTTATACCTTCCAGCGCTAGATGGAATAGGTCAGTGGACTAGACTGAATATCGTAGCGCAAAAGCTTACCGTATTTACTGGCACTGTAGTAACCGACGGCCGGGTACGCCTCAATACCAGCTATCGAGGATATCTGTAGGAGAGTTCCTCCGGCGGGCTTGTTGACGTCTCGGAAGATGCGGACCGCCTCCTTGCTGACGTTCACCGCTCCCCATAGGTTGACGTCGAAAACAGCGCGAGCCGCATCCTCCGGGGCGCCTTCTATCTCGCCAACCATGGAGTATCCGGCATTGTTGAAGACGATGTCGACACGGCCAAACTTCTTGATCGCCTCGGAGAATGCGTCCTTGATTTGCTGGGGGTGTGTGACGTCAAGCTTCAACACGAGGAGGTTATCCGCGCTATGCTGGGAAACCAAGTCGGCCAGAACTTCAGGCTTCCTCAGCGTAGCTATCGCACTGTCCCCATTCTTGAGGGCGATCTCTGTCATGAGCCGTCCGAACCCACTTGACGCGCCAGTAACTAGTTGCGAGCGTAAGGACGCAACGAATGGTCGATCTGATGGGTACTCACTGAACCAGATTTTTCCAGGCATGTTGCAATTGGGGGTAAGACGTGTTGATGCTTCGGCATGGGAAACGATGTCAGGCTCTTTATATCGTGCGTCTTTGGTCTGTATAACATAAGCTCGCTTCGTCATAGAAAAGACGTAGAAAAGACGTGCTCAACCATTCTGCAGGCCTACATGATCTAGGATGCCGTCTCAAGCACCGTCTCAAGCACCATTGTTGACAATGTCGGTAACTGTCAAGGATGGTCAGCGCCGATAACTGGCGACAAGGATGCTGGCAGTACAGTATGTCCGAGTCGCGATTGGCTCTGCTGAGTCAGTCTGGCAAGGTGCCTGCGTACACTCATCCACTGCGCCATGATCTTCGAGTCTGAGATACTGGGAGCGTGAGATACTGGTAACTTACCAACTCACAATCTCCCGATGTCGCGGAGATCCGACAATATCCGAGGGGCTGTCTTTCAAAGCCTGAAGAACCAGATCAATTTCCAGACCTGGGCTACTATGGCCGAATACAATTCCGAACGTCAAGTCCAAACCAGCACGGTGATGATTACAGACGTGCCTCAAAACTCTAGCTCATCCGCACCCATTCCCTCTGACCATGACGCAAATTTATCAGTCTCCGCGAGCATGTCTGCGAGTTTTTTCTTCACGATCTCGACTCCCTGCTGACCCAAAGGGAGGTGGAGTGGTGGGTCGGAGATAGTCGTTAACTTGTACATCGCAGCAACAGCGTGCGTAGGGTCTGGTAGCCCCTTGAAGTTCTCGTCGCTGATCATTGCGCGAACCATTGCAGGTATGGAGTTGGGCTTCGCATACGGCTCCTGCAAAGGCACCCCTGGCAGGTTGGCACTGATGGCCGCTGTGCGAAAAGCCCCAGGCTCTATCAGGGTAATCTGTGGGCGTTGCGGTCAACACTGCGGTATGGACGTCTGCTGCGATGGCATCCGGCTTTCTGAGTGTTGCCACGGATCTGTGTCCTTTCTTGAGCACCAGCTCAGTCATGATGCGGCCGAAGCCCGATGAAGCTCCAGTGACTGCCAAACCGTCAGCTCATACAGAGCGAAGCGATGCTAGAGCAAACTCACCAAACCATACTTGCGAGTCGCGCAACATTGTAGGGGCTGCGCAAGAGCACGTTCGACAATGTACCGTGGCGACCTACCTCCATTTAAGACGTCGATTAAGGGCGAAACTCCTTCGGCTGTACCAGTGTTTGCCGGTGTGTCAGTGCGTACAATTCACCTCCACGTACCAATGCTTAGCCCGAAGCGTGTTGAATTGTTCCTATACAGAGCAGCGGAAGACACGAAGTTCCGAGACATGATTAGAATCCTAGTCGGTACATCAAATAGCACAATATGACTCGGGAACGGGCATTCCGGTACGGCGAATAAGTACACTTACCTTCTGGTGATATTCTCGAAGACACAGGGTTTCAGTACTCATACGTAGCATACACATCAATGATTGCATTCGTCCCACGTGAGGCTACGTGGTCTCCCTCAGGCTAAAGACTCGATGCGATGATACCAACGCCATCGTTGCGGCCTTACGCTCATGTCTCGCGCCGAACGTAGTAGCTCATTGCGCACAGCTTGACTCGGATGTATGTCCCAGTCTGAACTTGCGTGCCCACCTATACACGACTCAGTTCACAAACATATGCGAGGCCACAGAAGCTGGACATACCAGAGAACTTGATCCAGATCGCGCGGAGACATGATTCATGTTGGCGAGCATGGGTGCAGGACGTACGGTGTCTCGTTCAGCACTGCCATGAGTGACTAGTAGTGATAGTTGAGCTGAATCCCGGGCCTGGACACAAGTGACTACCCGTAGTCGATGACTCCATTACTGGTCAACGACGGCCCGGGAAGTGCTTCAGCTGCGAAATCCAACTCTCTGATTGGCGTGTCTCTGGTACAATCCAAGCACTGCGTAGATCAACTCGACACTGGCAGCGGAAGTCATAGTACATAGGCCATTCCTCGTATGCGATCCCCAAAGTTTCAAATTACCAACTGGACATCTGACAGCACATCCGACCAGGAAGCAAACCGATCAGTATCAGCAAGCTGCTTCGCAGCCTGTTCCCGGGCTCCTCGGATGGCGTCTTTGCCCACCGTGAAGTGAAGGGGCGGATCGGGGAGCTGCGCGATCTGGTACATGATTGCCACAGCCTTGGCCGTGTCCACCTCCGCGCCAATGGGGCCTCCCTTGATCATTTCGCGTACCATGGCGGAGGGCATGGTGGGTTTCGTATACGCAGGGTGCGGCGGTGTGCATACGATGTTGTTGAGCCCCGGCGTCGCGAAGTTGCCGGGCTCAACCAGAACAACCTGGCAACAGAAACGAAGCGCCAGTTA
The DNA here is from genome assembly GCF_022376445.1 of Fomitopsis serialis. Lineage (NCBI taxonomy): Eukaryota > Fungi > Basidiomycota > Agaricomycetes > Polyporales > Fomitopsidaceae > Fomitopsis > Fomitopsis serialis. The sequence goes on from NW_025954961.1 coordinate 1,765,723, forward strand.
GGAACCCCCCACGAAGTGTAGGGACGAACACACGGCAATGTTCCACTCTGGATCAAGTTCCGCTGCAAGTGCCGTGCTTATACCTTCCAGCGCTAGATGATTTAGGTCAGTGTACTAGACTAAACATCGCAGCGCAAAAGCTTACCGTATTTACTGGCACTGTAGTAACCGACGGCCGGGTACGCCTCAATCCCAGCTATCGAGGATATCTGTAGGAGAGTTCCTCCGGCAGGCTTGTTGACGTCTCGGAAGATGCGGACCGCCTCCTTGCTGACGTTCACTGCTCCCCATAGGTTGACGTCGAAAACAGCGCGAGCCGCATCCTCCGGGGCGCCTTCTATCTCGCCAACCATGGAGTATCCGGCGTTGTTGAAGACGATGTCGACACGGCCAAACTTCTTGATCGCCTCGGAGAATGCGTCCTTGATTTCTTGAAGGTGCGTGACGTCGAGTCTCAACACGAGGAGTCTATCCGCGCTGTGCTGGGAGGCTAGGTCGGCGAGAACTTCAGGCTTCCTCAGCGTAGCTATCGCACTGTCCCCATTCTTGAGGACGATCTCTGTCATGAGCCGCCCAAACCCACTCGACGCGCCAGTAACTAGTTGCGAGCGTGAGGACCTGGTAAGGACGCCATGAGTGGTGTATCTGAGAGGTACTCACTGAACCAGACTTTACTAGTCATGTTGCAATCGGGGGTGACACTTGTTGATGCATGAGAAACGATGTCATGCTCTTTGTATTGTGCGCCGTTGGTCTGTATAACATAAGCTCGCTTCGTCATAGAAAAGACGTAGAAAAGACGTGCTCAGCGTTTCTGCAGGCTTGCATGATCCAGGATGCAGTTTCAAGGATGCAGTTTCAAGCACCATTGTTGAAAGTGTACTGTCAACGATGGTCAGCGCCCATAAATGGCGACAAGGACGCTGGCAGTATGTCGCGATAGGCTCTGCTGAGTCAGTCTGACAAGGTGCCTGTGTACATTCATCCACTGCGTCATGATCGTCTAAAGCTTCTCACCCTATTGGAGTGAGATACTGGTAACTTACCAACTCACAAACTCCCGATGTCACGGAGTTCCGACAATATCCGAGGGGCTGTCTTTCAAAGCCTGAAGAACCAGATCATTTTCCAGACCTGGGCTACGGCCGAAAATGTTCATACTGCAGTACGTGCGTCTGCTATAGTTGTTCACCTTGATACTCCACTCCGGGTCGGGTTCTCCATCCAAGGCTTCCACGAGCCCAATCACAGCTAAGCCACAAGGTCAGCTCTGCCGGACGGACCTCAATATTGACTGGGCCACTCACCACTTTTCGTCACAATGTTGAAACCGAAAGCGGGAAAGCCTTGCACCCAGAGGCAGAGGAGACTTGCAGGAGACGACCTCCAACAGGTTTGTTCGCGTCTCGGAACATGTGCACAGCTTCCTTTGCAATCTTGACGGAGCCCCGGAAATTGGTTTCGAACGACGACGTCAGGCGCGTACAGAGCGAAGCGATACCAGAGAAAACTCACCAAACCATACTTGCCAGTCGGACAACATTGTTGGGGCTGCGTGAGAAATGCACTATTGCGACGTACCTCCATATAAGACGTCGATTAATAGTGAATCCTCCGGCTGTGCCAGTGTTTGCCGGTGTGTCAGTGCACTGTTCATGATATCCCGTATCTCCAGTAGTTTGTCCAGTAGTCAGTATGGGCATCAATCCGCCGCGTACCAATGCTTAGCCCGAGGAAGTGTATTGTATTATTCCCATACAGAGCAGCGGAAGACACGAAACCCCTAGACATGAATGGAATCCTAGTCAGTGCATTAAATAGCATACGACTCGAGAACGGGCGTTCCGGTACGGCGAATAAGAAGTACAGTGACCTTCTGGTGATGTTCTCGAAGACACTGGGGGCCCTTTCAGTACCCTGGACCCGCGACGATACGTAGCGCTTACATCAATGCTTGAATTCGTCCCACGTCTAGTACGTGGTCTCCGTAAAGACTCGATGCGACGATAAGAACGCCATCGTTGCGGCCTTCGATATCTCGCGCCAGATCTAGCTCATCGCGCACAGCTTGACTGGGATGTATGACCCAGTCTGAACTTGCGTGCCCACCTATACACACTACTCAGATCACAAACGTATGCGAGGCCACAGAAGCTGGACACACCGGAGAATCTGATCCAGATCGCGCGGAGACATGGTTGGCGAGCATGGGTGCAGGACGTACGGCGTCTCCGAGTTGTTCGGATACCATCCATGTGATGGTTGAGCTGAAGCTTGGACACAAGTGACTACCCGTAGTCGGAATGGGGATAAATGATCATTGCTGGTCAATGTCGCTCAGCGATGGCCCAGGAAGTGCGTCAGCTACAAAATCCAATGTTCTGATCAGTGGCGTGTCTTTGGTACGATCCAAGCACTGCATAGATCAACTCCGAGCCTCACTCAGGCTGGCAGCGCGGGAAGTCATACATATTCCACTCTTCGTATAAGACCCAAAATGCTTCAAACTGCTGACTCGACCTCTGACAGCACATCCGACCAGGAAGCAAACCGATCAGTATCGGCGAGCAGCTTCGCAGCCTTCACCCTGGCCACTGGGATGGCGTCTTTGCCCACCACGAAGTGAAGTGGCGGATCGGGGATCTGCGCGATCTGGTACATGGCTGCCACAGCCTTGGCCGTGTCCGTCTCCGTGGCAAGGGAGCCTCCCTTGATGAATTCGCGTACCATGGCGGGGGCCATGGTGGGTTTCGTATACGCAGGGTGTGGCGGTGTGCGTACGCTGCTGTCGAGCACCACCGTCGCGAAGTTGCCGGGCTCAACCAAAACTACCTAGCAACAGAAACGAAGCGTCAGTTAGGCCCCTTCAGGGAGTGCAGGGACGAGCATACCTTGATGTTCCACTCTGGATCAACCTCCGCTGCCAGAGCCGTGCTTATGCCTTCCAGCGCTAGATGATTTAGGTCAGTAGACTAGTGGATTGAACATCGTAGTGCAAAAGCTTACCGTATTTACTGGCACTGTAGTAACCGATGGCCGGGTACGCCTGAATACCAGCTAGCGAGGATATCTGTAGGAGAGTCCCTCCGGCAGGCTTGTTGACGTCTCGGAAGATGCGGACCGCCTCCTTGCTGACATTCACTGCTCCCCATAGGTTGGTGTCGAAAATGGCGCGAGCCGCATCCTCCGAGGCGCTTTCTATCTCGCCGATCATGGAGCGACCGGCATTGTTGAAGACGGTGTCGACACGGCCAAACTTTTTGATCGCCTCGGAGAATGCATCCTTGATTTCTTGAGGGTGTGTGACGTCGAGTTTCAACACGAGGAGTTTATCCGCGCTGTGCTGGGAGGCCAGGTCGGCCAGAACTTCAGGCTTCCTCAGCGTGGCTACTGCACTGTCCCCGTTCTTGAGGACGATCTCGGTCATGAGCCGTCCGAACCCACTTGACGCGCCAGTAACTAGTTGCGAGCGTAAGGACCTGGTAAGGACGCCATGAGTGGTCGACCTGGGTACTCACTGAACCAGACTTTGCCAGTCATGTTGCAATCGGGGGTGAGACCTGCTGATACTTCGGCATGGCGAACGTATCAGGCTCTTTATATTGGGCATCGTTGGTCTGAATAAGATAAGCCCGTTTCGTGATAGAGAAGACGTGCTCAGCCATTCTACCGACCTACATGATCCAGTATGCAGTTCGAACGTCGTACATCACTCCACTGCGCCATGTGCATCATGATCGTCCAACATTTCTAATCTGGAACGAGATAAGGTAAGTACCAGCTCTCGATGTCACGGAGACCGACAATATTCGAAGGGCTGTCTTTCAAAGCATTGAGAACCAGATAATCTCCCAGACCCAGGCTATAGCCGAAAGTGTTCCAGTCCGAAGCAGCACGGCGATGATTACAGACGTGCCTCATAAATCCAGCTCATCCGCTATTCCCTCTGACCTTCTGGCGACGTTCTCGAAGATACGTCCAGAACGCCCACTGCACGGCATACAGGTGCGCTTGACCCAGCCCACAGCCTCTCTTAAGGCTTGGTAGAGAACAGGACGCAGTGGGGTCTCGTCTGAACGAGTAACGCCGGGTCTGACACTTGGTTGTATTACATTGACAGGTCGTCGGACCAACTCGCATAGTTGTTCACATCGGCAAGCGTCTTGGTAAGGGTGTCCTTTATGATCATGACCGATAATTTACCCAGAGGAAGGTGGAGCGGCGGGTCCTGCAGCGTCGACACGGTATACATCCTGCTAGCCGCTTCGGAAGGGTCCGGAGCAGCCTGCACGAACTCCTCTGTCACGCTGTTGCGCAACGCCGCAGAGGGCGAATTCGTGTATGCAGGGTGCAGAGGCGTATAGACGCGGTTCTGCATGATGGCCGGTGTGCGGAAGACGGAAGGCTCGACGATTGTCATCTGGTTGTCATGATCATAAGTATACTGCGGCTAACGTTACACCGAATGACGAGGCGCATACCTTGATGTTCCACTCGGGACACATCTCTGACGTCAAAGCCTTCGTGAGGCCATTTAAAGCTAAAGCAAATATCAACGTTTGCTGAACGGCACAGCCACACTGGCCTAGAGCACAATGACCTACCGTGCTTGGCGGCTCCATAGTAGCCCAGCGTCGTAGCGGAGCCAATGCCCGCAATGGAGGACATCTGCAAGAGGCGTCCACCAACGGGCTTGTTGACCTCTCTGAAGACACGGACGGCCTCCCTGGTGACGTTCGCCGCGCCCCAGAAGTTCACCTCAAAGAGCGCGCGCGCAACGTCGTCCGGCGTGCCCTCCACCTCGGCCAGGAGGCCGTACCCCGCGTTGTTGAGCACGACGTCGATGCGCCCGAACTGCTTCACCCCAGCGGCGAAAGCATCCTTGATATCTTGTGGCTGGGTAACGTCGAGCTTGACGACGAGCAGCTTGTCGGGGCCATATTGCTTGGTGAGGTCAGCGAGGACCTCCGGTTTGCGCAGGGTCGCAACCACGATGTCTCCCTTCTGGAGCGCCACCTCTGTCGTCGCACGACCGAACCCCGTCGACGAACCAGTAACTGCGTGCGCCGTGAGTGAGTGAACTTGGTTCTACGCAGCTAGTAGACTCACTGAACCAGACTCTTGCAGACATTCTCCTATGGCGGCACTAAGTGCGTTGTCCTCCCTAACGCACCTCGGATGTCTTTTATAATCTATAAAGACGCTTGTCAGAAGCTTGGTGTGTCATGCAGTGCCGTCCTGACTCGTAGATCGGCAGTGATGATGCGGCTACTAGAGTCGTACCGATGGCAGCTATGATCATTGCATCTCGCTAGTGGGGCGCATGCATATCCTTACGACAGACCGCAGCAGACTGCAGATCCATGTGCAGGATGAGCTCGAGCCTGTTGGAGCTAGTGAGCACCTGATAGAAGATGGGCGAAACCAAGAGACTCAACATTCTCATACTATTACCTAGCAGTGATCCGCCGCTTCCATGACAGTCAGTGCTGCCTAAGGAACGATCAACGCAGCGGGACGATCCTTTCCAGTGGCTGTGCAAAAACGATAAATGTCATGCAGAACGAAGCCATACGAGCCATCGGAAACCACGCATCACGAATGCCAGAAGAGCGTCTGAAATGACAACGCGCAACATCCGCATCACGCATGCACGCTGCGCCAAAAGCCCATCTATATCTAACCAATCTCGGGCAGATTAATTGTCGGCAGTACATGGTTCTGTTATACCTTCGCGTTCATTCTCTCCGCTCACCGACACTTCATCTCGCGCGGTTGCACTTCGCCGCGTCACCGCGCCGCCTCCTCCATCTCCTTGCGCCACCGCTTCTGGATGTCGATGGTCTCGCGGAAGATCTTGTACTTCGCCTCGAGAAGCTTCTTCTCCTTCGCGTTCGCCTTCGGCGGGACGCTCGTCGCCGTCGGGGTCATCTCGATCTATCGCCCCACACAAGTCCGAATCAGCGCCCCCACCCACAACTCACAGGCTCAGCCGGAGTCAACGCACCATGATATTCCAGAGCGCCTGCGCCTGGTCCTCCTCGCTGATCCTGCCGAGCTCGCCGACCCTGTGCGCGAAGCGGCCGAGCATCGCGGAGCCGAGGACGACCGCGTCGCCGCCGCTCTGGGGGAGCACGACGGGCATGGCGCACGTGTTCGCGAAGAGCTGCATCAGCATCGCGTTCTTCGCCTGCCCGCCGCTCATGTAGATCGCGGTGATCGCGTGCCCCGCCGCGTTCATGTCGTCCACGATGTGTCGCGTCTGCAGCGCGATCGCCTCCAGCGTGAGGTTGAACTTGCGCGCGAGGTCGCTCAGGCCGTCGTCCTGCGGTGCGTGAGTGTGGTGGGAGGATGAGTGGGGAGACGGGTACGTACGAGCGCGAGGCCCGTGATGGAGCCGCGCATGCGCGGGTCAGCGATGGGCGAACGGTTGCCGTGCAGGTCCGGGTAAAAGTGCATGTCCTTGGTGAGCTCGGTCCACGTCGCCGCGCCCTCCTCCTTGCAGAGCTCGTTGAGCTGGTTTGCAAGCACTGTATGCGCGCGCATCGTCAGTCGACCGCTGATGAGGCGTACGCGAGGGCTGCTGCAGACCTTCATGGATGCTGGTCTTCTGCTCCTCCGCGAGCTCTTGCAGTCTGGGGTATGCGGGGTGGGTCTTGATCATGAAGTCGATGAGCTGGCCGGTGGAGGACTGGCCGCCCTCGTTCATCCACCATCCGGGCATGACGGCGTTCTGGCGTGCGTGACCTTAGCGGTGTGCGGACGCTTGTTCAAGATCATTTACCTTGTAAGGGCCCCATACACCGCGGACGAAGACGCCCTCCTTGCTCTGCGACGGAGTTAGGAGCGTAGAGAAGAGGTCGATGAACGGGACGTGCCTGTACGATGTGGCATGTGCTGGTGCCAGCGCAGGCTGCAAGACGGTGTCGTGACTCATCGATAGACGGCACAGCGGATAGCTTGCTGCCCTCCTTGTACCGTCCGGCTACGGTACCCAGCCAACCAGCGTAGCTACGATCTGTTTAGGGCGCATACAGCCAGAGAGTTCTGGCACTCACGCATCAATGACACCACTGCCGACCGGAGTGCCTTCCACCAGTCCAAGCTCCTCGGCGGCTTTCTTCGAGAGACCCTTGCCTACGGGTACGCCAGCGGTGACGACGTCGCATTCATGCGCGCCGAGCTGCCTGAAGTTGTTCTCGACGAACTCGCCAAGTCCGATCTTCTGGAAGAATTCGGGCTGCCAGCCGTTCTTCGTGGGCACAAACGAGCACTTGCACGTCACGGAGCAGCATGAGCGCAAGTTGTCGCCCGTGGCCTTGTAGGTGAGGAAGTCGGGCAGGTCGAAGAACTGGCAGCGCGCAAAGCGCTCAGGGGCCATCTGTTTCTTGAGCCAGAGGGTCTTCGGGATCTCCATTTCCAACTGAGCGGGGGATCAGCATGCGACGAAACGGGAAGGAAGGACACACACGCACGCTCATGACGCCGCCGACATAGTCAAGCACGGTCGATCCGGTGCTATTGATGAGGTTCGCCTCTTCCTCGGCGCGGTGATCAGCCCAGAGGATGATGTTCCTGTCGCCGATCTCGCCCAACGTGTCGCCCTTGGTGACGACGACGGGATCGCCGTTCATGTCGGATACTGCCAGCGAGCACGTTGCGTCGAAGCCGAGACCCTTAACATCCGACGGGGAGACTTTGGCCTCTGCGAGGACGGCGCGGATGGTCTTCGACATGCCATCCCAGATGTTGTTGGTGGATTGCTCAAAGATGCGGTGATCATTGGGATCGCGGTAGGTGATGGTGGACTCGGTGGAGGATGCGAGGAGGGTGCCGTCGTCCTGGACGAGGCCTGCGCGGACAGAGCCTGTGCCGACGTCGATACCGATGTAGTAGTTGTTGGGCATGGTGGGTGGTGACGTGGAGGGAGAGGTGAAGTGACAGGCGAGCGAGCGAGACCGTAAGTAGAAGGCCGCAAGCGAAGAGGAGAGGAGTCGTCCGACGCGCTCTCGGGTGTTCGCGAGGGCCCGCACAAGGTCCGCCGGGCCGCTCACACCCCTCCCAAACCCCAACCTCGCCCTAAGGCCTCCGTCGGGATTTGCCTCTTCTGGTTTCTCTACCAAACGCCTGCCACAATTCCCCTATATGTCAAATCCCAGCACGCCACAGACTGGCCCCTCTGCTCAAGCTGCGCTGTTATTCGACTGTTGATACAAGCCGACGCTTAGACATTTTACATAATCCTTGGGTGGAGTAATGGGAGTAATGGGAGGGCGGCCCGGCGACCTTGGGGATGCTCCGGGTTGTGTTCAGCGCCGTTCACGGTAACCGGAGTCAGGTGTCATCGACTACAGTACACACCACCGCGACAGAGTGTGCTCCCCGGAAAAGTAACGGGAAATGAGCTCACTGGCGGGTGGGACTCGAGGATGACAGTGCTGCAGTCTCCAACGTCGTCCAGACCGTTGCGTTGGCACTGGCAGTCGCCGAGCAATGACTCGGATAGTTGGGTACGTGTGAGTGCTCGAGGCGGATACGGAGGTAAGCACAAATCGACTCTCTCGTTGAATTGTGAATGACACCCTGCTCGGAGAACTCTTCATGTCCGAAAGTTCCCCCGTCAATGAACCGGAGCGCCTTACATTGACTACTCCGAGTCCTGATTTTTAGATAATACAGCTATCAACGGGCCCTCAAGGCTCGCATTCAACCTCGTTACTGCTATCAAAGTCGCGCGCGATTTCGGTACCGACTTAGTACGTGCAGGAACAGTTGAGGGATCTTCATACTGGCCAAGGTAATGCTATGGAAGGACCTTAGCTTACTCCCTGGAGAATCGCATCCGAGCCACATCTTGAATCGGAACTATCTGGCAGCACAAAACGCCCTCGCTTCAACTCTGCTTTCGTAACCCCTCGAGCCTTCGCAGCCGCAGTCCAATAATTTGGCCGCGAGTAGTAGTACGCTTGGGTACGCTGTGTTTGGCGAGACGGATACCAGCCCCGACGACAGCGCGCGGGAGATGTTCGAGGTCCACTTTTGGGACGCCTTCAACTTCGACAAAATGGCCCCATGCCTCATGCGCGAGGTCAACAGGTCCATTCATGCTGGCGGGCGGCTGATAGTGTTACATGGAGGTTTTCAGCACCACCCCGCCCCGGCATGTCGTATCAGTGCGCTCCAAAGGACGGTAAGTACTGTACGCGATAAACGCGGCTCTTATCAGTGCTTGATAAACAAAATCATATAATTGTGCAGCGACTCATGCGTTAGCAGCGCCTTGATAGAGCATAGATTGCCAAAGGTGTCTGAATACCTCGCCAGTGGGCGCGAGGCACTGGTTTGTATACTCAAACACAACTATATTGAGCGTGAGGACACTGTCATTCCTGCGTACTTAGCGCGATGACTCACCATATGCCGATTCACCATATGCCGCCCGACGCGGAGCGCCCCTGTACCCGGACTTGACAATGTACGTTACACGGGCTGAACTTGACACAGCCGCATCCGTGTCGACGGCTCGGGCGGGCTCGGTTCCGATGTGGGTGGATGTAGTTGGCCACTAGATCTTAGAGGTCCTGCAGACTGATCGCGATGGGATACAACTTGCAAGACGTCCACGCCCCGTTGGTCATCTCCGAGGCGCACTTCAACCTCCGGTCGTAGCAGCACAATGATGTTCTCTCCTAAGGTCTGGTTCAGTCCGTCGCAGTGGAGGCCGCCGCATAACCAGAAGGCTCGCTGATCCATCTTCATAGTCGCCGGCTCGTTAACGGGCTCCGGCAGGGCCATGACAGAACAGAACCAGTGCAGGTCACCATCGTCGGGCTGGGAGCGTTCTGCACTCCAGCCATGGCCCAAGCAGTGCCAGTCCACCTCACCCTGCCTACGAGAAAGTCATGTCCGCCCTACGCGCACTGTACAACTCGGGTTAAATTCCACGAATGCGGGACACATCCCCTTCATACAATCGCAGCACTGCACCTTTGGCAAGGTGCCGTCGAACTGGCCAGAAAGAAGCCTGCTCAGACAGGAAGGAGTACATATGCTGTCACTTCGTGGCCGGAGCCGCGGGTGGTGGGCAGCGAGGTTTAAACGTCGCGCGCAACTTAGAACAGAGCAATGAGGATCTCTTACCGGGATATATAGGGTCTGAATAAGTACTAGCAATATCACTTGCTGCTTCGACGAATATGAGGACAATCACACGCCGAAATCTACGATAAAAATATTAGTAATGGCCAAAGTTGCCGCTTGGATATACCGACTCGGAAGCAGTCAGCTACAACGTGTGCATACACTGCACTGGCGCAACACGTAACGTGGTCCGTGGTCGGGAATTTTATGTCCTCAGTTCCGCTGCATACGAATGATCGGTATTCCTGTGATTATCCCAGTAAGTCAAAAAAGTAAGGATGCGACCGAGGGAACTGACCAGCAAAAGCCAATGCCACACGGCAAGGCTCTCCTTGTGTTGGTGCACATTACGGAGTGGCCCTGCACCTACTTCTGGGGAAGCGAGCTGACTCGGACATAGTAGCCGACTCGGACTGTCATCGAGAAGCAAGTTATCGCCGCGGCGGTAGATGCACGGGCGGGGTCGGTGCCGATGGAATTATCCGGTAGAGATCCCAATACGTCCCTCATGAGAACCGCAGTGGTATAAATCGACACGGCTCCCTGAAGGATTGCGTCCAAGGCGCATACATTCCTAGCAGCACAGCAATGTCATCACCTAAAGTTTGGTTCAGTGAGTCTCATTCTCTAAATTGTACCACTGAGAGATCGCTCACTTGCATTCCAAGTCACTGGTTCGTCGACGGGGTTCGGCAGGGTCATGACGGAGCTCGTCCTCGCAAAGGGCGACATCGCCGTGGCGACGCTCCGCTCCCCGGAGGTGCTCGCCGAGCTTGCGTCACAGTACGGCAAGGACAGGCTCCTCGTCCTGAAGCTCGACGTTTGTAAGCCTCAGGAGATCAAGGACGCGTTCGCTGCCGCGGTCAAGCAGTTCGGCCGCGTCGACAACGTGTTCAATAACGCTGCGTACGCCATGATCAGCGAGGCGGAGACCGGTCCCGAGGACATCGCGCGGACGATGTTTGACGTTAACCTGTGGGGAGCCATCAACGTCAGCAAGGAGGCCGTGCGCATCATGCGCGAGGTCAACAAGCCTGCCGGAGGGCGTTTGTTGCAGATATCTTCAATGTCAGGCTACATGGGGATGACCGGCATGTCATATTACTGCGCTACAAAACACGGTGAGTATGACGTAGTTACAGCTCCTGAAGGCTTGAATGACGTGAGTGACAGCTATCAACGCATTCACCGAAGCTCTGTCCAAGGAGCTCGACCCCGACTGGAACATCAAGGTCAGAATCCTCACCAGCTTTCAGCATCTGTGCTCATTCTCGCTCTTTTCAAGGTCGTCATCGTCGAGCCTGGAGCGTTCCGCACGGGGGCTTACGGCAACGTGGTCCGGATTCCGCTCCACCCAGCCTACGAGAAAGTCATGACTGCACCACGCAAGTATTTCGAGGAGGACGTCTTGGGTGTGATGCAAGACCCGGTGCAGGGTGTTGAGGTTCTATACAAGATCGCAGAGCTTCCCAACCCACCGCTGTTCCTCCCGCTCGGGAAGGATTCTGTCAGCATGGCGAAGACGAGATATGCTGAGATGGTGGAGAGTACGAATGCTGTTGCTTCGTGGTCGGAGGAGCTGCGGGTCATGGGGTGAGAACCTTGAGCAATGCGTCTCGTTGATGAATAGAGTGACAAGCATTGCCTGTCGAGAGGTCTTAGTGATCAGTTGTGTATCAACGTCTGAACACGTACTCCAGTTACCGGAGCCTCTAGAGCCGGCTTTGTGCTGCCAATGCCACCAAGGAATCTATACGAGTCTTTCGGGAGATGAACAGGCCGGTCGGAGGTCGCCTGCTCCAGGTTTCATCCACAGCAGGAGTCGGTGGCATTGCCTCGTTGATCTTCTATGCAGCCAGAAAACATGATCAGTACCACATGCAAGATGTGTCACGATGATGGCTCGAATATGACCGCGACATAAGAGGTGGAAGCACCGAATCTCTAGCCGTGGAGCTGGTTCCAGATGGGACATTCAGGTGTGTCCATGGATGGCCCACCAAAACGTGTAGTCACGGCCGCTCGGTAAGATAGGTCACTATCATTGAACCAGGGGCGTTTCAAATACAGCTTGAACAGCTGTCCGCCGCATACGAAAGCAACTTCAAGTTGCCTGGGGCAAGCATCCGCGAGTCGATGAACCCTTACGACACCAATCAGTCAGATGCTAGGAAACCCGTGGAAGGTTTTTTCAAAAGAAGCTGCGCTTTCAAACTACCCTTGCGACTGCCCTTGGGACAGGACATCATTGCGATGAGCCGTAGAAGACAGAACTGGCGATTGAATTGGACGAGTAAGCTTCATGGTTGAAGGAGTTGGGCACCAATGATCCCGCAGCCGCATCCTATATGATGCATGTGTCCGCCCTGTGTTAATGCACTTATGAGTGTCAAACAAACACCAGGTTTCCTATACGGTGGATTATGACTTCTGACTTACGAGTGCCTGTCCTTTCAATTACATCAGGTACATCTGACTGTCATTGACGCTTCCCCACCCGAAGCACTGAGGTCTCTCCAGCCAACCAAGCAGCCCTGCAGGTTGTGATCAAGGAATCCGTATTGCTCCAAAACCATCGAGCGCAGCGAACCCTGAGGTTCTGATAGTGAAAAATGTTTTCTCTGGCTGCCATGTCCACGGTGCCGTTGGGAAGCAGACACTGGCAGCCTGAGGCCGAGCTGCGAACGAACACACTGGCATGCTATGAGGAAAATAAGCGGTCCTAGTTCTATGGCGTCAACAGGGTTCATGCTGAAGATAGATGATAAGTGCTCGTACCAATGCCAAGAGCCTATTATAAGGCTAGCAAGGAGCCCAACGACATCGACTGCAGACTTAACGATCCATCTTACTGAATCAATCCGCACAGAGTCTGACGGTCGTCATCAGCCCATAGTGATCACTGGCCCACTGGCCCTTCGCCGTTTTGAGTCCGACGCCTATCCTGCTCGGGGGATCCACCACCAACGATGAACTGCCAGTGTGCAAAATCTTGTCCATACGACACACTGGAAAGCGGTTCCTCGGCTGGTACCCCCACGTAAAACTCGTCTCGTCATCCTCGGACCCTTGGTATGCGTCCGTCAACTCTGCCTCCGCAGGGAGGGTAGCATCGCGCGGATCGATGGGGTTCATGTCCCCGGCTACGATCCCCGCGTGTACACCGGGTGCTCTGAGCAGCTCCGCGGTGGCCAACAACTGTGCTGGACGCCTCGACGTGCCCTCTGGTAGTGATTCGAGGTGCACATTGGCTATTCGTAACAGCGCCGGTGTCCCATCTCCTGGAGCAGCCAACTGCACATCGACAAAGACGGCGTTTCTGCCCATGACGGAGTTTCCGAAGACTAGCGATTGCGCACCAACTGTAGGTACCGTATTCGAGACGAGCGTGACATTGCCATATCGAGGGCTCGGCCAGGTGTTCGCAGAGGTGGGGATGGCGATGAAGTGCTCACGCACCCACCTGTGCTTGAGAAGAACGGACATCGCTTCGCCTTCGATCTCCTGCAGGAGAATACAACAAGGGACAGGTGACTCGCCAGCGTCGGCTCCGCCGGCTTGTCCCTCGAGAGCACTGCGAATGTGGTCTAGAGCACATCTCAGCCTCGCGTCAGCGTTGGGTGCCATGAAGTCGACGTTCCAAGAGACGAGACGAATGGATGTCGGCTGCGGCGTCGTGTTCCTTTTCTTCGATAGGAACTTCCAGTCCGAGAGCAGCCACTTGGTGGAGAAGCGTCCGGGCTTCAGGGGAATGATCTTGTTGACCAACGCAGACATCGCTTGTGAGTGAGAGTCAGCGGATGTAGGAGAATGGGATGGAGCAGGTAGCATTTACTACGTCGGAGAGGGTGGCACACAGTCGATCGACGCATGTACGATAACTTACTTAGTATGTATCGCACAAGCGCCGGCCACGTATAGCCTGAGGCGAGAAGTCCACTAGCACACGCTGGCACAAGTCTTAATTGTAGACCATAAGGACGCGCATCGACGAGCATGTAAGTACCTTCAGATGGCACGGTGTTCTATAAGCTAAGTAAGTAATCAATTTTGTGTGCGAACACAAGCTATCTACATGAGGTTACGAAGAATACCACAAAGTATATACAGACCGGCACCGGAATTATATTACTAGTAGGCGTCGTAAGCAATGAATAAAGCTTCGAGGGAGTTAGTTGTGGTATCGAGACCTTAAAAGGCCTGGGTATAGCTGTGAACGCTCGCGACGAGTGGCTAGGGCGTACGAAGGGTTCACTCCCTCTCAATGAGTCGTGGCCTACTAGGCACACGCAAGTGATAAATCGTCAAAAAGTGATAGCCCAGGGGAACGAGGACGGCGGGGGGTCTATCTTGGGGACCAAGTCTGACTGCTCTCCGGAGGTCCGCGAGCCAGCTGACAGTGCGTCGGCAATGCCTTGATGGGCATTGACGTAGGCGACTTGGAGTACAGGTGGCGTTCCGCCTGGTCCAGGTGGAAGCAGATCGTTGATATGGGGAGGAAGAAGATCCCTGATGGGTGGAAGGCGTTGTGCGTCTGGGACCTCGGGATACCTGAGCGGTGGTAGGCGGAGATCGGGCGCAGCATTTGCCGCGTCGAGGTAGTGGTCTTGTTCAACGGGCGGCGAGGCGCGCCGGCCGAGGTACGTAGAAGAGGTATCCCACCGGGATTCCGTCGTAGAGCATCGGCCCGTGCAGAGGGCGCCCACGCAACCACAGTGTAAGGAAGCGGACGAGCGGCTAGAAGAACGCGAAGGGCGCGCATCCAGGTGTCCGATAGGCGAAGCATACCGGGGGTCGAGCCGCCTTTCCTCCATGAACGGCGGCTTCGACCAGTAACTAGTTTTACGTTCGCAGCGTTCCATGATCGCGCGATAATGTTTGCTGTAGTCATTGGCGTGTACTTGTAAATTGTAGTTGATGAGTTGACGGAAGTCACGGTCGATCATTTCGATATCGTCGGCCGAGAGAACACCAGTGAGATGTGCCCACCACGCGTCGGCATACTGATATTCAATTGTACCCTGGATAGTAGCCTATCGCTCAGCATTCGTTGTTGCGCAGCAAGCAAGCACCGACATACCCTGGCTGCCACGAGGAATGCTCCAAGGAACGTACGCTCGCATGCCCAATTCAAAGGCAGCGGTCCCATCGTACTCGACGCTCTCTCCAGGTAGGTGAGACAGGTGAGAATAACAGGCATAGGGACTCCAGATCGTCGAATCAGGTTCTGCACGAAGTCGCAAAGGAAGGCCGTCTTGAGCACCGGCGCGAGCCACGTCTCCCCGTCGTAGCAAGCGTGGCTTACTGTCCACACAACGCAGTCGATCAAATAATCTTCGAGCATATATCATCAGTAGAATATACATGCAACCAAAATCGCTGCCCACGCACCGATGACGTCCCAGTTGACCGGGTCGTGGCGCGGTTCTTCGGCAATGCGACGATGATGTTCGCGTTGGTCGTAAGCTGGCCGTTGTGGGCGCAGCCCGGACGATGTCGCTGATGCAGACAAAGTATAGGTTTCCATTCTGAGTGCCCCTCAAGGGAAAGGAGGTGGCGACGATGATGAGAGAGACGGAGTATTCGCCGGCCTTGGATGTCGGTGCTCTGCAGGTGGTTGATAGATATCAGGGGGGCATCGAAGCCACTCCTGCGTCTCTTTATATCTTGCTTTGACCCTGCAAGCGCCACTACTTGGCCGGCACATGCAGGTGGCCACTTCGAAAACGTAGTGCATATATGCCGACGCGCAATCGTTGCGGCCATAGACTGATGGCACTGCATCGCTAGCGACAAAGACAAAGCGCAATCGACTGGAACTAGGGTGCGCTGTCCCGGTCAACTCCGAGTGATTGCGTACGCTCGCTCGAACTCACCTGCCAAATTCGCTACGAGGTGCCTAGTGGCGCGCCACGAGGCGGATCGCTTTGACCTACAAGACAACGAGCGTGGTAGCCACGAGGACTGGATCTATGCTCCGTATGATGTGCAACATGAGACTTCTGTCCCTCGTCTGGACGGGCCAGCTCAAGATCGTGATGTCCCAAGACTCCTGTGAGATGAGGCTCGATCAGGTTCCGATGCAGTTGCGATGATGAGAAGGGCTCACAAATACTGCCGTTTACTTGCCGCGCCGCGTATGACTCGGAGAGCATCTGCATCTGCTGGGTTGAGATTCTAGCGTAGAGGCTATGACAGACAGACTCGCTCAGTTCGACTGATATGTTCGAGTTGAACTTCGGACACGAGGCTACGTATCGGCACCGGCGCCAAACCGCGCGGGGATTGCCCGAAGTGACGCGGCCTGGAAGTAACCTAGTCTCCCCTAGGCAGACCCTAAAGAAGACCTCTTGGAGTGGGGGAGAGGACGGTCTTCTAAGGAAGTAACCAATATTAATTGCAATTTCTTCGTACTAGCTCTATACATCAACGGCAAAAGGCAAGTCACTGTGAGTGCAAAACCACTGGCAGTACAACATAGCATGTGGCACAGCACTGTTACAAGGAATTGAAGGCACAGTGAGTGAGCCACTACGATCATTTACGGCCAGCGGCAAGTTGATCGCTCAATCGGTGTCAATGGGTGGCGATCGCCACTAGGTGGAGGTCCAAATAAAATAAACCATTTGCGTTGTTATGGCGTACGGGGGGTCTAGAGGACGAGGCGCTGTGCTATATGAACGGGTATATATTGGGCGGGGTATCTGAGTAAAGAGACGACAGAGGCATAGGGCAGTACAAGGCTACTATCAAGGTATGTATGTCGAGCCGCAGACGCTGTCGATGTAGAATGAAACAACGTATGAGACTCTCGTCGCAGTAAGATTCTCATAGCCGTGATGCCGGTCACAATGGCCAGCGCAGGATGCCTCCCGTCGGGTACGACGTCAGGGATGGGAGCGCCACCGATGCAACGACAGCCTTTGACTATCTCTCGTGCCGCTCGTCCTGACTGTGTAACCATGGTCGCGGTGGCGCGCGTCTCAAACGCGGGTCATCATAATGTCGGTCGCGAGAAGGTGGAGGTGTTGGCTGTAGTGGAGGAGGGTCGTCAGGCGCGAGATCCCGCAGATTTGGCAAGTCCCGTAGAGGAGGCAAGCATGGTGGGTACCGTCCGTGCGAGCGGCGGTACCTGTCTCCGCTGTAAGGCGTCCTCAACGAGTGCCTGGATTGCCTTCGAGGAGGGTCATCGTCATGGTCAAGAACATGCTCGCGCGAATCGCGTGCTCTGCGGCCACTGTACGGATAAGGGTCCCACCGCCTGCGATGCTCAATAGCAGTGTCACCGTGGGAGAGTTGCGCTGCCGTGGATAAGGAACTGATGTACGCTGGTGTAGGAAGGGGGCGGGGACGACGTGGCGGAGGTGACCGTGACCGTTCACGACCTCCTCGGTTGCCGACGAACGGTGGTAGCGGGCGGCGAGCCTCAGAATGCCACGGCGCAGGGGGAGCAGGAAGGAGTGGAGCAGGTGGGTCGACGCGCGGCGACGCAGGGGCTCGGTGTACCCATTGTTCCGGTAGCACGCGCACCGAGGACGAGGCCATAGGGTATGGTGACTCGACCTGAACGTAGTCGCGGGATATGGGTGCCGACGAAGACGCATGAACACGGTGCGACGACGAGGGGATAAGGTGCTGCTGGGAAGCGTCGCTTCGAGGGCGCCCGGCTCCAATGGGAGTGGGGTACGTCTTCGGGGACTGCGCGGGTTGCTGGACAGGGTGCGAAGGAAGCACACCCATCGTTTGGTACCAACCGCCTTTCTTCCTAACGCAAAACTCCATGAGGCCGTCGTAATGGCTCAGGAGCTCTCCCTCCTTGACGCTGAGATCGTATTCGATTAAAATCAGGAAGTGGCGCTCGACCGTTCGGAGCATCGTCCGGTCGTAGACACTTGCCCACTGCGCCCAGGACGAGAGTGGATAGCAGGCATCGTTGAGATACTGAGAAAACGACATAACCGTCAGCACGGTGGCGCCACCAAAAAGACGGTGCGCCTACTTTATGAGCCGTCATCAGCGCCGCCAGCAGCAGGTCCTCCCCTTCCCATAGCTTATTGAGGCTTGTATGGAGGTTCTTGGCGAACCCCCGCTGAGTCCTCTTGACATATGAGAGGGCGACGAGGAGTGTGCCCATGTCTACCTGAGACTTTGCGAGTACGTTGCAAGCGAGGTAGCCAAAGAACGCCGTGCTGAGACGATGTGCCTCCTTGTCACGACGATAGGGAGCCAAGATGCTTATGATGTACTGAATACAGTAGTCTGTAGCAGCCAAGCTCTCAGTCTTGGGACGGCGAAGATGTGGCGCATGCACTAACCTATGGTATCCCAATTGATGGGCATCCGTTGTATTTCGAGCAGATGTGGATGGTGAAACCGAGCAGTAATCAGGCTCGACGGCGCGACGGCTTCCTCTGCGGAGGGATGAGTGCGCGAGGAGTGCTCCATTTCAGTGGATTAGTAGATAGATGAGGGATGGGGTGAAGGGTGCTTGCGTGTGCAAGTGCGACGGTTGTAAGATCGTAGATGCCTGCAGTTCGCAAGGGCGACAGGTAGCATCCTTTATATCGTTCGCTTGGGCCCTCTCTGTATGTGGACTACGCTTTGGCAGTGCTTGCCGGCGATGAACTGTGGATTGGTACCGAAGCGCCAGCTTGGACCCTCATCGGCGACGCTTGGGCCTAGGAAGGCAGGCATACACAAAGCGTCGGCCATATTCTATGACGACCATATGCTGAGAACCCATGTCGGAGTACAATAATGCTGGATGGCGGCTCACCGCAACCCGGCGTCTACTCTACAATCAGCGCTCTGGCCTTCTAGTGAAGAATTCTCACCTGCGTGCTTTACAGCCCCGCATACGCTGATGCGCATGCCTGCCCGATGCAGACGCTTTCGGTGAGGTAGGCGGTGTACACGAGGCATGCATGAGGACCGTAGTATAGCGGCGTGGTGATTCTTCTGAAGAGACCTACAGCAAGCAGCGATGCCGGAGTTCCTGCCCTGCCGTGGAGGCCGCGTAATCCTCACAGACTGAGAAGAGTGCGTCAACTCACTGGCACCGGCATCGATAATGGAGAGAATGTCAAGTGAGTCAACCCCTCGTTAGTCCGCTCGGCCTCCTTAGACGAGAAAATATGCTGGAAATTCCAAGATGACGGATCCGACGGAGACGTCTGACGCTCACAATCACACGTATGCACGGCGGGCATATCATGGCATGTTTTAATGTGGTGAGAGTACATATGCTGCCTTAGCGTGCATGCGAGACGATGATAGCAGAATCGACGAAGAGAGACCAATCAGTCCGATCCGCCCGTAGACCGTGCTGAGCAATGAGAAGTCAGAGAGTAGTGCATTCCGACAGAGACGAATACGCACTGTAGATCAACTGGCCGCTGTGGTGGACAATCCGCTTGATCTGGCCCTCCTTCTCCAAATGCCTGATGGCTACCCGTGCCAAGCTCCCATTCACCTTCAGCCGCTCGATGAGGATGCTCTGGCTGATGAATCGGAAGGTGGGGACCTCCTTCATGATGCGGTCGTAGGTGGGCTTGTCGAGGATGACGGCGTGCTGCGCCTTGTCCTTGACCTTGCCCTTCGACCATTTCTTCTTCTTTGCAGCCTTGCTGCTACTGGACGCCGCGGGGGCTGCCTTAGCCTTGGCCTGGATACAAAATTCATGGTCAGAGACCGCATGTCATCCAGATGGGCATCCGTGCATCCAACACCAACGACATGGAAATGGTTCACGTTCATGGAACCGATGCATTACACCTACGGCACAGGACACCTGTGAGCAAAAATACACACTCACCATTGTCTTGTCGGCCTGTCGTGAGTGCTGTGGACGGCGAGCGACACTGCAAGGGCGAGTATGGTCTCTACGGACAAGGCCGAGCGGAGCTACAAAATAAACGCCAACAGCGAGCTGCCGCCACTTCAAGTTCCAGGTTCCAGGCCTGGGTTTGTTCTCAGTTGCCGCCACAAACATTGTCGTAACATCGTACTCAAAAAGCCAATATTGCACATAGATCATAAACGCAAGCATGTTCATGGCTGCTTGTGATCATACATGTAGTCAATCTGTCAGAATTACTTATGTCTTGCGCATCCTCCAAAAGTCCGAACGCGCTTGAGTCCCATGTAAGTCTTCGAACATACGTCACAAAACACATGGTACTGACCTCCGTTTCTGCCCATCGTCATCATTCGCTCCCGATTCACAGCATGCCGCGCAAATCAAGCAGAACCTTCTTATCGCGAGATTCGCGACGGAACATCTCGCGATGCTGCTCGTGTTGAACTGCGGACAGTGCGCCCTGGAAATTCGCGGACACTAATCTTCCTTCAGCGAACGTCGCCTGATAGCGAGTAGCATCCTCGCATCTGGAATCCGCTAGAGGCCTGATGTGCGAATACAATTGAACACGTTCAGCATCTGTGAGATTTCTCATGTGCTGTTCATATCTCGTTGATCGGCCTTGTTACGTTCCCAGTAAAATTCGGACAGCTTCTTTCCGCCCTGCGACGAAATGAGCGTAGGATTGCTCCCAAAGGGAGAGCCAGGAAGCGAGATAGGTGGTGTCTTAGCTCCTCTCTTTGACTCGTTTAACGGTCTTGACACTCTCCTTACAGTCAAGGATCTAGGCCTACCATAGTGGCATTAGAGAATATCGAAATCCAAAGGCCAGGAAAGACTAACTTTGCGGATGTGGCAGCTTGTTGGCGCGTGGGCTTCATGATGCCACCTGTTCTCGGAGTTGGGTTTGTCTCCCCGCATCCGGCTCGTGGTGTTCTTAAACCGTAGGGGTGATCAAAGCGCAAGTCTACTCAAAGCGAATGCTGGCCAAAGCGAGGTCACATAGTGCCACTCACGACGCTTCGATTCGGCTAGTAACACTCTTTCTACTGCCAGTGGTAATGTCGTATGCTACCTATAGCTTCTTCGGGAGGCCGTGCCATAAAAAGCCCAGTTCAATGTGTTAGATCCAACCAAGATCATGCGGTTGTCCGTAGCGAGACTTGTCACGAAGCCACCGAGACCTTCGTGCAACTCGCCGCGATCAAATGCTGACGTTGGTACCTTAAAGCCCGCCTGTTAAGTGTACAGCCTAAGGAAACACATTGCTGCAGTAATCAATTTAGAGGGTGAGCACCGCGAGACGTGTTGTTGTCCCACAGTTCGTGATTTTACAGCAGCTTGCAGTCATGAACGAGGCGAAGTGAACTGAAACGACTAGACCTGCCGAATACGGAATGCGTTGACAGAAGCGCGCCTGTCACGGGACTGACGCGCCGAGCGTCGCAGTGCATCCTGACGGTGGCTGCGTCAACCTCCACGTCGACCTCGCCGGTCATGCTGTGGCTTGTGCTGATTCTACCCATCCCCGCGCTCGCTGGCATCGAGAAGACCCGTGGGGTACCTCCATCTCTCACTTCTCGGTACCAGTCGCCTGGTTCGGACTCGGCCCTGTGGTCGTGCCTCGACGGGTCTAAGTCCATCCCATGGTCTGCCGTGAATGATGATTATTGTGATTGTTCGGATGGGAGCGACGAACCAGGTGTGCACTGGTACTGGCGCTATCCTAATACTTGGCTCACATGAAGTTCTCAGGAACTGGAGCATGCCCTAACAGTCTGTTCTACTGCGTGAACGAGGGCCATATCGGCTCTTTGATTCCCAGCACGCGGGTGGGAGACGGACTGTGTGGTATGTGGTTTTATGAATCACTCATATGTGTGCTAATTGCATTGTTCCAAGAGCCTGAATGCTGTGATGGCTCTGATGAGCAGCTAGGTTTGTGCCCGAACATCTGTAAGGAGGTGGGCGAGGCGTACGAGAAGCAGCAAGAGGCTGAACGGAAGACACGCAGGACGGTACGCAATGTATACCTTTGCGCATGTGCTGCATGTTCTGAACGCACACTGGCAGGGCTCTAAAATCCGCGCTCTGTACATCGCGCATGCCCAGAAGGAGAAGAAGCGCTTGGAAGGTCAGATCGCTTCTTCCGAAGCTGAGGTTGCAGTGAGGGAAAAAGAGGTCGCTCGTCTTAGGGTGAGCCTTTGCTTGAGTTCTGCGAGGGGTCCCTCTGAAGAACGCTATCACAGATATCGCGGATACCGCAGAATCGCTTTCGGAGGCTACTATGCTCCACAAGAAAGAGTCTCGTAGGCCTTTTCACATGCTGTCGTTCGCACTCGTTCAGTTGAACTGTCTGGGTCGCACAGCCCTTTACAAGTCCCTCATCGACATTCTCTCGCTCTTCAATCTCTCAGCGCGAACATAAAAAGCAACTAGAGCGTCAGAAAGCACTTGGGGACATCCTCGACGCCCTCCGAATCGGTTACAACCCGAACTACCAAGACATGGCCGTTCTCGAAGCAGTCCGTGGCTGGGAGGCGCTCGCTGGTCTGCCGCACATCAACGACGTGCGCACGGAGGAGGGCTCTACCGACACTGCAGGCGCCATCGTCCAGCAACAGGAGGAAAAGCTCGAAGACGGGACGTGGTCTGCGGAGATGCTCGAAAAGAGCTTGACAGCTTGCTGAAGAGCGACTACGAGACGCTGCTGATCGAACATGACAAGCATATCGGCGCGCCTGCGCACGGATCCCTATGTGAGTACTCCAAGACTGCCCCTAGCTCAACTCTTACCTTGGCTAGTATTCAACCTGAATGCTTACATACCCGATGCGTTTTTGCCGCAATACTTAGCCTTCCGCGATACGCTGGTATCCTGGCTCGAGACGTTCGGCGTCGCGAAGGGTATCGACGATGAGGCGTCTTCGGTCAGTGCATGCTCGCACGTGTCACCCGTGGTCAATATTAATGTGAGGTCACATAGACACGTCCGCCGCTCGCAAAGCTTACCACGACGCGGAGAACACTCTGATATCAGTACAGAAGGACTCGACAAAGCTCAAATGAGCTTGAGCGTCTCTTGAGCCCGAGTGGTATGGTCTGGAGGGCGAGTGGAAGAAGCTCGACGGCATGTGTCTGACGAAGGACACCGGAGAGTGGGTACCACGATGTACTGACGAAGTTCTCGCATTGACGTCTACTTATCAGGTACACGTATGAGTCTGCCTCTTCGGAGAGGCTAAGCAGAAGCCGAACAAGGGCGGATCATTCCAGAGTTTGGGGTGAGTGTTCGGAGGCAATGTCTCGGTGCCTGCACTCATGCGCGCTGCCATAGCAAATTCACTCATTGGAACAACGCTCCTGGCATCGAGCCAGGCTCGCCCGAGTTCTATACCAAGCAACATTACGAGCGGGGATCCAAATGCTGGAACGGTCCGCATCGTAGTGTCACGGTAAGTTTTCACACGTGTCCGATCTTCGGTAGCTGATGATGGAGGGTTTCCACCTAAGGTTTTAATGAGCTGTGGGACAGAGAATGCACTTCACACAGTGGCGGAACCCGAGAAGTGCGAATATCAGCTCACAATGACGTCCCCTGCGCTTTGCTTGCCCCCGAATGAGAGTGAAGCCTCCGAGATGAGCTGTAGGGCTATGTACTATCATAGCATGTGACATATTAGACTATTCTTGGAGTTCTTGCTATATATAGGAGAGCTTTGGATGCATACTCGTTTTGCTCATTGTGTTGAGTTTGAGGTTATGTTAGCAGTGCTGAACAGGATAAGTTGAGAACCTGCCTGCCTCATTCCTGCATGCCATGGTTTATATACTGTAGTCATAGCTTGCATGAGGAGGCTAATAGAGTCCATGTATACCATGTATGCTAAGATGATGCTGTATACTACTCAGGACTTAAGCATACCCTGTGCTAAACTGGGGCCTTTGCTCTGAGGTTTTGGATGGCATGATTCCAATGTACAATTGGCAAGTAGCATCAAGTTATCAACAGGTTCTTCATTTCCTTATTGATAGATTATATTTTAGGCATGGTATCATTGTGCTGTAGACTTATTTATACACCAAATGCACTGGCGGATTGCATCACATGACCATAGCAAACAAGACAAATATGTACTCAATTGTCTTAATGTGGGTGGTCCACTCCAGTTTGCATTTCATTCCCCCCACCTTCCACCCCACTCAAGTTGTTACTACAGTAGCACAAGCTCCTGAGCAAAGGTGAGCATTTCTGCATGACAACTCCTGGTTACAGCTCCATAGCTGCATGACTGTCACTGATCAGTTGCATGTTGTTGTTTTGTTTTGTCTTACCCTCAGTCACTTCCTCATTCACTGCACTAGCAGATTCTGAAAAAATCTTTCTCAACAGATTGCAGCAACATGCTCAAAGTTGTAACACCTGCACAAGCACAGGCCACACGTACAGCTTGTCTTCAGAAGCTGTTGCTGGCCACCAGCCAACTCCCTTTGCAAGTTCAGTACCCTGGCTAGAGAAGCAAGTCCATTATGGACAGTGCTTGATGCTGAACCAGAGCAAGCGGAGCCCTTCCCACAATTGGATGTGACTCAACAACCTCAACACCACACCCATTATATGCCAATGCAGGAGCCTCCTGATACCCCTGTGAGTCATGATGTTTAATCTCACTGAACCATTCTCAGTGATGGTTATGAAACTCATCAAGATTGAACAAGCAAGTGCAAGCACTTCTCGCTTCTAAGCATGGGAAAAATTCCCCACAAGCAGGTTCATCGACACATGCAAACGAAGAGCCTGAGACGACTCGAACTCAGTCTACGAAGTCAAATAAGGCTGCGAAACAGACCGTATTCGATGGCGTTGTCATTACTATCCCTGCATGGCTCTCCGCGTACAAGCGCAAGCACGGAGCCGTGCTACTCGTCCGCAAGACGTCTCACTCGCGCAATCATCTGTTGACGAAGACGATCGTGGCACTCGTTCTCGAAGTAGCGAAGCCGAATTTGACCAATTGAAGACGCCGCGTCGACTTCGGGTGACATGAGGCACCATCAACTTCGCAGGAACATCGCATTCTGAGAGAACGGCCACAAGCCAGCGCGGAGGACCATGCAAGATCGTCGATCGGTCAAGGCCAACCAGAAACGTTACCGAAACAGAAGGCGTGGAGACGATTGACCGCCTTCTGGAAGCACAGGTTGCACCCGCTGTCATCATCCCTGCATACGCAAAGTCATATGTCGCTCGGACGATAGTCTGCGGTTGATATCTTCGATTGTCACGCCCGCCACACGGACACTGGCGCACGGAGCTCGTGGAGGTCTTATTCCATGCCTCGCTACTCGCGAATAGCCATGTTCAAGGAGCGCTTGGACACTCGTCTCGGTCCTGGCGATCTCAATCGCGGCTTATACAGGCGGCCTAAACCCGTAAGTTGATCCATGGAACCGTATATGACACGTGCTTACAATGCGCACGTTCTAGGTCGGTGGACACATACAGCAAGAGAGGGGAGCGAGCGACGTCATGGACGGGGACGAGAGCAACGTGGATGCCGTAATTCGGGGGAAGACGCTGAAGAGACGCAGAAGCCCGGAGATAGAGCCAGCGGCAATGGGACGGACGACTCGGACGCCGCGACGACGGAGGATATGAGGCCAACGAAGAGACATATCGGTCGTCACGAGCGCGATCTTCGTCCTATATCTCAGGAAGTTGGCGAACGAGGCCCTGGGTCGGACTCGGAAGACTGAACTGTGAAGCACGCGTGCGTGTTCAGTCAATATGTACGTAAGTACATGTCGGCCCCGCTTCATGAGTCACAGTCGATGCTGAGCGGACATGGAGGCAGGACGGAGGCGGAGAAGTCTGTGGAAGTTCCGCGTTCCTTAAAACGGATTACTTGCGCGGCGATACCTCGCGTCCGTTCCGACATGTGGATATAAGGATATTAATCCCGCTGGTCAGTCGCTATAGCCTGATGCCAGGGGTTTTAAACGAGCGCGGTGGATAGCGTACAAGTCATATTGTGTAATGGATGATATATCGGACATTGCCAGATGAGCAGGGATGCAACCGAGATGAAGCTGGAGCGATGTAAGTGAACAGCCGCTTCGCCGGTGGACTGCCAGTGCGCGGATTGCCTCTCGATCACAGCCGCGCGTGCCGCGAGGTCGCGCGTGACCCGTGTCCGTGACGGATGTTGAACGCGTGACATATCGCGGACGTGACATGGCGCGGGGGAGCGCTTGGTGGGACCTTGTTTTTCGTCCTGCGACATATCTTGCCACCGTTTCCTCCTCTGCCTGCCCGCATAGACCGCCTTGTACTCTCCTCGACACTCCAGACGACGGACGATGCTCGCTTTTGCGCCTCCCATGCAGCATTCGGCCCATGCATCCACCGTGACGGCGGTAGATCTGCCGCACCGACCCCAGTCATCCACGGCGGGCACCTCTTCACGTCCTCCGATACGCCCATCACAGCGGAAGCTGCACTCGTCCATCATCATTTCCCACCAACCCGCGTCCTCGTCGTCTCATATTGCCGTGACTGCAGGCTCTGCCAGCAGGTCGGCGCCCCTCGAGGCTCAAGCAACCCATCGCCCGACGCCACAGCGCACCCCTCCATCCCACCCCATCCCTGCCGTCGTGCGGCAGCGCCAGGAGGACGATGACCCGCATACACCGCCGGCCTCCGACTCGGAGGATAATGAGCCTGGGCAGCCGGACGTCTCGGGCGCCGATGTTCATAAGTACGAGCCTGAGACGCTCCTGCGAATGCTGGCAACTGCCTTGCAACGCATAGCCGAGTTGAATGCTAGTATACCTGCAGAATCATACATGCCGCAGCATGGTCACTCGCACTCGCTAGACCATAACAAGGATCACCATCCTCCTATATGGCGGACACTCACCAGCGCGTCTCGTCACTCCCTCTCTACGACTTCCTCCCTTGCATTTCACGCACGAAACGTGCCTACTATTGCCCTCGAGGGGTATCTGAACCGGATACACAAGTATTGCCCAGCTAGCAATGAGGTCTTCGTGTCGTGCTGGTGTACCTAGACCGTATGTCCAAGTTGGCGAAGGAGGCATGCGGGAAGACATTTCCAATCGACATGTACAACATCCACCGCCTTATAATTGCGGGTGTCACGGTAGCCAGCAAGTTCTTCAGTGATGTGTTTTACACAAATTCACGTTACGCCAAGGTGAGCCCCTATTGTTCCACCGTCTAGATATAGGAGGCAGTCCTCATCAGATTTCCAATAGGTCGGTGGTCTGCCTCTGGCTGAGCTCAACCAGCTGGAGTTGCAGTTCCTTCTTCTCAACAACTTCAGCCTCCCGATCTCGTGCGAGGAGATGGAGTACTACACTACCATGGTTGACCTACAGTCGAAGATACCCGAAGGCGTGGACCTCACCCCCTATCTTCCATCATCCTCCTCCGATGTACGGCAACCTGTGAGCCCCATGGAGTTCTTCACCGCCGTCGACGCATACTATGGGCAACATCATTCCATTCGCCCCTCCATTCCTCCCCGCAACTTCGACGATGACGAGTTCAGCCCATACCATTTATCCTCACGGCGGTCTCTGCTCTCGATGTCTGACGCGGCGAGCGAAGCGGGCACGGAGACGGACCTAGATGGTTCGACCGACGACGAGCCGACCATCCGACCGCCACACTCCTCGTCCTCCTCGGAGACGATGAGTCTGCATAGCGCCGCGAGCGGCGACGCCGACTCCATCTTTACCCAAGACAGCGACATGAGTCGGGAGGAGAACGGCGATGTCAGCATGCAGCGGCAGCCGGAGGGGACGCCTGGCAGGGAATACATGATTGTGAGGACTCCGAGTTAATGAATGGGACTTTCTGGGTAGACGGTAGAAGCGGCAGCATAGACTCAAGGGCATCCCGTTTCAGGACTTGTATTACTACTGCATCGTTTGCTTGCACTGATGCCGATATCACACATATTTATATGCAACCGTACAATACAGTATGCCATGTTTACTTTTCCTATCGTGATGCAAAGTGTATGCCAATGCAATATCAAATCGACTAAAACTTTCGTGTGTCTTGGGGCATTGGTTTCAGTCAGTCTCGCAACAAATATGGTCCAGTTGTAGTGTTCGATCGTGAATTGCATTATGTACTGCTGCGGCACCCACACGCGTCTATGTACGTCTGAACACAAGACCGCGATGTGGTTTCAAACGTTCAACGACAAGTGATTCTGCCTCGGTATCACTAGGCTATTGCCATCCCATGCGGACGGCGGTGGCACTGGACGCACGCAAATGTCTATCATTGTTCTCCGAAGGGTTATTGTACTAATAGATCTTGGAGTGCCATAAAAGGGTCTGCAGGCTGAAGTGAGGCCCATTGGTCGACGATCCCATCCATCGCCATCTGTACGCTCTCATTATCGATATCTAGGTCCACTATTCCCAACCACACGCAAGCAGCGAACGATGGCGCGCACCAGGCTTTCGTGATCGCCCAATCCTACCTCACGGTGAGAGGACGGTCGAGCTAGGTACCGTTGCATCGCCGCGTATCATCACCAATGGTGCTACGGGCATCTTTCTCTGGCCGGCGTAGGCCGCTTCATCACCCTGCTCAGGCAGAAGGAGAACGCGGAGGTCGTGCAAGCCGAAATTGAAAGCATCCAAGGCAAGTACGGTCGCGGACCCAGCAGCCCAAGCTTCCCAAACACCCATGTCCGTTCACGGCATCGTTACTGGCACAGCGTGGTGTGTGGACAAGGGCGAGGAGGACTCGGAGGGCCGGCCGTACATAAGCGGCTTAGCGTTCACTTGGTCCGCGTTGCCAGCCGATTCGGGCTTTGGGACGGCGGTGGGTTGTTCAAGCATAGCTCATACATACCGGACTGACCACAATTATTGCAGATATGACGAGGGGATATCCATCATCGACGTCACAAAGCCTGAGTCTCCTGCCTACTGTTTCATCAGGTCAGAACGACGGTGTCGTCCCATCGACGCGCAAGAGTATATGTCCGCCTACGGTCACGCTCCCACAGACGAGCGGAAATTGGAACGCGCTCTACAGATCCTGGCAGATATTCCTCTGGTGACACAGGACATGCTCAACGAGGCGTGGCCAGAGCAGGACCGGAATGAAACCGCGGATACCAACCCTGCTGATGTCGAAGTAGTCGCCACGACTGCGGATGCCGATGAGCCTCAAGTCACGGCGGACGCCCTCATTCCTCTCTCGTTCAGATGTCGTTGGTACCCGCGCTGGACCAGGCTATATCGACTGGCGACACGAGCATGATCGAAAGACTGTTGTCGCAGCTTGACAAGGATCACCAGATTCGTTCGTACCTACGAATCAGAAGCCTTTCCCAAGCAGCGCAGTCTCCTTGCTCGAAGCCTGTTGCTCAATGACGTGCAAGCCGAAGCCGTGGATCTTTCTGGCTTCCATCTGTCTACCGACCAGCTTCTCCAGATCCTGTCCTCCTGCAAGGAGCCAGTGTGCTCCCTGAACCTTTCATTCAATGAATGCATCACATCGGAAACCGTGGCGCAGCTGCTCACGACATCACCATCCCTACGTCGACTCGTTCTCATCGGCTGTACGTCGATCAAGGAGGCCGATCTCTTCGATCTGCTGCGAAACGAGTCCAAGCTGTTCTACAAGCTCGACACTCTCTTGCACCCTTCCTTGCTTGAAATATCCGAGCCTCCGCGCTGGCCCGTGGCCTTCACCTTCGCATCCACATCGCATGCTACGACGGCGCCCAGAATACGCGGCTGCTGCTTGCCTGTCTTCACTCCGACAAGCATTGTGCAGTCTCTTCTTGACTTCGCAGAGGTCATCGCGCAGTCTCCCGCGGCGTTCTTCGCGTCCGACGGCGGCATGGTGGCTCAGGCGGCGTTCACCGCAACGCGGAAACCAGGACAGCCGTTCTCCGAGAGAAGCCTCGCGGCGGCGCCCCTCTTCGGCCTGAAAGCTTTGGCCAAGGGCTCGCACCCCAGCTGGGTATGCATGTATCAATGGGGCCAACTGGAGACCCCGACTGGATGCCAGTACACCTTCAACAGATACAGGAACATCGAGAACATTGACGAAGAAGACGGAGGAGGCACCGATGAAGACCGCCGGCGACCGTCAGTCGAACGCTTCGACCTGCAAGGTTTTCTGGCTGCGCTCGAGAGCGAAGGTCGGCCATCCGTCCGGACGAGTTGGTCGCTAAACTTTCGCAGTTTCTACTGTCCAAGGAAGAGTCCGAGAGACGCACCTCTGAAGCGTCGCGAGCGAGACCTACGTCTTTCATCCCGACGCTACCTGCGAGTGAGGCTGACTTGCAGCAAATGTATAGAGAGATGCAGCAGAGGGAACAAGAGATACAGCAGATGGAACTGCAAAGAATCCGGAATCGAGATAACAAGACAGCCATGTTCATGCCGGGCTATTATATCAGGCAGTTCATGCAGACTGTGGCTACACACGACGCGGAGTATAGGCTTTTTGGCTATTGGGGAGATTCGGAAAAGTGAGGTTGTCGTTGGGTTGTCGTGTAGGCCATAGACGTCTTGCCGGCGAAGAACCGCCATGTACATGCCAGTGATGTATAGTAAGGGTTTCTACAGGTGCAATGTCAACGTTCGTTTGGTCCCTGCGGCAAAAGGCCTGGCCATGGCGACTCGCCCCCGTTTCGACTGTCACGGTCTCGACTGTCTGCATCTAGTGATTGTTTAGTGACGTATGACTATACTGGTGCACGTGTACCACGCGGTACGTACCATTGTGCACCCAAGCCGTCCCAAATGTTTCCTCGACGATAAAAGGCTCTCGCAGGTCCGAGCAGTAGGGCCAGCAGTCGACTTCCCGCTCCATCATATTCCGTAGGTGGGTTGCTCTTTGATAGTTCCACCGCTCGTAGCTAAATTGCTGCCTACACGCGAACAGTCTCCAACATGGGACGAAGACACCAGGCTTTCGTGATCGCGCGAGTCGTACCTCACGGTGCCAAGGATGCCAGTGGTCGATCCAAGTACCGTTGTATCGCAGCATATCATCACCAACAGTGCCACGGACGCCTGGCATTGCAAGGCCTAAGTCGCTTCGTCACCCTACTCAAACAGAAAGAGAATGCCGAGGTAGTCAGAGCTGAGATCCAGAGTATCCAAGGCAAGTACGGTCGATGGACCCAGGAACCCGAGCTGCCCGATGTCCCATGTCCATTCACGGGGTCATTGCTGGGTATGGCGTGGTCCGTAGACAAGGGTGAAGAGGACCCAGAGAGGCCACCGTACATGAGTGGCGTGACGTTTGCCTGGTCAGTGTTGCCAGCCGATAGCGGGCCAAGCTGGGACCGCCGTGAGTCATTCGAACATAGTTCATATGAGACGAAACTGAACACTCTCCGCTGCAGGGGAAGACGACGGAATATCCATCATAGACGTAACAGAGCCTGAGTCCCCCGCCTATTGTCTCATTCGGGCAGAAGGGCGCCGGCATCCTGTCGACGCGCAAGGTTATTTGCGCTACTACAATCACGAGAGAAACTCGGGTATCCTTCCGCATACCTTGGACGACATCCCACTGGTGACACAGGACGTGCTCGACGAGGTATGGCCAATACAGGACAAGGAGCAAGGCATGGACGCCAAATCTACGGAGACCGAAGAGGGCTGCACACCTGCGGATGCCGGGGACCCTGAAGCCTCCATGGTGGACGCCCTCATACCCTCCCTCGCTCAGATGTTATTGAGGCCCGCACTGGACCAGGCTATGTCCAGTGGATATACGAGTAACATCGAGAGATTGTTGTCGCAGCCCGAGAAGGCTCACCAGATCCGTTCATATCTTCGACACCAGAAACCCATCCCGAGCAATGCAGTCTCTCTGCTGGAAGCCTTGTTAGCCGATGAACAAGGTGAAGCAGTAGATCTGTCTGGCTTCGACCTGTCCACGAACCAACTTCTTCAAGTTCTGTCCTCTCGCAAGGGCGCAGTACAAGCTCTCAACCTTTCGTTCAATGAGTGCATCACATCGGAATCCATATCACATCTACTCACGACCTTTCCAACCCTGCGCCGACTCGTCCTCATCGGCTGCCAGTCAATCAAGGAGGCTGATCTCTTCGATCTCCTACGGAACAAGCCCAAACTGTTTTACAATCTGGATACCCTCCTGCATCCTTCCTTGCTCGATGTCTATGAGCCCCCGCGCTGGCCCGTCGCCTTTACCTTTGTGTGCACATCGCTAGCCACCATGGCGCCGAGGATGCGCGGCTGCTGCTTGCCTGTCTTCACTCCGACGAGTTTATTGCAGTCTCTCCTCGACTTGGTGGAGATCGCCGCGCGGTGTCCCCCAGTGTACGTCTCGTCCGATGGTGGAGTGGCAGCTCAGGCAGTGTTCACCGCAACGCGGAAACCGGGGCAGCCGTTCTCTGAGAGAACCCTTGCGGCTGCACCCCTGTTCGGCTTGGATGCCTTTAACGCCCTAGGCTCGCACCCGAGGTGGACATGTATCTATCAATGGGGCGACCTGTTAGATGCGACGGGCTGCCAGTATACCTTCATCAGGTATAGGAGCATTGACGACATTGTCAACAAAGACGGAGACACGAAGGCACAACGTACCGATGAAGATCAATCACCAGTCAAATGTTACGACCTGCCTGGCTTTCTGGCTGCACTCCAGACCGAAGGGCGCCCGCCCGCCCCCGACAATCTGGTTGCTAAGCTGTCCCAGTTCTTACTGTCCAAGGAGGAATCCGAAAGACGCAGCGCTGAAGCGCCAAGGCAGACACGGGTGCCCGTACCAAATCTTGTAGGCACTCCGGAAGAACGAATGTTGCAGATGTATGCCCAGGGGCTAGAGACGGAACGGCAAATGCTCCACATTCGAGAGGACAAGACGGTTGCATTCATGTCTGACGATGAAGTCAAGCGAATCATGGGAACTATGGCTATATCTGACATGGAGTATAGGCTTTTCGGCAATTGGGGAGATTCGAAGTGAGGGTATCATCTATGCCATGTACTTACACATACGGCGATGAGAATCGTGTTGTACAATAGGTCTCAGCAAGTGTAATGCTAGTGATCGCTCCGGGAAAACTACTTACATCATGATACAAAGTCACCAGAGCGCTCATGAACTACACTCATAGTCCATCGACATCGTCGTCTATCATGACCTTCATCCTCCAACCGTGATCATCATCATCGGGCTCCTCGATCGCCCACACGATGTCTTCGTCGTCATCAGCAATACGCTGTGTATGTGTATGTTCCTCAGGTTTGCTCGACGGATCCTCCATTAGGCCATCGATGTCCACTTCCTCGTCTTCGGCCTTCTGCTTGCGAAGGGCAATCTCACTTTCGTCTTCCTATCGTACAAACGGCTTTGGTTACGTATGCTCGCATCCACGGGCGTGAGAATGGACATACGATGTCAAACTCATCCTCCTTCTCTTCATACTCCACGTTCTCATCGACTTCTTCAAACCGCCTGCGAATGCGCCCCACCGTCTGGGGTAGGACAATGCCACACAAGGATGTTTCCGACATTGGTAGTGATACAATGGCGGCTTTCTTGGGATGCCACTGAATTCCGCCGTCAATATCGGGACGGCGAGCTGAACTGACACGTGTACTACTTACGTGGACATGAAGCAACGGTTCTGGTCCGCCATCGAGAGCCGTCGCAAATGACCCTCGTTTGCAAGGTCCCATATGTAGATCTTGTGCGACGCATTATCAGCCGCGCCTACATGCTTTCGTCAGATTACCACCGTCAGTCACACGACGGATATCTCACCTCCTGCTAACCATTCGCCATCGGGGCTGTAAGCCATAGCATGCCATGCATTCTTGTTAATGGGATCATTGAAACGGTATGTTGGCTCGAGCTCTTGTTCGATATACTCGCCTTCAGCGGCCGAGGCAGTGTACACGGGCAAGCTGAATTGCTTAAACACGATCAGATGAGTTGGTGACTAACCGTCTACGGAATGATTTCAGCCGTACATTCATCTGCATAGCGACTGACCTACCGACCACCTTTGGCGAAGTCCAGACCCCTGATGATGCCTGCTCCTGAGACTTTATGCCTTGCGATCATCTACGTAGAATGTGATGACCGAGATCAGCGTACTGCATGATGCACTGCACGGAAGAGAACCTACAGTTTTCGTCCGCGTGTTGAATACCAGGACAGAACCCGCAGAGGTGCCGGCGAAGACATACCGGCCTGTGGGGTCGAAGCGCACAACAGTCATCGCCGACCTAACGATAACTTTAGTATTCACAACGACCCCAAGTGATCGGTATCGCGCGCACCGTGCTCTGCTTCCCTGTCCTTCATCTTCGCTCCCCTCTTGGATTTCACATAACTCTACGCGACTGCGATATTGTTTCCGCAGGTCGACAAGGTACGCATCGCCAGGACTGAGCAGAACCACTACTATCTGACTGGCCACATGATTAGCGACTTTGCATACGTGACACTCATCCATAGCTCACCTGTTTCGCGGGTGGAACGAAGCAGACACGACGGGTGCGTCGAATCTAACAGTAGCTCGCCTGCGTATGGGGTCTGTATCCGACGCAAGGTCCCATATAATCACATTCCAGTCTTTCGACGAGGTCAGTACATATCGCGAGTTACGTGACCAGCTGGACAGAGCCTTGTGAGACTCACAACTCGAAGCACGAATTCGCGGCCACGCACTCGACGCTTGTCACAGCCTTGACATGTCCCTCCAGCCAGCGAATTGGTGCCTTCGTGTCTAGGTCCCAGATAACTGCTGACCCATCTGGCCTTCCGCCTGCTACATAGTAGCCCGAAGGGTCGAATTTTGCGAAGGAGGCACCAGAGTTCAGAGAGGTTTGGACGGCAGTGGGATAGCTGATTGTAAACGGATCTGCAGGGAAATATATGAATATGCAAACGAGGTGAGCCTATAATCCGCATACCTGAAAGTATCCCATTCATCGTATTGACGCAGCTGCCCTAACAAATGAATACGACAACGGCGGAGACAAGGCGGAGGAGACTGAGACGGAGCTGTGAAGTATAGATGGGCGTCTACGCGTCGCGCCCACGAGCGCCAGACGTTTTCACGCGCCTCAGGCGGCGGCTGGGCGCAAATATTGTCAGATCTGCGTCTTGTCTGCGTCCATCCATCTCTTCAAACTCAGAACATGGAAAGCTCAGTCGCCTTACATCAAAAGCTCGACATCCCCTCCGAATTCCGGAATTACAACACAATAACTGAAAGCGATGTCATAGTTCGGCTGGAGGAGTGGCGGCGGCAAGCCCACAAGGTGCTCGGAGAGCTGTATGAGCAGCTGAAGCAGCGGGAATCTCTATCACGGAGTGAGAAGGCTGAGATAATTGCGGCGGTCGCTCCATTTGATGGTGAAGGATCGTGGTCTCTGGAGATCTCACGGGTGCAAGCGCAAGGTACACAGTGTATCCACCGACTCTGTATCAACTGCACTGACAATGATACCAGAGATATTGCGCCCGTACTCGGAACCAGAGGTTGCACTATTGAAGTGCTTCTAGTTCAACATGTCAAGCCGACATTCCAAGCCAGTCCGCATCCGATGCTGAACACAGCGACTGGGCGGACCCTGCCTAGGGCAGCGGGAGGGCCTGATGCCGTATTGGATCATTTTGATGGTCAGACTTGGAAGGATCGTCCGGGGATGATCGACCTACTAGCCTGGTGTGTGCGGCATTGCGAGGTGAGGCTGGAAAGTTGCCCGCTGACTTTCATGAACTCAAATTATATGGCTTCAGAGCGTTGCATACGAGAAGTTATGGCACCTCCTCATCCCACCAGTGATGACACTACTAGACGACTACGAAACTTTCTACAGGCTACGTGGAGTCAATGTCGCGTCGGACATGATCCAGCGGGTCCCAGCAGATCTCCTTCGCCGCACTGGCGTGGACGGTCTTCTCTTCACGGTGTGCTGTTCCTAACAATCAGCATCAATGAGGGGGCTCACAACGTCCTTCCAGTCACTTAAAAAATGCCTCGCATTCCTTCAGAATCCCGAGACATCTGAGCTAATCCGCGCCGCCGTGCCAACATCCGTTTCTCTCGTGCTCCACACCACACCGCCCGGCTCCGCTAAGCGATTCGATCAGCTATGCGAGGTTCTCGGCGATGGCATCATTGGCAGCATCTGGTTCTACGCCATGCACGAGCAGGACGCGATCGAGGCTACCATAGACGTCCTGCCGGCATCGTGCACGCGCTGGGTATCGGCACCGCACGGTATCTGAAGGTCAGTCTCCCTTCGTGCGACGATTCTCCTGCCGTTAACCTTTTCGCTCGCTACCTGCGCACGGGCACCCCGGACCTAGGCGATCGTCCCGCAGCTCGTGTTCCCGCTCATGCCCGTGCCTGAGAACGCGGCTCACCCGCGGCTCCAGCTGAGCTCCCTTCGTGCGCTTGCGGTAGTCATCAGGACGTGCGCACCGCGCATGCACAAATGGAAGGGTCAGATCCTGGAAGGCACCCTGAAATGCTGGGTAGCATCGGTTGACAAAGGTAGCGATGATGATCGTGAGTGCTACGCTTGTCAATCCGGGTTAGCTTGCCTGAGCACCGAGATCCGGTAGCGACAAGGATGCTACGGGGTGCGATCAAGGAGGTGTGCGACGCATTGGTCGTTGCATGTCCGTCGGTGATAGAGGCGAGTTCTCATGCCTCCTCGTCATCGAAAGCTCCGAACCTTACATACCAACTAGGTCGAGTACGCCCGGTTACTACAGGCTGACCGACAAATGTTTGAGCCCCTCGTTGAGACGTCTGTCAAGGCATGAACAAGATACTGCGAAGGTTCGGCGTTCATCCAACGGGTGGTAGAGCGCAACCTCGGCGAATCAATCTGACAGGCCCGTCCAGCCTTTCAAGCTTGATATCCGAGGATTGTCCCGCACCAGACCGACTACACCAGTTGGCTACTGTTGCTACCGTTGCTCACCGCCGCTATGCCATTGGTGTAGGTTGCTGTGGTACTGTACCGGGAACGGTGGATGACTGTAGCCTGTGCAGCGGCGGACCAACGGGCCACCAAGAGGGGAGGGGGTGCCGTAACTGACATGGAAATCAGGTGAGAGTGTACAGGGAGCGGTGCGTCAGAATCCAAGAAGCACGCAAAGGCCAGACCTTTGTCTATCGCAGAGCTTCTCGACGTCTATACATTGTGGCGTATTCCCAGAAGCTTAGCAATCTACCAGACGACTGGACGTGGTCCGACGGAGGGTAGACTAGGATGGTAAGTAGGGGAGCGAGTATGCCTCTCAAACCTTCGTCGAGAGTCACAGACAGTTCAATTGCACGTATTTGCGTATTTCGAGAGAGCGCCGTCGACTCAGAGACTCAGATGACCGTACAGTACTGTATTACTCCACTTCGAGGACCCTCGCTCTGGTGGGATTCCACCCCGGTCCACGCACCTGCTTCCAGTCCGCTTCCCCGGAGTCACTTATACGAGGGCCTTCGATCCGAGATGTCAAACTGCGGAAACCGTGTATGCATGCCAAAACAAGGTTCCTTTGTCCGCTTGCGCGCCGACTTCGGACGTCCGGACGTGCTAGCCAGGCTAAGGCTTATAGGCTGCTAAGCCAGCCTCGGGTCACGGGGTAGACGCAGTGCTACTACATGGACCACACTTTAGTCCATACGATGCCCGCAGTGACGTTGGCCCGAGATGCCCTTGCGCAAATCAATTCCCTGCAAGCCTGGCCACAGCGCGACCAGCCGAGCGCACCTGCAGCGGGCGATGTTACGACACGGAGGACGGAGACGAAGCTTGCAGGCGTGGCTGCATGGGCGCCTGTGGACAGCGCCGGGGCGACCCGGAGCCCGCCCTGCCACATCGGGGGAGCCTGTGAGCGGTGCCGATCCGGACCGGGGGTAGCCGAGGGTGGCTAAATGAGTGATTGCAGGAGTTGCATCCGCTGAAAGCTGCACGCTCTCTTGTGGCGGTACATCTCCCCTCTCCCCACCATCTCCTCCCCCGCCCCCGCATCCCAACATGAGCGTGTCCGTCGACGACCTCGTAGCCTCGTTCAACTCAAATCACATCGGCCAGGAGGCCATCGACCTTGCCAATCTGCAGGTATGTCTCACATCTGAGCGTAACATGGAAGCACGCCTCTGAGCAGGATTGTCCAGGCACAACTCGCGCAGGCTCTCCGAAACCAAATGTCCTCGAGCGCACAGCCCATTCAGCGGCGCGCGTATGCGCCGTCCAACACACCTCTCGCGCGCACACCGTCGTCCAGCATGTGCTGGGAGCCCAGCGACTTCGCGCGCGGGCGAAGTTCCAGTCCGCAAGTGGTACCCAACTGCGGGTGGTCGATGAAAACAACAAGATGTGGACGCGATGGATGAGGACGAGCGCATGGTAGAGGATATGCTCTTCACCTCCCCCGCAAACAACAGCTTCGCCCACTCCCACCTATCTTCCTCACCCGCAACATACTCTGGGATGCTCTCGCGGCGGCCGAGCGTGCCGCACGTATCAAGCGCGCTCGATATGGCTCCAACTGAGCTGCCAACGCCCAACACGTCGCACTTCACAACGACAGACCCGTTCTTCATGGCCCAGGTGCAAGCTACCCAGGCACCGACTCAGTCGTTTTTCGCGCACGCAGGGCGCCCCTCCGCGCACTCTCCGTTCATCCTCCAGTCGAGCTTCAGCCAACACGCCCACCACCCTGTCGCGTCCGAGGTTGACCCGGCGCACATGTTCGCGTCCCCACCAGCTGCATTCAGCTGCTAATCGGGTCCGGGGTTATCTCTAACCTCTACTGTGCCAAGCCTCGCCCTTGTGCAGTCCCAGGGGCCTTCGCTCCTCTCGCCATATATCGCATGACGCCGCATTGTCTACGCATTAAATCCTGATACCACCTGACACAACACCAACATCATCGTCCCCTTGCATCCAGACCCCCGCAATTCCTCGTTTACGGGATATGCCTGGCTGTACATTACGATCTTATCAACACGCGCATACGGTGTCGCCGCCTTCACCGCCTCCGCTTCCGGTCCGGTCCTGGACGATGACTTACCTTAGCGACAAAACTACATGGACTCGTGTATCATCGCCGCGATCTTCATATTTATCTTCTCCCCGCTCTGTCATCTCTACACATCCGCCGTTACATTCTAGATACTGTACTCCTCAGCTACGTCCCCATCTTCTGTGCAGTATAATTGTTGTGTTTCTCGTTATGGGCGTTTGCTGGCGGATTCCGTGATGTGCTTATAAGAATAATGTGTACTATCTCCTGTTCTCCGTGGTAACCGCTGCAACCCGTGCGATGACGCAGTGCGCTGACGGATTTTACATATGAACAGGTAGGCCCTCATAGGCTTTCGTGCATGCTCACAATATTGCTTCAGAGACGATGCATCTCCTCGCGGACTGCACGCGCCGTCCGTACTCAGCATTGCTCATGTCTAGGCCTGGTATGCATATGGGAGCATCTACGCGAGCGGTTCGCACCGTGTACCGAGAGCAGATAAAGGCGCAGAAGATGCGGGGTAACGTGCAGCCCGGCCAGAACTCGAACAGGTGGCTTCCAGACTCCCTATCCTATATTCTATCACTGCAATGCCATTTACGTCAGGGAAGATAAGCCTGCGAAGCTCGCACAGAGGGTCCTCATATGGGGACTCGGGTATGCAAATGCTTGTGGGCAGACCACCTTGATCCCTGCACCCGTCCCTTCTCTCAGCTGCTGGACCGCGATGGCTACGCCGGGTTTCTCGATATTTGGAGTAGAGGCAGATTGGAAAGTGGTGGGAGCTTGTATGGTGGCCGGTATAGCGGTCGCCGCGTTGTGTCTTGCAGGATCGGTGTACCGGTCCTGCGTTGATCAGTCTGATCATCGCAAGCGGGACGGAGGGGAGACGGTCGGCAAGAACGGAAGGGGACCGCGAGCCAGGATCGCGAACCCGGAGGTGAGTCTAGTGAAGCGTGAGCTTACTCAGAAGGGATAACATTGTATAGAATGGCCGCCAGTCGCGTTCGACTACCCGTCCGTTGATCCGTTCAAGATGATATAATGAATGTAAAGCCCATACCCTACCGGCCCTTCAAATGGGGTGAATACCAGTACGCCGATCCTTCACGATCGTACCTCATACATGCTACCTACTCCCACTGCAGTGTCACGATGGGCATCCGGAGCATGCCCTGGGATGAGTGGGTCGAGGTACGTTCCGTCCTGATCTGCGCCGCCCGCCTCAAGCTGAGCCTAGGCCCTTCTCCCTTTCATTGCCCGACCTCCACAACCCCGGACTTCCGTGCCTTAGCTGATCAGCAATTCTACGAATACCACAAGATCACCGAGTTCCGCATCCGGACGCGCCCCAATCGTGTGATCATGTACCATCCTCCCCAGGCTGGGATTGTCGGCTCCGCCCGGCCTGCAGGTGCGTCTCTTCGTCGTACCCCGAAGTGGCGGAACGCACATTGACGTCGCGCTCCTGTGAATGCTTGATAGCGGAGGAACTGATCCAGGAGCTTGCCGAGTTCCTCGTCCGAAGGTACCCCGCTTTGTACTCTATCGCCCGGTATGAGAAGGGTGAGCGGGGCACGGGTGGGTGGCACGGAGCGGGTCAAGTCAAGACGATCACGATTGTACCGCTTCAGGTCACGTACGATCTTGGACCGAGGATCCTTGAAGGTGGCGAATCTGCTGTTGGTGCTACCTCGTTGCGTAAGGACGTGATAGGCTGAATGACAGATTGTAGAGTGCAGGAGGATTGGGCGATCATGTTGGAGGGTGCGTTCGAGGCTGGTTTCACATGTTGGTCAACAATTGACCACAGTCCTATTTTCTACAGGCACTGATGGGCGGTATTGGCTACAGGCCGGTGCTGTTTGCAAGCCCGGTACGTCTTGATGATGCGAGGCCAATCCGTTGAATATAGTCAGGCTAATCAAGCTGAACGCGCTTAGGATTCTGGAGACTCCAGGACAAGCTTGGTATGCCCCTGGAAGAAATTCACTTGTCCGGGAACGTACCACAGTGTGAGTATTGCGCTTCTCGTCACCTGACCTTCAATTACCCTCTGTTGCCCAGACAAGAGCAAGCTGCATCTCAGTATGGCCCGGTTCTTCCGCCGCATGGCCGTGGACAAACCCGTCACCCGCAACAATTATTTCTTCCAAGTCGTCAAGCAACCAGAGCTACAATCGCAAGATGAGCCCGCGGTGCACGTCGACCCGACGGAAATCTCCTGGTCGCGCACGATGCATGGCTTCGAAGACAAGAAAGACTTCGAGCGCGCGGCGCTGATCCGCGAGGAGAAGGAAACTGTGACAGAGAACGTCGCCGAGCACCAGTCTACAGAACCGCTCGACCCGACGACGGTCTTTCTGCGGACGGAAAGGCAGACGCTGCGCAGACTGCCCAAGACGGGCGCGATCGTCTTCACGATTCGCGTCTACCAAACGCGGGTGACTGACCTGGCCAAGGAGCCGGGTGTACCTGGGCGGCTGGCAAGCTCGATAAGAGGCTGGTCGGAGGACGTGGCGCAGTGCGTGCATTGGATGATCATTCGTCCTGCGATTTGTCTGACAGGATACTATATCTGCAGATACAAGGATCTGTTCGCGTACAAAGATATATTGCAGTATCTCGACGCGCAGCATGCAGATCAGCTGGAGAAAGGACTCACCAGTCCGGAGGCCCGCAGCTCTGCGTATCCATTCTGATGGCCATCTGCCACAGCTTCACATTCGCCGATTATCCATTTGTGCAAGGTTGTATAGATGGAGTCTCGGCGGGGTATACTGCATAACCAACTTGAAATGTACAAGCATTGTACTTCTGTAGGACAGACCTGTCATCCATCATTACTGTACAGTGTATGTACATCTTACCGGCATCTGTACGCGCCTTTGTATTTGAATAGCGTCCAAATAACGTCACTGAAAGAACGACGCCGCTACTTATACAGACGCCCCACAGAGATTGATGCGATCGACCCGGAGGTCCGCCGCGGTATCTCCGTCCCGCCGGTGGGCCTTCTTGAATTCCTCGCGCGAGTTTCCTTCGCGGCCCTGCCGCCCAGAGACTGAGTCATCTCTGTAGATAACCAGAAAAACAGGGATGCCTCCATCGTGCCCTCCTCACCACTGAATTTCCGGAACCCTGTTGGTCCCGGTCAATCTGAACGCACCACTCGCATAATGTTCCCCCTCTTT
This sequence comes from Fomitopsis serialis, assembly GCF_022376445.1. Classification (NCBI taxonomy): domain Eukaryota; kingdom Fungi; phylum Basidiomycota; class Agaricomycetes; order Polyporales; family Fomitopsidaceae; genus Fomitopsis; species Fomitopsis serialis. Next base: position 1,807,964 of record NW_025954961.1, read on the forward strand.
CGTTTCGATGCCCTTCCGATCGCTGTTGCCCTGCTAGCGCTGGTAGGACTCGGTGTATACAAGTTGAGACAACGATCCTCGCGCGTCCATTCGCCGAATCGCGGTCAAGCAGGTGTTGGAAAGGCCCGTACGCAGGACAGGGAACCCGGAGGTGAGGGCGAGCCGACTGTTATGTTCTGTCTCGCTGAAAACGTTCCCTACGCAGTATGGGAACCTGCAGTGTTTGATTACCCTCAGGTCGAGCCATGCACCGATGACCTGAACACGATCAAGCCGATCCCATATCGGCCCTTCCGATGGGGAGAATACCAGTACGCTCCAGTTCTAGTAGATGTGTTCCTGTATCAGGGAAGCTGAGAGCCTTCATCGATATCAGTGTCACATGGGCATAAGAACATGTCCTGGAACGAATGGATAGAGATCGACCAGAACTTCGTGGCTCACCACCGGTTGAGGGAGCATCGCATTCGTACGCGCGGCGAGCGGGTGGTCAGAGTACACGATGCCCAGCCTGGGGTGGTTAGTTCAGGCCGCGATGCAGGTACGCTGCGCGGTGCGTGGTCCTCGTCAAGCACTTACACTGCAGTCATGCGGCAGCTCGCGAACTCGTCTACGAGCTCGCCGAGTATTGTCAAGACGATACCCGAATTTTTACCATGTCACACGAAGGGCACGAGCGAAAGGGCGGCTTTAGTTGGTACGGCGAAGGCCAGATCCAAACGATCACAGTCGTGCCGCTGCAAGTCACATACGATCTGGAGAAAGAGGACGCGATGACACTTTCCGCCCTGCTGTAGTATGGGTAATGCTTGATTGCCCGTACCACCCACCACCGATCTGACACCACACTCAGAATCCAAGAGGATCTGGCATCATGATCGAAGGTTCGCGCTGAGTCTGCTACATAGGGGACATCGACATGACACCTCCCACAGGCAGCGACGGTCGGTATTACTTGCAGCAGGAGCGATCATCATCCCTGGTAGGCTCGCCCCTTCCTAGCATAAAGCCCTCGCCTGATCACCCTTGAAGGGTCCTGGAGGCTGAGCGACAAGATCGGGATGCCGCTAGACGAGATTCACGTCACCGGGCACGTCCCACAGTGTAAGTCAACCACACCACTGCAACCGCACCTCTCACCACGTCGCCTCGCCTACAGACCAAAGCAAGCTGCACCTCAGCATGTCGCGCTTCTTCCGGCGGCTCGCGCTCGACAAGCCCGTCGTCCGGAACAACTACTCCTTCCAGCTCGTCGGCCTCCCCCCCTGCCCGGACCCCGAGGTCGTGCTCGACCCGACGGAGCTCGCGTGGTGCCGCACGGTCCACGGCGACGAGGACCGCGACGACTTCGAGCGGCGGCAGAGCTCCGTCGCGCCCCCCGCGGAGGCGGCGGGCACCGCGCCCGTGACCCACGCGAGGTGTACCTGCGGTCGGAGAGGCAGACGTTGAGGCGGCTCCCGCGGACGGGTGCGATCGCGTTCACGATCCGGGTGTACCAGACCCCGGTGGTGGACCTGCGAGGAGCCGGGCGTGCCGGGGAGGCTGGCGAGCGCGGCGAGGGGGTGGTCGGAGGACGTTGCGCAGTGCGTGTTATTTGCCTTTGGTGCGGAGCTTGCGGGGGTGCTGATGGTTGGGTGATGCTCGCAGGTATAAGGGATTGAGAGGTATAAGGACGTCTTGCCGTACCTGGATGAGCGCCATAAAGAGCAGGTGGAGGCGGGACTTGTCAGGAAGACGAGCGTCGTCTTCCTACCCGTTCTAACGACGACGAACGTAGTTTATCTTTCAGTTTATTGACGCACGGTGTTTTCAAACGTACGCTGACCGCACCGGTACATCCCGATGAGTCAATGAATGTTTAGGTTAGTTTTGACGTCACAAGCACGACCAACAGAATCGAACGTTTAAACCTCGGCCTTCTTCAGGGCCTGCGTAGCTTTGCCGTAAGCGTAAGATGCGCAGCATGATAAGCTTTACTTACGCGTACGGAAGCTCGTCAATTGAGCTTACATGCAGCTCGGAGAGTCCACTTCAGTTGCGTAACGAAACGGACGACCTGTACATGATCGCATTGAATCTCCATTCATCTACCCAGTCGGGTATTTGCCCGAGACTAGAATGCGATGACGACATGGCAGCGCATGGCTATGGTCGAGGACGAACCCGGAACCGTTGCATGGATGTGTGCAATAGCGGCACGACGCCGTAAGACGATACGCGGTGGAAGGTTGAATGGGACCTCGACGTCTGCAGCCGGCGGGAGTGAGACTGCGAGGGGAATGGAATATCCTTCGGCGCACCTTGCGTGTTCTCCGCCATCGATTTATTTAGTACTTTCAAAAAGACGTTGCGAGGCAACGACCAAAGTTAAAGCTAAGAATAGCCTTCCAGACCCTGTGAGACACCTGCCGCGGGGCGGAGAACGGTGGTCAGTGGGAGGCGGTAGAGACACCGCTGTATTGAGACCACAGATAGCTATCATTTCAATGCGGTCGTCGCCGCGAATGTCAACGAATATGTGATTAGAAGGTTCGGAGCAAGGACGCACCATTCAACTGTGGCAAGATGCAGAGCCGGCGATTGTCATTGCACGAGCGGAATGTGATCCTCGAGGCGATAGGCACACTGCGGCACTGCTGCCGGGACATGGAAGACTGAGGGTCGCATAGGAATTGTGACGGGCATCTGTCAGATAGAGCGGTATTGGCATGTTCCGCGGGAAGGATGGTATGGAGGCACGGTGTCCACGGCGAGCGATGGTTGCGTCGACTGCACATTCATGTAAGCTGCTAGATGAAGAACGTGCCGAGCAACCGGGAGAGACTGGTTCTGGCTGCGGCTAGACACTAGCGCAGGCTGCCAGTAGCGTTTGTGGAGCAGACGATACATCGACTATCTTGCAGAATCCCAGCATCCCCAGGCTACCCCAGAAGAAGCATGGGGAAACCATGTCGACAAGGCCGTTCTCCGCAGCGTCAGTTCGCGAAAGGACGCTAAATCGAGGATAGCCCTGCACGTTGCGGCCTCGATAATATGTGAGAGCGAGCGGGGCCTTTCACAGATAACAGACGGGCATGTCTCTGAGGAAGGCAAGATACAGGAAACGCACGGCTGTTTTCACACAGGAAGGCGGCCGCGAGGCTTGTTGCGGATTGACCACCGTCCTCCAGGGTTCCATGTACATCATCGGTGGTTGTGCTTACCGTCGCTCCCGGGAGCGAAGAGTCCGGTTTCGCCATGCACTTGCACTTTTCCGCGCAAATGCTCCCAGGAGTCCCATCATGTCGTCCTCGAATGGTGCACATGCGATCACGTGACCGTATAGCGACGTCCAGCGGTTCGCATCAGGGCGGCGGAAGTGCGTCTTCGTCTCGCACAATGAGTGCGAGATCCACACACAGCATGCTCGTCATCGCTAGCGCTCGCCTTTCCTTGAAACGAGACGCAATGCACATCAAAGCTTTCTGATAGTGACGCTATTCCGGTCCATACAGCGAAGAGCGGGTATCGCGCGCGGACGGCCACGTTCGTGAAGATAGCTGTGGTAAGGCCTGATCCAGGATGGCTTCCCAGATCTTCCCTTAGAACTGTTGCGAACAGGCAGATTGTGGTGCTGATTGTGAAGCGACGAGGGTCAGACAGGCCGGAACAAGAGGGCGACATTTTAGTGCGATGCGATAGCGCGAAGTGTGCTCGGCATGTCGGGAGACGTAGCGGCGGACTGTGGAGGAGATAGGCCTGTGCGCGACCCTTGCCACGCGCAGGCGCAGGTGGGAGTCGGAGTCGGGCAGCGGGCGAAGGGGACGAATATTTCCGGACGATGAGGCTGGGACGAAGCTGAGGCTGGACGAGACTGCGCGGGTGGCTGAGCACGGGCGGCTAGCAGTAGCCCGGGCGGACGCGCTGTGCAGCCACCGCACGCCTTTTGCACCACACTTCCTCCTCCTCCTCCCCGGCTGTGCTCCTCTCCATGCCGAAACCCACCATCATCCAAGCCCTGCTAGGCCGTCCGTCTCAGCATTATTCCCTTCCCCAGCAGAAGAACTACCACTACACAAAGCACGAGCTTATCCGTGCCGCCACCGAAGATCGACATGGGAGTGAGGCCGGCCCTTCTCACAGACCATACAGCGCTTCTCCCACACCCGCGTCACCTCCACAACCACGCCCAGCGCCCGCTCATGGCCAGCACGAGCACCGTCGCTCCCCCAAGAGGCGACGCACGTTGAGCCCGCCGAACGTGGCTCGGAGGACGCTTCGGATCCGGAGGTGAGTGTCGGCGCGCCCTGACGCGATCGTACCGGCTAGTTGGCATGGAAAACTGGCTTATCTTATGCCCATTTTATCTTTGATGTTCCTTCCTACTAGTATTTTGCTAGCCGATCCGTTATCCACGAGATCGCGTCGACCGAAGCATCATCACAGAAGCAGAAGGCCGACCGGTACCATGCTGCTGCTCCATCGCCATACTTAAGTCCCGCTGCTACCCAGGTTCCTCAGCTCGGCGCCCTGTCGACCTCACCGTCGGCCTTACCGGCGACACTCTCGACGACGACAGCGAGGTCTATTACACCCCCTCCTCGTCTCTCGCCCCCTCGCCCCAGGCATTGACCGTCGTCGAAGCCATGTTGCTCGAACCTCAAGCACTTGCGACTGCCCTTCTTCCCATTCATGGCCGGCCCAAACTCAAGTCCTCCATAGCGCCCCCGACGCTCTCGCGGGATTCGTCCTTCGACCTGGACCTGGACTTTGCAATAACGCCCGGTCCATTGTCGCGCAATTCCTCAGAGGATGAGCCACCACCGTCGGCAGTAGTCTCCCGGTCCTCTTCAGATTCTTCCCTTCATCTTCTTCCGCTCTATCTGTGTCTCCTCCTGTATCTGACCAAGATGTGCGTCAATCTTTGATTCCGGTGCAACTACTTCCACTCGCATGACTACGCCGTTGGGTTCTACTATGGGGTCGGCCGGCCCGTCAAAGTCGGATGAAGGCCACAGCGAATCTATAACGATTATCTCTGCGTCGCGCAAGGCTCGTGCTTTGAGCATCGATCTCTCTCCAGCTTCTCTCCAGCCTCCGGTCCGTCATGAGCGTCGCCACTCGCAGCCTACGACGTCTCTCCGCACGGACGAGGATTGGGCCAAGGACGTCCGTTGGCTTGTCCCCCCTGGTTCCGCGCCCACCACACCCAGTCGCTCCAAGCCACCACCCAACGCGGACTCGCCCGTTCGCATTGCCCGGCCTCTTCACCCGGATCTCCTCCCTCCTCTTCCGGCAGACGCGCTCCAGATCCCTGCGCCTCACCAACTCGAGCGCCAGGCGTTCCCGGACCTTACCTCCGTCGCGGGCCCGGCCCGTCCACGGCCCATCGTCCCCAAGGAGCAGCGGAACAGCCGACACTCCTCGAACCGGCACTCGAAGACGCGCATGAGCGCGCTCTGGGAGGAGGACGAGAGTGAGTACTCGGACTACGGGCAAGCAGCGCGGATGTCAGTAGGGCGAGTACGCCCGCGCCGACGCCGTTGGGAAGCTACATGGCGTGCGCAGCTCGACGCCGCCGATGGATGGGGTTATGCGGGGATGGGCGCGACGAGCGGGCCCGTCGTCACCTCGGGCGTAGGCGCTGTGGGCCATGGCCCGCTCCACCCAGAGTTCAGGAGCTCGCTGCACCGCCGGCCGTCCATGTCTGAATCGGACCTGCTCGACCGGTTCAAGCGCGAGCCTGAGCCGCCCTCCCGACGGAGTCGCCCGATATGAAGTTTCAGGACTATGCGCGTCGTCGTCGGAACCATCTGCGTTCGGTCTCGCTGTCGAACCCTTCTGCGCCGTCCCTGGGCCAGCAGGTCTCATTCAGCAGCTCGCTGCCTACCCATTCGATCCCGCACCCTTCCCGTGTCCGAACCCGGCCATGGATCTAGCTCGATGGGATACACGAGCCTGACGCTCCCTCGGGCCGCATACACTGGTAAGAGCGGGAAGACTAGCCTCGATGGGCAAGTCGACCTCGTGCGCTCAGGCAAGGCGCAGAGCAGCATGGCCACCATCGAGATCGTGCGCGGGGTCGCCGCGAGCGTGGGCTCCTCGCCGCTGTCCAAGACGCGCCGCCGGCTCTCGCTCAGCGTGGGCCTCGGCAAGAACGGGCGGCGGAACGAGAAGGAGAGCGAGACGCCCGCGCACCTGCGCGCGACGCTCCCGCTGCCCGTCGCGTTCACGGCGCACATACCCCCGCCGAGCTTCGTGTCAACGGACCACATACTGGTGCAGGTCTTCGCGGTCGGCCTGGACGCGCTCGACTCGCTGATCGTGCAGGAGAAGGCGGGGAAGCGCGGGTCGGCGGGCTCGGTGAGGGGGAAGAAGAGGGGGTTCATCCCTGGACGGAGCTTCGTGGGCCGTGTGGCTGAGTGTGGGTTTGATGTTGATAGTGCGGTGTGCAAGAGGGGCGAGTGGGTCGTCGGGCTGTTGGACGTGCGCAAGGTGCGCCTCATTCTGCTCATCTTATCTTCATATTCACTGAGTATCTCTGTGCAGTGCGGTGCGCTTGCGGAGTACGTCGTCATCGAGCGACATCGCATGTGCCGGTGCAAGCAGCCGCGTACGAAAGGCGCGACGCTCTTCCCGCCTCGTCAGCGTACGCGTACGCGTACACTGTCGCTCCCGTCTCAGGGCAACGCATCTGAGCCATCAGCACCACCTCCCGCACCCAACCAGCTCACCCCTCAGGATCTCGCCCTCATCCCGCTCTGTGGCGTCCCCGCTCATCGCGCCGTGCGCTCCTTCGCCGAGGTGATCGCCGCACGGAAGGGCAGGGGCAGTCGCGCACGTATCCTCATCCTTAACGCGCACGATGGCGCAGGCGCGATAGCCCTGCAGATGCTTGCCAAGAAAAAGGTGAACGTGTGCGCCCAGGTCCCCGAGTCGGCCGTGCGGGACATGGATGAGAGTGAGGAGTCGTCGGAGGGGAGCAACTCCGGGGCGTCGCTGACGCGGCGCGAGCGTGTCGAGGCGCGGATCAGGGGCTGGGGCGCCGAGGAGGTCTTCGTCGGCGAGCCGCTTGCCGTGCTGGAGCAGATGTTCGACGAGGAAAAGTCGTTCGACGGGGTCCTGGACACCGTCGGCGGTGTGGAGATCTGGGAGGCGGCGCAGAGGCTGTTGGCGTCGTACCCCTCCATGTCGTGTGCGGTCTCGGACGCGGAGGATGGTGGCGACGAGGGGCGCAAGAGGAAGACCTTCGTCTGCCCCGCGCAGTTCACCACGCTGATCGGCGACATGCCCTCGCGCGCGATCCCAAGTGCAAACGAGAACATCCGTCTCGGGCTGCGTTCCCTGCGTCGTGCGGTCTCGACGAGTCAAGCACCCGCGAAGGGCGGGCGCAAGCGGGCCAAGGTCAAGCGGATGGTTGGGTACGCGTGGGTGAGCGTCGCCGCTGAGGTCGACGAGGGCGAGGACGTGCGGCACTCGCTCGCCACGGCGTTGGAGATGGTCGAGGGCAACAAGGTGCGGCCGTGGGTGGGCGCGGAGGAGGATGAAGACCGGGTCGTCACGTTCGAGCGTGCCCCGGAGGCCTTCAGGCGCGCTGCGGACGGGCCGCGCGGTGTGCTCCAGGATGCGGGCACCTGCGTCGTCAAAATCGGCGCGTGGTCTTGAGCCCTGGGCGAAGACGACAACGACATGACTGATCACCGGTGCAGAGGGCACCCACGTCTTTGCTGATTAATTTACGACTCCTGCTCGCTGTCGGTGCTATGTGGCACGCAGCGGGCTACGTTCTCTTTTTATACACCCTGTCGGGTTGTCTCCATGCATTTACTTTGGTATTTTTCAATGCATCGAGTTGTACCATCCTCCCCCCTGTGGCCTGCCGTATCGTTAGCACTTCACCCCTTTCACTGCACAACCACTATGTTATTACACATGCACGGTAGATAGTGACGACCCATAGACAGTCATAGACGGTTTAGGGACTAGATCATTGGTTCCCAACCTGTAGTTAAGTAGTAGTTTCTCCCGGAATACATTGACAGGATTGACAGAACATGCGCGATGTGAAGGCTAAGTACAACGAAACGTTAAAAGAACTTGCTGAAGTCGTATGTCTCCTCGCCATCCTTCGATGCTGACGGCTGCTTCGCCTTCTTGGATGAGTTGGCGATTTTCTTCATCGCTGCGGCGACGGAGGGCGTCTTCTGCGTTTTAACGGGCTTCGCCTTAGGTGCAGGCTTAACTTTTGCTTGCGCGCGAGTATCCTGCTTCGTTTTAGCAACGGAGGGCTTGGAACCCGCTGCAGACCGCGCTTGCTTGGTACCCTTGGGCTCTGCTGCAAACGCGACCTTCTTGACAGCGCGGGGAGGAGACTTCTGGCCGGCTCGTTTCCGCTTGCCAGGTGCGGGTGCAGGTTCCTCTTCATCGTCTGCATCTTCGTCCGACGCATTTTCTTCATCCTCATCATCTTCCACGTCCTCGCCGGATTCTTCCAGCTCGTCCACCTCATCGTTATCATCGTCCTCATCCTGGTCCTCATCCTGGTCCACGCCGAAGTAAGGTATCTCCAGCGCGACTTCCCTGCTCTCGACTTCACCGGGGCTCATCCTGACCGTGCCCCGGGACTTCCGCATCTCCTTCCTTGTGTCCAGCCGAGACAGGATCTCGTCATTCTTCGCGTACACATCCGCAAAGCTCCCATCCTGAGCGGGGACGGTGGACGGGGCTGACGGAGGTCTCGTGTAGCGCGGGAACTTGCCTGTGCTCCAGTCACGGAGGACAATGCGGGAAGCGACGGCGAGGTCGAGGACGCCGCCCTGTTCGTTCGATACGTCAGCACTTAGAAGACGATATTTAGTTAAGTAGCTGGATCAACACGCACCTTCTTTACTAGCCCGTTCGCACGAGCGACGCCGGCCAAAAACGCGTTTGCATCCCCAGCCGCGAACGCAGGGAGGTTGTAGAAGAGCATGAGATCTTCCTTGTCAGCGCGAGAGACCAGCTCAGCAACTGGGATAGGTCAGTACCGGCGATCAGCTAGATATGTAGGAGCGCACATACCGACTGGTGCTGGGTCCTTGAGCCGCTCTACCTTGCCCCTGTTGCGCTGCAGGATGTCTCGAGCACGGAGGCGCTCGAGCTCGTCTGCGGAAAGCTCGCTCGGTGTTTGCCATGCGAGACCGGGTGTGTCGATGATGCGGACACGCTTGCCCTCCGTCTCTAGGGAGGTCTCTTGAGGGTAAGCGGTCGTTGTGGGGCCATCCTGCGGCGACGAGGTCAGTTTGTAGGTAGGCAGGGCTGCCTTGCGGAGGAAACAATTGATGAAGGAGCTTTTTCCGGCCTGCAAACGAGTCAGCATGATATCTAGGTAAGGGAAATAGGATGTGTACGTTGGTCAGTCCGACTACGGCGACAACGAGGCACTGTCTCCTCCTTCTCCTGTGCCCACTGCCCAGGACCTGCATGACGCTGTCGACGCCCCAAGCATCGTCCGCCCGTTCCTTGTCTTTGCCTTTGCCAGTTGGCTCAGCCGCGGTGGGCAGGAAGACGGAAGCGGAGCGGAAGAGGACGGTGGGATGTTGAGCGCGCAGAGACGTCGCCCACTCTTGTACGGCTTCCCGAGGGCACGCATCTACATCCTCGGCTTAAGAAAGCACAGATCCGACGAAGACACCATCGTACGCACCGACTTTGTTCAGACATAAGAACTTCTTGTCCTTGGCGCCTCCTCCAGAGAGGCGCTCCTACACCGCAACGGATCGCGGGCATCCAAGACCTGGACGACACGTCCACCGCTGCAGTACCGAGCACAGGTCAGGCAGTTCCGGTTCGCCAGGACGGGGATGTCGTCGTCGGTGGCGTCTGCTTGCTCTTGAGCGGCGCTGCTGTGCTCGTGCCCTTCTCTTTCGCATCGACATCTCCCGCGCTCCGCTCTCCCGCCTGCGCCTTTGCCGCTTTCTTCTCCTCCTTACGTGTCCTTCTCCTCTGCAGTCTGATGAGATGTGTAAGTGAAAAAAGACTTGGAACGGCGCGGCAGCATGACATACTCGTCTGCGCTCCTGCGCGACCTCCGCTAGGATCTGGTCCTTGTACGGAAAGTTGTTCGGGATGCCGGGGTCCTTAGGATGTCCTACCCCACCCGAGTGAGTCTGAGCATCCGTGAGAGACCGAGAGCACCACGCACTCGTTTTCCATTGCTGGTTCTTCTTCTCTGCTTTCTTCCTTTTCTTCTTAGTCTCCGCGACCTTGTGCTTGATCTTTTCACGCTGGTTCGTTGTCCCTCGCCTGGTCGTCCTGGCAGACATGGTCAGCTTAGCTCAGGGATTACGTGTTCTGACAACTGACTTTTGCGTATGCGCGGCATGATAGGGGAACGGAGGGAGGTGCGTGCGACGCTGCAGCTACGAGCCCTGCAAAAGCGGTAAATTCTGTTCTGACTGCCCGATTGGGCCGGATCTCAGATCTGCGATCATCGCTACTCAACGCCGCCACGATTCTCCACTATTTGCCTGTTTGAGCGCCATCTCCTGGCCAAAACGCACACTGCAACTCCCGCAAACGGCCATGCGACGCTCGTCGTTATGCCGATTGTTCGAATTGGAAAGCGTCGTCACATGCCATGACCATCAGCTACAACCCACTATCGATATCCAGGAGCCCGCTAGTTGCACGGACAGGATCCAAGTCCTGTCACCGCGCAGCCTAGTCCACGCCATGCATGTTGATTGAACACAACTTGCCAGGCGACACGGCCCCGTGACCTCATAAAGGCGTCGCGTCCTCGATTGACACAATCGGGAAGGGATCTCCTCCAGGCGCAGTCGAGTGCTGCCGTGCATCTGCCTCGCCTCCGACACCCTTAAGTTGCTAGCGATAATAACGGAACCTGTCCACCGCACGTAACTTACGCCCACGCGCCAGGTCAGGACCCGCGTGCCGTAAGCCTCTGTCCTCAAGCGGGCAACTGTGAACAGTACGACGCACACCATCCTCGCAGAGTAGCACCGCTACTGCATCCGTGGCAGAGGCCGGCGCGGAGCTCATATCTCGTATAGAGGCCTGCCGGCACAGTTGGGGCTCTACCACTCGCCACAGGACTGACTCGAGGCTCTCGGTCAAGTACTACACCGGACAGACAGTCAAAAGCAACAGCCATCAATGCTGTGAACCATCAGATGCCCAATGAACCTGCACAGGTACGCCTCCTGATCCTGCTCCATATATCAGCACGCCCACAGCAACACCGTAACACAACCACGCACCTCCACCTCAACGCCCAGCACCGACTCTCTCAGTCGACACACCGACGAAGCTCCGTCCCAGGCTCACAGAGCACAACAAGCATGTATTGCTGACCATACAAATACACATTGACACAAATATACGCGTAAGTATGCTACCCTACGTCTTGCACACGAGGCGGAGCGAGCACGCGTCGTGTATCCGCGGCGCAGCTTAACAGCAGGAGGTGGGGCAAATCAAAAGTCCAAAAGACGAACAACCAACACACGCACTCTATATACCTCAGGCCTCAGTACCCATAACCCGACCGCCGCCACCGACCATCGCCGTCGCGCTCTTCCCTCCGGGCGGCATCGTTACGCTCACGCTGATCGGCGGCCCGCCGTTCACGGGGACGTGCGAGCCGTTGACACCGACGTTCGACCCGCCCATCGACACGGCGGGACCGACGGATGCCGCGCCGACGAGCGCGGATAGTCGCGAGATCTCCTCGCGCGAGGCGACCAGCGCAGCGGTGAGCCGCTCGTTCTCGTTCGACAGGTACTCGACCTTCGCCTGGAGCTGCGACAGCCACGCCTTCTTCCGCTGCCGACACTTGAGCGCAGCTATAAAGACAGTCAGCGCCCGCGGCGAAGATCGCGGCACTTCGGAGACTTACCCTGTCGATTGCGCTCCAAGAAGTTTCTCCGCTTTTCCTCCTCCGTCTCTGGCTTTTTCTGAGCCCCGCCCTTCTTCGAGGGCGGTGGGGGCGGGTCCATCATGTCATCGTCCTCTTCCTCCTCCTCACCATCCATGCTCGGCACGCTGCCTCTCCGCTGCGTCGCACTCGATGCCGTCGACGACCGCGTCCGCTTCCCCGACGCGGGCTCCTGCGCGACCTCCGCATGCGCAGCTACCGGCGAGTCGTACGCTTTCCGCTTCGTCCCCCGCTTGTTGTTCGCCGAGGCGGTGGGGCCGGAGTAGGCGCGGGAGCGCCGTTGCCATTGGTGGTGGTAGTCGCGCTCGGGTTCGCAGCGCCGTTGGCGTTGGCGTTGCGGCGGCAGCGGCCTGGGCCTCGCGCTTCGCGAGCTCCTGGTGCGCCTGGGAGAGGAGGAAGAGGCCGTTGGCGGCAGAGTTGGTGGCGGCGTTCGAGGAGTAGCCATTGCCGTTACCATTGCCTTCTCTCGGCTGACTCTGGCCCGGTGCCTGGGGCTGGTACGCGTGCATGGAGAGCGGGGACGGGTTGGTCGTCGCGTGCGAGTGGGAATGATGCGTGGTCGAGAGGACGCCGGTGATGGCTGATAGGGTGTTGGGCGTAATGGTGCCTGCGACGCTGGAGAGGCTCGGGGTGGCTCCACTGGAGTTCTGCATCATCGCGAGGAAGGCAGCCGTATTGGGCGAGGGCGGAGGGAACGAGACGGGCCCGCCGATGAGGGGAGTGAGCCCCGTGCCCGGCGTGAGCCCCGTGCGGGAGTAAGCCGGTGCGGAAGGTGGAGGGGTCGAAGGCGGGCAGCGGCTGGTCGTTGTTGGAGTTGGGTTGGGGCCCCGCGAGCATCGCAGGGGACAGGGGCCCCGACCGCAGGAGTTTGACAGGTGCGAGCCGAGTAGCCCCAGTGTAGGAAGCGTCCGACGGGGAGGAGATCTTGCGAGTGGGGGGAGGACGGGCTTCGGAGAGGGCGGCGAGCCAGAATGGGAGCGGTCCGCCCGCTGCTGCTGGGAGGAGGGCCGGCAGGGTCATCGTTGGCGGTGGAGGGGAGGAGGCGGCGGAGGAGCGGGTGGGGGACTTTTGGAGGTGCGTACGGACGAGTCGTTGGAGGGGCGGGCGAAGGACTGCTCGAAGGGATTGGGCTCGAGGTCGAAGGTGGTCCTGCGGTTCTTGGGCAGCGCCGATGAGGACGACGGGCGGGTGTCGGGGGCGTCGGGGGCATTTGACGTCGGGCGGTCAAGGTCGGGGGACGGGATCCTGGTGGGGGCTTGGACCTGGGTGGCCATGACGACACCGGTCTGGGACGGGATGGTGGTTTGGAGGAGGATGATGTCGTACGTGGCTGGAGGAGGATGACGGGCAAGGAAGGTGATGCAGGCGCAGGCCCATGACGAACGCTGACGTCGTTATGTATTTTCCCCCACTGGGCGGAGTTCCAACCCCCCATCACTGCCCGCTCCTCCTCGCCCCTCCCAGATCGGACTCCCGTCACTCGTCTCGCCCCTCGTCCTCGTCCGCCCATTCGCCGGCCGCGCCCCACCAGCTCCACTCGGACGCTGCCATTCGCCTCCCGCTGCCCTCAGCAGGTCGCCGCGACTCGGGGTAGTCCGGGGTCCTCCCGCCATATGTTCGGCATCTTACGTGAGCGGCGTGCGAGTGGAGAGAGTTGCCTCGCGCCCGCCTCGTCTCCCACCGCCTGCGCCGCCTCCCGCCTCTGTGCTGCCTGCGCGGCCCAGCACAGCCATCCCGCCGGTCCGTGCGCGTCCCAGAGAGAAACCAGCAGGCCTGGCGGTGGCTGATCGCCCGCGACGCCGTGCTGTCCCTTCGTGCTATCGGCGCGCGTGATCTGGCCCAGGCCCGTCCCCGCCTCTGCCGGCAGCCCTCTTCGGCGAGTCGTCCCTTCTGGCAAGGCGCTGCTCGCATGCCCAGAAGGCCCTCCTTCCCAATATACTTGCAATCTTGACCCAATCTCAACTATCGATCCGAACGCATTCAAATCCCACCTCCTAGGATTGGGCCCGCTGTCGTGACACGGATGATCGAGCACAGGCGACACGCCTCGTCCGTGTCGTCTGTCTGCATCCCATGTACATGTCGCGTGCTGCTGAGTACCCGCGTTCAGTCCCGCTGCTAGCCTATCTTGAATGAACGCTCCGGGCTCGCCTGCGCCGGATTGCTGGTCCTGGTCTCGCGCGAACGTGCAGCCCTCGCTATGAATGCAATCGCGACGCGGCCACGGAGATGCGCGCCCCTTCCGAGCTTCCGTTCTGGGGATGCTGCGAACAGAGCTACTTCTCCACTGCTCCAAAGCACGCACGCTCGGTCATACGTGACGCTCATCTCGAGGCTTATCACGCCTGCTTCTCAACACTCTATGGCGGTCGCCCGCCGCCCAGAGCCTGATAGCCATCGACGTCCTTCCCATGCCAACGCAGACAGCCCGGCGTCTTCGCGTGTGCTTCCTCACCCACTGCGCAGAGAAGCCCTCCCCGGCCTGCTGACTTGCCCACCCAGGCCGTCCCAGCTCCCCAATCCGTGACGAGGCCACGCCGCGCCCAGCCCGTTCGAAGGATCCTCCCCGGGGTGCCCCTTCTCGCGGATGCTTAACGCGGCCCATCCCCGGTTCCTGGCAGCCACGTGCGGCCCTTCGCGTGCCCGCTTTCCCATTGTCCGATCGACTTGTATGCTGCCCGGAGCGGTTCCCGTCCGCGCCGCCCCTTCTGCTCCGGAGGGCGCGTCGCACGCTGCTGATCAGCTGCGTGCTGCACGCACGGTAGCGCTGCCTCGAGCCCGCCATCTTGTCGGGCCATGTCAGTATGTGCGTAATTCTGAGGTGGATGCCCTGTCCGAGAGACTGCAGTCACATTGCTGCTTGCGATCCCACGCTGCCGGATTGCGTGAGCACCCTCTGGTGGAGACAGGCCACCCATCCACACCGCACAGTCAGCTCTCTATCCCCCGGTAAACAAATTCGCACTCACCCTAGCTGCTTCACGCCCCACCGCTGTCTTGCAGCCATCGCTCACGCAGCACGGCACCAGCGCCGCTGCTCGCCGCCAGCGACGGCACCGCACACGGCGCATCGCCACCCGACGAGGCAGGCACATCCGCCCGCGCGCGTCCGGAAAGGTATTGCGCCCGCCTTCCATCGCGTAAAAGATTGGCTACGCCAGATGTCGATCGCACCGACTGTCCTGTACAGCCTCCGCCGCCCGCGCGACCCCGGGCCTTGCACCGATCCCTGCTCGATCCCCGAAGCAGCGCGGATCTCGCGCTCTATCTCGCCGGCCTCGTCGCTGGTACTGAGTGCGGCGAGGCTCAGCTTCACCGCCAACTGCGCCCGTCCGTCGGGGGCTGTACATAGTGGTCGAGGCTCGAGCTCGACGATCGGGCGCAGGCGCGCGGGGGTCGTTCCCTGGGCCCTGGCGCGGCGGGCCACGGGTGTCGGTGTGGACGGTGACGTTCCGACGAGATGCGGGATCTGGTCGCGCTCGCGTGGGTCGCCGCCGCTCGGGTTGCTTGCCGCGAAGCTCGCGGTGCGCTCGCCACCCTCGCAGCCATCCCGCGGCGTCATTCGGAGGCTATTCTGCCTGAACCTGCTCCCTGAAGCTGAAGCGTGGCCAAACAGCCGGGCCCTTTTCCAGGGGTGTCCTTCCCCCTCTGCGCGCGGGGACTGGGCTGGTGACGACGGCGGACCCTGGCGGGCGTCCGGCATCGTACGCGTGGGTGCGTAATGTTTGGTAACAAATAAATGAAAGTAGCTCTGCCGTGGTGGAGCGGATGCGATGCGACCCTGAGCCTGAACCGTGCGGAAGCTGGGGACGGTCTGGAACAGGTCCGCGCCTCAATTTCACGGTCGGCGTATACATGCCCCGCCCCGCCCGCGGATGTTAAGCTCGGAGGCGCATCGGGCGGTCGGTAGGATCTGGATCTCGACCGTCGTGGCTGTTGCCGCTCAGCCCGGAAAACCTGCATCACCAGTGCCCAAACCGTTCCCGACGACGGACGTAGCCCGTAACGGTCGGCATAGGGATATGTACTCATTTACGTCCCGTAGCCGTACACTGTACGTCGGGTCGATCGGTGCCTCGCAGTCGCGAACCTGCCTAAATTTGATCTATAGAGCCTATTATTACAAGGCTTCTGAGCCTGTCAATTTGGTACATGCTAATGACAGATCCGATCACTACGAACGTATATGGCAGTGCATTGCTTGCACTCGAAAGGGATTGGTAAACTGAGTAACGCAGACGGCGTCGTACGAATGCAGCAGCGGTCATGGGGCTTCGCCGCTCTTCGCTGGGCCGCACTGGCCTGTCCGCCGCACGAGCCTGCAGCGAGCTGCGGAACTCGAAACGCGAGGCGAGGAAACAAAGATAATGAGTGGGAAGCTTGGACGAAATGCCGTCTCGCCCTCCAACGGCGCACCGACCAGACATTAATGGCCGCGCGGGGGCGCTTCGGACTGACGCGCACTCACCCAGGAGGACTCAGCGCAGCCCGGAGATACATTGGGATTCGTGAATTCCACGGAGCTTGTTCACTTGCCCTTTCCGTCCGGGCGATCCTCGCCCCTCTCAGCGGGACGCGCGCATGCATGCACCTCGCAAGAAGGCACGCACAGCGTCAGCCCCCTGGTACGACCCCTTCCGTCTTCGCGCTTCTGGCAACGTGCGTCTGTGATAACCGCGCGGCTGATAAGTAGCGTGCAGCGGATGCCCAGTCTGCGCGCGGACCGACCCCGGCGTAACTCGCTGAACCTGCGGTGGGCTGGCGTGGCAGGCCCGCTCGATCTACGCTGCTTCTAGGGCGAGCGCAGGGCACTTCGGCGCCCAGGTCCAGCCCGCCTCCCAGGATTTGTACAGTGCGGCAGATGAACGTGCGCGTTCCCGCGGCGATAGCAGTGCGAGCGTCGCGCCATACATGGCAAGCTGCGCCTACCGGCGCAGCGATTAGAGCCTGATCCGCGCAGGGCCATAACCAGCAGTGTCATTTCCGGCGGCGTGGGCGGGAAGCGAGGCGGACGCGCGGGGCCAGACCGTCGTCGACGGGCGCGCCGCCGGACACGGAAGGACGCACCCGTGCAATGCGCGGTGTCCCCCAACCCCAGCCCCAGCCCTTCTGCGGGGCCGCGCGCAGGAGGGTCATGCATCATATCGTGTGCACCATCGCTGTCTATCGCTGAGATCGCTCGCTTCCGCTCTCATGCTGCGGTGGGATGGACCTGCCATTACGCGGTCAGCTGCGTTGATCACTCGGTGTGGCGTACTGGCAAGACGGACCTGGGACCTGCGCTAAGGTGTGAGCGCATCCTGTGTAGGTGCGCAGTCGGCATTGGGCTGCACGGACGACACCAGCCCAACGCCGACACGAACGCGGACATCGGAAGACGCACGCTGGCCGTGTATGGCGTTCTGGCACGTAGGGGACGCCTCGGACCGGGGCCTGTATACCTTCAGTAGCGCATGACAAATAGCCTAACGATGGGCAGTAGACACGTCCACTGTATGTAAACGATGAACGCGGGAATTCGCAGCGTATCAACAGGACTCACCCTGTTTTTCTAATTCTTTGCCATATCGGTCTGCTGCACCAGTGCACAAGAAGCTGTCGTAATGCCTGTCAGACGGATCTAATTCGGGCATCGACGCAGAAGGTAACTCAGCCGGGGTGGGGGGAGAGGGAAGCGTGGCGTGTGCCTAACGGCGCTACAGCTGTGGACGGTCAGTTTGAGCCGTGCGTTGGTTTTTCGGTCGACACAAACATCCTAGCAGACAGCTAAGATGAACTGCATCGTCGCGCGCTGCTACACACATCATTTGGAAACTCAACGCGAGCTCGGTTGTCGTGCAGCCAGTCCGAAATTGCCATTCCATGCGCCACGTGCAGGGAGGGAAGAGGGTGCCAGTGCCACGATCCTATACAAGGGTCGCCGTTCACTGCGGCCCAGTCTAGAATGCAGGAACGGCGAGAAGGCGATGGCAAATCGGTGTGGTCGGCCTCTTGTAATGAACACCCCTGGCGCTTGCATCCCACGAACGGGGTCACAAGCCTGCTAGCTCATGCGATTGCTCTAGAGGCCCATTCATTCAGCGAACGCAGTTACTCGATCGTCAAACAGTATAAACATACACGCTTGTGCTTCTATGGCACGGTAATTCCACTTGGCGTCTTGCGCGATGCCATTTGCGCTTCTTGAAGGCTCGGTGCAGCGATAGAGGCACGCCGGAGCTCTAATGCTGCCGTACTGGGGACCTGCTCGGACACGCGGCCGTGTCGAACGCCAATGCCGTATGGAAGCTCAGCAGAGACGAGAAATACATGGATCAGCTGAGCATACTGTGAAGACGGCGAGTCACATATCTGGTTGAGGGTGGAGTGGACGGAAGGGACGGAAGCAGCTAGTTCGTTGACATGTCCTGGAACGGTGTCCGACCATTCTTGGGAAGACCAATGCTGCAAATGAAACTCTGAGTGTATATGCCGCCACGGTCGAGGCTTACCGTGATGAGATGCGAGCGTTGATGCGAGGAGTGTTCGGCGAGTAAGTACATACGTCGACGGCCGAATTTAAACGGCGCACGCGAAGAAGACCGATCACTGACGGTGTGTATTTTGAAGATCGCCTCGATTCAATAATGCCCTTGCCCATACTTGCGCAGCGTCAGCTTCCCGTCGTCCGAGATGCCAAGCTCGTATGCTCTTCTTGACGAGCCACACGCAGCCCCGCCTGGTACGCTGAAGGGCCGCCGGTAGGTTGTTTGGCCACAGAAGACAGAGATCGATATCGACTCCGAGTCCCGATCAGGAGAGCACATCGAGTCGGGAGTCGGAGTACGTCAAAAGCCCTTCACAACGCAGGGGCAGTCGCGGTGGTCGTCGGCGGGAGACGTCTGACGCTGGGCAGACTAATGTATCACGTCAAGATAGAGCATGATATGTAGGATGGCCAGATGGGTGTTGTGCCGCGGCCGCCTGGACGGCGTTCGCCGTAAGTAGGCATCCTGACCGATCACCTGATCCGTGTACGGTGGATGGCCGTATGCGCGTAGCGCGCACGGTCGGTAATAGACTCATCATCTTCTCAGCGACATACATGGCTTGACAGCGCCTCCGCCTTTCTCTCTCCCACCACCGTCCCGCACGGCAGAGGTATGTCTCCCTCTAGACCTCTATATATCGCATGCTCACAACGTTGTGCGTGCAGCCAGCGCCCGGGTGCACGTTCTGGACCCAAGACTATACACCTCGATCGCCCGTGACCAAGCATACCGCAATTGCGATGTCGGCGGTGGGCGATAAGGAACCTGTCGAGCGCATTCGCGAGAGAATTGACCTGGAGATTGCCCAGCTGCGGGATAGCGTGCAAGTTCTCGTCGCCCGGCGAAACGAGCTCGCACCTGTCCTCCGCTTGCCCGTCGAACTCCTATCCGAGATCTTCGTCCTCAACGTCGCCACCCATTCTCCGGAAGACCTACGCTGGACCCAGGTTGCGTATGTCTGCCAGTACTGGCGGAGTGTCGCCTTGCAGACGCCCCGGTTATGGACGTGTATCAACTTCAAAACCGAGCCCTGGGTGGCGTTGCAGCTCGAACGCTCGAAGACCATGCCCCTCGTGGCTCACGTTGACCTCCGCGCGCGACAATTTGCCTCCAAGTGCGAGGGTTTCGGACTGCTGGCCAGAAGCATGGGTCGCGTGCGACAACTGTCCATCTCCTCTGGCGAGATGCGTGGGACGGTACACAAGCTGTGGCGACACATGACATACCCTGCGCCCCTCCTCGAATCATTCGTCTTTCACAACCCATCCCAGAGCAGGGCTGGACCCACGTCTCATGTACCGACGCAACTATTCCGCGGAGAGTGTCCGTCGCTCAAGTACGTCGAGCTTCGCCAGTGTACTTGGTGCTGGGCCACAACCCTCTTTACGCATACCGTCACACACCTTACGCTCGATGGAGCCACGTCCAAATGCGTACGTCGGTTGAGGAAATACTCAGCGCCTCGAGCTCATGCCCAACCTCGAGTGGCTCGACCTCGATCACATCACTCCCGAGGTACCATGGTTCTTCATCCCCAACGTGGACGTAGGGCAGTTTGTCCACCTCCCATGCCTCAAATTTCTGCGCATTGATGCGCTGGCGTTGAACTGCGCCATCCTGCTGTACCACATCTCGTTCCCCATGGACACGCAACTCGTCTTGTACTGCGACGCGTTCCGCCGTCTGGACGAGTTCATGGCCGTAGGACACGCGATTGCAGTGAAGCACCGTCGGGGGGAGGCCATGGGCATCCAAGACCTCAGGCTGAAGAGCTTCACGTTCGTGCCGCACGACCAAGCATTGGAGCTGTTCACGTGGAGGGAAGCGTACTCTGCCGACGAGCTGTACGACGCAGCGCGGAAGCGGCGATGCGATGCAGCGGTCCGCGTACTCCTGCGGTGGGACGGCCGTGAGCCTGACTTCAGCGTCGCGAGCCTGCTGTTTGCTTGTCGCGCTTTCCCCTCGAGAGCGTCCGTGCCTTCTACATTCCCGAGTATGTCTCGCTCACAGGCCAGGCGTGGATCGAGCTCTTCAGCGGGATGAAGAGCGTGAGCTCGGTCTGGGTGCAGGGCCGTTCGGCCACGCACTTGCCGGACGCCCTGCGGAGAGAGAACTGCTCTCAATGCCGCGCCGACATCACTGGCGAGATGCTCGCCGGCGACCCCCTCCGACAACATACGCGCGTGCCCTCGCTCTTCCCCCTCCTACACACGTTGATCCTGGAAGAAGTCGATTTCACTGGCGACACTTGCCCGGATGCGTGTTTCTTCTGGCAGCTGCAGGACGTGGTGCTCGAGCGTTCCAAGCACGCGGGCAAGCTCAAGCTCATCGTCCATCGCTGCCGCAACTTTATCGTCGAGCAGATGCAGGATCTGCGCATGGTAGGCGCGGACGTGACTTGGAATGGGGAGGAGATCCTCGACTTCGACCTGCGTGACGTCGACAGCGACGACTCGGAGGAGGACTACGAGGACTTTTATGACAGACCCTACTCTGAGGACGACTCCGACGACGAATAATACACGAGGTTGTCTTCGTGCTCATGCGTACCTTTGCACGGGACCGTTTATTGATATGTCCGCTTTACGTTATCCGTACAAGTGCTACTTAATGGCTCTGTACTAATAGTGTGCCCCTTCGTCGTGTATCGGTACATACTTGGATCGCTTTCGTCGCATGTGCTTTGCCGGTTGCACTTTCGTCTTCATGTACTACGGTGATATATGTGTCCTTCTATTCCGCAATCGTCGTTACTGGGCTGTTCCGATGTCTTGCTAATTTTCCGTAGACATGTACAGCCAAAACTAGGGAAAAAGTAGTGAACCTTGCGCATCCGGGCCGCCCGTCTCGAGCCACCAAGCCTTCGGATTCACTGAGTGGCGCCACTGCCTGCTCATTGACCTCGTACCACTCTTTGTCTCAACGTGATCATACTGCTGATCGTCATGGGGATATCCCGACATTCAGAAATCGACAATGACGTGTTGCCAGTCGCGCAGCTACAAGATCTTCGAATAGCTGAAGCCTCGTCGTCGCAGTTAATTGAGGCCTTAGCCTGGAAGATGCAGCAGGGTGAATCTATGAGGTTCGCATCGATTCACCCCTATACAACTTGAACGCCCCGACCTCGCAGCTAATACGATAAATTCTGGCAGCTTTGACTTGGTATGTGCTAAGCTAGGGCGCAAACGGTGGCACCGTGCACCAACTATTAGTCCCATGCATTCGCTCATTCTTGATCCCACGATGCAGTTGCAACATATCGAACACACTTTTCTCTCTGCGTCGCAGGCAGCCCGAACCGCTCTCAATGCGGCATCCCCTATTCATCGTCTGCCCGCGGAGATGTTGACAGCAATATTTCTCTTCGTACCCAAGAAACATGAGGATTGGCGCGGACGCAGGGATCTTTTCCTATGTGTCGACGACATGGTCGCCCCGAAGACATATTGAAGTTGGCCCACGTTTGTCGACACTGGCGGGCAGTCGCCACTGGCATCCCGCGCCTTTGGACCCATATCAGCCAGACGCTTCCCTATCCAGCGCAGGCTATGCTGGTTGAACGGTCCGGCAACGCACCATTGACCATCGGTTTGCGAGGGAAGTTGCCGAACGCACTCTTGGCTTCGTTGCTTCAGCACCAGCCTGAGCATCATCGCGTTGTCGACGTACGTTGGGACGATGTCAATCTTGCGGATGCAGCCCCGCATCTTACGCCTGCTTCGTCGCTTGAGACGTTAACACTTGCGGGAGACGATCCGATTGCTTCCTTTCGACGGGGCTTCCAAAACGTGCCGCCAATCACTTTGTTTGATCACGGCCAATCGACATCGCTGCGCGTTCTATTCCTCAAGGACGTGGACCTCCTCCCAGCGGACCGGTTTCCAAACCTGACGTCCCTCTGTATACAAGGTCTCAACATCTTGTATTTTCCTGCCAAAACACCGCTGGTACGCTTGCTCATCAGCACGCCACATCTCGTCAACCTTATGCTCATCTCTACGGCGCCTCGCATAGTGCACGGTAGTACCGGACTATGGCAGAACAGATTACCCGCTGGCACACGCGCAAACCTCCCCGCTCTCCGTAGATGCGTCTTCCGTGGTCTCAATCAATGGGAGATCAACTACTTCCTGTTGCTCATGCCGCTTAGCCCTGCGGTGGCCATCAGTATTGGGGGTGTATTGGGAGGCTTCCGTCTTCTCAGAGAGATCGTCCCGAATTTGCCACTGCTGCCGCAGATGACCAAATTCGCAACACGCAGCGTGGCCTACAAGGTTGTAGAGGTCATAGCCACCGGACCAGTATCCGGGATTCGGATCGAAATTGAGGACGACCCAGACAGCCACAAAGTTCCCTTGTGGCATGTTTCGCTCCGTGGGGTCATGGAGAGGTTTCCCTGCGAACAAATACAAGAGCTGTGGCTCATGTATTGGCCGATCCCAGGGTTACGCACGCTAGAGTGGTTCCTCGAGTGCATGACAAACGTGGAGGCTTTGACGGTTGCGGACAAGTACCTGCGAATGTGCATTGAGGCCTTGGCTTCAAGGTCAGGTTCGGGGACGCTGGCCTGCGGTCGTCTGCGCAACTTGCGGATCATACTGGGCGAATACGACGCGAAGTCTGCCTTAGGCCTGCTCGCCCCATACGCATCCCTTCTCAACGGCGTTGATATAATCCTTTCTTGCGTTCCGGCCCCAGCACCGGGACGGGAAACGGGAAACACCGACCTGGAGGAGCTTTTCACAACAATAACATATCAGTACCTGCCCGAGCGGCCAAGGATAGAGATCCCTGCAATCTGCGAAGCCGACTTCATGGGTTGGTCAGCATGGGCCTGACCTTATGCCACGGAGAAGCACTAGGGATAGGCACAAAGTGTCCGAGCCAGTAGTACTTGCAGACAACTTGAACAACTCGGACGTGTCAGCCATCCTTACTTACTTGATGCTAGTGCCAATATTTCCCTGCCGAATGTATTGAACGAGTATCATATCAACTTCTGCCTGCTCGCTGATATGCCATGACAACAGACCACGTAAGATTGTTTAGCGTTGAATCCGCAACATCGAAAGACACGCAACACACTGGGACGTAACTTATCCATCTATGCAGCTAACATGCTGTACGACGACAACGCGACAAAGTGTCCCGCATTGGCACAGACACGTTAGCATGACAGTCAGAACACGTTGAAGTCGTCTCAAGATAGAGGTCGAGCAATACTGACACGCGGAACACCCTTCCTGCGAGGGAAGATGGCCATACATCATTGCATCGGGATAGGAGATAAACATAGAGTCGTAGAGTAGCGTCACCCTTTTGCATGACATGCATATAGAGGTACATATCCCTGGCCATCCAACTGTAGTGGTGTACGTCGCCCGCACCCACACACCCATCGACTTCACGCCGATTTTCAGAGGGTGGTTTACACCTTGAAGCCACGCGACTTTCGGCGACCACGGGCGCGCTCGAACTAAACGCGCAATCAGAAAATGTCAAAGTGATAGCCGATGATGTCACGCACCTTGCGGCCCTTGGAAGTGGTGAAGGGCTTCTTGTGCTTGTGGGGCCCCATACCGAAGTGCTTGACGGCCTCACGCGAGTTGCGCTTACCGCGGAGCAAGATGGTGTTCGAACCGGTAGGAGCACGGGTCGCGAGCTGGTCGAGGGTCAACACCTCGCCACCGGCCTTGAGGATGCGCTCCTTGGCGGCGGCTGTGAAGCGAAGAGCGCCACAGTCAACTTGGGCACCTCGAGAAGACGGACGTCGTCGGTGACTGTGCCGATGGTCACGATGACCTTCGAGTCACGGTCAGGAGCGGAAGAAGTCTCCTTGACAATGCGGGAGAGCGAGATGGGCGGGCGGTTCGTCTTGGAGAGGAACAGACGGTGTAGGATGACCTAATAGACAAAGTGTCAGTGCTCCTGTTCACGCATAATGCGAGCCACATGTATCGACCTTGTTGAAGTTTGAATCTGTCCGCCTGGCGAGGAAGCGATACAACTGTACACATATGTAAGAAACGGCCCATGAAGTTCACATCGGCGACACGCACCTTGACCAGCAAAAGAAGGTACGGGTCCTCGCTCTTGGGCGCAGTGCGCTGGCCCTTCTTGACGTGGTGCTTTGCAATATCGATACCCTAAGACATCACAGTCAGTGTCTGGTCGCTGGCCGCCGTCGTCGGGCGGACAGCGTACTCACCATCTTGCGGTTGCTCTTGCGGCGGCTTGCTGGGCAGACTGGACCAACAGGCAATCACGCGTGGCTGCTGTGGCTGAGGAACTGTGTAGTTCCTCCTGTAAGGTTAGCGCTCTGTGGCGCGAAAGCGAACTGCGCTCGCCACATGCAAACAGGGCCAAACAGCTCGTGAACTTGAACCACCATGGTGCGTTGTCGTCGTTTTTCGCTCCGTTGACGCTGTCGCTGATGTTCTCCATGACTTGGCTTCCGGTGCTGTGCGTTCATGCTGAGTAGTACGGAGATTCTGCGCCTGCGCCTGTCGACCCTTACACGGATCCTTACAACGAGCCGCCGCCGCCCGCGGCTGCCGCTAATACGGACCCAAGGGATCGTGATCCTCCTCCCGCTCCTCGAGGCCGCTCTCGTTCCCGCAGCCCTGCGCGAGCTTCTTCTTACCGCCGGTCTCCGCCCCCGCCGCGCCGCCCTCCTCATGCCCCAATTGTGTGTTATTTTGCCCCTTCGTGTTGTGATGTGTTTGTACTTATCTTGCGAAGCAGGCGCCCAATCCCTCCAGCGTGTTGGGAGTGTTCGGTCTGAGCATTCGCACCACGGAGCGTGATTTGGATGACGAATTCAGCCGATTTGGACATGTCGAGAAAGTTGTCATCGTTTATGATCAAAGGGTATGTCCGTGTTGACGTGGCGTCCTGTGCCTCTTGCTGACCAAGTGCAAGCAGTCAGACCGTTCCCGCGGGTTCGGCTTTATCTCGATGTCGACCGTTGATGAAGCAGCACGTTGCATCAAGGAACTCAACGGTGTGGTAAATAGTCTCATTTACTTCCCAGATCGTTCAAGTGGCTGACGTTCGTGTAGGACTTGAACGGTCGTCGAATCCGTGTGGACTATTCCGTGACCGACCGGCCGCATGCACCAACCCCGGGCGAATATATGGGGCACCGTCGTCGCCGAGGTCGCGACACGTACTCAGGCTTCGGGGGGGACCGTGACGACTTCCGCGGTGATTCTTACAGAGACACGTACAGGGACCGTCGGGAACGGGAGCCGTTCCGCCGGGATGACAGGGACCGCGACAACTACGGTCGTGACAATCGGGACTGGCGTGATCGCCGCAGCCCGCCTCCGCGTAGCCGGTACTCCCCTGATTACCGCAGGCGCAGAAGCTACTCAAGGAGCCCCCCTCGTGGCAGCAGCCCTGCTCGTGCTCGCGACTACGATGCTCCTTCCTCAAGCGCCTTGCCTCCCGCCAACGGCGAGCCTCGGTGGTAGAGTGGCTGAAGACGCGTGTCATGGCTTCTTGGGACAGACGACGGAATGCAGGTCAAGGGTATATGTGGGGCACCGAATGCTGAGAACACGTGGTTACCCGACAAGACGTTTCAATTTCTTCAATTTCCTCAATGCCAAGAGTCCTTTCGTGAACATGCGTCGTATGGTTCTCAAATAGCACAGAAAAGAGAAAAGCGAACATGTCAAGCTTGCCCTTTGGTATCACCTCGAATATCCTGTACCTGCACGTTCTATGCTACGCCTATGTTGAATTAGTTGCAAGTTGCAAGTTCAAGGTGCCAATCAGCCGGCGGTGGGTATGGCCTCCGCTCTGCAGTTGGAGGACTAGTGTTTGCCGATCACGGCGTGAGTATTCTCATGCACAGCCTTCGGAGCATCTGGTGATTCATTCAATACTCTTTGACTGACGGGTCCCTAGGCTTCCACCAGTTTGCAAACGTCCGTGGCGCGTCGCTGGCCATCTATAGCGGCAAGAGTTATCTGAATGAAGCCTAAAAGAGGAAGGCGTGGACCTCGAATTTATTCCGGCCATGCAGTCGAACGTAATCCTCAGCGGACGCAGCTGGAATCGCATGCTGTGGACACAATGTCGCCTATGCACAATAAGCCGAACGCTTCCCTGACGAGCACTTTGTGTGCTGTGTAAACGGTGAGTCGTGTTATTGTTTGGTTTGTGTCCGACGTGTCTTTGCTGTGGTAGACATTACCATTGTCGGAGCTTCTTGTGCTTGATCATGTACATACTTGTCTACAGCCAATATATGACGTATGGGACTCTAACACCGCTACTATGGAACAATGGTCGTTCGGTCTCCGCCATCAGTGAACTTCAGCGCACCGGGTTTTGCAGGATGGATAATATCGTTGTCGTCTGCTACGAGTTACCGCCGAGCATCGGGCACTACGGAGGACTGAAGCTATAGTTATAGTGATCTGTCCAATGCAGCAATCGCCGCAAACCTGGAATGGTCGGGGCGAAAACGACACATCACGACTGGACAATGCGGGTGGTTCATTTGTACTCGGTGGAAGTCAACGAGAAAGCCTGTTTATGAACCACGATCGGTACGTGTAAAGAGTAATTTGATGGACCGGGAGGTGACCGGTGACCGGTGACCGGTGACCGGTGACGGGCGATGGGAAGTATTACGATCAACTAGCCATCGACTCCCACTGGTACTCACCCTCCGGCTGCAGCTCGTCCGACCATGACGCATAGGCATCTACGGTCCGCTGCAGCTTCGCCAGCGTACCCCGCACCATCGTCAGGCAGTCCTTGCCCAGCGGAAGCTGGATCGGCGGGTCTGGCAGCGATGTGATTTTGTACATCATTTCGACGGCCGTGGCGGGATCCGCCATGTTGGGCGTGTACTGGACGCCCTTGGACCGCTCGCGTTCCCGCCAGGTCGCGGAGGCAGGCGTCATGTAGGCGGGATGGGGCGGAGCGTGGACCATCTTGCTAAGCGCGGGAGTGCGGAAGCCTCCGGGCTCAACGATGCAAACCTGAAGGTGGTACTCTGTTAGTTAGTTCAGTCGTCGACCTATTACCAAGGCGAAGGAAGGCACCTTGATGTTCCATTCCGGATTGAGCTCCGCAGCAAGACCTTTGGTGAAACCTTCTAGCGCTGCCCAAGTGCGTGTCAGATCCTATGCGTGCCCTGAAGTCGCAGTTCCTACCATGCTTGGGCGCGCAGTAATAGGACAGCCCTGGAAGGCCGATGAGACCCGAGGCGGACGACACTTGCAGCAGGAATCCACCCGCGGGCTTGTTTACCTCACGGAACACGCGGACCGCCTCCCTGCTGACGTTCGCCGCGCCCCAGAAGTCGACCTCCATGGCCTCGCGCGCGAGGTCGTCCGGTATACCCTCCGCCTCTCCGAACAGAGCATATCCGGCATTGTTGAAGACGACGTCGATACGCCCGAAGTGCGCTGCGGCCTTGTTGAAGGCGGCTTTGATCTCTTCGTTGTTCGTGACGTCGAGCTTGGCTACGAGGAGGCGGTCGGGGCCGTATTGCGACGATAGGTCTGCGATGGCCTCTGGCTTTCTCAGTGTTGCGGCTGCGCTGTCTCCGTTCTTCAAGACGAGCTCGGTCATGAGCCTCCCGAATCCACTGGAAGCACCAGTAACTGGATAGGTGTTATCAGGATATTAGTATGACGCGGATCGATGCGACGACTTACTGAACCAGACTCTTCCAGTGACCATACTGTTGTACAGATTCAGACCGGGCACGCAAGAGAGGTGTGCAGTCGCTCTCCCGATGTTCGCCGTCTATTATAGTCACGCTGCCCAAGTTATATTCGAGTGCCCGCAGATTCGCTTCCTACGAATGATCTGCTTATCAGCGCAGAGCGTCAACTTCAATTCACTATGTCCGCCCACCAGTGGCCATTAATCATTGGTGACACATCTGTGTACCTGGGATTCACACTCGGGAGTCGGCGCCCACAACTCGGGCGGGCTGGAGGCCGCCCGAGTAATATGTTGGCCGCTAGCCACCCACAACGACAAATGTGTTCTGACAATGGATCAGAGTGAGTCGGATGAGTCGCAGTGGCACTGCGAAAGCACCCACTGGCAGTGATGTTTCGCTTGACGGGGTTCAACCCTATCGAAGCCGCCTTTGGGCTTGGAGTGGGCCGGCCTAAAGTCCGTCCAGTAGTCGACAAGTTGACCTGGAGAGTTTCTGAAGACGGTGCTGCAGCTGAACACTCCCAAGTCGTACCAGATGAAGACACAGGCTTGAAACTGTTTCCCACAATATATGTGATTTCATGTTGAGATCACGACGTAGGGGAGACGGCACAATTGCACTCACTGCCCCCTTACTATTCCCATGATTGAATTTGTCTCAGTAGCAGCATGGACATCACTTCCGACTGATTCGAACGGAGTGGCAGTCGGCCCAGCCTGAGGAGCGTAATTCGCAAGTGCTGCCGATAACTGACTGAAAAGGTTGTAGAAAGGGTTGAGATGGTCATTGGTTGAGATACTCGATATACGTGGTGTCACGGTCACGCGACTGTGGCACCCGCAGTGCTGAGACAAAGATGGCCAAACATGGATCATCAACTTCCTGAACTCGTTCCGCTGCTGCATCTGTACTATGACATCCCAATATCTCGACATCCAGTCCATGGCTGTGATGCAGACCCTTCTTCCATTTCAACGACTGCGAGTATTCAGCCCGGGTCTTAGAGCGTCTTATGCATCGTGTATCATACCGGAACCCTGCTAGTCGTCACAGCTCTCGCCCATGCGCTGCACCTTGAAGCTTGATCCTTCTGTCTATGCCGGATCATGAACAGCTGCTCTCTGATTGTGTCTTCTCCTGTGCAAGCGATCCTAATAGCTGCTGGGGAAGTCCAATCTCAGTCAACGTCTGGATTTCCGCAGCTATATGATCATCATAGGAAGCGTACACCCGCACTGTGTCCGCTCTTGTCCGCTGTCCACCGGAGGACCTTGCCGACAATTTCCCACCTGTGGTTCCACTGGCGCACGAGGGGACTTTCGGCCTAGGGCATGATTGCATCTCAGCGACTTCTTTGGGACGTTTTGCGCCCTTGCGAGGTGGGCAGCCAAAGATCCTGGTTGACCTGTCATGGTTTCTGGCAGGGGCGGTGTCCGGTCTCTTCAAATCGACTTCATCGGCGGAATATGGCTACTCCTCCAGCTCTGCTATCGTGCAACGTGCCTGCTGGTGCTATGCAATTGCCTTCGTCCATGAGGATGCTGTGAGTGCTTCTCCAGAAGTTACACACAACGACCCGGAGCTATGCGCCTTCACTACCATCAGCCACCAGCAAAATCTTTCGTGTTATCCAACACATAGGGTTGCATTCTGCAGGTATGCGCGAATACGAAGTGCTTACCTGGAGCCATACAGGTACCAGGACAAAACACAAGGCGTCGGCAACTCGTGTAAACAAGGGCGAGTAAGTAGCTGGAGACGCCTGTTATGCATACGATATATTTATATTCGGAGGCGGTGATGACCACGAGGTTTCCCTGTGGCATATAGCGGGCGCTGCGGCGCTGGAGACATCCCGCAGTTTGTACTCGGTCTCGCGCACAGCACCGCACCAAGGTATAAGAGCTGTTCGGTACCTTCAGTGGAACGGCCGACCCACCACAATGAAGCAGTACAACATCAAGCTCACGTTCGGCGAGACTACTCGTAAAGTCGCCTTCGCCTCTCAGCCGACCTGGCGACAGCTCGTGGATCGCGTCGAGGCCCTTTCCACGTCCCTGCTAAGGCAGCGGCAGTCAAGTACACGGATGAGGACGAGGACGAAGTCACCGTCAGCACCGATGAGGAGCTGGAGCAGTACTATGACAGCCTGCAGACCGATCCCAAGAACATCAAGCTCGTGGTGTGCAAGTTGCAGGATGCCGCTGCGGATGTGGAGGGACGTCAGAAGGGGCATAGGAAGGATCTGAAGCCGGAGATCGAGTCGTCAGGTCAGCCTTTCATCCTTGTCCACTCTAATATGCCGACGCGAATCCTCATACATTCGTAGATCTCGACGATTCCAATGATCAGGACTCTCAACGCGGCCCGGGCCCTACACGTAAATCGCACGCGCATTCCGCATCTCATAGTGCATCTCGCACAGCCGAGACTTTGACTGCTCACGGGACGGGACGACGGAGCCCACCGTCCACCACCGGCTCGCCACCTCCTCAGGGTGCGGCTAAGCGCGGAGACAAGCGCCGTAAAGGTCGCAAGGGTGGACAGCAAGTGTCGGCTGCCTCCGCCGCGCCTGCCAATCGGTCTGGCGGGGGCCGTCATCAGGCAGCGCCCTCTCCTCGCATCCGTGATATGGACCAGCCGGCCCATAGCGCGCACGGTCATCGGCGCAATGACGAAGACGATGATGATGACGATGAAGCCGACGATGACGATGAAGCCGACGACGACGATGACGACGATGGCGAGGATGCGGACGGAAACGATGGTGGAAAGTCCTTCGCCGTCAGTGTCAACATCGACGACAACAACGATGACGGCAGCAGCAGCGACGACGATGATAACGGCGACGACGACGCCACGAATCCCGGCTTCGAGAACGACGGCCGCTCGCGCCGCCGCGAGGCCAATCGCGGCAGACACCACAACCATAATCCTCAGCAGGATGCCTTCGGCGGGCAGGGCGGCTGGGCCAACAGCCTTGCACCCCCAATGCCGGACTGGAACCCCTTTGGTGGTCAGTTTGGTGGCTCTGCGCAATTCTCGTGGCCTGGTCAGGGCCAAGGCCATGGTCATGGTCATGGTCATGGTCACCATGGGCGTGGGTCCTCCCGCGGGGGCGGGGACGCCAACTCGCCTTTTGGAGGGTTTGACTTCAACACTTGGCAGCCGCAGCCGACTCCAATCCAGGAGATGTTCTCAAACCTGAACATGCGAAGG
The DNA here is from genome assembly GCF_022376445.1 of Fomitopsis serialis. Taxonomy (NCBI): domain Eukaryota; kingdom Fungi; phylum Basidiomycota; class Agaricomycetes; order Polyporales; family Fomitopsidaceae; genus Fomitopsis; species Fomitopsis serialis. The sequence continues at coordinate 1,839,327 of NW_025954961.1, forward strand.
TGGTAGGCGATCATCGTGTGGGACTATCTGATTCCATGGCTCGAATCTCATAAACTGGACAATGTACATCAGCGACTCGATACCCGTTCCTGAAGTTGAAGGGCTGACACGATCTGTACAACGATGGTACATATGTCCTGCATCTTCCAGACTCAGATCCTTGATATCACTGTCTACGTGCTTGACATTATTGATACCATATATTACTCAAATACTTCCTTGAATGTCTTATGTGCATTCGTCTACAGTTCTCGGAAAGCCGTGACTCGAGCTCGCGTTTCGCAGATTTGGTCCCGTGCGCGCTCCGTGGAGGCGCCCAGCGTTCAGTAGCCTCGTGTCCGTACCATGGCCGAATAAGTGACATCGCGCGCTCAGGCCACTCAGCCGCGCTGTGGCAAGATTGCTTCACTCTCTTCGCATCCATCGTACGACGCAGGCCTCGTCCCTCTTAACGTTCGCGCATAACCTATCGGTCATCCACGTCAACTCTACGAGCTTGACGACTAAACACGCCATGTTTGGAACGCTTACACACCTTTGTTTCGACGCTGTGCTCTTGAGCGCGTTCCTTGCGGGTATCAGGCGGACGACGGGCCTAACGTGCGTTCAGAGTCTCGCATATTGACTTTGACTCACGAGCTGCGGATAGGCCCAAGCTTTCTGATGTGCCCAACAAGGACATCCGGCGTGAGTACCACCCCCGTCGTCACAATGGCAAACGTGTTGCTCATCGCGCGTCGCTTCTTGCAGAAATACTCCGGTCTTATCTGGAGTTCGGTGCGTAGACCAGCGGGAGACGACGGTGTACACAGACTGAGGTGGCATTCCATGCAGGCGAATATGTGTTTGACTTCGCTGTGGTGATATTCGGGGTGCGTCTCGTTTGTCATGCTCTCACGTCTCACTCTGAAGAGGTCGTCGGCAGAGGTCATCGTCGTTCGAACGGAAACGCGACTGAGCATGCAGGGATCTCCTTCACTGCTGTCTCACTATATGCGTGCGCCCCTGCCTGATGCTCTATATCCCCGTCGATTCGCTATTCCCCGTGTCGCACCGTCGCACCGTTCGCTCCTCACTGGGACTGTCTCGGAGGTCTATCTCATATGTATAGACGGCGCCTTGTAACAATACATCCCGTTCAGTCGTTGTCCGTCTCCATGTGCTCGGAGTGTGCCAGCGCAATGCAATGGCAGAAGACTCAGCCCAGGAAGTTGTACACGAAGAAGTGGAGGACGATGGAGCCCATTGCGAAGTCTGCGAAGGCACTGCGATATCGGGCATGTTAGTATATCTGGTGATGAAACGGTCTGTCTAGCAGACGTACCGTTCTGGTGAAACTTCCTTGAACTCTGCCCGGTTCGCCGGGTTGACCTGTGACCGCAGCGACGCAGTCAACACGAACTGGCCTACACAACTGCCGAAGCTAAGGCGGTTCTCAGTTACCTACACTGGAGTGCTGGAGAGAAATGGCACGGACCCGGAAAGAAACGCGTTGAACGGGAAGTTCGTCACCAGGACACAGTAGACGAACTGTATGATCCCGGAGAGCATGAGAAAGAGCAGGAACGTGTCGATGAGTTTCAGCCGCGACGACGTGTTTTCTTTGTAGGACTTTAGTAAGGACTGGACAGAGCTAGTGCTCGCCGACGACGGGGTTGTTTTGGGTGCCATGGCGGAGAGATGGGCGTAGACTCAGAGCGGGCTTGCCGCCGTCAACGTGGACTGCGCGGTCCTGCGATCTCGGAAGCTGGGCCTGCCATATCGGGCAGTCACGCTGGCGAGCGCGTCCTGTCCGCGTCCAAAAAGTTTCGCGTTTACACCTCCTCGTCCCTCGCGTTCCCGGCTTCTCCTTCAAATCGCTGTTGGGGTCTCAAGTGGGAGTCTGCATAGAAGGGATGTTGCCACTCGGTCTTCGGCTAAGCGCAAGCAGCTCTCGCGGTGCCGCACGGCTCGTGCCAGCGTGCAGACATGGTCGCTGGGTGTGGTCCAGGAAATACCACGAGCGGAAAGGACTGCCATATCCGATTGAGAATGGTCTTGGGGAGTTTATGTCACCGGAGGCATTAAAGGTCGTTGCGCTGGACTACCAGAATGGTCTCCTAGAGAGACTGAACGACCAGATCCGAGGTGCGTCTGTGTAACCTATTGTTACTCAGTCCTAGGTACTCATGTGCGACCAGGTACCGTGCTGGAGAACAAGAGTGTTGTCCAGACTGTGATCGAGGCAGCTCGTGATCCTCACAAAGTGCTGGAGTTCGACTACGCTTGCGAAGCCCTCAACAACTCGTTCTTCCTCGAGACCATGGTGCGTTACTCTGTCGTCCCCTCGATTCATTGTCTAACCGCTCGTGTCTTGTCAGAAACCGCCAACAGAACCCGCGAAGTCGAATGAGGCAGCTCTGACAGAGAACCCTAACAACCTCTTCTCCGTGTTCCAGAGGCAATTCGGCAGCCTCGAGCAGTTCAAGTCAGAATTCAGCGCAGCTGTCCTCGGCATGTTCTCCTCCGGCTGGTTATACTGCGTCGTGGACAATGTCGGCCAGATCGCCATCTACCCCATCTTCGGCGCGGGCACGCTCCTCGTCCGGGCGGGCCAGACCCCACTAGGACGCGATAGGGTCGTCGGCGAGATCATTGCACGGGGCCTGAAGCTCTCTCAACCCGCAAGGGAGCCTGCGACCAGTACAGAGTCGGCTGAGCCGTCCGCGGCATCGTCACCAGTCTCCAGTGTATCACAATCGCCGCTGTCGACCTCACCGCCACCGCTGTCGAGGACATTCAGCACCTCTGCCGTTGCGAGGTCGGCCTTCGGCCGTGGCCCTATCAACACCATGTATAGCCCCGATGGCAACTTGTTGCCGCAGCCACCCGCGAACGATGAGATGAAGATCACGAACATCGGCGAGGTGCTCAACCCGCTGTTCTGCGTGTCCGTGCACGAACATGCGTGGGTGCCGGAGTACGGAGTGTGGGGGAAGGAGGAGTACATGAAGCGCTTCTGGAATGTGCTGGACTGGGAAAAGGTCATCCAGAGACACCAGCGTTTCACGGCGGGCATTGGCCTGTGAGAGGGCGTGCGTGGTTGTCATGTGTGTCCGGGTTTACATCGCATGTTGGTGCGGGCTGGGACAGCTCCGATCGCTACACATCTCATAGATACTAAAAGTACATCTAATGCACCCTACTCCCATCGACCCATATCACACAGCCACCCTAGAGAGTTCTTGTCGGATGATTGCGTCCTGTTGTGCACAGAACCATACCGCACTCATTTTGAGAGCTAATTGTGAACTAGCAGCATGCATGATCCACGTCTCGCACTACCATCGCCACTCGATGTCTCCAAAAGATTTGGGCCGCATTCCTTTGTATGGTTTGTATAGCTCTCCGGTCAGCTTGAGCTGGTCGATCTTCAACGCCGAGAAGCTGTGTTGCATGATGTCGAAGCGTACTCGGAACGAACGGGATGGCCTTGGAGTCTTGACACTGATGAAGCGGGTCAGTATAAGCTTAGGCTAACACGAAGTAAGGCGTACGTCGATGCGAACGTCCCGCGCAATGTGTATGTGGCGGAGGGTGCAACGTTCTTAAGCTCCCAGCGCAGGCTCTGTGGAGTCTGAGGGTCAGCCGGCATTTGGCAAGGTATCAATAGGATGCTTGCCAAACTCCTCGGCTCGAAAGTCCATGAATCGTTATGTGACGCGGTACAGCTCGCACCCGAAGCACCCTCTCCCAGGTAGAGCTCAACCACCACATTCTCCATCGCGCGCGTTGTCAGGCGCGATGTGAGGGAAAGGTCAAGTGTACCTTGGAGCAGCGCCCTTTATCAATTGCATTGGGCGATATGAAATGACACGACACATACCGCCATGCTCTTCGATCTTGACATTAGTACGCATGGACAGCGGTACCGCTATCTGATGCATAGTTGACGCCGACGTCGGTGCGTAACGGTACTCCATGAGCTTGAATCGGCCATCTGGAGGGACGAACGATAGCGTCTTGTCACGGGCCCATCGCGAGAGCCTACAGAGAAAAGGTGAGTATGGATTAGTGGGGCAACCCACTAGGCGAGCGTACCGAACGCATGGGTGGAATGAGCATTCCGTGAGCGACTTTGAGTTCGACAGTGTGAGCAGGAGGTCAGGCGTCCCTGCAATTAGTGCGTAAATCGAAGGCATTTTGGCAGAGCGGATGACGCATACCTGACAGCTTGCAGTTCGATTCGACGCGGCCCCAAACATGACTGGATGCCGGAGTACCGTTCCTATAAAACGAGACGTCAAGTCGCATAAGCTCAAGCAAGGAGACTGTTGGGGTGGAAGGAATTCTCACTTGTTGACGATCGCCTCCAGCGTTTCCACGACATCGAAGTAGATCTCATTATTGTTATAGCGCACGCCGGCTTTCCTCCATGGAATTGGTGATGCAAACGGTTGTGGGCCTACTAAGGGTGTTGCAAGACCGGGCACGCCTGCGACAGAGAGGACCTTGTTGAGCAAGGACGGCGATAGCACGATGTCCCGTAGTGCGTTCGGGGACGTTGTCAGGGGATGTCCACTCGCGTCCAACGTTTCTTCAAGAAGCTAAACCGCACAATTGAGACATGTCTGCAGGGTATGCTGGACCCTGACTGACCTGATAAATGATATCGAAGTTCTCCTTGAGTGTCTCAGCGGAGATGTATCCGAAGTACTCCCTGAGGATGTCGACGAACGTCTCCATAAACGCGAAGGCATACAGTGGGTCAACTGTGAGACCATGAGTTCTTTACGTTAAGAGGAACAGACCATAGAGTTTACCTTCGCCACTGATGGGGCAGAGGATCCTCATGTCCCCTACTTTGGTGTGGCAGCAGGCACACGGCGTGTCAATGCTCAACCCGGATACGTATAACACTGGGTCAACATCTTCGGGTTTCGGTGCGTTAGAGAGCGCGTCGTTGACTGCCTCAATGTGAAGCAGAGGATACGCCGCCGATGTTGAGCGGAATCCTGACTGTATAATGGGACGACTGTCCCTCGATTAGACTTGTGCCAAACATGATCATACGGCGAGACCTACCCTGTAGAGTCCAAGATTACTATTCCGTCAATTGCCATCTGGAGGATACGACGCTGAAGGGTCTAAGTAATGCGGACCGCGTCAACGCCTAAACGGCAATGCCCCTTCACGACACGCACTTGGGGAAGTCCCACCTGTCTGGTGACCGTTCTGCTACAACTGCACCTCAAATCCAATAAAGTGTGGTTTTTTGCTCGGGCCCGTTTGGATCGTGCCAATACGAGGTACCCGACACGCGTTCACAGAGTTGGTTGAAGAGCTTCAGTCGCCTGGCCAGCGTCGTCGATTCCGATTCGATTTAGATCTCCAGCCACATCTTGATGGCACCACAGCCACAGCTCTGGATGCGAGCGTTATCATTCTCTTTCACCAACCACCAACCAACCACACCACCCTTGTTAAACCGAATTGCTACGGGCCGCTCACGCCAAGAGTGCATTCATCGAGCCAGCAGAGTCTACGCGGATGCTACCTGCGTGACGGCCTAGTAAGTCACTAAGTGTCGGTGCGGTGACAGGCTCTGAGCCGTACTACATACTACCAGTGTGACCTAGTAGCATGGCTGTCAGTGGCAACTTCGAAGAACCGTATGCATATGCTCTCTGTGTTAGGTACTGCAGGTGCCAATTGACGACGAGCATATTCATCAGGTATAGTATGTTCCTCTGTGTGGAATGAGATGGTCAGGAGCTTATCGAACGCTCTATGCACCACCCGTCGCATTATCGACCGGAACATTACGCTGTTCCCCTCGCACTGACGTCTGTCTTCAGTCCTAGGCATCCGTGGTCCCTGGCGTGCCGCCGCATGCGAGGATGGCGGCAGCGAGTTGCAGCGAGGTGAGGAGCCGCTCGCGCGTCTATGTCATATGATGAAGGCTGATTGGCAGGAGGACGCCAGACAGTGCTCCCGCCGCCCCTGTCTGCGTCGGGTAGAGCGGGGAGGCCTGCTCATGGCGTGGTGTCCAGCATTCATCGTGACGAGCACTCCACGTCCCGATCGAGCGGAGAGAGCTTTATTGCTCACCTCGTCGTCCCCGGCTGACACTGTCAGCCGCCCTCGATCGCACTTTTCTCCCTCGCCCCTTACGAAACTCTACGAACATCACGACCGACACGAAGTCAGCAAGCATGAACAGAACAACATTCACTGTAGGACTTTCGCGAATTGGCTTGATGATCTCAAGGCAGCGTGCCTGGAGTTCATCGGGACAACCACCTTCCTTCTCCTCGCCTTCGGCGGCATCCAAGCGGCCAACGAAGAGACAGTGTCGAGTTCCGGAGCAGGGACGTCCGATGTCCAACATGTCATGTATATCTCCCTCTCGATGGGCTTCAGCCTCCTCGTCTCTGTCTGGATCTTCTACCGCGCCAGTGGAGGAGTGTTCAACCCGAACATCAGCTTGGCGCTCCTCCTGACTGGCGTTATTGGTCCGTGCCGCTTCGTGCTGTATTGCATAGCACAACTACTGGGCGGCATCGTCGCTGCTGCACTTGTCCTTGCGTTGACTCCTGGAACACTTCAATCAGTGTACGTCCCCTTTTCTCTGTGGGAGTCCTGGTTGATTCTGACGTGATTCTGCAGCACGTTCCTTGCGCCCGGTATCAACCCAGCGCAAGGTGTATTCATCGAGATGTTCATCACCACCGCTCTCGTGCTCGCGGTGCTCATGTTGGCGGCGGAGAAACACAGCGTCACACCGTTTGCGCCGGTGCGTCGCTTGCTCGCCAGTCGGTATCGACCATCTCTACACCGCATCTTAGGTCGGCATTGGTCTGACACTGTTCGCATGCCACCTGTTAGAAATTTTTCTCTCGCTTCTGCGACGCTCGTCTGACGTATCAAGGTGGGCGGTACTATACAGGAGCTGGTATGAATGTGGCTCGTGCCTTTGGCCCTGCGGTCGTCACAGGCTTTCCTTACGGGACACATTGGGTTGTAAGTATTATGCGCGTGATGATATACCGCGATGGGCTGATCGACGTTACAGTACTGGGTGGGCGACGGTCTTGGTTCACTCCTCGGCGCAGCCCTCTTCATCATCCTCAAGCAGTAAGTGGTTTCCCCTGCGGCTAGCCAATACATTCTGACCACAGTCAAATGTAGGAACCGTTACTGGCGCCTGACTCCGGGGCAAGACACGACTGACCACACCCTGTCGCCCGTCGTGCCGCTACAGGACGGAGTTCCCATTGGCCGCCGTTCGGGCTCTCGCTCCTCCAGGCGGTCGGGATCGTCGCGCCCAGGCAATGCTGCCGATGATACCTCGCGGCGTGAGAAGGACGCTATTGCGCGCGCGAATGGTGACGCCAGTGCCGCGAATATTACCTCGCATGGCCGGACGCGCGTCAATGACAGCCCGGTATGAGGGCGCTGTCTATCATCTGGATATCTGTAATTGGGAACGAACCACGGACTGTCTACTTCGACCGCCGTCATATGAATGAAGCAGATCTTCCGGGCTACGAATCAGGTGCCAACGGGGCATGCAAAGTACTATACATTATACTCATGGAACGGTGCCCGCTGGCCTGTGACAACATCTATTTTCTGGCATTCATCACAATGTATCACTAGCACCTTTCCTACATTATATCTGTATGGCTACCAAGTTTGTCAATGGAAACCAAATGGAAACTCACCGGAAGCCAACACCGCAAGTGACGGTGGCCGTTCCCGTGGAATAGTATCATGGTTTGTATGTCGTTCCGCAGCCTTTGGTCCGCTCATGCCGGGTACCATTCCGATGCCTAGAATGCGGAATGAGCAAGGTCTCCTTCAGGCGTGTCCGGGTGGTAGCTCCGGTGAGACGCAGAGCGACTGGGCGCAGAGCCGCCGGCTTTCCAGACTCTGTAGCCTTTCCTGGACTTGGATAGAGATCGGAGGGCGATCTAGGCACGTGACGGAGTCGCGTATGTCATAAGAGATGGATCGTTCAGTACTCAGTCGTTCTCGCGCACACCTGGCTACTCTACGCTTATCCCGCATCTCATCCCTCTTCCTCCCTGCCCCCCATTCATGACCAAGCTGGCTGCGCTATATGGCGCGTCCGTGAAGACGGAGCGCAAGATACTAGACGACATCGAGGAGCAGTTCCGCCTCGAGAGGATGGGCTCATCGAAATCACGAAGCAATTCCTCGAGGACTTTCGCGCTGGACTGGGAGAATATAACATCCGATGGCTGATGTATGCTTCCACGCGTATATTTGCGCGTACATCTCTGCTCATCTAGGACGGGTAGCCGACGTTTGTGACGGGTGTACCGAACGGCACAGAAACTGGGTGAGTTCACTTTCCTCACCACTGTCCTTTGCGCGCGCATGTTCTCCCCGACTGCTACGTGTCAAACCCTCTCCTGCGCTGCTGCACGCGGATCGCAACGGAGCGTGCGTCCCCGCTGTCATCGTCCCGTTCTCATGCGGACCCGGTCTACTTCCGCGACCAGCGCTCCCAGAAAGGCAGCTCGGTCTAACTACGTAGCTTCACTGGTCGATCACCCGCCGTGCCTTTCTCGGAAATCCCTGATATTCTTCGTGACCACGCTCTCCGATCGATTCGCGTATGCGCACCGAATTTCCGACAGAAGGGAGAAGAGCGCCAGTCCAGTTGTGTCGCGATGCATGTGATCGCATCCATGGTCGTGTGCGAGCCACATGCGTGCAAGGATGCTTCTTCACGCGACTCTGAACAGCATGGTCGACGAAGTGAATACAGACTTCGGTGGAGCAGCCATGTGTGCATATCGCGTGTGGTGCAGAGCAGACCCCGATAGCTTACCGACGACGCGGTTTCAGCACCTTTCTAGCCCTTGATCTCGGAGGAACGAACCTGTAGGCCCCAAGTCTGCTTGATGTGACGATGATACCCTGACCGACCTCTGGAGACGAGTTTGCGAGGTTACGCTACTCGGCAACCATGAGTTCTCCATGAAGCAACAGAAATACAAGGTGTCTGAAGCACTGAAGACGGGTGAAGCTTCTGTGCTATTCGGTAAAGTTGAACAGTCCATGGCATCATTATCTGTGGTGTTGATGTTTCTGGCGTTTTGCAGACTATCTGGCAGACTCTGTCGACGCGTTTCTTACGGAACATTCAAGCGTCGGCGGTCCGATCAGCCCCTCACATGATATCGCCAATCCTTTCGATACCATCTCTGCGCCTGCCGTGCCGCTAGGCCTTACCTTCAGTTTCCCGGTTGAGCAGACCGCATTGAACCAGGGCAAGATCCTCACGTGGACGAAGGGATTTTCAGCAAAGAACGCAGTCGGCAACGATGTCGTTCGTCTCCTTCAAGATGCTTTCGACAGGAAACATCTACACGTCCGTTGTGTGGCCTTGGTAAACGATGTAGGTGCCAAAACTGCCTCGAAGAAAATATCTGATTGACGTTTACGCCAGACCGTCGGTACGCTACTTTCGCGAGCATACAGCGCCGGATCGTGTCTTCTCGGTATGTGTTGTATACATAATCGATGACATCCGACTAGATAGCTTCTTCACAAGGTGCTATTTTCGGCACCGGTACCAACGGCGCGTACGTCGAGAAGGTCGACAACATCACGAAGCTTGGTGACTCTCCAGCACGGAAGGACGGCGGCTACATGATCATCAACACGGAATGGGGCGCGTTCAACAACACTGTATGCAAGGCACTCACGAAGCTTAGACCAGCTCTGACATAATATATATCTGACAGCGCACGAAGCTGCCGACGACGCCCTACGATAACAAGTTGGACCGCGAGTCGATCAACCCGCGCTATCAAGCGTTCGAGAAGTTCATCTCGGGCATGTACCTCGGCGAAATCACGCGGAATATCCTCCTCGCACTCGTCGACGCTGCGCCCAAATCGCTTCTGTTCAATGGTAGGGCGAGCGTTGCCCTGAACACGCACTACGGCCTCGATACCGCTGTCATGAGTGAGGTCGAAGAGGCGTGGGAGTCGGGGCGCGACACTGAGGTCAAGGTGAACGGTCAGTCCGATGGGAGAGTGCACACTTCACGGACGTGGAGGCGCTGGGTCCCCAGGACCTCTCGCGCCTCGAGCGGATCCGTGGCATTCTTGTCCAGAGACTCCTGCTCGAGCCTGAGGATGTCTCTCTGCGAGATGCGGCGACTGTCCGCTGGGCAGCTTCGTTGGTGGCGAACCGCGCGGCAAGGTTGAGCGGTACTGCGCTCGCTGCGGTGCTTGTACAGACTGGACACGCGACACTTGGTGGAGGCACACCCGAGCCTGAGGAGAACATCATCATTGGTGTCGATGGCAGGTAAGTCACGACAGTAGCATGCGCACAAATCCACGGCTCACTGTCTCGGTTGCAGTTTGATTCAACACTACCCTAACTTCCAGACTCGTCTCCGTGCATCACTTAGTGCTCTTGTCGGAGAAGCGGTGGAGAAGCGAGTTGAGATCGATTTGGCCAAGGATGGGAGTGGTGCAGGAGGTATGCCATGTCGCGCAGTGGTTGTCTGTTATTGGCCTTCACTTATTGATGCCTTTTCTAGCTGCGCTGTGCGCCCTGCAGGCCGTCAAGCAAGGCCTGTAGTCCCATCCTCGAGCCTCGCACCTTCATAACGACAACATACTGTATTACCACACACTTTAATGTTCAAGTAGTACCAATTGTATCGTCCTGACGTTTGTCTGATGTTGTTGTACTGGTTCGGAACTAGAAGAGAAGAGGTGTTGCAATTGGTATCTGGACTTCGTAGCAGCAGTACTATTGAACATAGAATGTAGCACAGCAAGGAGAGAAAAATCAAGTACAATGGTACCATGGTGATCAAGTACAATTGTACCATCCTTGTGTCGCCTCTCCTACACCGGTCCCATTACAACCGTATGACAGCTAAGTACAATATAAACACGGCCCTGAGCGGGTCGGGTGTCGCGCACACGGGAGGACCCGGGCAGAAGCGCCCGTACTTTCTCGGCTGTTTCCGGCGACGTTCGGACAGAGCTTGACGGCCTGCGTGACGACCTCCACGATCCCCCATTCATTCTGTGAGGCTGCTTCGCTTTCCCGCTCCGTTTGCTATCTGCTGATCGAGCGTTGTGTAGCTTGCCATGGCCTCAAAAGCAGCCGCTGCAGCGGTGGTACGTCGTGTTTTCTTTTTCTCGGTTATGCCTCCAATTCATGGATGGCACGTCATACAGGACTTCACCCGTGTCTACTCCTCTCTTGGTCTCTCCAAGGGTCAGTATGTTTGCTTGAATGTGATCGTTGCGTCGAGCTAAATCACACATCTACAACCAGAGACCGTCGCGTCTCTCCAGGCCTTCCGCAAGCGGCACGCGGACGCCCAGCGCATCCACGCGCAGGCTGCAGCGCAGCCCACGACGGTCGACCTCGCGCACTACCGCTCCATCCTGAAGAACAAGGCGATCGTCGACGAGACCGAGAAGCTCCTCAGCGAGTTCAAGCCCATCACCTACGACGTGAGCACGCAGCTCAAGGCGATTGAGGCATTCGAGGCGAAGGCGGTATGTGTCGCGTACTCAGTCTGAAGAAGCACTGCTCACTATGGCATTGTGCCCTCTGCGTTGTGTCACCGTGTCATCGCGCTGCGAACAACAGGTCGCGAAGGCGAAGGAGACGACGGAGAAGATCGATGTTGAGTTGAAGGATCTCCAGGCTACCCTTGCGAACATCGAGGATGCACGGCCTTTCGAGGACCTCACCGTACGTGCTCATGCATGCATTACGTCTTATGCATCGCGAATTCACACTTCTGCAGGCGGAGGAGGTCGGCCAGGCGCACCCGCGCATTGTCGAGGCTGTCGAAACCATGCTGAAGAAGGGCAAGTGGTCCGTGCCGGGTACGTACCAATGTTCCGCGATCACATCTGTTCGCTGCTCATACTCATGCTACGCTCTGTACAGGCTACAAGGAGAAGTTTGGCGACCTCTCGCTCATGTAATTTGTCGCTACGATGCTTTACCAATAGAAGTCGCAGCCGCAAATAGCGCACATCAGATTGGTTATCCACCTCGTTATGCTCCTGTGTCTGTCTGTTCCATCGTGGATAACGGATGTCGGCGTGGTTGCAGTATCTGGTAGCGCGAAGCTACAGTCACTTCATCGTGGACGATCACGGCTCTGCCAGTCGCATTTCCCTGTTCGGCATTGCTGTGAGCGATACTGGCTACACGGGACAGCGAACAGCAAAGGCGTCTGACCAATGGTCATTAGGATCCAGTGCGACATGAATGACATTGCAGATCATGAGCCGTAACGATGCGCGAAGAATAGCGAGACACGGAGACCACTAGGGTATAGAGCTAATGGAAATGACTAACGTACACCAGAACATACAACTGATCTGCACTAGAACAGATCTTCTAGCGTCATTTGCTTTACAATATCCTGGCAGCAGATGTCAGTTACAGAAGGGATGTGGTCGACGCGCGAGACGCACTGTATTCGACACCATTTGGACAAACTCTTCGAAACTGAGCTTGCCGTCGCCGTCCTTGTCCGCCTCCATTATCGTCTTGTCGACGATTTGTTGTAGTTGCCCGTCCTTCAGTTATTTCCGACCATCATCTTCAGCACGAGGAACAACTCGCCGTTCGAGATGAAACCATCTCGATCCATGTCATAGACCTTGAACGCAACTGTACAGGCAACACATGAGCGACCAAGAACTGTGATCATGAGGGGCGCACGCATACATCTCAGCTTCTCTTCTCGACCTCCTCGGCTACTGAATGCGCTGAGACCACCGACGAACTCCTGGAAGTCGACCGTTCCCCTCCACTGTTTATCGGGAATTGAGATTGATGCGCTGAGGTGCGGAACAACTCAGCAGCACGTACTCTTCATCGAAGATGGCAATTAGTCGTGATGCGAGTGGGTTGTTGGCGATTTGAGGGATTTGGAGGAATTCCTCGCGATCTATTGATCCAGAGCCATCACTGTAGACACGTAGCAGTCTGAGTGCCTTGTATAAAGTGATGAACGGCCGCACATACCTGTCCAGCTTCATGAAGCGCTTCTTCAGCCGCTCCAACTCGTTTGCGTTGACTGGACGACAGAACATGGTGGCAGTCCCTGCTTCAGAGACAAAAGAATGACCGGAAGAGCGAAGCGGACGCACAGTTGGACCGCCTCTG